>NC_046154.1:25502714-26137714 GCF_011064425.1 Rattus rattus | reverse complement strand
AGCCTCCAGCAGGACTGGGATTGCACAGGCCTGCTCCATCGAGCCGAGCTGGTATCCTCTCTGAAGAGAAGTCACGTTGGACTAGCCTCAGCGAGTTCAGCCGCTATTCGGAACGTGGTGAGAACTTTAACTCTTCTCCAAAGTTGCCGGTTCCCTGCCTGCCCCCTGGGGAGGGGAGGGGGAAGTTTATCTTCTAATCAAGCCCCAAGCTGCCTTGCCTCACTGACCTGTCCCCTCATCTCCCCTAAGAAAGGCTCCTCCCCATAACACAAATGACCTCAGCCAGACCGAGTCACTGACCCCATTACGGCCCCTCCTGGTTCCTGAAGCTGTAATCCTCGGGTCTTGGACTGGAGCTGGGTGTTCAAAAGGCCAGAACCTGATGTCATCCCAAGGCAGAGTTCTGTCCCATAGGAGAGGGCTTACTAATAATGGATCTAGTTTAGGTGTCACTCTCTTAAGTCACCAGCTCTGCCCTCCCAACCCCCACCCCTCCAACCCGGAGCCTTTGATTCCTCAGGCCCGGCCCTCAAGGGAGGCCTCCCCCCTGTGTAGGCCCTATTCTAGCTGTCCCAATGGTGGCCATGGCCTCCCAGGGAGCTCGGTGTGGCCACTGCATCACTTGGGAGGGGCGTTTAAGCAGAGGGCCGGGTAGTTCAGGCGGCAGCGCCACCGCCTGGGCCGTCGGAGGGGGTGCAGGCGGTGACACGCTCACGCGCGGTGGCCTGGCGGGGACGGCGAAGGCTGCCGGGTTCTTGGCGGCCGCAGGGCGCGCGACAGAGCTGGCGGAAGCAGCGCTTGAAGTTCTCGTCCAGGAAGGCGTAGAGAACCGGGTTGAGGCTGCTGTTGGCGTAGCCCAGCGCAATGCACAAGTGCAGCGCGGCCACCACAAGTGGGTCGCGCCGATTGATGTCCACCAGCGTCCAGACGATGACGAAGATGTGGATGGGCGCCCAGCACACCACGAAGGCGCCCACCACCACCAGCACCATGCGCGTGATGCGCCGCAGGCTGCGGTCCTTCTCCTTGGAGCCGGACAGCAGGCGCACGCTGCGCAGGCGCAGCAGCATGAGGCCGTAGCACACCGTGATGATGAGAATGGGCACCACGAAGGCGAAGAGGAACACGCAGATCTTGGTCACAGTGTCCCAGTACCAGCTGGGGCTGGGGAACTGGAGCGTGCATACCACTGCTCCATCTGAGTCCGGGGAAACAAGGAAAAGACACGGGTCAGAGGTCTGTGTACCTAAGGGGCGCCGTCTGTTTGTCCCTTTTCAAAATGACTAGCTGGGTCGAGGAGATTCTGAGGTTTAGTATGTCCTTTTACTTGGTGAATTCCTTCTTATGCTTAAAGACCCCAGAATTGATTATCTGGGAGGTCCCTTCTGTGTCCTCTCCCAGGTCCTATGTAAGCCCTTATGTCCATGAATGATAGTAATACTTTATCCTGGCCCAAGAATTGATCCAGTGGATTGATCAAGACTGAAGGTTGATTTAAACAGTGGGTTAGGGCTGGAGATATAATTCAGGTGCTAGAGTGCCCCTGGTTCAATTCCCAGCACCGCACTAACTTGGGCCTGGTGGCACGTGTATGTCACCCGAGCACTTGGGAGACGGAGGTGAAGAGGAGCAGGAGTTCAAGGTCATCTCTGACTACATTAACTTCTAGGTTAGCCTGGGCTATAAGAGAGTTCAAGTCCCAGCAACCACATGGTGGCTCACAACCATCTGTAATGGGATCTGATGCCCTCTTCTGGTGTGTGTGAAGACAGCTATAGCATACTTATATATAATAAATAAAATAAATTAAAAAAAAGAAGAAGAAGAAGAGGAAGAGAAGGAAGTCTGACTCCATCCCAAGTATGTGTGGCCTTGGGCAAATTACTCACTGTCTTTGAATTTCCTTACAGTGGGGCTAATAGTCTATCCACATTCCTGTAGTTACATTTAGATTTATTTGTCCAGTGAGTGTGTGTGTGTGTGTGTGTGTGTGTGTGTCATACATGTGAAAGTTAAAGGACAATACACAGTTGTCCATTCTCTCCTCCCACCGTTCCTGTTCCAGGGATCAAACTCAAGACTGTCAGGCTTGGTGGCAAGCACCTCTGAGCCATCTAGCCAGCCCTACCTGTCCCAAGGACATTTCTTTTTTTTTTGGTTTTTTTTTTTTTTTTTCGAGCTGGGGACCGAACCCAGGGCCTTGTGCTTCCTAGCAAGCGCTCTACCACTGAGCTAAATCCCCAACCCCCAAGGACATTTCTTAAGACAGCTGAGGGGGCTGGGGATTTAGCTCATGGGGAGAGCGCTTACCCAGAAAGCACAAGGCCCTGGGTTCAGACCCAAGATCCGAAAAAAAAAAAAAAAACCAAAAAAAAAAAAAAAAAAAAAAGACAGCTGAGAAATAGGCGAGATATATAAGGTATGTAGGTCAGTAGGGCTCAAGCGGTTGATGCACTCAGAGAAATTGGAGCCCAGAGGTCAGTGCTAGGGCCTGCATCTCAGGCAGGTAACAGCGAATGTAAAGAACAACTTCGTACCAGGTGATGTAGCACACATCTATAAGCCCACCATTCAGGAGACTGAGGTAGGAGGCTCTCTTTTTTTTTTTTTTTTTTTTTTTTTGGAACTGGGGACCGAACCCAGGGCCTTGCGCTTGGTAGGCAAGCGCTCTACCACTGAGCTAAATCCCCAACCCGGTAGGAGGCTCTCAAGTGTAAGACTAGACAAAATTACATGGAGACTATATCCAAGAGTAAACTAAAACATCAAAGCCCTTCCCAACAGCCAACCCTGTAGGAAAAGGAAGAGGAGCTTCCTGTCCTGGAGAACAGGTTTGGACCAGATGAGCATCTCAGAGGACCTGGCAGGTCTGATGCAGACTGGAAGCTGCCCCAGGGATGCTCAAGATCTCCAGGAGATGCACGGTAGACTTGCAGCCTGCGAGTCATGAGAAAGGGGCTGGAGAGCCACAAAGCATCTAGGGTAGTTCATCCTGGGAGGACTCTGGGGATGACTGAGGATCAGTGTGCTTATGGGTGGTGGTGCCCAGAGAGGGAGGAAGGAGGAGGAAGGAGGGAGAGGGAGAAGGAAGAGGGTGGAGGGAGGAGGAGGAGGAGAGGGAGGGGAAGGAGGAGGGAGGAGGAGGGGAGGGGGAGGGAGGAGGGAGGAGAGAGGAGGAGGCCCACTTGACTCAGCTCCCAACAGTTAATGACTCCTAAACCCAAGGCTGATGGTGAGCTATGGAGCCCTGTTGCTCAGGCAAAACCAAACACTCAAAGGCTGTGTAATGGCCCCAGGGTTCTGCCCTTGAGGGTCAAGGTGTCTAAGAGGTCTCCTACCACCCAATCATCTCCCCCTCCTTTCAAGCCTCTACAGACTTCTACCCAGGGGTCAAAAGGGAGGAGAGACCTAAGGGCAGGAGCCCTGGGCGGAGGGCCAAGTTCCATCAAATGCCTGCTAGTGAGGCTTTCTTTCTGATAAGGTCTGGAGAGAGAGAGAGAGAGAGAGAGAGAGAGAGAGAGAGTCCTGCCTTGTTTATGAGGTGGTGAGGCTCACAGGTTGGTTACTATGGCATAGATACCCTTCCACACGTCTTTACATCAAGGTGGGGGCCATGGGAACAGTTGACACTGGGAAGGGATGAGCACTAACACTGAAAATGGTTATGATTTCCCCCAACTTCTTTTCTGTATTTATGTGCTGGCCAGATACCTCCTCTGGGAGCCTGCTACCCCCAAACTATCCTCCTCCCCAATAGACTGTAGTGGAAGGAGACACAAACTTCTGTTTTAAGCCCCTGAACTTGAGGATGTTTGGCATAGCAGCGTTAGTGACTAATAAAGATGCCCTGGGAAATGTTAATTGTTTGCCATTTTCTGGGCCTCGCTTTGGTCATTTAGCCAATGATAATTTTTTTCTCCTTATTTGTCTTTGTTTGTTTGTTTGTTTTAAAAGATGTATTTATTTTATGTATGTCACTCTCTTCAGACACACCAGAAGAGGGCATCGGATCTCACTACAGATGGTTGTGAGCCACCATGTGGTTGCTGGGAATTGAACCCAGGACCCCTGGAAGAGGAGTCAGTGCTCTTAACCACTGAGCCATGTCTCCAGCCCCCCTTTCTTTGTTTTTGAGGCCTGGTTTCATGGCCTTGAACTCATTATCAAACTAAAGCCAGCCTTGAACTCCCAATCCTCTTGCCCGGCTTGTAGGTGTGCAGTACCATGCCTGATTCATGAAGGGCTGGGGATGGGATCCCAGGGCTCTGTGCATGCGGGGTGAGCACTCTGCCAGCATAATTACATCCTCAGGAAGAGCAGTCAGTGCTCTTAACCACTGGGCCATCTCTCCAGCCCCTCCAGTGGTTTTCAAAGCGGGATAAAAGGGAGTTTGGGATGGATCTTCAGATCCTTCAGATCTGTTGCTCACGGGTCACTGATGATCACCATTGGCCATCTAGCCATCTTCCTGTAATCTACATGGTCCTGGCCAGCCAGTTCACAATCTTATTATAAATTCCTTTTGGCCAGCAACCTTTCAACCAGTCATTCACCCTCACAATAATCCACCACCCAACCCCTCACTGGCTGATGTTCCAACCCACTGGCCAACCTCACCTTCCATTGCCCTGCCACCCACACTAGCAATCACTCCCACTTGCCTAAATACATGCTTTGGAAATCCACAGAGGACCCCAAGTGACCGGGCCCTCCTGTGGTCAGAAACCCATGCTGCAGCTATCTCTCTTACTCACCCCGGGGTTGGGTCACTGCCATGACCATGATGGGGACCCCAACACCTGAAGCCAAGACCCAGATGCATATGTTGATCAGCTTGGCCTTGGCTGGTGTCCGGAAGTCCAAGGCCTTGACGGGATGGCAGACCGCAATGTAGCGGTCCACGCTCATCATGGTGAGCGTGAAGATGCTGGTGAACATGTTGTAGTAGTCAATGGAGAGCACAGCCTTGCACAGCAGCTCTCCGAACGGCCACGTTTCCATCAGGTACTTGGCGCTCTGGAAGGGCAGTGTGCTGGTGGCCAGCGCATCCGCCAAGGCCAGATTGAAGATGTAGATGTTGGTGGCCGTCTTCAGCTTAGTGTACCTTGAAAGGAAGAGCACGGGAAATGACCACTTCATTGATTTCAGTTTCTATTAAACTGGGGGAATGAAGGGACTTGCTTAAAGATCTAGGAAGGGCAGGACCAAATGTGGTGTCACATGCCCGAAATCCCAGCCCTCAGAAGGCTAATCCAGGAACACTGGGAATTGAGAACCAGCCTGGGCTACATGAGGCCTTTTCTCAGAAGAACAAAACAAATTAAAAGGGTTGGGAGCCAAGATGGGATCAGATCCCCGAATCACCTAGTGGACCAGCACCTCTCCCTGAAGGAGAAGGATCTCTCTGGAGCCTATAAGCCCAGCACCAGGGAGGCAGAAGCAGGAAGATCATGAGTTTAAAGCCAACCTTAGCTACATAAGAACTAAATAGCTACATGACACCTTGTTAAAAAAAAAAAAAAAAAAGGAAGGAAGGAAAGTGTCACAGGAACACAATTTATATAGAATGTAGCCCTGAGCCCAATGCTTATGTAACACTCAGGACAAAGGCAGTGTGGAGTTCAGCTGCCGGAAGGCCTGACCAGCAGAGGTCAGAGACAGCCTGTGGGGTCCATTCTCACCGGCCTCAGGGGATTATACTTCATCTATACGGAATGAAGTTGGGAGCTAGACCATCTACCTGGACGGTGGGGAATATGATTGGTCAGCTCTGAGTGACAGGCTCTACTGGGACCTTAAGCCTTCTGACGTGTCCTCTGTGGTAGCACACAAGGGTTAGGTTCTGGCCGTGTTGGTTCCATGTAGGCCTCTTAATCCCCACATAACTAGACCCATGCCTCTGTGAAAGCCATGGTTCCTTCCCCTTCCTGTCCCCATGCAGTGAGGAAGGTGAGCCACTTTGACGGTCACACTAAGGGTATGAGCCCGGGTATCAGGCCAGATGTACGCAACCAAACTGCCCTAACACTCCCAGCATCCTCCACACTCCATGCTGCCTACAGCCGTCCATGGCATAGCTTGTGTGGCTAGTGCACACAGCCATGGTCCCTTCTGTATAGAGCCTGGTGGGCTGAGAGCAGAGTCTTCGTCATAAAAACACAGCCACACCGGGGCAAGGTGAGGTTCTTTCTCACATCCTGGACCGGTAAGAAAGACCAGAGAAGAGGCCAGTCTGGTCTACAAAACACGTTCCAAGACAGTCAGGGCTGTTACACAGAGCAACTCTGTCTCAAACAAAACTAGCAAACAAGCCTGATGCTCACAGGGCTAGAGAGTTGGCTCGGTGGTTAAGAGTGCTTGCTGTTCTTGCAAAAGGACCTGGGTTCGATTCCCAGCACTTGTATGGAGGCTCACTACTTCCACAGACACTACTAGTCCATGTAGGGAACAGATATACGTGCAGGCAAAGCCCTCATACACACAAAATACAATAAATCTAAATAAAAAGCAATCCAACCAACCAACCAACCAGAGAAGGGCAGGCAGGCAGGAGGAATTCCTAATGTATCAGGTTATAGCTGGAGAGCTCTAAGAGAGGAGAAAGTGACTTTCCAAAGGCAGAGACCAGTTGCAGGGTGTGGAAGGGAAAGTGTGCACCCATAATCATAAACCTAGCACTCAGGAAGCTGAGGCAGGAGCATTACAAATTTAACACTAGCCTGGGCTTCAATATTAAGACCCTGTCTTGGAAACAAATAAATCTTTGGGTATGGTGGTGCACACCTATAATTCCAACACTTGGAAAAAGGTGGCAACAGGAAGATTAAGAGTTCAAGGTTAGGGGCTGGGGATTTAGCTCAGTGGTAGAGCGCTTACCTTGGGCGCAAGGCCCTGGGTTAGGTCCCCAACTCCAAAAAAAAAAAAGAACCAAAAAAAAAAAGAGTTCAAGGTTAGGGCTGAGAGATGGCTCAGTGGCTAAGAGCCTGACTGCTCTTCAGAGGTCCTGAGTTCAAATCCCAGCAACACATGGTGGCTCACAACCATCTCTAATGAGATCTGATGCCCTCTTCTAGTGTGTCTGAAGACAGCTACAGTATATAAAATAAAAAATAAATTAAAAAAAAAAGAGTTCAAGGTTAGCTTTGGCTACATAGCTCAAGGCCAGCCTAGGCTATATGTGAACCTCCCCCAACAAAACAAAATGTAAAAAATAGCATTGAAGCCCGGCTGTGGTGGCACATGCCTTTAATCCCAGAACTAGGGGAACAGAGGCAGATGGATCTCTAAATTCAAGGCCAGCCTGGTCCACAGAGTGAGTTCCAGGATGGCCGGGACTACACACAGAAAGCCTGTCTTCTCTCCTTGCCTCTGTACTGTGGTGTGCTATTTCTTTAAGCTTACATTTCCCTGTCTCTCCCCCACTGAATGGAGAGATTTAAAGCCCCAAATCCAGAAACTCAGATTCAGCAGATCTGAGCAGAGGGTACAGCTTAGTACCACAGCGCCTGGTTGGATCCCCACCCTGGAAAAAACCCAGCAGATCAAGGGTGGGAGTCAGGAGTCTAGATGCCTCATGAAGTTGAGAAGGAAGTCCTTCGTCTCACTTTTCCTTCTTCTTTTTGCAGGCAGGACACAAAGCTGTGAGATAGTCCTGATTGGCCTCAAGCTCATCATACCGCCAAAGATAACTGTGAACTCTCGTTTTTTTTTTTTTTTTAGAAAGGAGCCTTCTACGTAGCGCTGGCTGTCCTAGAACTCACTATGTAGACCAGGCTAACCTCTACCTCACAGAGATTTACCTACCTCTGCCTCCCAAGTGCTGGGATTAAAGGCATGCATGCTCCCACGAAAGCCCAGCTGACCAAACTATCTGTTAAAGCTTTTCCTCCAATATGGATCAGAGGTTTGGGGGTTTTGCTGTTGGGTTTTGTTGCTGTTGTTGTTGTTTGTTAGAGAAGGAGGAATAGCAGAAGCAGAAGAAGAAAGAAGGAGAAAGAAGACTCCCTCATTGTCCTTCAAGACCAGCATCTGTCCCACTCCCTCCCAAAATAACTAGGAGCGAAAGTTTTGCTGTTTGCTGCGAGTCTCGGGAAGTGTGTCTTCAGCAGGGTGTGGATTGCAGCTGTGTGGGAGGCGGTCTCGAGCCCACAGCTGACTCGTCTAATTTCTCTGCTCTTACGCAGAACAATTCGAGGCTGCTCTTTGCCTGCTATTTTGATTTGTGACAGCTCCTTCCATCCCAAGAGGGAGCTGGGCTGCTGCTGAGTGGGAGCTGAAGTTCCTAGGGCTGGTCCATGTTGGGCTGAGGGGCTCTCTTGTCTTCCACACCCACACCCTGCCCTGGTGGCCTCTTCAGGTCCTCTGGGCTCCAGCTGTAAGACAAACCACACACCCATTCTGCTCTCACCCCCCAGGGCCTCCCCAAAGCACCCTCTATGTTCCCTAGGTTGGCTCCGACCACCTCTGGGATCCAGGCTCTCCAAACCTACCCTTTGACTAATGCCCTTCTCCATACCTGGCCTTTCTGCTATTCCTTAAACATGTGACGCTCAACCTTCCTCAGGACTTCTGGGCTTACTGCCACCCTCAGCCCCCAAGTTTGTCATGGCTTGCCACCTCACTTAACCAAGCCTCTACTTAGACACCATCTCTTCCGAGAGGCCCTCTCCAATCCCCTTCACCGGATCTTTAAAATGTTTCTCTATTTAGCCACGTCATTTATGCATCCCTCTGTTTTTCTGGTGATCTCCCTTCTAGAACCTTCCTTCTTCCGTCTGCATCTGAGGCCGGATGCTCTCTCGCTCGGGCCAGCTGCACAGCTCCCCTTGTTTCCTGGCTTCAGTCTCCCTGCCTCTGGGTTTATACCCTCATTTCGGTGGAGCACATCCTGTAGCCACTTCCTGAGAGGCTTATAGGAGCAAAGCTTTTATCGCCTTCTCTGAAAATGTCTTTATTCTAACTTCTGACTCCTTTGACAGTAAATATGATCATAGGCGGACATACTTTCCCATCAGAACTCTGAGGACAGGGTCCCCTCGTCGCCTGCCTGGCAGCCCCTGGAAGAACCAAAAGCCAATTCTGATTCCTGATGCAATCTGTCCCCCTCACCCTGAAACCCTAGAATTTTCCATTGATGCTTAGCCACCTGGTAACAGGGGTGACACTGTCTGGTGACATTTAGTGACACCGTGCTTTGGGGTGACTTTCATTTGCAGTTTGCCAGCTTAAACAGGCCTACTGGACAGCTTCCGATATGTCTTTTATTCTTTATATTTTTTTAGTACAAGGTGTGCTCAAATATACACCTACCTCTGTGTGGGGACACAGGTTGACCTCAGGTGACCTTTCCCATCATTCTCCATCTTTGGGGATTTTGGGTTGGTTTGGTTTTGGGACAGGGTTTCTCACTGACTCTGGAACTTACCACATCAGCTAGACAAGCTGTGCAGAGAGCCCCTGGAGCCTGCTTGCCTCCACCTCCCTCCTTCCTATGTGTACCCTGCTTTTACCGAGTGCCCAAGATCCAAACTCCTGTCCTCCAAGCGTATGCAGCTAACACTGCTACCCGTGCAGCCAGCTCCCCACCCCAGGCCTCTAATTTTCTTTTAGTGTCTTTTTGAGATAACCCCCAGAGAACTACCATTTCATTACCTCTCAACCATTCCATTTTCTTTTTAAAACTTACTTAGACTCTTGTGATTTATTTTCCGGATGCTCTCTTCTCCCACGCATCCTCCTCTGAGAGCTTCTTGTTTCACGGTCCCAGTGTCAGCTCCTAGCTCAGGAGACACTAGTCATGTTTGTTTTATATTTCCTTCTTCACCGTCCTGGCTGCTCTGTCCGCTTTGGCCTTTCTCTTTTATCCTGGAGAGTCCCTTCAACTAAAGCTGTGAGATGTGACTAAAGGCCTGAATAGTGCCAGCACAGCTGGGGGGGTACGTGAGGATCCACGTGAGGGGCCTGACAAGTAGTCAGGGGGATTTGCAATAAGGGCTTTCTTTTTTTTTTTTTTTTTTTCCGGAGCTGGGGACCGAACTCAGGGCCTTGCGCATGCTAGGCAAGCGCTCTACCACTGAGCTAAATCCCCAACCCCGCAATAAGGGCTTTCACACTGAGAACATATAAACATCCGTTTCTAGAGCTGGGCATGGAAGCTTGTGACTTTAATACTTAAACTTTGGAGGTAGGGGCAGAAAGATCAGGAGTTCAGGATCATCCTCTGTTATGTAGTGAGGATGAGGCCAACCTGGGCTACATGTGACCCTGCCTTGAAGGGAAAAAATGGATTTTTAATTTTGTTTTTCAAGCTAAGGTTTCTCAGTGTAGCCCTGGCTGTCCTGGAACTCACTCTGCAGACCACCAGGCTGGCCTCCTGCCTTTGCCTCCTGAGTGCTGGGATTAAAAGCGTGCATCGACACCACCCAGCTTCTCCTTTTATTTTTCCTTTTATTTACTTATTTTCTCATTATTCTTCTATTCCTGACTCAGAGCCCTTGAAACCATATGGAAAAGGCTGGAGAGCTGGTTCAGACCCAAGTCCAGTCCCCTAAGCCTAGCAGCTGCCTCGAACTCCAGCTCTAGGGGATCTGGCGCCCTCTTTTGGCCTCTTCCGGCAGTGCACTCATGTATCATATACCCACCTGCACAGAAATGAAAATAATTCCTTCTCTTTTTAAAACCCAGGTAGATAGACAGACAAACTTCAGTTTATAATACTGGACAGGAGTGGGGAGTGTGGCAAAGTGGCCACCAGGTGCTGGCACTAGACTGCCAGACTGCCCTCTTGATATGTTTTCTAGCCACACGATCAGAAAAAGTAGCCTCACCCCTACGCTTCAGTTTTTCTTCTCTATAAGAGGTCAACACACATTTTAGAAGGTTTGAAGTGACTGAGAGGGATGTAATGAGCTGAGCAGAGTGAGGGGCGGGACTGACGAGGCAAGACGAGGACTGTCATCTGAGGTAATAGTGAGACCCTCAGCCTCACCCCTACCCACACACCCGTCACAGTCTGGTGATTATCCATCAATGTGTAGGATATCAGGGCTTTCTCCTGGATGCCCTTTGACCCAGGGTCACCCAACACAGAAAGGAGTCGAACAAACACTCAAGCAGAAAATGAGAGGGTCCCAGAAGCCCCTTCCCCAGTTCTGTAGCCAGGATCCTTGCACAGCCAGTGGAGGGGAGAGACCTCTAGAAACTTCTCTACTGAGCCCAAAACTCACTAGGTCTTCTATTAGACCAGCCCTGATTCCAGGGTACCACTTCTATTCATTCTTCTTCCTGGGATAGAGACTGGATGTGCTCTGTGAGAGAATCCACTCAGCTACATAACCAGAACCATGGTGAATCCATACAAGGTCCCCAGGCTCTGGGAATGGGGTTTCCTCGCTCAAACCTGCCCTCACATACACTGAGTCTAAAGGATTTGCTCCCCAGGCAATTTCAGAGTGCCTGCTCCTGGGAGCTCAACGATGGCCAAAACTTTCCCTCCTTTGTACAAGGTATTCTTGGAACTAGTCCAACTATTTAGTTGTTTATTGGCTGTCTTGTTTGTTTGTTTGTTGTTTGTTTTTTGAGACAGGGTTTCTCTGTGTATAGCCCTGGCTGTCCTGGTGCTTACTATGTAGACCAGACTGGACCCAAATTTACAGAGATCTGCCTGCCTTTGCCTCCCAAGTGCTGCTATTAAAACCATGTGTCACTGCTACCCAGCACTTTCTTGAAGCAATGTTCTCGGGGTGACTGGGCCATGGTAGTGCATGCCTTTGATCCTAGCATTTCAGAGGGAGAAGCAGATAGATCTCCATGAATTTGATAGCAGTCTGATCTCTCAAAGCAAGTTCCAGGTGAGCCAAAGCTACATTAGCAAGACCTTGTCTCAAACTAACTAACTAACTAAATAAATAAATAAATACAAGTCTTGGAGTATTTTTTCTTTTGCAAGCCAGGCGCTACGCCATGGTATTGGGTTGATACCATTCTACTGGGTTAGCAGTACATGTCTATAATTCCAGCACTTGTATGACTGAGGCAGGAGGATTGCCAAGAGTTCAAGGCCAGCCCCGGCTACAGAGTAAAACCCTGTCCAAAGTGGCAGGGGGAAGGGAAAGAAAGAAAATTCTCTTTCTACTGATCTCAAAGATGTGTGGTTGGGAAGGAGATAGCGAGATATTTCAGACTCAGATCTGTACAGCTCCCAGAGCTCAGAGCCACTGCCCCTAAGCTCCATTATTGTCCTCTGTGGTTCAGTCTGTCACCTGGGCTCTCCATGCCCTGGTGATGGGTCCAGACAGGAGGCTACAGCTCTTAGCTGGTTTTTACACATTCTAGGTAATAGTGAGACAACCTGCTCATGGTTTGGGTGTGACCAGTTAACATCACAGTCACAGGGACAGGCCCGTGGTGGGGGGAGGTGGAGAAGGCCCACTCTTAACAGAACGCTCACCTCTGTCTCGGCTTTCTGGACAGCCACAGTGCCTCTGCTTCAGTTTGTTTCCAGGGACGATAAACATCTATTGGACATTTACTGTGCTCAGGCACACAGACTAGCCATTTACATCACTTAATCTCCACAGCACTCCACGGGGTAGCTAGCAATTATAGACCTCAATTCATCAAGTGTGGTAATGAACTTGTCGAGATCGCAGTCAGGGAGAGGCATGGTGAGAGCCTAGTGGTCCACCCTGAAAGCTGGCATTTCCTCTGGACTCCGGCTTTAGCTTCTCCCCTGTGCGTGCAGTGGGCTGTTAGTTTCTCCCCTGTGGGCTGCGTGTCCCCTTCGCACGCTCCTTGACAAATACAAGATCATAAAAGCAAGGATGGCATTTTGTCTTGATCTCCTAAAAGCCTGGTGCCAACAGCAGAAACAAGCACAGAGCGGACACCCAGGACACGTCTGTGGATGACTGTCTGTGGAATGGACATATATAAAGACGTCTGACTGTGGAATGGACGTATATAAAGACGTCTGTCTGTGGAATGGACGTATATAAAGACGTCTGTCTGTGGAATGGACGTATATAAAGACGTCTGTCTGTGGAATGGACGTATATAAAGACGTCTGTCTGTGGAATGGACGTATATAAAGACGTCTGTCTTCCACATCAGGAAGGGACCGTGACATTTTCTCTCCCACTCCCAGCAGTCTGGGTACGGACAGGCAGAGAGGGCATGTGGCATTTATTGTTGGGTGCCAGGGGATGGTATCAAGGTACCCTAATCTTCAGAAGTGAGGAACCACAGACCGAAGGGCTCAAATCACGGCACCTCTTCTTATCATTCCTCCCTCCTCCGTCCTCCTGGCCCTACCCAGGTCCCCAGAAGGATGCCTGGGCCTGACCCTCTTTGCCCTGAGTCTGAAGTGAATCAGCCCTGCAGGTGGCGAGAGAAATCTTCACTCATTTATCCAAGGGAGCTGATTTGATTTTAACTAAATGGAGGTGGTAATGATGTTGTTTTCTCCAAAACAGGGGTGTGAGACCTAAAATCGACAGCAACAGCAGCAGCGACAGCCCAATCGACCTTGTAGGACCTCAGGAGGCAAACTTAACATGGCGGCTTCAGCCTGCACAGAAAAAAAAAAATATCTTCCCCACTTCAACCAAACCCACTGTAGATCGCTGAAGTATTTACAATTAATATTTCCCCTAAATACATTTTCAACTCTGAAATGGAACAGCTGTTTACTGGAGAATATGCAAACAGAGTGGAGGAAGGTATAAAAGCCAGGATTAGTACTACAGATCAACATTGCGGGTATTGTACTAACATGCAAATGCCACGTCCCATGAGAGGGAGCACACTCAAAGACTGTCATCATCTCTTAGCAAAATGCTGTGGCCATTTTTCTGTATTCCTACATGAATTAATATAATTTTCTAAAAGAGTTATTTATTTTATGTATATGAGTACACTGTAGCTGTCTTCAGACGCACCAGAAGAGGGCATCAGATCTCATTACAGATGGTTGTGAGCCACCATAGGGTTGCTGGGAATTGAACCCCCGACCTCTGGAGGACCAGTCAGTGCTCTTAACCACTGAGCCGTCCCTCCAGCCCCCGAATTAACATAATTTTTGAAGATTGCTTTAGAGTCTAGAGGTCACCAAACCTTTTGTGCACAGGGCCAGAGAGTAAATATTAGATAAATAATAGCCATTACTGAGAGTCCACTAGGTCTCTGGTCTATATTCTTATATTTTTTTTATGTGTAAGAGTGTTTTTTGCCTGCGTGTATGTCTGTGTATCACTTGTGGGCCTGGTGCTGGAAGAGTCCCAGGAAAGGACATCACATTCCCAGATCTGGAGTTACAGACATTTGTGAGGAACTGTGTGGGTATTAAATAGAACCTGGGTTCTCTCAGCTGCTGGGCCATCTCTCCCAGCCCCACCTCTGTAAAGACATAAAAAAGAACATTTTAGCTCAAGGAACATACGAAAAGCAGACAGCGGTCCATGCCTGGCAGTGCAGGCCTGTAACCCCGACACATGAAGATGAAGCAAGAACGTCATGAGTTCAAGGCCAGAGTGAGACTGTATAGTGAGACCCTGTCTCAGAAAGGTGTAGGCTGGTAGAGTGTTTGCCTGCCATGCTGAAGTCTTGGGTTCAAGCCCCGAGAGTGAATAAGCCTGGTGTGGGGGCAGAAGCCTGTGGTCCCAGCACTCAGGAGGTAGAGGCAAAAGAATCAGGAGTTCAGAGTCACCCTCAGATACATAGGGAGTTTGGGGCCAGTTAGATGCAGAAGATCCCGTCTCAACAAATGAAATAAAGACAGACAGACTAGACTGGGATAAACCATGAGTCCTGATTCAAGTCAACCGGAAATCTTCCACTGAAGGATGTGAAGACCCTTTCAACTCTCCTGCTATCATAAATAATACTGTGGTCAGGGCTGGAGAGATGGCTCAGCAGTTAAGAGCACTGACTGCCCTCCAGAGGTCCTGAGTTCAATTCCCAGCAACCACATGGTGGCTCACAACCATCTGTAAAGAGATCCGATGCCCTCTTCTGGTGTGTCTGAAGATAGCTACAGTGTACTTATATGTAATAAATGAATAAATAAATCTTTAAAAAAAATAATACTGTGGTCAAACCCCTGTGGGCGCAACTGATGATCTCTATTCTGGGAGCCTCGGAGCCAGAAAAATATTCAAAGTGGGCATAGCAGTCCCTCCAGACAAATTCTGTCCGGGAAGCGGGTCTGGGTGGAGGGGACGCTTCACCCCACTGTCAGGACCCCTCACAGAACATGCAAGTTAGTTCTCAAAGCTTGTCTCAAAGGCAGCCCCCTCGCTCAGTACCACATAAGAAGGAAATCAAGCAAACAACCTCTCTCCCACCTGCCAATATTCTGCCGGGCTCTACACGTGGAATCATGGGATCTCGGTCTAAACTTAGACTTAAAAGTCCAGAAATTCCCTGTTCCCTGTCCACCCATGATGCAGGCTGAGGACTGAGGAGACGCTGTCTCAGTCCTCAGATTCATTGCAGGAGTGTCCACTTGTAAATGTGACTTGTATTGGGGACGGAGCGAAGGACCCTGAGGTGTGAGTACCTGATTATAAGGTGGGGACCAAACTTCAAGCGTCCTCCCATGAGACACAGGGAGGAGGAGGAGGAGGCCATGTGGAGCAGTGGTAAGTACAAGATGAGGAATGCCTGAAGCCTCCGGGAGCTGGAAGCCCCTGTTCCTGGACCGGAATTCTCTGGAACACCGGTACTTCCCACTTTGAACATTCCCTCTGGCACCGAGATTCCAGCACATTTACCAAGGAAAAGGCAAGGAAAGATCCCTCCCAATGGATGGGGTGGAGGAAGAGGGATACTGCTCTGTTAGCACCTTGACGCTGAACTCGGGCAACTCTGACGCAGAGCCCGGTGTCTGACCTTCAGACTGGAAGAAGTTCTGATCTCAGGGAGCCCAGACTACCCCCTACTTAACACTTTACAGATGATGGAAGTGAGGCCTGGAGAGGCTGCACCAGGCCAAACAGAATCAGTCTGGGAGGCTTTGAGCTTTCTCCTTTTCTGAGTCAGGAAGCTAAGACTCAGCGGAAATCCCAGGTCTTGTCCAGGACTCCAGGGTCTCCAGCAGAGTTCCGGGCTCTCAGGTGTCTACCCGGTCAGTTCCCAAGGGCTTCCGGGTCTGATTATTGAGCAGCCCAGGGTAGTTCCATCGATGGCAATTGTAAGGACCACTGCCACCCCCACTGTGCTGTGACACTGACACGTACCTGACATATCCACCAGGCTAGACCAGGCTAGACCAAGCTAGACCAGGCTAGACCATGGCATTGACAGATCATCTCACTCATTCAACCCTGTGAAATCACTGCTTCCCTAACTTTGTGGTGGAGAAAAGTAAGCCTCAGTGTGTAGGTCAAGCCCAGGATTCCACATCAACCTGCGCCACCTGACACTGTACCCTTATAAGGAAACAATGACCAAACTAGATTAGGGTGGGTCCTAACTCTCTCTCTCTCTCTCTCTCTCTCTCTCTCTCTCTCTCTCTCTCTCTCTCTCTCACACACACACACACACACACACACACACACACACACACAACTTTATTGAGACTAGAGCCTTGGGCACATCAGCAGAAAAGCACTGAGCCACATCTCCTGTCCAAGTTCAATCCCTACTTAAGGTTTTGTTTGTGTGTGTGTGAGCTTGGGATTGAACCCAGGACCTTGACCCTGTTCAACATCTACCATTGAGCTATCTCAACAGCCCCTGGTTTTTTTCATGTTTATTTATTTATTTTGGGTGGGGGTGGGACGGTGCAAGCCACATCGTGCACGTGGAGGTCCGAGGACAGCTTTTAGGGGTGAATTCTCTCTTTCCATCTTTTGGTCCCAAGGACTGGACTTAATGTGATCGGGCTTAGCAGCGAGTCCCTTCGCCGGCTGAGCCACTCCCCACCTCTCTCCTTATAAGTTGAAGAGAGAGAGGATATGCACACAAGAGATGAACATGAGGAAATGAGGAGTATGCCCTTGTGAGGAAGAGGCCACCGGTGGTGAGGACTGCTGGAGCCCCAGCCTAGCAAAGGAAGGATTCTTCTCAAAGCCTGGCCATACCTTGAGTTTAGGCCTCTAGCCTTCTGAAAGAAGAAATTCTGGAATTTTCTCTGGTTTTGAGGTGAGTTTGTTTGTTCGTTTGTTTGTTTGCTTCTTGATTTTTTTTTTTTTAAACAGGCACAGGGAAATGTTATTGCTGCCTGAAACGGGGTTTCACCCTGTAGCCCAGGTTACCCTTGACCTTGTAGTCCCCTGAAGTACTGTGAGATAGGCCTGTGCACACAGATTGTTAACACTGAAAGGAAAGTGAGCTGGCTGTGTGTCTCGTGGGCAGACTCTGTTTGGTTTGGTTTGGTGTGGTTTGCCTTGGTTCTTCGAGACAGGCTTTCTCTGTGAGGTTCTGGCTGTCCTGGAATTCACTCTGTAGAACAGACTGGCATTGAATTCAGATCCACCTGCCTCAGCTGGGATTAAGATGCACAGCACCGTGGTCCAGCCACCTGTGGATGGGCTTCACATGCTGGGGACAGAGGCATTCATTCATTCTCCCACTGAACTAGAATAACCACGTGAGAGAGGAGTATCATCACCCCCTTTTACGTGTGGAGAAGGTTGAGGGGTGGAAAGGAGAAACTGACTAGCAGGCCTTAAATTAGGCCTCTGGTTCCTGGGATTGTTCAACCCCTTTGTTTTACAAATGAAGGCTTTAAGGCTGTTTTACAGCAGTGACCCCAGAGGCTGAGTGCACTGTGAGGGAACAGAGAGGAGTCCACAAAGCAACCTGGGGGTGCAGCTGGAGCTCCCTCTATTTGCAGACAAAGGGTGATTGCTTTCCCAAAGGACAAAACAAGCCTTGCCTGCACTGAGGACTGCAAGCTGTGTCCCTGCCCACTCCTTAAGAGAGATGGCACTTGGCCAGAAATTAATTAGCTGTCTCAGTTTTGGCAGAACTGGAGGAAGGAAAGTGGTTAATTACAATGAAGTCCAGTGAGCTTATCAAAGAGAGGATCATGGCTAGGACGGGAAGCAAAAGGGCCCTGAGTTGAACAAGAGTGGAGAGACCTGCCAGGCTGTACTTAGCAATAACCAGGCCATAGGCCTAGCTGCCATTGGGAACCCAGAGCACACTCAGAGTTCTCTGTCCCCTGATCCTGACCCTGCTTAAGGAGGGCTGGACTATGGGGTGAACTGTATCTAGATACAAGAGAGCAGAATCTGGAGCCAGAGAAATGGCTTAGTGTGTTCTGTGTAAGCATGGGGACCTGAGTTCAATTCCCAGGAGCCACAGAAACAAGCCAGGTGTGGTGCTGAAGAGGCAAGACAGACAGACAGATTTGCTGGGACATGCTGGCTGAGTAGCCAGCCCGCCCAAGCCAAGGCTTTGAGCCCCAGGTTCCAGTGAGAGGTCTTATCTTAAAAAACAAGGTGGCGGGGGTTGGGGATTTAGCTCAGCGGTAGAGCGCTTGCCTAGCGAGCGCAAAGCCCTGGGTTCGGTCCCCAACTCCGGAAAAAAAAGAAAAAAGAAAAAAAACAAAAAAACAAAAAAAACCAAGGTGGCTGGTTCCTGAGGCACGACACCCTGAGGCTGATACTGTGTGTGTGTGTGTGTGTGTGTGTGTGTGTGTGATATCTGTGTGTTATATCAGTGTGTATATGTCTCTGTGTGTGTGTGTCTGTATGTGTCTGTGTATAGCTATGTTTGTGTCTGTATGTGTATGTCTGTGTGTGTGGGTCTGTGTGTGTATATCTGTATGTGTCTGTGTGTATCTATGTGTATGTCTGTGTGTGCATGTGTGTGTCTTTGTGTGTATGACTGTGTCTGTGTGTGTATGTCTCTGTGTGTATATGTCTGTGTATGTATGTCTGTGTGTGTGTGTATGTCCTTGTGTGTATGACTGTGTCTGTGTGTGTATGTCTCTGTGTGTATATGTCTGTGTATGTATGTCTGTGTGTGTATGTCTCTATGTGTCTGTGTGTTTCTATGTGTATGTCTGTGTGTATGTCTATATATGTCTGTATGTGTCTTTGTGTGTGTGTGTGTATGTGTATATATCTGTGTCTGTGTGTATGTGTGTGTGTCTGTGTGTATGTGTGTGTGTCTGTGTGTATGTGTGTGTGTGTGTTTGTGTGTGTATGTGTGTGTGTATGTGTTTGTGTGTGTATGTGTGTTTGTATGTGTGTGTGTATGTGTGTGTGTGTGTGTGTGTGTGTGTGTGTCTGTGTGTGTGTGTGTATATGTCTGTGTGTATGTCTGTGTGTGTCTGTGTGTATGTGTGTGTGTCTGTGTGTATGTGTGTGTGTGTGTATGTGTGTGTGTATGTGTCTTTGTGTGTGTGTGTATGTGTATATATCTGTGTGTCTGTGTGTGTGTCTGTGTGTATGTCTATATATGTCTGTATGTGTCTTTGTGTGTGTGTGTATGTGTATACATCTGTGTCTGTGTGTGTCTGTGTGTATGTCTGTGTGTATCTGCGTCTGTGGGGGTTGGGTAGGAAGAGGAAGAGAGAGAGTCAGAGAGAGTCCTTCAGTCATAAGTCAGTGCCTGGGTTTCCAGAAACAGGGCATGACCCTCCTACACCGTATGCATCAGACTCCCCCACCCCACACCTACTCATAGGAGCAGAGAGATGATGTTTGAAATAGAACATGGAGGTTCGGGTGTGCTTCGGCGGTAGACAGTTGCTTAGTACATACGCTGCCAGACCAGGGTTAGACAGCCCACAGAAGGAAGAGGAGTGGGGGGCAGAGGGGCAAAGAACAGTATCTGGTCCCTGCTTTGATGCGGACACAGGGGCCACTGTTGCCAACCATCAGAAAAAAGCTCCCTGAAGGAGAGAGATACTTGCTAAAGTAAGTGAGAAGACAGTGGTTGCCCTGGAGGGGTGATGGCCAGCCATTCTATCGAGGCTCCTGTCCCTTTTATCTGGTGGCTGTTGTAGAGCGTGAGAACTTTACGGATGGAATCAAGTGCCCGTTAGAGATTTAAGAACTATTTAGTGATGGCTTCTTAGGGCCAGGGCCTGAGTGAGCTAGGAACAGGGTAAAGGAAACACAGTTTCTGCCCTTCAGAGACACCAGAAACAGAGGAGGAGCCCGAAAGGGGGGAGAAGCCAGAGATGGGGAGAAGCCCAAAAGAGGGAAGACAAACACTGGCGGCACCGTCGCCATGAAGCCTCGCTTACTGACCATCTCTCCGTGTGTCAATCAAGATGCTTGTGCAGAGGTCAGAGGTCAGCTTCCAGGACCTTCCTCTATCGCTTGTCCACCGTAATTTTTGAGATAAGGTCTTTCAAGGAGCCTGGAGTTCACCTTTCAGGTACGCTGGCTGGTCCGTGAGCTCCTGGGATCTGCCTGAATCCGTCTCTACTTCTGCCTAGCCCTGCGATCACAGAGACATGTTGTTACGAGTTTCCGTGGGGGGTCTGAACCATCCCCCCAAACTGATAAGCACAGACTTTATCTATGTCTCTGTGGTCGTTTGAAGGAATCTTGAAATTCCCACGGTGAGTGAGGTAGTAAGAGGAAACAACCAAATATGGTGTTGGGGGAGGGGCTGTAAGGAGTGAACCGGGTTGTTTAAGGCCAGGAGGAGCTGCCAAGATGGATCTGTGTGGCACCCCACCTATAGTCCAAGAAGAGTGTGCAGCCAGTCAGGTGTGATGCTGCACACCCTTAATCCCAGCTCTCAGGAGGCAGAGGCAAGATGAGTTTGAGGCTATCCTGGTCTACATAGCAAGTTTTAGGGCAACCAAGTCTACATAAGACCCTGTCTCAAAAAAAAAAAAAAAAGTTTTTTTTCTGGCTATAAGTTTATTCAACACGAAACAATGTCCTCCCGTTTTATTGAGGTGGCTGATGACATCCAAGGCTGAATCTCTGTCTGACCAGGGATTCAGTAGCTGACCCAGGCCCAGCCTTGGCTCTGGTCTCAGGATCGCCATGGCCAGTGTGATATCAGGCATGGTCTCCAGAAGCAGGCAATCACGACATACTGGGGACCTTGTGGGGAAGGGACCAGTAGAAATGTTTCCAGCAGGGCCTTTCTCGGAGCCTGGAGATGTGAGAGGATGTATTGCTTCATGATATGAAAGCTGAGTTCACTGTTGTCTGCCTGCTCTGGGTGTGTGGGCATGTGGGCATCTGTCTTGGCTACTAACACTTCCTCCATAAAAGGTTCATCGCCAAGCGCATGGAGATTTGACATTTATATGGCACGGAGGCCTCACCAAGGGCTTGTCTGCTCACACCCGAGTGGGCTTCCTGGAAGTCATGGGTAAACTAGGAGTCTTATTCCAAGATACAATATTTCCCTGATCTTAAGAACAAGTCCCAACTAGGAAAGGATTTTCTGAAGGTCCCCAAAAGGCAGTCAAAGTGATAGCAAACTACAAACTCTGAACCTCTTTTATACAGGGGACAGGGCTCCTAAATGCAATACAGCTCTTCTCAGGCATCAAAATGGTGGCAGTCTGGTCTGACAAGACTAGAAAGTTCTTTATCACTCTCTGCCACCCAGTCCCCCTCCTCTAAGTGATGGGAACTAGGAGGACCTTGAATAATGCCACCATACTTAATCCTGACAAGAATCAGTGAGCCACGACCCTGAGCACTGCCCCAGAACTAGGCAGCTGGGAGACTAAGGCTCAGAGAGGCAAAGCTGCCTGCCCAAGGCCACACGACCCTGTCTAACCTTTACTTTTTGTAGGTCAGCTCAGCTAAATGACAGTATCCACCTATCAAACTCCGGTATGGCTGGGAAGGATTTTTATAATCAGTTGAGTTTAAATGAAGGAGATTAAACTTGATCATCTGTGGGAGCCCTATCTGGAGAGTCGCCAGGCCTTCAGAACAACCCCGAGGGCCTCAGAGATGGCTCAGAGGGCAAAGGTGACTGACACCCAACAATGCAAGCCTGCTGACAAGCTGAACTTGATTCTTGGAACCCAGGTAAAGGTGGAAGGAGAGGAGTGATTCCCACCAAGCTGTCCTCTGACTCATGCTGTGAAAGGTGCCATCCCCTATGATGCTAGACTGAATTAAGTATTACTTTAGAACACTGAGACCTTCCCCTTCCCCTTCCCCTTCCCCTGGAAGAACAATCAGTTTCCTGGGGAATGCTGCAACAGTTTTACTAGAGGGTTACTGTATCCGCTGGTTTTGTGTGTCAACTCGACACAAGCTGGAGTCATCACAGAGGAAGGAGCCTCCCTTGAGGAAATGCCTCTATGAGATCCAGCTGTAAGGCATTTTCTCAATTAATGATCAAGGGTGAGAGGGCCATTGTGGGTGGTGCCATCCCTGGGCTGGTGGTCCTGGGTTCTCTATAAGAAAGCAAGCTGAACAAGCCAGGGGAAACAATCCAGTAAAGTTACATCCCTCTGTGACCTCTGCATCAGCTCCTTCCTCCAAGTTCCTGCCCTGTGTGAGTTCCTGTCCTGACTTCCTTTGGTGATGAACAGTAATGTGGATGTGTAAGCTGAGTAAACCCTTTCCTTTTCAACTTGCTCCTTGGTCATGATTTTAGCACAGGAATACAAACCCTGACTGTACTGGCTGGTTTTGTATATCAACTTAACACAAGCTGGAGTTATCACAGAGAAAAAGTGCCTCAGTTGAGGAAATGCCTCCATGAGACTCAGCTGTAAGACATTTTCTCAACTAGCGATCAAGGGGGAAGGACCCAGCCCATTGTGGGTGGTGCCATCCCTGGGCTGGTGGTCTTGGGTTCTATAAGAAAGCAAGCTGAGCAAGCCAGGAGAAGCAAGCCAGTAAGTGACATCCCTCCATGGCCTCTGCATCAGCTCCTGCTTCCTGGCCTGCTTGAGTTCCAGTCTTGACCTCCTTTGGTGATGAACAGCAATGTGGAAGTGTAAGCTGAATAAACCCTTTCCTCCCCAACTTGCTTCTTGGTCATGATGTTTGTGCAGGAATAGAAACCCTGACTAAGACACTGACTAAGAGAGTTTCCAACCTGAAGACTCTTATACCAATATCAGACTTATCTACCCATAATTACAGAATGGTAGCCCACTGGCTCTTTTTCACTGATAAAAGCACAACTAATAAACACCCAGGGTAATCTCAGGACCAGTGAATACGAGTCTCTTCACCCCTCAACCATGGGGATCAAAGTTACAAAAGCCATCGTGGCTGGATGCTAGTGGTGTATACTATCAATCCCAGTACTGGGCAGGCAGATTCTGTGAGTTTGAGGCCAGCCTAGTCTACAGAGCGAGTTCCAGGTCAGCCAGGGCTGCACAGAGAAACCCTGTCTTGAAAAAAGAAAAGAGGGCTGGAGAGATGGCTCAGCGGTTAAGAGCACTGACTGCTCTTCCCAGAGGTCCTGAGTTCAATTCCCAGCAACCACATGGTGGCTCACAACCATCTGTAATGGGATCTGATGCCCCCTCTTCTGGTGTGTCTGAAGACAGCGACAGTGTACTCACATAAAATAAATAAATTTAAAAAAGAAAAAGAAGGGAAAAGAAAAGAAAAGAATAATTGTTCCTGCTTATCAGGTAGATTTTTGAAGATTAAGTGAGAATTTGTGTCTTGGGTCTTCTAACCCATGTGGGAGCAGGATGTCATGGCTGGTCTGCCTTTAGTGATGGTTTTGGCCAAGCACACATACTAGGCTTTGCTAGGATGCCTGGGTGACCTGGGGTGACCAGGCCTAAGGAAGCAGGAGGAAGGCTTCATGGCTACCTGCCCACCCAGCAGCTCTGTTTGCTCCTCCAAGGAGTGATGGAAAATTACCAGACACCGGGTGCTTGGGCACTCTGGCAGGATACACATTCGTAACCAAGGGAAGCAGATGTTCCCCCACAGGTCCTGCAGGCTTATCTGGCTTGGCCGGGGCAGCAGTCTCTCTCCTGACTTTGTCCCTGGTCCCAAGTGCTAGGCAGCCAGCCACAGACATCGTAGCACAACCTTCCTTGTAGGAATCAGCCTGAGGGCCACACAAGCCCCATCGGGGCACATAGGCATCATCTGCCTAAAACACTCTTCCTCCCAAGCCCTCCTCTGCTCAGCTCTCACTTCCCATACACAGCGGTACTCCCTCCACCCCATCTTCTTTGCCTCGTTTAGTTTTCTTGATTGTCTGTGGTTTTTAGCCCCTCCCCCCCCGCCTTGAATTTCTGACCTTCCACCTCCCAAGAGCTGAAACTTCAACTGTACACCCCCACTCATGGCTGGTGCGGGACTGGGAATTGAACCCAGGGCCTCCTGGCACATTAGGCAAGCCACTCCTCCAACCTAACCACGCCCCTAGCCATGTATCTGTCTTCTACTGACTAATGGATTGTCTATCCTTTCTCTTTTAAAATGGCAGCTCCCAGAGGGCAGGGACTGTGTCGCTGCTGCTGCTTTGTTCAGGTTTCTGGAAGTGTGTCTGAAGCTCAGTGAAGCCGCTGATGGAGAGGGTGCCACCCGCTGCTGATGTGACAATTTAGTGTCTCACCCAGTTCACAGATGAGAAGACAGGCTCACAAGAGACTTGGATCTGAACCCATCCAGCCGCCTCTCCAGCTGCGTCACTGGCCCAGGAAATCTGGGGTTCTATGGGTCTGGATGACAGTGTCCGCCGTCCCCAGAACGGCCCTATGCATTCCCAGCACTACTGGCAGGGGTGGGACGGCGCTGTAATCACAGGAGTTCCACTTCCAGGAGGAGTCAAGTCATCCTGTTACGTAGGGAGCCAGGGGACAGCCTGAGTCTCTGTCTCAAACTTTAAAAAGAACCCATTTCTTTTACTTTTAAATCTTTCTGTTGTTTTAAAAATCAACTCAGTTGTTTATTTTTATTTTGTGTATAGGTGGGGTTTTAGTTTTGTTTTGTTGGTTGGTTTTCCATGATAGGGTTTCTCTGCCTGCCCTGGAACTCACTCTGTAGACCAGGCTGGCTTGAAACTCACAGAGATCCGCCTGCCTCTGCCTTCCGAGTGAGTGCTGGGGTGAAGGCGTGTGCCAGCCCCGCTGGTGTGTATATCAAGTTGCCTGCATGTATGGCTGTGCACCACGGGCATGCCTGGTGCCAGTGGAGGCCAGAAGAGGGCATCGGATCTCCTGGAATTAGAGTTACAAACAACTGTGCGTCAACTGTGGATGCTGAGAATTGAACCCAAGTTCTCTGAAGAAAAGTTGATTCCCTGAACTGTTGAGCCATCTCCATCCCAACAGCGCCCCTGCCCTCGCTCCGACCCCTACCCCGCCCCCCTCGCTCTGACCCCCTCTCGCTCCAACTCTCTCGCTCCACCCCCCTCGCTCGGACCCCCTCTCGCTCGGACCCCCTCTTGCTCCACCCTCCTCGCTCTGACCAGCCCTCGCTCTGACCAGCCCTCGCTCTGACCAGCCCTCGCTCTGACCAGCCCTCGCTCTGACCAGCCCTCGCTCTGACCAGCCCCTCGCTCTGACCAGCCCCTCGCTCCGACTCTCTCGCTCCACCCCTCTCCGTCCCACCCCTCTCCTCCGCCCCTCGCTCCACCTCCACTTTTTTTTCATGCACAAATGTCACAGTAAATATTTAATCTCAGTCTGGGCTTTCTACCCTTCCTTTGGTCATTTAGTCCCCAGATAAAAGGCATACAACCTTCGTATTTATAATAAACCTTTAAAGCGCTAGACCTAGGCAGATACCCACCTTCTAAGCTATTAGTCTCTACTTCTCAATTAATAACCCTGAGTTATAACTTGCTATGTTCCACCTGGGCCGCTCTTAACTCCAATTGGCCAGTCATTGTGGTTTTTAAGATTCTTACCCCATGGCATCTTCTCCTCTCTCCACCTTCTTCTCTCTCTCCCTTGTAGTCCTGCCTCTGACCCCAAGCCTGGGAACCAAAACTCTACCTCTCTTCTGCCCAGCTATCAACTGTCTGCATCTCCGTTCAACCAACAGTTTTAAATTAAGGATGGAGGTCACAAAACATCCCTCTGTGTATGTGACCAGGCCTTAGGGGCCCATATTTATCATTAGGGTACATAGCAAAAGGCCAAACCATAACACTCTACCCCACGTGTAAAAAATAAGTAATAAAAATATATTCTTAAAAACATTTTTTGATGTGTATATATGTTTTGTCTGTGTCAACTTATGTGCCCCATGGGTGTGCAGCTGCCCCATGGGCATCTGAGAGGGCGTCAGATCTCTTGGAAATGAAGTGACATGAAGTTATGAGTCTCCTTGTGGGTGCTAGGAACAGAACCTGCATCTTCTACAAGAGCGGTAAGCACTCCTAAACACCATGCCACCTCTCCGACCTCTAAATAAATGTAGTTTTTAATGTTTTTAATTAATAAGGTAAGTGTTCGACCACAGTCCTCCATGTTTCAAATCCCTGCACTTGCTGATGGAGCTGCTTTTGAGGAGGAAGGAAACACACCCTCCCTTTGCTGTAGCTGGTTTTGGTCCTATTGTGGGACAGGGTCACACTCTGCAGTCCAGGCTGGCCCGGAACGCACAGAAATCTGTCTGCCTCTGCTTCCCAAACTCTGGGTTCAAAGGCGTGAGTGCAGCTGAGGTTTTTGTTGTTTTTAAGATTTTTTTTTTTTATGGGCTGGAGAGATGGCTCAGTGGTTAAGAGCACTGACTGCTCTTCCAGAGGTCCTGAGTTCAATTCCCAGCAACCACATGGTGGCTCACAACCATCTGTAAAGAGATCTGATGCCCTCGTCTGGTGTATCTGAAGACAGTTACAGTGGACTTATATATAATAAATGAATAAATCTTTTAAAAAAAAAGATTTTTTTTATAAAAGAGGTGGGACTGGAGAGATGGCTCAGTGGGTAAGAGCAGTAGTTGTTCTTCCAGAGGGCCTAGGTTTGATTCCCAGGACACGCATGGTGGCTCACAACCATTTCTGATTCCAGTTTCAGAAGATCTGAGGCCCTTCCGAGCTCCGATGGGACCAGCCCCATGTGTGGTACAGACACATACAAAGGGCAGATGCCCACACACACAGATAAGAATAATAAATGTTTAAAAAATTATTCGTGTGTATGTATCCAGGTGTGTGTTCACACATGTGTGCAGGTGCCTAGAGAGGCCAGAAGAGGGTGTCAGGCCCCTGTAGTTACAGGGAACTGGGAGCTGCCCAAGTTGGGAGCTGAGAATTAAACCGGTATCCTCTAGAAGAACGGCAAGGGTTCTTTTTTTTTTTTTTTTTTTTTTCCTTTTTTTTTTTTTTTTAATTTATTTTATGTCTGAGTGCTTTATCTGCATGTACACCTTCGTGCCAGGTGAGGGCATCGGATCCCATTACAGATGGTTGTAAGCCACCATGTGGTTGCTGGGAATTGAACTCAGGACCTCTGGAAGGGCAGTCAGTGCTCTTAACCGCTGAGCCATCTCTCCAGCCCCTACCCTACACACACACACACACACACACACACACACACACACACACACACACACACACACTCTGAGGGTTCTTAATACTGAGCCCCTGGCATTTCCTGAGTAGGAGTTCTTCTGACCTCTCTGGACTTGGATGTTGAAGCTTCTCACTCGTCACAGAGGCAGGAAAGCTGTGAGGAGAGCTGCTTCACACGGCCTCCAGGCCTGAGAGAGACAAAGCCGCTGATTTCTGCAGCTGTGCTGGAAGCTATAAATCAGTAGAACACAGCCAGACACCCCACCCCGCCCTGCAGCCCGCAACTGGAAACAGGGCTGCATCAGCCTCCGCGTTGGTAACTTGCTAATTTAAGCTGGGCTTTCTGTTCTACCCAGCGATTACGCTCCTTTCCGTGCATGTGAGGATATTCTGGGTGGCCAATTTGATTTCAAAGTCCCAGGATCCTGAGTTTAACCAAATCATGCCTTCCCTTGCCTCTCAGGGTCTAGACATCTGGCAGGGGTGTGTGTGCAGGGGCTGAGTCCTCAGGTCACAGCGCTTGAGGCTTACTCTCGTCATCCCAGATGGAGTGAGGAAGCCTGAAATTTTTTTTTTTTTTTTGCCTGTCTTCTCTCTTCTTCGTCTCTCTGAGTCTCTGGCACCCAAGTTCCACTGGGGGCTTTCTCGTGTCTGCTTTGTCTCTTCACCACAGGAAGCTCTCCATACAGGACAGCAGCCAGTTCTTCCTGCAGGAAAAGTCTGAACAGAAACCGTGGGAGGAGTCTACAAGTGCAAACATTCAAATTAGCCATAGAGGCCAGGCGTGGTGGCACACACCGTCAGTCTCAGTACCCAGGAGGCAGAGGCAGTCAGATCCCCAAGTTTGAGGCTAGCACGGTCTACAGAGTGAGTCAGAGGACAGCCAGGAGTACACAAAGAAACCCTGTACTGAATGACACCCCTGCCCCCAGGAAGGACTACTCCAACTAGCCCACTCTACGCTGAAGAGAGGACTCGGCATTTAAGAGCGCAATTGTTCCTACAGAGGCTCCAGGTTCAATTCCCAGCATCCACTGGATGGTTCTCAACGACCTGTAATTCCAGTTCCATGGGATGTGATGCCCCCTTCTGGCCTCCGTGAGAACCAGGCATGCATGTGGTCCAGGTACAAACACACAAGTAAAACACTTACACATAAAATTAAATAAACAAGGGCTGGAGAGATGGCTCAGAGTTTGAGAGAATTGTCTGCTATTCCAGAGGTCCTGAGTTCAATTCCCAGCTACCACATGGTGACTCACAGCCATCTATAATGAGATCTGATGCCCTCTTCTGGCCTTCAGGCGTACATGCAGGAAGAAAGCTGTATACATAATAAACTTTTTTTTTTAATTAAATAAACACGTCTAATTTAAAAATGAAAAGAAAAGGACTATGACAGGCCTGGGAGAATGGCTCCAAGGTTAAGAACATTTGTTAGCGTCACTGAGGATCCAGGTTCCATTCCCAGCATCCACATGGGGGTTCACAACCATCCATTAACTCCAATTCCAAGAGATTTGATGCCCTCTTCTGACCCTCTTGGACATCAGGTGTGCACATCATCCACAGAGTCAAAATATTTACAAAATAAAATAAATAGATCTCTAAAAAATAAACAGAGCGAATGTTTTTTAAAAATTCAAGTTGCCCAGTAGAAGAATACACTACCATATGGCTATCGAAATCCATGGACTTTGAAAAATACTTATTTTTATCTTATGCACATGCGTACTTTGTCTGTGTACTCTTGTAGCGCACTCAGAAGCCAGAAGAGGGGGTCGGCCTGGTGTTACAGGAGGTTAAGCTGCCATTCCTGTCTGTGCTGGGGATTGAACCTGGGTCCTCGGAAAGAGAACAACGAGCAGGAAGTGCGGTCTATACCTGAGCCATCTCTCTAACGCCAAACCAGCTTTTTAAAGAAATCCATTTCTCTTATCCCTTTGGTTTTGTTATTTTGAAACAAGGTTTCAATTTTGTATCTCAGGCCAACTTAGAAGGCAGGATGATCAGAAACTCAAGCCCAGCGTAGGCTACAGAGTAAAAATCTCCTTATTATCTTCACTCACACAATTTTACAAAATCCATCTCTCTCTCTCTCTCTCTCTCTCTCTCTCTCTCTCTCTCTCTCTCTCTCTCTGTGTGTGTGTGTGTGTGTGTGTGTGTGTGTGTGTAGTAGAAGCAGAGATGGGAAAGAAATACCCATAAATGATTAAGCAGTAGGATTATGGGTAATATCAACTTCTGCTGAAAGGTCTCCTTAGATCCTGAAGTAACTAGCTAGTTATCTTTATTATAATACAAAAGGAAGCTTCTCATATCAACCTGATAAAGTTCCCCTGGAGCATCCAGCCAGAGCTCCTCCACAGCTTAATAAATAAATGCTGACCGACTGAATGGGAGGGGAGCCTCACCCCTCCCCTGCAGGGCCAGCTTCACACACACTGCGTCTCAACAGCTACTAAACCCTTGGAGCTGGTTCACACCTCATGGCCTCCTCACTCTCACCCTGTAAGGGTCTACCACCCTGCCATTCCTCAGAGCAGAGCACTGAGTCACAGAGAGATAATATACGTATTGTTTAAGCTCACTCTCTTAGAAAATGTCCCTGTCTGATGATGGCCACTGTTTGGTGGTCATTGTGTAATAGCCGTTGTGGTGGCCCCTGTATGATGTTCATCATGTGATGGCACTGCGTGGCTCGAATGTCCAGCTTTGCAGCTGCTGGTATCAAATGCTGAGGCCTTGAGGTTTGCACAGCCCTAACCTCCTCTCTCTGTGCATCTCAAGCCTAGCACAGGCAGAGTGGGTAAGGTATGGTTTGGGGGGTCAGAAAGTCTAAGATGGACATGGTGGTGTGTGGGTGGCGTGTGTCTTGAGCAGAAATGAGATAGGAAGAGAAGGAGTTAACATTCATCCTCAACGATGTAGCAAGTTGGGACAGCCTTGGCGACAGGAGACCCTGCCACAGAACAAAAGCTGAGCTTGTGACGCCTTTGCAGTGAGCAGCACTTGCTGTCTCCGAGCCCATGTCCTAGTCTGTGAGTGAGAACAGAAGGGTTGAAGGACTGAACCCCACTGTAGGACTGAAGTGCAGGTTGGAGAATCCCTAGAATCCAGGAGAAGCTCAGGGGAGACTCAGTGTCCTTAGTCACCCCTCCCACTCACTCCACCGTGTCTGTGACTCACACAGTCCCCAGGAAATGATCCTGAGACCTAGGAAATGGCAGATTCTGGGCAAGACCAGCAGGCCCTGGCCTCAGTTCACTCTCTACTCTCCCTGTTTTGCTTCATCCAAAGTCATTGGGCCAATTTCTGCCTTCCTGTTAGGTCTAGCAGGCTTGCGTTTCGGAGAGAGGTCACGGAGGCTGGAGGCAGGGGATTTGGTGACCTGTCCAGGGCTCCTCCAATCGCCTGGCACTGCCTCTGATTCTGGGACACAAGCTCTCTGCCTGCCTGCTCCCCCCTTTTCCAGCCCCATCTTCTTGATCACCATTCTTCACAGGGGCCTCTCCTGACACTCCCGACACTCAAAGCCCCTTGATTTCACAGCATGGCTGGCCTAAGCTTGGGGCCAAGAACCTGACCAGACTCCAATTCCCCATTCAGACTAGCAGACAGAGTCCCAGCACACCGTCTGTCCCCACCACCCTGGCCTGTCCGAAAGCCTCCCTCAGGGTCTCACTCCTTTCCCTCTGATCCCCCCTTGTCCCTAGGCTCTGCGGGACTCCTCCAACATCTGCAACTTGGTGGGAATTCTGAACGGCGCAGACTAAGTCGGTGGACTCCGACTGACTCCAGGCACTACTGAAGCTCAGAACACAGCAGACGCCTCCGCTTCTGACAATCCGGACAACCCTTCTGTCGATCTCTACAACCCCAGGGAGGAGGACACCACTTTTATGGTTTTCACACCTTTGTCCTGAAGCCTTCATGGCCACCCAGACCCCAGGCGAAACCCTCTGCTCCCTACTGGACTTCACATAGTCTATGCTGCTCTCTCTGCCTGAGATGCCCCACCCCACCTCTCCAGACAGCCAACTGCAGCATCTCCGACAACTCCCAGTCCAGGCATCACCGCCCCTGGATCTCTGCCCTCGATCCCACAGCCCTAGGAAGCTGCATTTGATCCCAGAGTCACAACTAACCTTGGGTCCCTGGAGCATGGCTGTTAGGGGCCAGAGGCCACGTGTGGCTTGTGCTCAGAGTCTGGGCATCAAGGGCTCTCACGCCCAGTGTGATGGTGCACACCTTTAATTTCAATACTGGGAGGAGGGAGGCAGAGCGGGTGGATCTCTATGAGGTGACTTCAAGGCCAGCCTAGTTCTACATAGTGAACACGGCCAAGGCTGCACCCCCCACCCCCCAAAAAAGAAAAGAAACCAACCTGAGGCTGGACAGGTGTGGTGATTAACGTTAGAATTATTATTGTTCTATTTGTTGACTGACAAAATGTGTGCCCTGGACGGACCAGAGACAAAGCCCACTGTGGAAACCGCACACAACTAGGCCCCAGCTACCCACGCTTGCACACCTGCAGCAGCTGCAGTATGCTGGTTAATCCGGACCCCCAACACACACCAAAGGCCTAGGCTGCTTCCAGGTACCTGCTCTTACGCCATTACCTGCCTCTGTGGGGTCTTTTGGGGGGGAGTGGCAGGGGGTTAGGGAGGGTTGGTTTCTCTGTGTGGCCTTGGCTGTCCTGGAACTCGAGCTAGAGCTGGTCTTTTTTTTTTTTTTTTTTTTTTTTTTCCCGGAGCTGGGGACAGAACCCAGGCAAGCGCTCTACCACTGAGCTAAATCCCCAACCCTAGAGCTGGTCTTGAACTACTCACAGAGATCTGCCTGCCTGCTTGCCTTTGCCTCCCAAGTGCTGGGATTAAAGGCCTGCCCCACCACTGCCTGGCCCTAACAGACGATTCTAATCATCGGCTCAGGGGAGTTGAGCTGTGTGGCTAAAGCCACATTGCTAGGACATGTTTGAAGTTGGGATAGAAACCTGCCCCACAGCCCCGGCTTTTACCTCTGCACTGCGTCGGCTTGGTGGAATGTCTTCTGGATGAGAGTGCAGGATCTGAACCCCTAATCTGAGCAAGAGAGGGGACGGAGGCAAGAGACACAGGCTGTCTAAACAAGACAGGGTCCTAGTGCTCTCAAATCTCAAAGATGTCGCTTGAGAACTCATCTCAGCGGGCCCCTGGCACCTTGGCAGCAGGCAGAGGGGAAAACCAAAACCTTTTGTTTGCATAGGGCATAGTGTGGAGCCTGCTATGAGCCCTTACCTCAGTGTGGGGTCTGCAGGGGGTGCTTTATTTCCACAGGTACAAATGAGCTGGAGACATTTTGCTTTGCTAATTTAGGCAGTTCTCGACCTTGCATGTAGGTAGGCAAGTACTCTACCATTTAACTACATCCCAAGGCCATTATCCTAGACTGGCCTCGAATTCTCTATGCAACCAAACATGACTTGAACTTCTGAGCCTTCTGCTTCAACACCCCCACTGCAGGGATGCAGCTTGGACCACCACGTCCAATTTATAATATGCTAGGGACTGAACCCAGGGATTTGTGCAAGCTACATAACCTATCAATTAAGCTACATCCTGTGGCCCCCTAAAGCCCCTATTAATAATCTCCCCCCCTCTCTCTCTCTTCCCTCTTACTTTGAGAGGGGGTCTTGGTATATTCTCTAGCTGGCCTTAAAGTCGCTCTGTAGCCCAGGCCTCAAGGAAGATAAATCTGCCCTAACCACATGAGAAGAGAGAACCCAAGACCAGCCCCCAGGAACAACGGGTCTGTCCATTAGAGAACATGTAACCTAAAGACTGTGTTCAAAGCCACTCTGGGTGTCTCCCTCACCTAGGACCTCTAGAGGTTTGATAAGAAATAATGCAAACACATTCTCAGTCCCATACAGAATTACAAACCGATAGTTTGGGACCAGCACACACACACCAACCACAGAAGATGACTATTAAGTATGATGTGGGGAGTGTCCCCAAAACCCGAGGCAGACAGACAACCTGTCCCTTTTGAATGCTCCAAAGACCTAAGGTATTGTGTAGAGCACCTCAGCTCACCCTGCAAGGTTTCAGAGGACCAAACACACACGCACCTGTCATATTGCCCAATCACAAACTGCGTGGCAGACACACAAAGTGATGCCAAACTGTCCCACCTCCGTGATGCAGAAGCAAAAAGATGTCAAGGATGATTAAATGTTATATAGTTAGGGCTAATGCAACACACACACACACACACACACACGTACACACACACACACACACACACACACACACACACACACACACACACACACACACACACACACGAGCCCTGTCATCATTAGGGAGGACCTGGCCACTATGCAGGCCTTCAGGAACCGGGGAAATGGGGTTGGATATCTGGTCTACAAACGATAGTGTCCACTCTGACCCTGGAACCAAACCCCGCGACGCCCTCGGCCGACTTGACTCACCGGACGATTCCAAACATGACGAGCACGTTGCCCAGCAGCCCCACGGCGCACACAGCCGAGTAGAGCGCGGTGATGGCGATGGCCAGAGCGAGGGACGAGGCACTGCGGGCGCCCGGCGACCCCGACGCATTGGCGCTCGCACTGGGGAAGGCGCTAGGGAAGGCGTCCGAGACGTTGGCGAGGAGCGAAAACTGCAGCTCCGCACGGGCAGAAGGCACCGGCTCCATGGCGCCTCCGCGTCCGTCTCCACCGTGCGCCCTGGGCGCAGGGACCCAGCGAGTGGCGCGCGGAAAACGGAGGCCACGGCCCCGACGCCGCAGGCTGCAGCGCTCACTCCCGCCTCCTCCGCCCGGTCGGCCGCCCGCAGCGCTCGCCCAAGCCCGGGGAGCCCGGAGCCGCCGCGCGCACCACGTGGTCCGGAGGCGGCCGCCAGTCTGCGCCCGCTATCGGGGGCGGGCGCTGCACCACGGGCTCGGAGCTGGGCCGGAGAGGCCTCCCGCGCGCTCCCTGCCTGGACTCTGCTGACTCTAGGCGCCCCCAGCCCGGCCCGGCCTCCCGCCCCACCCCCTGTGCCACTTCGGAGTCAGAAGAACCTGGATGCGAATCCCGCCTCCCGCCTCTGCACGGACGACGGGAGTAACCTTGAGCGAGCCGCTTAAGCACCCTCAAGTTCATTCTCTGTGTCTGCAAGATGAAGAAAATCTGCTGCCTCCTTCAGAGGGTTTGGGAGAGATGAAGACAACGGAGTAAAGAACTCAGATTTTTTTCCCCCTGTGACTTCGTGCTGTGTGCGCTCTTCTCGCCGAGTCTTCCAGAACTGTCAAGTGATTCCTGGCCAAGAACCCAAAACAAAACCGTCCGGTTCCCCCAAAGGTTTACCAATGAAAACTGGTAATACGTTCAGCTATAGCCCCAATGGAGAGGCATTGAAAATAAACCCACCTAGGTTTGGCACGGCTTGGCACAAGAGATGACAGACATAAACGGCCATCAAGGTCACTAACCATCTCACCACATCAAGCTGAGAAGGTCACAACTATCTGGACAGATGCATGTGTGTTACTAGAGACACAACTTTCCTGTCTGGCTCTATGCTCTGAGCTAGCAAGCTGCTTCAACGATAAGTAAAACCACACACATCCATGCTTCTCTGAGCCCCATTCATTAGCTCCACATTCACTCTGAGGATGCCTAACATAAGCGCCAGGTACACTGGTGGACATAACAGCTCAGACCGGAAGAGATACATCGATTCTAAAAATCACAATGAAGTCCTATTCGAGGAATGCGGGGACAAGGTAGGGTCAGGATAGCGTTCCTAAAGGAAATGACACGTGAGGTGTTGTGTGTATTTAGGAGTGGGGAGGAATAATTTAGGGAAGAAATAGGAAGCGCATTCTACAAAGTCAAAAGGACTGAAGGCAGCCAGAGGTGACAGTAGGGAACTCCGCGGTGGGCAGGTATTAATGACCAGTGTTCTGGGTTGGTTTGTTTCCCTCACCTTGACTAAACATATGTGGGAAGAGGGAATCTTAACTGAGAAAAATGCCCCATAAGATTTACCCATAGGCAAGTCTGTGGGCCATTTTCTTGGTCGATGACTGATGGGGAAGGAGCACCCAGCCCACTGTGGGCGGCGCCACCCCTAGGCAGCACCAGGCTGCCTGGGCTGTATAAGAAAGCAAGTTGAGCAGACCTGTAAGCTGTGTTCTTCCACGACTTCTGCTTCAGTTCCTGCCTGGAGCTTCTGAGAGGTCAGGCTGTGACGTGGAAGTGTAAGCCAAATTAACCCTTTCCTCCCGAGTTGCTTTTGATCCTGGTGTTTTATCACAGCAATAGAAACCCTAAGACTAGCACCTTAAGCAGGGCTGGAGAGATGGCTCCATGGTTAAGAGTACTTGCTGCTCTTGCAGAGGACTGGAGGTCAGCTCCCAGCACCCACGTGGTGGCTGGCTATCAACTGTACTCTGGTTCTAGGGGCTCTGACGCCCTCTCCTGGCCTCCATGGACACTGCATACACATGGTACACAGACATTCATGCAGGCAAACACACATAAAATGAAAATTTAACAACACCAGGGTATGGTGGCACACACCTTTGATCCTAGCTCTTGGGAGGCAGAGACAGGTGGAACTCTGTGAGTTCAAAGCCAGCCTGGTCTACAGAGCCAGTTCCAAGCCAGCCAGGCCTGCACAGTGAGACCTTGTCTTTTTTTTTTTTTTTTTTTTTTTGTTCTTTTTTTTCGGAGCTGGGGACCGAACCCAGGGCCTTGCGCTTCCTAGGTAAGCGCTCTACCACTGAGCTAAATCCCCAGCCCCCCTTTTTTTTTTTTTTTTTTAATTATTTATTTTATGTATGTGAGTACACTGTAGTTGTCTTCGGACACACCAGAAGAGGGCATCAGATCTCATTACAGATGGTTGGGAGCCACCATGTGGGTACTGGGAATTGAACTCAGGACCTCTGGAAGAGCAGTCAGTGCTCTTAACCATTGAGCCATCTCTCCAGCCCCCGAGACCTTGTCCTAAATAAAATAAAATAAAAGCCAAGGCCACCTTATGGCCCAGCTGTGCTGTTAGAATAGCAGATAGAGAGAGGTTATGTAACTGGCTTTCCCTTCTTACACTCATTCTCCAGCCAAGATCCTGAACCATCCTTTTCGTTAAGGTCCCCAGCTGTTCCAGAATATTCTATTGAGCTGTTGCATGCCTGGGAAGTCTATGTCTAGTCAGATAGAGAGGGCAAGGATCGAAGGAAAAAAATCTATCCAAGTCTGGTTTGATTGTTTGCTTTATTTACAGGTGTAGGGTAGCCTACTGGGGTGTGAAAGCCTAGGGTAGTTTCGTCACCAAACAGCCCCTCCCACATGGGAGACAATTTAGTGGAAAATCCCTGGCACAACTTACAGGAATCTCCACACTGGAAATTCTCCTCTCCCCAGCGAACTCTTTGCTCTTCATGTGGCCTGAGCCAAGAAGCTCCGAGTCTGTGGTGTTTGCTGAGCTCCCTAATGAATTATTTCTTCTGAGTCCACGAGCCTTCCACTCAGCCCCTCCAAAGGGTCTTTTTTTCTTTCTAAATAAGGTCCCACTGTACAACCCTGGGACTCACTATGTAGACCAGGTTAGCCTCAATCCTGTGGTGATCCTCTTGACTGTGCCTCCCTCCCGAGTGCTGGAATTACAGACAGGAGCCACCATGCCTGGCAGTCAATGGGATGTTTGAAGGAGGAAACAGATATGTTAACCTGTGGTGGATGAACGAGAATGGCCCTCACAGGCCCTCACAGGCTCAACGTGTGATCCTTCAGTCATGAGGGAGTGGCACTACTTGGAAGGATTAGGAGGTGTGGCCTTTCTGTTGGAGTAGGTGTGGCCTTGTTGGAGGAAGTGTATCACTAGGGGTGGGCTTTGAGGTTTTAGAAGGCCAAGCCAGGCCCAGTGGCTCTCTCTCTCTTCCTACTGCCTGCGGATCCAGATGTAGAACTTCAAGCTATTTCCCCATGATCGTGTCTGCCAGCATGCCACCATGTTTTCCGCCATGATAACAATGGACTAAACCCCTGAACTGTAAGCCAGCCCCAATTACATGCTTTCCTTCATAAGAGCTACTGTGGTCATGGTGTCCCCTCACAGTGACGGAACAGTGACTAAGACACAACAGAAGCTGTGCCCCAGGCACTGTGATGAGTATTTTAATCCATGGACAACCACTTAACAGCATAGCCTTATTATTGTCCCACTTTACAGACAAGAAAACTGAGGGTTGACCCTAAATTATCCCACATGGTAGCTATTCTGATATAATCTTTTCATTATCTTAAAGAGACCAGGTCTGACTGATCCTTGAAGCCAAGAGAGGGGTTGGGGATTTAGCTCAGTGGTAGATCGCTTGCCTAGCAAGCAAAAGGCCCTGGGTTCGGTCCCCAGCTCTGAAAAAAAAAAAAAAAAAAAAAAAAAGAAGCCAGGAGAGGCCTGGTCACACTGGATGCTCAGGGCGTGTCCTTTTAAAGAATAAGGATCCCAAGGCAGATTGGAATGAGACCATATTGGTACTCCTCAGTTCTGTGCTCTCGGGTAATGGCCTGGGTTCTGAGAGTAGGCTAGCAAGGAGAATTCCCTCCCGACCCCCCAGCATGAGTCATTTATCAAGACATTTATTTTCTCCCAGAAAGAACAGAGCCAGGGGCTGGAGAGATGGCTCAGCAGTCAAAAGCCAGCATTGTTCTTGCAAAAGACCCAAATTTGGTTCCTAGCATCCATATTGGGAACTTCACAACTGCTTGTAGGTTCAGCTCAGGGGGATCAGGCACCTCTGTCCTCCTGGGCTGGGCCCCAGCAGGGCTGGGATTAAAGGTGTACCCCACTGCCCAGCAAAGGAGAAATTTTTGCCCCAGCCTACTTAGCTTCTTTCTTTCTGCACCCCGGCTACCGTGAGGTGAGCAGCCTTGCTCCCCACATACCACCCACCATCATGCTCTGTCACAGGTCATAGAACCTTCTGAAACCAGAAGCTGAAATAAGCAAACCTTTCCCACCAGGTGTGGGATTGAAGCCGGTCCTGTAGGCACGAGCGTCTGCTACGATCATTCCTTTTGGCCGAGGTTGCGTCTCCTGCCTGCCCAAGCCAACTTCTATAGACATCTTGCTCCTGAGTCATGGATATATTCAGTGACATAGAACCTGCCTAGCTTACATCAGGCCCTGAGTTCAATTCTTTGTACCAAAATGAGGAGGAAGAAGAGGAGGAGGAGGAGAAAGAAGAAGAGGAGGAAGAGGAGGAGAAAAAGGAAAAGGAGGAAGAGGAGGTGGAGAAGGAGAAAGGAAAAGGAGGAAGAGAAAGAAAAGGAGGAAGAAGAGGAGAAAGGGGAGGAGAAAGAGGGAAGGAGGAAGAGGAGGAGGGGGGGAAATGAGAGAGTGAATTCTTCTCATCTCCAGGTTTACCTGAATGGCTTTGAGGATTTTGGCCTTATCAGGTTGACTGGAATCTCAGCTCAGCTCTTGGCAGAGGTGCCAGATGTGTGTGACCCAACACCTAGGCTCCTATCTCCCAGAGCAAAGCCAGTTGCCTCGGACCACCCTCTCTCCCCAGTATCTAGGGGATCACTCCCTTGGAATTCAGAAAAATCCCTGTGCTTATTCCCACTCTTTTGTTTTGGGATGGGGAGGTGAGAGAATGTCTGGCTAAGTAGCCAAGGCTGGCCTCGAACTCACAATGCCCCTGCCTTTGTCTCCTAAGCGCTGGGATTTTAGGCATGAACATCACACCTCCACCACTGCTATAGTACAGAGCGGACAAAAGCCCTCCAAATCTAACTGAAAACTTTGGGGCCGGGGCTGGTGTTTAACACTATCCCTGGCGTCAGGGGCAAAACCTGAAACTGGATGGGAAATCCGGGGCCAGCCCAGGGCATCAGAAGGCATCAGCCGCCTCAGTAACAGAAATCACGAAAGAGTCAGAGCTGAAAAGGAAATTCCCCGGGGAAGCTATTAGCAATTTAGTACGTGGGAATGTGGCTCCCACCTGCTAGAAAGACAGATCTGCCTGGTGCAAAATACAGCAGCTGGCTTGCCTCTTGGCAGCTCCCCTGGGCGCCTTTCAGTCCAGCTCCATCTGTGAGCCCCCGGAGGGAGGAGGAACGTGAAGATGACCATAAAATAATAACCACTTTCACTTGCAAAGCACTTTTGGCTTCCCAGAGCACTCGCGCATTAGCAACTCCTCCCGATACCCTCCCTGCTACCGAGGTCAGAGTTCCATATTTCATCTCATAGCCAGAAAGGCGGACATCTTCAGAGCCTGGGTGAGATCTGGAGAGCGTCCAACAAGTGAGCGGAAAACTATAAGATTGGCACACGCCATCTGGTTGCTGACGGTAGGATTTGAGACTCAGGGAGAGAATATGATCAAGATCCACTGTATGTGTATATGAAATCCTTAAAGAATCATACTACACTAAAAACAAAACTAGCGGGGCTGGAGAGACGGCTCAGTGGTTAAGAGCACTGACTGTTCTTCCAGAGGTCCTGGGTTCAATTCCCAGCAACCACGTGGAGGCTCACAACCATCTGTAGTGGGATCCCATGCCCTCTTCTGGTGTGTCTGAAGACAGCGACAGTGTGCTTATATAAATAAAAATAAATAAATCTTTAAAAAAAAAAAAAAAAGAACAACAAAATACTAGCTGGGCGGTGGTGGTGCACGGCTTTAATCCAAGCACCTGGGGAGGCAGAGATAGACAGATCTTTGAGAGTTGGAGGGCAGCCTGGTCTGCAGGGTGAATTCCAGGACAGGCAAAGCTACACAGAGACCCTGTCTCAGGAAAATTAGAAACAAAACAAAATGCAAAACAGAGGCTCATTCTTTCTTTTCTGCCTGTATGTGTTTCTATGCACCATGTGTGTCCCTGGTGCCCAGTGGAGGCCAAAGGAGGGCATCAGATCCCCTGAAACTTGAGTTACAGACATGTGACTCAAACTGTGAGCTGCCATGTGGGTGCTGGGGATTGAACCCGGGTCCTCTGGAAAAGCAACCAGTGGTCTTGACCATTGTGCCACCTTTGAAACCCCTGAGATTAATTCTTTTTTTTTTTTTTTATTTTCTTTCTTTCAAAACTGGGGACCGAACCCAGGGCCTTGCGCTTGCTAGGCAAGTGCCCTACCACTGAGCTAAATCCCCAACCCCGAGATTAATTCTTGACTACTCTCTTTTTCTATCTTAGAAAAAATGTTTTACTAATATCTTAGTGTGTGTGTTTGTATATGTGTATGGTGTGTCTGTATGTAGTATGTGTATGTGTGGTATGTATATGTTTGTGGTGTGTGTGTGTGTGTGTGTGTGTCTGTATGTAATGTGTGTATGTGTGTGTGTGGTGTGTGTATGTGTTTGTGTGGGGTGTATGTGTTTGTATGGTGTGTGTGTGTGTGTGTGTGTGTGTGTGTATGTAATGTGTGTATGTGTGTGTGTGGTGTGTGTGTGTGTTTGTGTGTGGTGTATGTGTTTGTATGGTGTATGTGTGTGTGTGTATGTGTGGATTGTGTATGGTGTGTGTTGTGGATGGGGTGTGTTTTGTGTGTGTTGTGTGTATATAGTGTGTGTGTGTGTGTGGGTGTGTGGAGTGTGGTGTGTTTGTCTGGTGGTATGGGGTGTGTGTGTGGCATGTGGCGTGTGTGTATGTATGTGTGTAGTATATGGTGTATGTGTGTGTGTGTGTGTGTGTGTGTGTGTGTGTGTGTGTGTGTGTGTGTGTGTTTATGTATAGGGCTTGTATATCTCAGGTCAGAGGACAATTTGTGGGAGCTGGTTCTCTCCTTCCACCATTCGAGTCCCAGGTTTCAAACTCAGGCCGTCAGGCTTAGTGGCTTTTCCTGCTGAGCCATCTTGCTGGGCCTGTTTCTGCCTCCCGGCAGCTGCCAATTCCATAGTGGTCTCCTCTAACCTTCATTTCTTGCTGAATCTGTTGCCCCTGTTGCCCCTACATGCAGCCCTGAGGCTTGCAGCCTGTAGTCAGTCATCTGGCCACAGGGGCCCCCAGGGTTTCAGCTCCTTAATGTGTGACACTTTCCCGGAGGACAATGTTAAACAACCATCTACTCACCCCAGCTTGGCAACCGACAGCAGACAAAGTAACCATATAACGGAAGCCCATCTGGATGGACCAGTCAGTCTATTGGGGTGAGTGTTAGGAATATGGCTGAAGGGTTCCTTGCAGGAGCACGGATAACTCTGAGGCAGATGCATCACTGAGAGGCAGCCCAGCCGTGAGTAACAGCCCGATTGCTGGAGCTCTCTGTATGACTTCAGACAGCTCCATGGGTCGGAGAGCATCTCCCAAGGCGCTGGTCTCCAGTTCAACTGCTTATATAACCTTGGAGAAGGAGTTGCCATGGAGAGTGTGGAGATGAGATGCCGGAGTTCCTGTGGGTCCCAGGAATCAGAGTCCTATCATTAGGCTTGGCAGCAAGTTTAAGATTGGTGGCTCACTTGTTTAGGGCAGGGGTGTTAGGACTTGCAAAGGAAGGGACAGTCTGGGGTGGGACAGTCAGTCAGTCTCAGACCTGCCAGCCCTGACTCACTGGGGCTCTAGGGGTTGAGGCCTGGGTGCTGTGTACAGAAGGTAAGGAACCCTGAGCTTGAGCCCAGCAACGCAGGCTGCCAGGTGTGGGGAGAAGAGCCTTCTCTAGCTTCCTCCACGAACACGGTAAACCAAGCCCTGCTAACAGCCCTGCAGCTAACAGCCCCCCAACCCCCGAGGCAGCAATCTGAGGGAAGCAGTTAGACAACCTCCATCGGGCTGTTTTTTTTTTTAAAGATTTATTTATTTATCATATATAAGTACACTGTAGACACACCAGAAGAAGCATCAGATCTCATTACAAATGGTTGTGAGCCACCATGTGGTTGCTAGGATTTGAACTCAGGACCTCTGGAAGAGCAGTCAGTGCTCTTAACCGCTGAGCCATCTCTCTAGCCATCCATTGGGCTTTTTGACCAAGTTGTTGTTTTTCTTTCAACAGAAATCAGTCCTCTACTAAATTTAATCTCAGTAGGGGCTTTCTACCCCTCCAATCATTCAGTTCCCAGATGAAAGATATGAAACTTTTATATTTATAATAAACCTTTAAAGTGCTAGACCTAGGCAGATACCCACCTTCTAAGCTATTAGTCTCTACTTCTCAATTAATAACCCCGAGTTATAACTTGCCATGTTCCATCTGGGCCGTTCTTAACTCCAATTGGCCAGCCATTGTGGCCATGTTTTCAAGATTCTTACCCCATGGCATCTTCTCTCTCTCCACCTTCTTCTCTCTCTCCCTTGTAGTCCTGCCTCAGACCCCAAGCCTGGGAACCAAAATCTACCTCTCTTCTGCCCAGCTATCAACTGTCTGCATCTCCGTTCAACCAACAGTTTTAAGTTAAGGATGGAGGTCACAAAGCATCCCTCTGTGTATGTGACCAGGCCTTAGGGGCCCGTATTTATCATTAGGGTACATAGCAAAAGACCAAACTTCAACACTTTCCCTCTCTGGACTCTTTCTTCTTTTTTTGTTCCCCTTTGGCTTCACAACCCTCTCTGGCATACTTGGGATTCCTGTCTCCTCTGTTGGATTCCTACAGGCAAGCCACTTCCCTCTTTCTTTCCTTCTTCCAACCAGAGTAGAGAGTAAGATGTGCTCAATCTGATGTCCACCCTCTCATGCCCGAGGTGCACAGAAAGTTCTGGCTGTTGACCTCATCAGCCAAGGCGCTCCCAAGGCACTCTTCTTCCCTTCTTTCCTTCCTGTCTCATCCCCTCCAACAGAGCATGCTCAGGGACAGAAGCCCGAAGCAAACACCAAAGAGCTCGATGATACCCCAGGTTAAGCTCCTGCCCTTGGTCAGTTTCTCCTGTCCTTCAAAAGGGCAGTCAGGCAGTGAGCCAGGGTGGTCTGTTGAAGTGGAAACTTAAGGATTCTTTGGAATGTTGGTTGGATGGTGTTTTGCTGGGGCAAACACGTAAAGGAACATTTCGTTAAGGTGGACACAGGTGTGAAAGGCTAAGGTAGAATTGTGAAGGAGCGTTTCACTGAAGCAGGCACAGGAGAGAGGATGTTCTGCACATGAAAGAACATGTGACGAAGAATTCTTTGCTAATAATTTGAATGTGTCCGTCCACCTTATATTTTGTAGTTGAGCTGCATTTGTCAGGACTCCATAGAGAGAAATGCACCTTCAAGGCACATGGAGGACACGTGATGTTTGGAGGGTATAAATAGGACTCCACAGAGTGACAGAGACAGAGCTTGGCTTGCTGGTGCAGCTAGCTGAGCAATGCCTGTGGGTCTCACTTCTTCACTGATCTTCACTTCCATGAGAGAGGCACAGCTGAGAACTTCTGGTGTCCCTCTGGGTCCCTCCTGATGACTTGTGCTAAGGCTGAGGCCTGGCTGTGTCTGCTAGATCACATCACCATTGTTGCTGAACTGTTGGTGTATGTGTGAAGTGTTTGCAAGTGGATTGAGCTTCTGCCTGCTAACCTGTGAACTGGACTACCAATTTCCAGACAACACAGATGGGAGTTGCTCTAAGAATCCATTATTAAAATCCATTATTAAAAGTAAGATTTGAAAAAGTTAAAGTTACAGGTGGCGCCCAGTGTGGCTTAGGCATAACGGGTAACTCTGCTTCCAATGTAGAGAAAATGGCAGATTATGACAGATGTTGCTTAAGAAGATTGGCAAAATGGCAGCTACTGCTGCTGGGAGGTATCCTGCCTCGATCCCAGAAGGGGTCTTTCAGTTTTACTTTGTAGTTTTCATGTATACTGTTGCGAAAAGGTTTTAATGGAAACCAGATAATTCTCTTCTGTTAGAGAAGATTGCAGAGTAGGCTGTGCATTTAGAGAGTTTGTGGACAGAGGTAGCAGTGCTTGGAAAACAAGAAGGGCCACTAAGAGGAGAAAAATGTTCAGGCTCCGTGAATGTACCACACAATGAAATCAGGAAGCAACCTAGGCTGGAAGGTAAACTGCCACCCTGCCCTGCTTCTAGGGACCTGAAAGAGCAGGAATGGCACATGTCCAAAGTGCAGCCGAGTGCATCACCAGAGGATTTGCTTGGATTTACACAGGTACCTTCAGCCTTCCCAGTATTTGTGCAGCATATGCCTGCTAATTACGGTATTCCTGGCTATAATGAGCTGACCTGGTGACAGATAGAAATGATAGGTTTAAAGCATTTTAAAGAATCTATTGTTTTGTATGGTTTACATTCTTCCTCTGTCAAAGAAATGCTAAGTAACTGGGCTACACAGCATAGGCGATCCCTCAAGATTGGAAGGGATTGGTCAACAATTAACAGTGGTTGTCATGGTGGAGGCACGAAGCCACAAAACTAACACAACACAATTTAGTGAGGGGAATAAATGTTACCAAAGACCAGCTACTTGGTAAAGGGCGTTGTGTTGACTTACAAGAACAAATCCAATGATGATGGTGTAACTAAACAATGTTGTACTGCAATTTTAAGAGCTTGGGATTTGGTAAAAATGCACCTCATATACTAAAATAATACAGGGTTCTGCAGAAGCCTTCACAGAGTTCTTACAAGGGTTGAGTTCAGTTGTGAATAGAGCCATAAGAGATCCTGAAACCAGTCGTTGATAGAAATTTGGGCATCTGAAAATGTAAATACCAAATGTAAGAGAGTAATCAGACCATTGAAAGCACGTGGAGCCCCTATAGATGAAGGATAAGAGAGAAACTGATATTGGTTCTCAGTAGTATAATGTCAATATCACAGGGCAAACCATAGCTAGAAGCATCAGAAATCAAAATACACAATGTTTTAACTGTGGTGAATTGGTAATTTCCAAAGAAATTGTAAGGATAAAAGATTCAGAACTCAAAATAATAGGTACAAAGACTCTAGAGAATATGGTAATCATAGGAGAGACCAATCAGGCTCTGGTCAGTGTGACTACACTGGCTTCCATGCTATTGTAGCCACTGTGGAAAGGGTAAACATTGGTCAACAGATTGCTCATCTATGAGAGATATAACCTCTTACCACAGAGAAATGAACAGAGGGAGAGGGGCCTGTCAGCAAATAATACGAGTGGTGTCCCTTTGGTCAGGCAGGAGGTACTGAATGGGCAAGAAAATCAAAATTAGTTATTTCTGGTCTTATACATGCTACTGAAGGAAGTGCAGCTTTGGATCTTGCTACAGATACCTCTCTTACATGATCCCCAAAAGTTGAATGTTACAAGTTAACCATTGGTGTGCATGGTCCCTTACCTTCAGGGACAGTGAGAATAATCTTGGAAAGAATTCTGGGATTTATTGTACATCCAGGTATAGTAGATGGGGATAGCAAGGAAGAAATAAAAATTATATGTGGGGGTTGGGGATTTGGCTCAGTGGTAGAGTGCTTGCCTAGGAAGCGCAAGGTCCTGGGTTCAGTCCCCAGCCCTGGGAAAAAAGAAAAAAGAAAAAAAATTATATGTGAAAAAGGACATGCAAATTGATGCAGGGGATAGAATTGCTCAACTGTGGTTGTTTCCTTACGTCAAGGGCAAGGCTGCTCCAGTAGAAAGGACAGGAGCTTTTGGGAGTACTGGAAAATATGTGTTCTGGCAAACAAGGGTGAATGATCAGAGAACCAAATTAATGGTACAAATGAATGGTGTTGACATAGAAGTTTTGGTGGGTATAGAAGCTAATGTTAGTATATTTTTCCAAACGTCTTGGAATCCAGACTGGCCACTTCAGAAGGTTTGCACACAATTTATAGGGATCAGTAAATTATCACGAATAAGACAAAGTATTCAATGGATTATCTGTGTGGGACCAGAAGGGCAAACAGGGAAGTTGAGACCTCAAGTGGCTGACATATCCGTAAATTTATGGGGAAAGAATGTTCTACAACCAGGGGGTACTCAGATTACATCCCTGCAATTCTAGGGACAGCATATGAGGCAGTTAGAGTTAGAGATGAGATGAGATGGTAGATGCTCCTGGGGAAGGTAGTGATACAGGTGATGGAGAACAATCGCGAGCTGTGCCCATGGTCAAAAAACCAGGATCTCACAGGGATTGAGTTTCCAAATCTATAAAAGGGTCCATTGCTGACATACCAACAGCCTTGCCCCTAAACTGGTTATCAAACAGACCTGTATGGGTAGAGCAGTGGCCCATCACAAAAGGAAAATTGCAGGCACTTGAACAACTGGTGCAAGAGCAGCTGGAAGCTCAACATATAGAAGAGTCTACCAGCCCATGGAGTTCTCCTGTGTTTGTTGTTGAAAAGAAATCAGGAAATGGAGGTGATAACAGATTTAAGAGCAGTTAACAAGGTAATTCAACCAATGGGTCTTCCTGTCTGGACTGCCTTTATCATCTTTGTTACCAAAATCATGGCCTATAATAATAATTGGCTTGAGAGATTATTTTTTTCTCAATACCTTTGCATGAGAAAGCTAGAGAAAGCTTTGTTTTCTCGGAACCTACTTTGAGTAATAGACATCCTCTAAAGAGATAACCACTGGAAGGTACATCCACAGGGAATGTTAAATAGTCCGACTATATGTCAACATTTTGTGCAACAACCATTACAAATTATTTGTAAGTAATTTCTTCCATCTACCATTACATGGGTGGCATTCTGTTGGCTGATTCTGACAAAGATATTTCAGAGAATATGTTTAAAGTAACACAAAGAACTATGCCACAGTGGGGGTTGCAGATTGCTCCAGAAAAAATACAAAGAGGGGTTGGGGATTTGGCTCAGTGGTAGAGCGCTTGCCTAGCAACCACAAGGCCCTAAAAAATATATATTATATATATATATATAAAAAAAAAAAAAAAAAAAGATAAAAAAAAAAAATACAAAGAGGAGATTCACATAGTTACTTGGGTTATAAAATCAGTCAAAAAAAAAAAAAAAACTTGACCACAAAAGGTATAGATCCATAGGGACCAATTGTAAACTCTTAACGATTTTCAAAAATGAATGGGAGATATTAACTGGCTGAGGCCTACAATTGGATTAAGTACATATGAATTAAGTAATTTGTTTCAAACATTACAAGGAGATTCCGATTTAAACAGTCCAAGACGTCTAGTAGCCAAAGCAGAAAAAGAGTAAACTCTTGTAGATCGAAGACTGACAGAGGCATATGTGGATAGAATTGATCCTAAACGTGATTATATTCTGGTCATTTTACCTTCATCTCATTCTCCTACTGGGCTCATTATGCACAGGGAAGATAGTATTATGGAATGGATTTTCTTAGGTCATAAACAAAGTACAAAATTGAAGAAATATAGAAAAGATGTCTGGGGTTGGAGAGCTGGCTCAGCAGTTAAGAGCACTGACTGCTCTTCCAGAGGTCCTGAGTTCAGTTCCCAGCAACCACATGGTGGCTCACAACCATCTGTAATGGGATCTGATGCCTTCTTCTGGTGTGTCTGAAGACAGCTACAGTGTAGTCATAATCATAAAATAAATCTTTAAAAATATTTCTGAATTAATTATAAAAGGTAGATTAGGATTACATCAGCTGGCAGGAACAGACCCAGCTGAAATTTCAGTACGTCTTACCAATGCTGAGATTATGTTGTTACAAGTGATCTGTGAGGACTGGCAAAAGGCTTTAGTAACTTCTTGGGTAAAATTAATAAGAAATATCTGAAAAGTAAATATGTACATTTTATAAAAAGAACAAATTGGATTCTTCCACATAGAGTAAAGAGAACACCAGTTCAAGAGGCACCAACATTTTATACGGATGCAAACAAGATGGGGCAGTAGGTTATAAGTCAGATAAAATAAGCAAAGTGATCAAAAGTCCATACACATCGGTTCAAAAGTCAGAACTGTATGCTATCGTTATGGTGTTATTAGAGTATCCTGAACCTCAGCATAATTACTGAATCTTGATATGCAGAAAGAGTCATTTGCATATAGAAACTGCTGGATTTGTACCTGATAACTCAGGATTAACTTTGCTATTTATACAATTACAACAAGTCATAAGGAGTAGAAATCACCCGTTATATTTTACCCATAATTGGTCTCATACAAGTTTGCACGGTCCATTAGCTCAAGGAAATTATGAAATCGACCAATTACTAATAGGAAATGTACTAGAAGCCTCAAAATTTCATGGGAAACATCATGTCAATGGGAAAGGTTTTAAGAAAAAATTTTCCACCACTTGGCAAAAAGCCCAAGAAAGAATAAAAAAAATAATGTCCTACGCGTTCTCTCTACAACCAAACTCCATTATCTGCTGGTGGTAGTGACCCTAGCAATACCAAAAGAAATGACATCTGGCAGATGGATGTTTTCCATTTTGCAGAGTTTGGAAAACAAAGGTACGGCTGCCATACCATAGCATTGACACATTCTCAGGATTCCCATGGGCAACTGCTTTAAGTTCTAAACAGGCTGATTGTGTAATCACACACTTATTGGAAATAATGGCAATTATGGGGTTAGTTGCACAAATTAAAACTGGCAATGCTCCCACATATGTATCCAATAAGATGGAGCAATTCTTTGCATATTACAATATAACACATGTTACCGGTGTGCCACTTAATCCCACAGGACAAGCAGTTATAGAGTCAACCACACCTTAAAAGAGATGCCTATTAAACAAACACAGAGAATGAAAACCCCCAGGCACAGACTAAGTAATGCATTATTATCTCAATTTTCTTAATGTTGGTTTAAAAAAGGAACAGTAGCAGCTGAGAGACACTGGGTTATTGGAAAAACTGAGGAACTAGGTCAACCAATATACTGTAAGGATATGTTGACATTAGAATGGAAACCTGCAATAGTTTTAAGATGGGGCTGTGGTTATTCTTTTTTTTTAACATTTATTTATGTATTATGTATATATACATCATACAGCTTTCTGCCTGCATGTATGCGCCTACAGGCCAGAAGAGAGCACCAGACCTGATTATAGATGGTTGTGAGCCACCATGTGGTTGCTGGGAATTGAACTCAGGACCTCTGGAAGAGCAGACAGTGCTCTTAACCACTGAGCCATCTCTCCAGCCCCGGGTGTGGTTATTCTTATGTATCTACAGCATCGCTGCGGGGTCTCAATACTCAGGATCACCCTGTTCCGCCGCCCTGGAGCACTTGAAAAGGACAATTCTTAAACAGAAAGGGGGATATGAAGTGGAAACTTAAGGATTCTGGTTTTTTTTTTGTTTGTTTTTTGTTTTTTGTTTTTTTGCCCGGAGCTGAGGACCGAACCCAGGGCCTTGTGCTTGCTAGGCAAGTGCTCTACCACTGAGCTAAATCCCCAACCCAAGGATTCTTTGAAAAGTCATGTGAGTGGTGTTTTGCTGGGGCACACACGTGAAGGAACGTTTCGCTGAAGCAGACACAGGAGAGAGGATGCTCTGCTAAAGCAAGCACGTGAAAGGACACGTGATGAAGGATTCTTTGCTAATGACAAGTGTGTATTGGTCCGCCTTACACTGCGTAGTTGAACTGCATCTGTCAGGACTCCATAGAGAGAAACGCACCAAAAGACTTCTGGTGGCGTGCTGCAGTTTCTCGCCACTTCTGCAGACTCAAGCCTGATTGGATGTATGTACGGAGGCAAGACCCCGTGCTGAGGCAAGACATGTGGAGGACACATGATGTTTGAAGAGTGACGGACACAGAGCTTGGCTTGCTGGTACAGCTAGCTGTGCAATGCTTGTAGGTCTCAAGTCTTCGCTGATCTTCATTTCCCTGAGAGAGGCACCGCTGAGAACTTCTGGTGTCCCTCTGGGTCGCTCCTGCTGACTTGTGCCGAGGCTGAGGCCTGGCTGTCTCTGCTAGGTTGTGTCACCACTGTTGCTAACCTGAACTGGACTGCTGGTGTATCCGTGAGGTGTTTGTGAGTGGATCGAGCTGCTGCTGCCTGCTCACCTGTAAACTGAATTGCTGATTCCAGACAACGCAGATGGGAGTTGTTCTAAAGAACCCTTCTAAACAGGTCCACTTCTTTCTTTCCCACTACTTCTGGTGGGTGGTGGGGTAATAGGGAGGTTAAAGCATTTCAGAACCATCGTTAAAAATAAGATTTCAAAAAATTGAAGTTACAATGGTGTCAATAACCACAGTGCTTGGAACCATGGGATCTGCATGCTGTCACGGACACGTGGAATGACAGCAGCATCGGGAAGCAAGCTCAGGCACCATCCAGCCCCATATCCTTCGACCTACAGAAAAAGGGCTGAGGTCCAGGCTGGTAGAGGGACGCAGTACACAGGGATTAGGGGAATATGGAAGCCAAGTCCCCTGAGTCCAATAGCCTTTGGCCTCACACCGGGTGAAGTGACCACTGATTATTTTTACCAAAGCTGCAGGTACTCTGCAAAGAACACGGTCCTCAGTTAGAGAGGAGGAATCCTGGACTCAGAGAGTCTCAAACTTTTTTTTTGCTTTGCAACACCACACAAGAGTGAAAATGTCCTCAATACACCTAAAGAACGTGTGTGTGTGTGTGTGTGTGTGTGTGTGTGTGTGTGTGTGTGTGTGTGTGTGTGTAGCATACAATAGTTGAACTGAGGGCTTCCAATGGGCTTGTCACATGATCCCTACAAGGGCTGGATTAGAACTCAGGATCTCGGGCTGGAGAGATGGCTCAGTGGTTAAGAGCACTGACTGCTCTTCCAGAGGTCCTGAGTTCAAATCCTAGCAACCACATGGTGGCTCACAACCATCTGTAATGGTATCTGACGCCCTCTTCTGGTGTGTCTGAAGACAGTGTGCTCACATACATAAAATAATAAATAAATAAATCTTTAGAACTCAGGATCTCTAACTCCATAGATCCTCTTGGCCAAGGTATAAACCACTTGGAGAAAGGTCGACTCCCCCGGGCCTCATCTTCCTCACGTGGGGTATGGGGGTGTGACGGCATCTGGACCCCAGCCCCCGAGGCCCATCCACAAAGCTTTGGGAGAGATTTAAGAAGAAACTGTCTGTGCACCACTGGTAGCCAGCATCAGTGGGAGAATTTTTCTGTTTTCCAGTTTGCTTCCAAACAGCTCGCCCCCAGGTTTACGCGGAGAAGAGCCCAGGAAGGTGCCATGGCAACCACAGCGACTCCAGGGAGCTGAATTTGCCTGACTTGTCCAGACTGACAAAGCGTGTCACCACCCACGGCCTGCCCTCCTGCTAGAGTGTCAGGATAGATCCCAGGCTGGTCCAGAGGATGGACTAAGACTGTCGGGGCAGCTTGAGCGAATCACTTTCTCTGAACCTCGAGAAAGCTCCCACCTTCCTCGCCCAGCACGGAAAAAAAATGGATAAAAAAAAAATCTGATATGATGGTTACTGAAATCTGAATTCTGAAGATAATGGTTTTGAAAGGCTTCTTAGCAAGAAGTTTACTACCCTAAAGTGTGAAGAACCCTTTATCTGTATAGAATAATTGACCCTAGCACTCCCTGTAGAAAGGGTATGTTAGACACCAGTGAACCCTGCGTGAATCTGTGTCACCCGGAAGACACGATATGGCGATTGTATTCGGCGACCCCTTGTGAAAGCTGCTGAAACTCAAGAGACTAAGGCACTCCGTGGATTGAGTCAAACACTTTCAGGGAGGTTTGCCTGGGGATGAGCCAAGTGGGAAGGAAATTGATCCCTATGCCGCAGCTGTGCCCCCACTGCAGATGCCTCCGGGCAGGCACACGCTTCCTGGATTCCAGTTATTTATGGCCATTGTCAACTGGGACTCTGGTTACAGAAACCAGAAATCCATGCAGCTAATCTAAACAGACAAAGGGGATGTGTTTATTGTAAGGGAGCAGGGATGTCTATGAATTGCCAGCAGGGATACAGACCCAGAACAAAGAAGAAAAGAAAAGGGTCCAAGACGCAGGCTCCCTGCTACTCACCTGCCCAACCTCCAGTTCTATCCACTACACCCTTTCCACAGTCTGCGCTCCGCACTGCAGACAGAGTGATGAATGGTGGATCTGACAACACAAAGCCCTTCCTCCCGTTCAGCCCTCACTCAGGAGGTAGGATAACCCTCGAGATCTTTGCCGGTGGCTTTCCTGGGGTTCCCACTGAAACTTCTCAGGCCCTGAAAAACTGGAACATCAGACATCCTGTCGGTGTTCAGGACATGGTTTAGCCAACAAATATGCAGGGGAGCATTTGATCAGTCACTTCAGCAGGCCTGGGTCCAAACTAAATCCCACCCACTGAGCTCTAAGCTGTCTTCTGTGGTGTGGTTTCCTTCCCAACATGAGTCACTCCCTGAGATGACCCTGGTCACTCACTAGTTTCAACTGTTTCCCCAACACTATAATGTGAATCCCGGAAATACAGTAAACTGCTGGTCTACCTCACATATTTGGGTTTTGGCCAACTCCTTAATCTCATGGGCCAATTTTTTAAAAGACTTACTATGTGCACATGTGTGTTTACATGGGTATATGTGCACCACAAGAGTCCATGAGCGCCAGAAGAGGGTGTCAGATCCCGTAAACCTGGAGTTACAGATGAGCCTCCATGTGGTTGCTGGGAACCGAACCCAGGTCCTCTGAAAGAACGGCAAGTGCTCTTAACCACTGAGCCACCTTTCCCACCCCCTGAGCAGCTCTGCTTCTCTGGGAAGCTATGCCTAATGGAATTTACTATGCACTCAATTCCCAAGACAGGGCAGCAAGCATGACAAATGTGAGAGATCCTTAGCAAACACACTAGTGATGACTGTTTGCAGGCATGCTGGGGACGGGGCCTTTGACTGAAATGAAGCAGGGGAAGGGGAACTGGGCTGGGAAGCCTTGAGGAAAACCTAGGGCTTTTGGTTCAGTTTCCTCCTCCTCCTCCTCCTCCTCCTCCTCCTCTTCTCCTCCTCCTCCTCCTCCTCCTCCACCTCCTCCACCTCCTTTTCCTCTTCCTCCTCTTCCTCCTCTTCCTCCTCCTCTTCCTCCTCTTCTTCCTCCTCCTCCTCTTCCTCCTCCTCCCCCTCCCCCTCCTTTTTCTTCTCTGGAGACAGGCTCTCCTTATGTAGTCTTGGCTGTCCTGGAACTTGCTCTGTAGACCAGGCTGACTTTGAACTCACATCTGTCTCTGCCTCCCAAATGCTGGGATTAAAGGCCTGCACCAGCACTGCCTGGCTCAGTTTCCTCCTTCTTAAAAAAATGGAGAGGGCTGGAGAAATGGCTCAGCGGTTAAGAGCTCCGACTGCTCTTCCAGAGGTCCTGAGTTCAATTCCCAGCAACCACATGGTGGCTCACAACCATCTGTAAAGAGGTCTGGTGTGTCTGAAGACAGCTACAGTGTACTCGTATACATTAAATAAATAAATAAATAAATAAATAAATAAATAAATAAATAAATAAATGGAGAGAAAGAATATGACCTCCACGGTCACAGAGAGAGCATAGGATGAGCCTATTTTTGTTTAAAATAAAGGGGTGGGGAGGAGGACCAAAGGTTTAGCTCAGTTGTTAGAGCGCTTACCACGTGCACAAAGCCCAGGGTTCAATTCCAAGCACCACAGAAGCTGAGTCTGGCGGCACACTCCAGGAATTCCAGAGCTTGGGAGGCAGAGGCAGGGACGGTCACAATTTCAAGGTCCTCCTGTCAGTTTCATGCACTGGCATAAACACAGAAAACCAAGTAAGCACGTGAAGGGTGTGCCTAGTGAGTCGGAAGGACCTGGGGATTTACGTTTTTTAAAATCCATTTATTGTAGAGGGGTAGGGATGTGTACAATATTCCCTAAACCTCCCAGCATGCCACAGTACACATGTGGAGGTCGAAGGACAACTCTCCTGGTGTGGACACTTCTGGTTTCTTTGGCAAGTCAGCTCTGCGAAATGAAGTTTTCCTGGAGCAAGCACAGGTGAAAGGATGCTTCGCTATAGCAAACACGTGAAAGGACGCCTGATGCTCAGAAGGAAAATAACTACTACTCCACAGGCAACGGGGGACAAGCACTGGTTTGCTGTGCTCTGCCTTGCTAATCTTCACTAACTACCCATGTGTATCGGTTCGCCTTACATTGTGTTACTGAGCTCCGCCTGTGTTGGCATCAGAGAGAAACTCAACAAAGAACTCCTCCTGAGGTCCCTGCAGCTTCCACAGCCTTGGGCTGGTGTCTGTAGAACCCTGTGGCTTCTTCAGGACTGGACTGCAGCTGCCGGTTTATACTTGGTGTTGGCTATGGGACTGAACTGCTGATATCCTGACAACAAAGATTGGACTCGCCCCCAAAGAACTATTTCTAAACGTGTCTACTTCCCCTGTGTCCTGGTAACTTTTCTCTTCCACTACCTCTGGTGGGTAGTGGGCTAGAGGAGAGGTTGAATATTTATGCAACCTCAGCTCCAATTAAAAAAAAAAATTTAAAAAAAAAATTCAAAGAGGCTGCAAATTTTTTTGCCTACACTCCCCCGAAGTTCTCTCCTTCTATCACGTGAGTCTCTGGGAATGAACTCAAGTTGACAGACTGTCCGGCATGCACTTTTGCCCTCTGGGTCAGGCTGGTGACCCCAGGAAGGAGGTTTCTCTGTTCTCCCGGAATTCAGGACCCAGAGTCAGCAAAAACTAAGGGAGGGGTGGGAGGAGCCCAGGCCTGGGCACGGAGCTGGGATCTTGTTAACTTGTCTGCCCTTGAAGGTAGGCTCGGGCAGCTCTGAGCCTTGCAATGGAGTTAGCTTTGTGGAGGGGAGGACTGGGCAGTCTGTGATCCGTTCTCACTGGAGAGACAGAGGGAACAGATGAGCAATCGTTGAACCTCCTTGGGAACCTCTCACGTCTTATTTATATTTTTTCTTTGCCTTTTCTCATTTATATCAAAATATATTTCTATTTGGGCATATGTGTGCTTGCATATATGTGCATGGGTGTGCACGTGTGTGCTTGAGGGTATGTGCTTGAGTGTGTGTGCTTCAAGTAAGTGCCTGTATATGCTTGGGTGTATGTGCATGTATGCGCTTGAGTATATGTACGTGTGTGTGTGTGTTTGTGCTTGAGTATGTGTGTATGTGCGTGCTCCAGTGTATATACATCTGTATATGCTGACCCACCTACAGAGGCAAGAAGAAGATGTGGGATTCCCCAGGGCCAGAGTTACAGGAGTTTTTGAGACACGTGGTGGTTGTGTGGAGGTTGGGCTCTAAATTCTGGTTCTCATGATTGTACAGAAGCACTCTTAACCCACGTCCATCTCTCTAGCATGCTTTCCTTCGCTCCTACAAGCTCTCTCTCCCTGTGCGCGTACCTGCATGCATGCGTGTGTATGTGTGTGTGTGTGCGCGCGCGCATGTGTGTCTTTAAAATAGGATCGCACACAGCCCTGGGTGGCCTCAAGCTTGCTAAATCAGAAAGGATGATCTCGAACTGCCTGCCTTCACCTCCCAAATGCTGGGATTATAAACTCTCCTAATTTGTGTGATGCTGGAGATGGAACCCAGGACTCCACGTTTGCTACATAGGTCTCGGCCAGCCGATCTGCATCCCCAGATCTTATTTGTGTTTTATTTTTAATCTACAGCCATCCGAGTGTGAGAGAGAACTCTGAGTTACTTCCCCTTCTTCTCTTGTTCCACCCCCTCCTGCCTCCCAAGTTCCCCCCCTTCCTGTGGAGAGTCCTACTGAGCAGCAGCGGTAACAGCAGAGTGTGTTAAAAAGGCCCAGTGACCCTGGAAGCCCCAGGACCAACCCTAAGAGAAAGAAGTGTAGAGAGCTGCCACTAAGCTGCCGGCAGGCTCCTTCCGGACAGAGCGACTGTGTGTTACTTGTTTGTTTTTTATAATTTAATGCAACTATCTAAGTCTTTTAAAATAAGTAGGGGGAAAATCCAACTTGGTTCTTTTCATCTTTTAAAGATATAAATGCATAAAGCTTCACAGGGCAGCATCTTGGAGCAAGTCTGAGATGCTGGTCCCTCCTCACCAAGAGCAGATGGCAGAAGGGCTGAGCAGAGGCTGGGCTCCCGTCATTCCTGCATTTGGAAGCGTGACTCACTTCGGTCTTCAGACTTCTCTGAAAAAGAAAAGCAGGCTCCCAAGGAGGCTCAACGATTGCTCATCTGTTCCCTCTGTCTCTCCAGTGAGAACGGATCACAGACTGCCCAGTCCTCCCCTCCACAAAGCTAACTCCATTGCAAGGCTCAGAGCCTGCCCTCAAGGGCAGACAAGTTAACAAGATCCCAGCTCCGTGCCCAGGCCTGGGCTCCTCCTACCCCTCCAGTGATATTTGCTGACCTTGGGTCCTGAGTTCAGGGAGGACAGAGAAGCCTCCCTCCTGGGGACACCAGTCTGACTTAGTCCCCGCCACAGTTAGGTTCTTGAGACGCCCTCTCACTGTGTGCACAGACGCCTCTTCAGTCCTGAGATCTAGAATTTCTGGTGTCCACTCCCCAGTGATCTTTTTTGCATTTGCTTTGCATAATCAGAGCCCGGGTGGGTGTGTGGTTTGGGAAAGGCAGGCTCCCTGCATAAGTAGCTACTCACTGTAGGGGATGCTGGCAAAGGGCTCCTCCACTTCCCCTCCCCCATCCTTTCCCCTCCCCCTATTCCTTCTCCTCCTCTTCTTCCTCCTCCTCTTCTTTTTTCTCTTATTTTCTTCTATTTTTTCTTTTTTCTTTTTTTTGGTTTTTTGAGACAGGGTTTCTTTGTGTAGTCCTAGCCGTCCTGGAACTCTGTAGATCAGGCTGGCCTCTGCTTCCCAAGTGCTGTGTGTGTGTCTACAAGGCTGTGCCACCATACCTGTTGTTGTTGTTGTTGTTGTTGTTGTTGTTGTTGTTGTTGTTGTTCTTCTTCTTCTTCTTCTTCTTCTTCTTCTTCTTCTTCTTCTTCCTCTTCTTCTTCCTCTTCTTCTAATTTATATTTTTATTTGACGCACCTTGGTGTTTTCCCTGCACGAGGATGTCAGATCTGGAGTTACAGACAGTTGTGAGCTGCCATGTAGGTGCTGGGAATTGAACCAGGGTCCTCTGGAAGAGCAGCCAGTTAACCCTCTGAGCCATCTGAGCATCCCGTGGTGCGTCTATCTAAAGGTCGACTATATGTAAGATCCACCACTTTGGCAGCTTTTTAAAGTCGTGCTCTTCCTGTCTGCATTAGCCGGTTGTCTGTTGCCAACAATGCAGGAGCAGACGGGTGAGCTTCGAGAAGAGGTTTATTTTGCCTCACAGTTCTGAATGTGTGAGATTGAGAAGCCGCGTCTGGTGCTGGCCCTTGCGTTCGCCGGCTTCGTTCGTTGTCATCGTTTTTATCTTTACATCTGTGCCTGAGCTTGCACACGTGCCAGGGTGTGCACATGGAAGTCAGGAGACAACCTTAGGTGTCAGTCCTCACTAATGACCTTCTTTGGGACACATCGTATGACCCTGTGCCTGACCCCGAAGGCTTGATTTTTCCCCACTGCCGGATGCCAGGCTACCTGGTCCCCAAGCTGCCTCTCATCTTCCCATAGGAATCCTGGGACTCTGGACGCCATGTCTCCTGTGCTGCTTCCAGCTCTGCTAGGGTTTTAGGGAATCAAACTCCATCTTGCCAGCCTACCTGCAGCCTCTGTGTGCAGCGCAAGGCATTATGGAAAAGACAACGTACGTGTGTGTGTGTGTGTGTGTGTGTGTGTGTGTGTGTGTGTATGCATGTGCGTGTGTGAGTATGTGTGTGTTCTCGTCCCTCTACCAGGCTCATCAGGATTAATCGCAGGCCCCGCCCCCACAGCCACGTGTAAGCCCTCTCATCTCCCAAGGCCACAGCTCTAAAGCCCACATTCATATTTGATTTCTACTCCCACACAATGGGGATTAATTTTCAACTCATGAATCCTTGAGGGACACACTCAAACCATATCCAGACCGCAGCTCCTTCCCCGCTACAGTGTGGAACAAACAGGAACTCTGAGGTCTAAGCAGATATAAACGCCAGCCAGGGCTGGGGCTAGAGGCATTGCTGAGGCCAGAGGCAGGCAGTGCTCAGTGCCCCCCAGAGGTGCTAAGGCAAGTACTTTCCGAGTTACTAATTTATCAATTCAGCCTCCAAACAAGAACCAGTTCTCAGGTGTGGTTCGCTGGTCAGGCAGCCTGGGAGTGGGCGGGGTTAGGCGGAGGCTGCATTCACAGCCCGCTGAGGTGGAATTCTCCCAGAGAGATGCGAGGGCCCAAGGGGACAAACTAACGCCTGTGCTTTTTCCAGAGTAGCAGGCTCCGGGTAAGCACTGGTACCTTAGAGGTCAAGCACAGAGTCACAAGACCATCTTTAGGGACAGCAGAGCCACGGGGAGCACCCCAGGCTCCTGTTAAGCTCGGCGCAGCCTCCTTCACAGACAGAGCAATCCCTCCATCAGAGAGCCCTGTGAAAGGCTCCAGAGGAGATGCCCCGGCTAAGGCTGCACTCTGCCGGTCTCTTCCAACTGAGGAATTAAAAAACTGCCACAAGGTGTACGGGGCAATGTAAATCAACGACAAAGGGGCTGAGCCAGGGTCACCATGAAATCCCCTGGATCAGGAGGGAACTGAGCATTACTGGCTGTAGGTCCTTGTTAACCCTTCTCCTGCCTGGAGCCTCCTCTTTCACATTCTGGAGGCAGAGGCAGGCAGATCTCTGAGCTTGCGGCTAGCCTGGTCTACAGAGTGAGTTCCAGGACAGTCAGGGCTACACAGAGAAACCCTGATTTGATAGATAGATAGATAGATAGATAGATAGATAGATAGATAGATAGATAGATAGATAGATGATGTTATGTGTATGGCTGCTATGTATGTATATGTATGCATGTGTGTATGTATGTATGTATGTATGCATGCATGCACCATGCATGCCTAGTGCTCCTGAAGGCCAGAAGGACGCGTTGGAATCCCTGGAATTGGAGTTACAGACGGCTTCGAGGTGCCATGTGGTGCTGGGCATTGCACCTGTGCCCTTTGGAAGAGCAGCCAGTGCTCCTAACTACACAGCCATCTCTCCAGTTTTCCTCCTTCACAATAATGTCTTTACAGAGCTAAGCAGCAGTGTCAGGCTGAAGGGCAGGCTTGGGAAGATGGCTCCCCATGTAGAATTCAGCTCTGAGGAAGGGTATCCACACCATTGGCAGGGAGCCAAGAAGGAGAAGGGGGACAAGCCATGGGGGACAGGGTGAGCTTCTCTTTGACACCTTGGTCTCATATGCCTGGGACTGTTTTATGACACCCACTCAGTCGCTAGCACTTGCAAATGGATTGCAGCCAGAGGACAGTCCTCCGGGGATGACCAGGGACCACTCCATAGCAGTTTCCTCCAGGGATGGCCCAGACACCAAAGCCCTCTCTTGAAAGTTGTTATTCCTGAGTCTCTTGGGAGCAACCTACACTTACAGAATCATCAGTTCCCAAGAATGACTCGGTGGCAGTGACACACAATTGTGATCCATCACTCCGGAGGCTGAGGCGAAAGGATGTCAAGATCGAGGCTAGCCTGGGCTATTGAGCTCCTGGCCAACCTCAGCTACAGAATGAGATCCAAAAGAAAAAAAGTAAATTTGGGGCTGGAGAAATGGCTCAGAGATTAAAAACATGTAATGTGGCCAGATGATGGTGGCACACGCCTTAATCCCAGCACTAAGCGGGCAGAGGCAGGTGGATCTCTGAGTTTGCAGCCAGCCTGGTCTACAGAGTGAATTCCAGGACAGCCAGGGCTACACAGAGAAACCCTGTCCAAAAAAAAAAAAAAAAAGGAGGAAGGAAGATGTTCTATCTATCGATGGTTCAGTTATAAAGGACTGGAGAGATGGCTCAGCGGTTAAGAGCACTGACTGCTCTTCCAGAGGTCCTGAGTTCAATTCCCAGCAACCACATGGTGGTTCACAACCATCTGTAATGGGAAAACGATGCCCTCTTCTGGTATCTGAAGACAGCGACTGTACTCATATATATGAAATAAAGAAATAAATCTTTTTTTAAAAAGTGGCTGTGTTTAGGACACTGCTGTGGCCTCTCATCTGAGCCTCTTAAGGCATGGTGCCAGGAGATGGTAGGTAGGTAGCTAGGTAGATAGATAGATAGATAGATAGATAGATAGATAGATAGATAGATAGATAGATAGACAGACAGACAGAAAGACAGACAGACAGACAGACAGACAGACAGATCTGATGGATATTCTTCTAGAGGTCCTGGATTCAATTCCCAGCACCTACATGACAGCTCACAATAGTCTATAACTGGAGTCCCATGAAATCTGATGTCCTCTTCTGGTTCATAGTTGTACAGGCAGACAAAACACTCATAGGAATAAACAAATCTTTAAAAAAAAATAAAAGTCATGATTATGCTCAAATCTAACTGTAAAAAGGTAATTTGGGAGTGGGAGCAGGGCACAGTAATAAAGCACTAGCTTTAGCGTACACGAGGCCCTAGGCTTCATCCACAATATCAGAGAAAATAAAATCAAGGCTGGAGATTTGGCTTAAAGGTAAGAAGAGCACTGGCTGCTCTTTCAGAGAACCCAGGCTCAGTTCCCAGCACCTATGTAGTGGCTCACGACCATCTGTAACTCCAGTTCTGGGGATGGGAGACCCTCTTCTGGCTTTCTGCAGGCTCCTGCATGCACAGCACACATACATATAAAATATAATAATAAAAAACAAAGCTTAGGGGGCTGGGGATTTAGCTCAGTGGTACAGCGCCACCTAGGAAGCGCAAGGCCCTGGGTTCAGTCCCCAGCTCAAAAAAAAAAAAAAAAAAAAAAACAAACAAAGCTTAGGACTGGAGAGATGGCTCAGTGGTTAAGAGCACTGACCGCTCTTCCAGAGGTCCTGAGTTCAATTCCCAGCAACCACATGGTGGCTCACAACCACCTGTAATGGGATCTGATGCCCTCTTCTGGTGTGTCTGAAGACAGCTACAGTGTACTTATATAAATAAATAAATAAATAAATCTTAAAAAAAAAAACAAAAAAAAAACCAACAAATCTTAGCCAAGAGTGATGGCATATGCCCTTAATCCCAGACATAGGGAGAAAGAGGCAGGTGGATCTCTGTGAGTTTGAGGCCAGCCTGGTCTACAAAGCAAATCCTGGACAGCCAAGGCTACACAGAGAAACCATGCCTTGGAGGTGGGGTGTTGGATCATAAATAAATAAACAAATAAACAAATCAATCAAACCAGTAAGCTGCAGAAACACCCCCTCTGGTACAGGGGCTTAGAGGAGCCTGCTTTTTGGACATCGCTCAAGTTTTCTCTTTGATTTTGTGATCTAGGTAACAGCCTCTCTCCTCAGGCTCAGCTAGTGATTCATTTATGTCGTAGCCATCACACTGGGGGCCCTGATGGCTGCCTCACCTCCCTCCTCCACGCTACCCTGTGAGGTCCTGTGCACAGGGTGAACCCCGTAGCCCAGCAGAAGAGCGGTGCATCATTCCACTCGACATCTCCTCCGTTGGCGCCCCCTCCCGTCATCCACCCACCTCCCACAGAAAAGAACCAGCCAAACCACTCGCAATCCCATTAGCTGAAGGGGATGAAGGGCAGGAGAGCCAGCAGTAAGACCCCTAAATAGAACACTCATGCTACACTTCCAATCACCTCGCTCACCACGACCTGGGCCATTATGTAATCCCAGTGTCGTTTTTTTTTTTTTTTTTTTTTTTTGCATTGTAAACAGACAGCAAATACCCAAAGCCATTTACTGACGACTCCTGACTCCATTCCAGGGCATTTAAACATGCACGCACACCGTTAGCGCTGCTACCTCCGTCTCTCCGCTGCAGTTTCTTCCCCCACTGAGGGTCTATCCGGTCACTCCTGCTTTTGAGCTAGAAGAAATCTTCCCTTTCTAGAAACTTCTCTAGCATTCCCCCCCCAACATAATTTCCAAACAGAAAATTACAAACCTTGAACAAACTCCCCCCTCCCTCCAAATGACGGGGCTTGAACTCACGGCCTGAAGCACATGTTAGGTTCAGTTGCCCATGCTTTGCATGTGTTCAGGTGTTGTCTCTCACATCAAGACCCCAGAGAGGTTCCTCCGCCCCACCCCCCACTCATTGTCTGGCTGGACTCAATCTTTTCTCCTCTGTCACCATGGACTGCTTCTGTCTGGTCTAGAGTACCATAAAGATGAGCTATGTATAGCGCAGTGCTCAGGACCCGGGCAGGAAGATGGCCCGATTTGGCGGCCATTTTTGGACCATTGGGGCTCACTAGCTCCAAGTGAGATAGTCTGTCTCAAAGAAATAAGGCGAGAGAAGACGGACTGCGATGGAGCAGGACACACAGTGCCCTACTCCGGTCCATGAGCACACACAGGTGTGCACATCACTCAAGCACTCGGCGTGTGCGTACACACACACACACACACACACACACACACACACACACACACATTCTCAGCAGCAGGGCCTTTTCTCCTTTCTCTGCCAACAAATTCAGGCCGAACCTAGCTTCTTGCCAATTCCCCCAGTTTCTCATGAGTATATTCCCTTGACCTACAATATCCCCCCAACCAGAAAAGGCCTCCCAAATTCTAGGTTCCTTAAGTATGTGCCGAGCCCACTTCTAGGTCCAATTATAAGGTCACCGCTGTGAACCTTCCCCAACTGCCTTTCTCCAGCTCCCAGGGGCAGGCCAGCACCTGTTTTCTTATAGAGTTGATCTCCCTTTGGGGTTACGGCCTTCCTGGCCCAGCACTCAGGAGGCAGAGACAGGCACCCTGAGTTCAAGGTCAGCCTGGTCTACAGAGAGAGAGAGTTCTTGGACAGACAGAGCTACAAAGAGAAACCCTGTCTCAAAACACAAACGACGAACAAACAGTGCCTGAACAGGGCACAGAGGATTCGTATGATTCGGCGGATAAAACACACTTGCCAGGAGCTTTGACTACCTGAATTACATGCCTGGATCTCATGGTGGAAGAGAGAGCCCCGCCCCTCCCCCCGCAATACACACACACACACACACACACACACAGAGAAAATTTCATGCCTGCACTCACGGGCACAATACACAACAATGACGTCAATAAATGAAAATTTGCTTAAGCGACGCCATCTTCACTGGTCAAGCTACTACACCTCAGACTGCAAAGCCTAGGCTGAGAGGCCGGCTCAGAAGTGCTACTTTAGTGCCACCTACTGGCACAGTGGAGTATGACAGTTCTCAGTTTCTGAGTTCAAGAAACTCAAAATCGTGTGTGTGGTGTGTGTGTGTGTGTGTGTGTGTGTGTGTGTGTGTGTGTGTGTGTGTGTATGTGTGTGTTTGTGTAATAAATTGGGTCGCTCATGTGCCACAACACACATATGGAAGTCAGAGAACAACCTTCGTAGAGTAAATTCTCTCCTTCCACCTTTATGTCTTTATGTGGTTCTGGGAATTAAACTCTGGTCATCAGGCTTGCAATGTCAGGCCACAAGGACCCTTAGCCAAACTGCTGGCCCACTTTGATTTTTAAGACAATCTCTCACTGGAGCCTATGGCTTGCCAATTTGGCAAGGCTGGCCAGCAAGATCGAGAGGGCCAGTCAGCTGTGTCTGCCTCTCCAACACTAGATTAAAGCACATTTGATCACGTCTGGTCTTTTACACTGAAATTCGAACTCAGAGCCCCAGGCTTGCACAATACGATGGATAATGTCCAATTAACTTGTTGAGATCTACCACCATTTTGATTAGGGACCTCTAGGATGTCTATGCAGGACTACTCTGATCACGGTAATCAAAAACCCACCTATTGTGGAGGCACCATTCCTCGAGCTGGGCTCCAGGACTATAAAAAAAGAGAGAGGGGCCAACCAGAAGCAGTCATTATCTCTGCTTCCTGCACTGCCAGCTGCCTCAAGTCCCTGTGGCCCGGACTTCCCACCATGGTGGATTGTATTCTGAAACTGTGCACCACAATAACATTCCCCTCAAAGTGCTCCTGCCGGGTGTTTCAGTGCAGCAGTGAGGAAGGTAAGACATTTACTAATTGAGCTATCCTGGCCCCACCCTAATCCTTTTTCCTGTCTTTTGAGACACTCTCACAATGCCCAGGTTGGCCTCGAAAGAGCTATGTAGCTAAGGATAACTTTGAACTCCGACCCTCAGGCTTTCATTTCCCAAATACCGAGAGGAGAGTGGGAATGAGGGTGAATGACTTAAAACTTTGTGGCCACTATTTAAGGCTGTGGCTTTTTCTGAGAGCATGGAGACAATGTGAATGAAAGACATCCTCTGGGCTGGAGAAAGAGGTCCTGAGTTCAACTCCCAGCAACCACATGGTGGCTCACAACCATCTGTAAGGGGATCTGATGCCCTCTTCTGGTGTGTCTGACGACAGCGACAGTGTACTTATATTCATTAAGTAAATTTAAAAAAAAGAAAAAAAGACATCCTCTGATGTCCACACTCAAAGGACCCTTCTGCTGCTGTGTGGAGGGACTACAGCAGGCAAAGAGAGAAGTGAACACTACCCGAGAGGCTACTGCAGTCCCCAGGGTAAGGGAATACAAAAACTATGGCCAGCTATAGCCAGCCAAAATGTGCTAAGTCACATAGTCCAGGATAGGAGAAAGCCCGTCAGCCACCAGATGTGTCCTAAGGAAGCTGTCCTGCTCAGGGTTGCTATTGCTGACCTGACATGATGTGACCAAAGCAACTTGGGGAGTGTGGCGGTGTCTGAATAAAAATTACCTTCCTAGGCCCATAGGGAGTGGCACTATTAGGAGGTGTGGCCTTGTAGAAGTAAGTGTGGCCTTACTGGAGGAAGGGGTGGTGGAAGGCTTTGAGGTTTCAGATGCTCAAACCAGACTCAGAATCAATCTCTCTCTCTCTCTCTCTCTCTCTCTCTCTCTCTCTCTCTCTCTCTCTCTCCCCCAGCTGCAGGATGCAGATATAGAACTCTCAGCCACTTCTCCAGCACCAGGTCTGCCTTCCTGTCCTGAGTGTACGCATTAAACCTCTCCAGCTATAAGGCGGCCCCCATTAAATGTTTGCCTTAAGAAGGGTTGCCACAGTTCTGGTGTCTCTTCACAGCAATAAAACCCTAAGACAGAGAAACTTACACTTCCACATCACAATTCACCATTGATGGAAGTCAGGGCAGGAACTGATGGATAGAACCCAGGACCACCAGCCCAGGGATGGCATCGCCCATGATAAGCTGGGCCCTCCCCCATCAATCACCAGTTAAGAAAAATGCCTCACAGGCTTGCCTACAGCCTGACCTTAGGGGAGCATTTTCCCAATCGAGGTTCTCAGATGGCTCTGGCTTGTGTCGAGCTGACATTAAACCAGCAGTGTAGACGTGGAAGGACAAATTGGTTATTAATGAGGTGGAACAGACGAGGGAAAAGTTTGGGTTTGGGCCACAGACATGGATAATGGCATAGCCAACAGTGGGTCACTGCATCGTTCAGAAGAGATTTGGTCTGTTGAAATGTATTGACCTGTGATAGTTTGTATATGCTTGGCCCGGAAAGTGACCCTATTAAGAGGTGCGGCCTTGGGGCTGGGGATTTAGCTCAGCGGTAGAGCGCTTGCCTAGCAAGCGCAAGGCCCTGGGTTCGGTCCCCAGCTCCGAAAAAAAAAAAAAAAAAGAGATGTGGCCTTGTTGGAGTAGGTGATGTCACTGTGGGCATGGGCTTTAAGACCCTTGTCCTAGCTGCCTGGAAGCCAGTCTTCTCCTAGCAGCCTTCAGATGAAGATGTAGAACTCTCAGCTCCTCCTGCACCCTGCCTGCCTGGACTCTGCCATGCTTCTGCCTTGATGCTAATGGACTGAACCTCTGAGCCTGTAAGCCAGCCCCAATTACATGTTGTCCTTATAAGATGTGCCTTGATCAGGTTGTCTGTTCCTAGCAGGAAAACCCTAAGACATGACCCAAGACTAGATGAAATTGCTTTGTGCTGTGGTTTACCATTGTGTGTGCTACACACATTGTGTCACAGTGTGCGTGTGGAGGTCAGAGGGTAACTTTCAGGAGTCAGGTCTTTTCTTCTACCATGTAGGCTCTAACACTTAGTTCATGAAATTTGGTAGCCAGCACCCTTATCTACTGAACCATCTTACCATTGCCCTGGTTTGGGGGACTTTTTTTTTTTTGAGACAAGTCTTCATTATGTAGCCCAGGTTGGCTTTAGTCAAATCCATGATCCCCCTGCTCACATCTCCCAAGTACTAAGCCTACAGTGGCCCTCCATGTCAGGATGCTTTGCCAGGGTTCAAGGACACAAAGATCAGCATACCAGCACCATCATCTGCCCTGCCAGGCCAAGCCAATCGACTGGGAATCAGCACTGGGAGGAGCTGGAGAACTGACTGAGTGGGTTAGCGAGAACCGGAGAGGAGACACTGAATAAGAGCAAAGAACGAGGAGGGTACATAAGTAAACGAGATTCTGCAGCACACCACCTGAGACAAGGTCTCCCAGGCTGGCAAGATGGGTGAGTAAAGGTGCTTGCCAGCAAGCCTGCCCACCCGAGTTGGATACATGAAGGAATAGAAACAACTTTTGCGGGGTTGGGGATTTAGCTCAGTAGTAGAGCGCTTGCCTAGGAAGCGCAAGGCCCTGGGTTCGGTCCCCAGCTCCGAAAAAAAAAAAGAAACAACTTTTGCAGGTTGTCCTCTGCACGCACACATCCTAAGTCAATAAATGTAATTTTATTTATTTATTTTTAATTTCTCCATCTATTTATTTTGGCTTCTCAAGACAGGGTTTCTACAGGTACTTCTGGTTTTCTGAAACTCACTGGGTAGACCACTCTGATATCTACCTGCTTCTGAGTGCTGAGATTAAAGGCATGTGGCACCAACACTCTGCTGTCAAATCTAGTTTTGGACCGTTTGTATGCGTACGTACCATATGCATGTAGTATCCGCAGAAGCCAGAAGAGGGCGCTGCCGAATCCCTTGGAACTGGAGTTAAGAGTGGTTACGAGGACTGGAATCCAGGTCCTCTGGAAGAGCAGTCAGTGCTCTTAGACAGCAAGCCATCTCTCTAGCCCACGTAAAAGCAAGTTTTAAAGGATAATCCCAAGGAATCTTCCTGTTCTCATCCCCCAAAGCAGGGATCCAGCTTTTTACAGGTGTTGAGGACTCTTAATTCAGGTCCTCACACCAGCACCTCAAATAATTCACTAAAGCCATCGTTCCAGGCCCTAAAATTAATTTAAAGCTCTATAAAAAAAATGTCACGGTTCCAGGGACTAAGCCACTACCCAAAGACTATACATGGACTGACCCTGGGCTCCAACTTTATAGGTAGCAATGAATAGCCTAGTAAGGGCACCAGTGGAAGGGGAAGCCCTTGGTCCTGCCAAGACTGAATCCCCAGTGAATGTGATTGTTGGGGGGGGGGCGGTAATGGGGGGAGGATGGGGAGGAACACCCATATAGAAGGGAGGGAGGGTTTTGGGGATGTTGGCGGGGAAACCGGAAGGGAATAACAATCGAAATGTAAATAATCACGCAAGTTAATAAAGACGGGGGGGGGGGATGTCACAGGCTAGGGAGATGGCTCAGCGGTTAAGAGCACTGACTGCTCTTCCAGAGGTCCTGAGTTCAATTCCCAGCAACCACATGGTGGCACACAACCATCTATAACAGATTCTGGTGTATCTGAAGGCAGCTACAATGTACTCATATATATAAATAAATAAATAAAAAAAAAAAAAAAAAAAAGAATGTCACTGCCTTCGGCAGCCATTTTCCTTTACAATGAGATTTACACTGAGGCTCACCCAGGATTACACAATGGGGTGAGGATGGAACAGAACACCCGGAAAGGTGAGGCTGTGAAAAGTAAAAAGCAAAAGAGAAGCCACACTGGGAAGTCCAACTGTGACAATGTTGTAGGTAGGACGCCATCCGACTTGCCAGCGCAGCGCATGCACAGTACTGGGCATTCAATCTTGGTCTGCTGAAAAGTTAGGCAAGCGTTGTACCGCTGAGGACTTTGAACATTTTGAGACTTGAGAAGCGGGTGCATCCATGCGATGCCCATGTTGACCTTTGCCTCCATTTTCCAATCAGCCGGGTTCCAGACCTGTACCACTTCCTGCTCATTCAGAATTCTCTCCCCAAACTCAGTACCGTCGTCTCTTACTTCTTTCCCCGTGCCCAGCAGGAGCAACACGGGTGCACAGGGTACAGGCTGAAGGACTCAGTACAGGAAGAAATCAAACAGTTGACAGCTGCGCCAGACAGAGAAGCAAAACTGGGAGTCTTCTGAGGGTGCTGCTCGCTTACAGGACAACTGGGCCAGCAGGTGGGGCTTTCCAACTTTCAGCATTGAGACTTCTCATTCTTAGGGGTGCAAGAGTTAAAGGGTGTGCCAAGATTGACGACCTGAGGTCAATCTCGGGACTCACATGGTGAGGGAAAGATCCAACTCCACAAACCTACATATACAAGAAACAAATGAACAAAGGGACAAAAGGCATCTTTGCCTTCCAAACAAGGTGTCAGTTGGCTAGTAAGGCTGCGCAAGCGCAGAAACAGCACCGAAGCAGAACGTGTTGAGCACGCCCCAGAACCGTCCTGGCTAGAGGTTAAGTGGACTGGAACAGCGGCTGAGAGCAGTCTGCGGAGCACGAGAGAACTGGACCAGCAGTGAAGCGGCCATCATTATACAGCAGGAGTTCCAGAGTTGATCCAGAAGCAGCCTCCAGATACAGGCACAGGCCGGCGGAAGCATCACCCCCTTAAGCCTTTGCAGGAAAGCGCTTTTGCACCTGCAAAGCCTCCAGCAGCTACTCCTAAAGCCTCAGGATTAAGGAGTTTCACAGCCTGTGGTCATTCAGCTCCCAACGCAGGGAAAACACCTTGGAATGGACTCCTCAGATCTGGAGACCTATGTTACCTACACTCTCATCTTCAGGGCACTTCTGAAGAACCAAAGTGTATTCCCCTGCTCTTTAAGCACCAAGGAACCGAACACTCTAGTCCACTGCCATTTTCCATGGGAGGAATGGGAACAACTTGTAACCTGCTAAAGGTAAAAAAATTGAGGATGGAAACCAATTCATGTCTCTTAAACCCCGTTTTGTTTTAGAATAAGGACAAATAAAAGTACCCTTCAATTCAAAGACCCCTTTACCCAGTTAGGAAGGGGAGAAGTGAGATGTCGAAGTTTCTGTTAGGCTAAGTTAACTCTCCACCTAGATCAATCACCTTGTTTGAGAGAGAGAGGGGATATCGGGGAGAGGGAGAGAAAGAGAGAGAGATGGGCTGGGCAAGGCCCATCTGGTCTACAGAGTTCTAAAACAGCCAGGGCTAAACAAAGAAAACCTGTCTCAAAACAAACAAAAAAACCAACAAAAAAAAAAGTGTAAACTAGCCGGCAGGGGTGGTGGTACATGTCACCTTTAATCCCAGCACTTGGGAGGCAGAGGCAGGTGGATCTCTGTGATTTCAAGACCAGCCTGGTCTACAGAACTAATTTCAGGACTGCCAGGAGCTACAAAGAAACCCAGTGGGGGGGTGTGGGGGGGAGTGTACTCCATTACACGGTCATGGCACACATGACATGGCTCAGTGGGAGAGGGCTATAGTAGCATAAAGCTCTGAGTTCAATCCCCAACACTGAGGTAAAAACAAAAACTCCAGAGTCACCTTATGTTTCTATAGGTTAGAGCTGGGACAATCCAACCAAGAATATAAACAACAGAAATAATAACCCATAATGATGGGGGAGGATGGGGAGGGGAACACCCATATAGAAGGGGAGGGGGAGGGGTTAGGGGATGTTGGCCCAGAAACCAGGAAAGGGAATAACAATCGAAATGTAAATAAGAAATACCCAAGTTAATAAAGATGGAGAAAAAAATAACCCATAATGATATTCCTGAATAAAAGGGGAGATATGCCACATCTTTCAAATTAGAATGAAGGAACAGAAGTAGTGAATTTAACATTTGGCCAAACCCACAGTAGTATTTGTTGCAGTCAGTAATCCATACATGCAGAAATTAGGGTCAGAGAACACAGCCTCATTACATCCCTCCCTGTAGTGACTACAAAGGGAAAACTGAACAGTGCAGAGGTCTGGCAGACACCACTCTACCCTAGTGGGCTTGGGATTGGTAATCTTATCATCATCTAATGGATACGATACAATGAAAGAATGGATTGTGTGTCTGTCAAAGAATAACCTCCAATTAGAGGTGAATAGACACAACCTAAAGGACATTCTGTGACTGGCTAGCATGGCACTCTTAGGTGTCAATCTGAGAAATATTGCCTAAAGCCAGGTGTGGCGGCACTGATCTGTGTAACCTCAGCTTCTGGGGAAGCCATGACAGGGTTACAGACTCAATGTCAGGCTGCAAGATTCAGCCAAACCACCTCAAATTAATAAAGGTCAGAGACAAAACTCTGTGGAACTAGGTGTTCTACAATGTAGAGACAAGGGGATGCCCCTTGAGATTCTAGACGGTATGCCGAACCAGAAAAAAGACAACAGGCACAATTGGAGTCTGCGGATTATCTGACAGTGCTTTATGGATATGTACTGGTTTGGGTAACTTTATTATGGTTATGCAGAATGTTAACACTTAAAGGGAAGCTGAGTGAATAGAAGTTCTATTATTTTTGAAAAAATAAGTTTTTAAAATAGGACATGCTGAGAGTAGACAGCAATCAGATATAACTAAAAATAAAGTGAGTAGATTTGAGAGATTCATGCACTGTTAATATTCAAAATTTGAAATTCTCTGAACTCTTGACACCGATTTAAGACTGTTTCCCCTCATTTCAACAAAGGGAAGGAAAGCAAGCATTGCTCTCCCATGTTACGACAATCGCAAATGACAAAACGAGCCAAGCTGTTGGCCTACTCAGAGCAGGAGAGAGGGATTAGCTGCTGCCTGAGGTCAGCCTGAACTAGCTTTGAGACCACTCTTCAGTCAGGAAGCAGCATCACCTACTCCTAGGGTCTCACATGGCCCAGGCTGGCCCTGAACTCACTTTGGGACCAAGACCAACTCCCTGCCCTCACTGCCCTCGCCGCCACCAGTACCCCCAGTACTCCCAGTACAGGGATTAAGGTGTTGCTCCTGTGTTGTTTTATGTGCTATTAGGAATCAACCGCAGGATTTTGTGCACGCTAGGCTAGTACTGCGCCAACTGGGCTACATCTCCATCTTGAGTCTAACTTCTTCAAAAAAAAGGCCAATGTGTGTGTGGGGGGGGGTGTAATTTTTTTTTTTTTAACAAACCAAATCCAAGATTATTAATGCCTCCAACATTCAGCAATACTGAACCCCTCAATATCCAGGAAGATCCTTTTGGTCTGTTCTCAAAGCCAGGAAACAATTTCTATGTGATATGAAGAGGTTGGGAAGAAACAGCTTAAATCACTATGGTGCTAATGTTTCAAATTGCCAAAAATTTTTTTTGAATAATCTCATGTCCAACCTAAATAAAGTACAAAAACAAACAAACAAACAAAAATACAGGTAAACCTGCTTTTCTCTGGATATGTTTCCACTTAAAGGCAAATTACTAAACAAAGTGACCTTATGAGAATCCTGTTAAACCTGGAGAGATGGCTCAGTGGTTGAATGCATTGGCTGTTCTTCCAGAGGACCAGGGTTCAATTCCCAGCATCCACATGGCAGCTCATAATTGCCTATAACTCAAGTTCCAGTGGATCTGACACTCTTGCACAAAAATACATGCAGGTCAAACACCAATGCACATAAAGGACTTTTTAAAAATTAAATGTGACAAATTTGTATATTCAAACAAGCAAAAACACTGAGAATTCCAATATGGGGGAAGATATATTTTATAATAAAAATTCTGGCAGAGGTGGCTGGAGAGATGGCCCAGTGGTTAGGAGTGCTTAACTGTTCTTCCAGAGGTCCTGAGTTCAATTCCCAGTGACCTCATGGGGGCTCACAACCATCTGTAATGGGACCTGATGCCCTCTTCTGGTGTGTCTGAAGACAGAGAGTGCTCATATGCATAAATAAATCTTAGAACAAAGTTTGGCAGAAAAAATATGCAACAGACTTTCCTGTGCCTTTCCTATACAGTGCTAAATACAATGCTAGAGACCTACAATGATTTCTCTCACTAGCGCCTGGGGAGCATCCCTGAGCTAGCTCCCTTACCTAGCAGCCTGGATGTGTGGAACAAGGCCCTGCATTCCAGTGTAACACTGTCCACAGTACTAAACTTTATTTCCAGAATCTCTTAGTATAGAGTTTTTGCACATTTAACTCTCTAGAATGAGGACATCTTAAGAGCAAAGACTCTCTAAAGCAGAAAAGGCTTTTAAACCTTAGAGGGAAAGATAAATTCCTCTGTGATCAAAGCTTGCAAAGAGCAAACCACTAGAATTCGCTTTTGGGTCCTACACCTCTGGGGCATACTGTCTAAATTAGCCGTATATTGGGTCAGACACTTACATACTAGGACACCTCTTTTTACAGGGGTGAGGTTCCTATGGAATCAGCACAGTACCTGGCACCATAAAACACAAATATTGTTGGTTTGGCAGTGCTGTGTTTCTCTATGAAGAAGCAGAAACAAAGCACTATGAATATTGCCATACCCTAGTTTACAGAAGTCAGGGATTCTCGTCCTTAGGTACAAAGCAAGCCCAAACTATGTCCTTCCAATACAACTTTCTGTTGACAATCTCATGCAGCCCAACTGGCCTGAAATTTGCCAGGCAGTGAGGATCATCTCTGACCTTACCCATCCTGCTCCGTCTCCTGCGTGCAAGGACTACAGGCATGCAACACCATGCAGGGCCTTTAGCACAAACTTCCTAAAACGAATCGCTATTTCGCCTCTCAAAACTCCTTATACTCCAAAACCTCTCCCCAAAATATAGCAGACTCAAATAATACTAAGTGGTACTAGAATGATGCTCAACAGGATCTCACGTTTATTGAGAAGTGATTAATGGTAAAAAGAAAGGCAATGCCCTTTCCTCATTGGCTGAACAAGAAACTGAAGAAACATTCACTACATGTTTACAATATTTTCTCTTCCAAAATGCATTTCTGAAAACAAGTTTTTACCACTGTTCTTAGCTTTGAAATCAAATTAATCCTGACTTAATCAGTATAATACACAAGAACAGAACATTTCTTAGGACTCCGAGCACTTTACTTTGAGTAACAAAGGGTCAGAGAAATGAACCACCCTTACAGACTCAACCTTGGCTAACACTGTTATTAAACTTTCCTAGACAAAAATTCTTCATAAAAATTTTCTTCCAGTTCGGAAGGGAAAAATCAAATTCCCACTTTCTGGGGTGGACACCCAAAATCTGCGCAACTCAAGTGTTCTCCAAGTGCAAATGTCAAAATGGGAGGAGGAAAGGGTTTAAAAATTAGAGAAAATTGTATGCACTTACGGACTTAAAAATCCGAAAAATATAGTAAAAAGACAAAAAAAAAAACAAAACAAAAAAAAAAAAAACAACCCAAAGCATTATGCTCTGAATCACAACCAAAGCCAAAATAAAAGGGACATTTTTTTTTTTTACCTAAACTACCTAGAGGGAATTTTTGTTTAGGTTTTTCTTTTTTCCTTTTTTTTTTCTCCCCATTTTCCAGTTAAGTCCTATGTCTTTTGTGAAATTCCAATACTTATACTGCAAGTTTGCAATTGTCTCTGAAGTCAATGAAATTAAGAAAAAAAGTCCTAATTTTCTTGCAGGTCATCGTGTCCTCTTAGGATAAGCAGACGCAACCGTTGCTGCAGTCTATGCAGAACCGCTTTTTATTTCCCACGGCCTTGACGTTCCTAAGAAGGTAAAAAGAATTAAAATAGTTAGCTAAAAAATATCTAAATTAAAACTTTATAGACCAGAACCTCCAACCTCTTATCCCAAATAAAAATGAGTAATTTTGTACACAATTTTTACAAAACTTAATGAATAGCCAGTGTGATTGCACAAACCTACAATCCCATTATTTGGGAATGCTGAGACAGGAGGATCATCATAAATTAGAAGCTAATAAGACCTTGTCTGAAAGGAAACAATAAACACACAAACTCAGAACTACAAGGTTTTAAGAGGAAAAAAGGGCTGTCTATACAGCTGTGGTGCGCCCATCTTTGACCCCAGCTCTCAGGAGGCAAAGGCAGATGATCTCTGTGAGCGCCAGGCCAGCCTGGAGGGGTCTACAAAGTGAATTCTCAGAGAGCCAGAGCTACTTAGAGACTGTCTCAAAATATAACAATAAAGAAATGCACAGTCCTAAACTCACCTATTTTCTCCCAGTGACATTTCAACTTCGGTTCTGATGTTAGTATGAATCTTCTAAAAACTATAACAACCCAAATGGATTTCCATATTCCAGGTACTGTAAATATTAACAATCTCCTATTTTTACTCCAAAACTATAATTACTTCTGAGACTTATGTTGCTTTAAGAGAGTCACAACCCGGGCTGGAGAGATGGCTCAGCAGTTAAAGAGCACTGACTGCTCTCCCAGAGGTTCCCAGTTTAATTCTCAGCAACCACATGTTGGCTCACAACCATCTGTAGAGGGGTCTGATGCCCTCTTCTGGTGTGTCTGAAGACAGATACAGTGTACTCAAATACATTAAAAAAAAAAAAAAAAAAATCACAATCCAAACTGACCCCAACTTGGAATCTCCCCTCCTACCGCAGCCCTCTGTGTGTTACTATTACAGATGGGAAGACCACACGAAAACATTATTTTCATCTTAAACTAAACCTCAAGGTTACTCATCTGCCTGAGACTATCTACCCAAGATGAAAAAGAACCAAAATTAATAACGAGGACTATGCAGCTACTATACGATTCTCTTCCTACGTGTTTATCTTTGAGAAAAACTATAAACAACTTTACTCAACATTACTCAGGAGATAGAGAGGGGATTCCCAGGAGCAAACTGGAGAGCCAAACTAGAATTGGGAAACTCCAGTCCAGCAAGAGAGCCTGCTTCAATGCATAAATTAGAGAGCAACCAAAGATACCCATGTCACCTTTGGCCCTCTACATACTGTGTGCACCGAAAGTTTAAATACCAAGTACCTTATGTACATGTATGAAAATGTCACAAGGAGGCACTACTTATCACAATAGTAAACACTGTAACTAATCCATATATTCCAATCTCTTAAGAAATCAATTGCCATTCAAAAATGAAAAGAAGTTCTAGCAATGTAATAGAATAAGCTTTAATGTTCCTAGAAATTTTCTATTAAAGTCTCCTAAAATTTCAATAATGGATATTGTGAGGGTATGCATGAAAACAGCCCCCACAGTTCATGTTTAAATCTTGGTCCCCAGATGGTAGGTGTATTTGGAAAGGAATAGGAGGCTAGCTTTATTGGAGATGTTAATTGTGGGAGAAGGCTTTGAGGCTCCCTTCCAGTTTGTATGTGCGTCTCTCACACACACATACACATTCCCTCTCAGTTGTTCCTACCACTATGCCTTTGTTCTGCCATTGACTGTAACCCTCTGAAATCTAAATTAAATGAATTTCTTTTAGAAATTTCTTTGACATGGTGTTTTATCACAGCAAAGAAAAGTAATGAAAACACTTATTGCTTACAGTAGGAAAACTGGTTTAAAAAAAAATCGAACAAAACTGTCAGGCAGAATGGCACAAACCAAGCGTCCCAGCACTCAGGATGCTATAGTTGGAGCACCATCACCAAGAGTTTAGGTCTACTTGAGTATTAGAAGAATGTGAGCCTGCTTCAAATCGTAAATAATCCTGAGGTTAAATAATCTCCCAGTAGCACCTCTATTAACCTTTTATTTAGAGTAGGGTGGCTCAGTGGTAGAATGCTTCGCCGCATGGCAGGGCTCTGGGCTCAGTCTCCAGCACTAACAACAACAAATCAGCTGGCACCATCTGTAACCTCAGCACTTGTGAGGCCGAGACAGGACCGGGAACTCAGGAGCAGCCAGAGGTACACAGGAGTTCAAGGGCAGCCTGAATTTTAAAAACTAGTCTACTAGTTCACCCCCAAGTACCATAACAATCTTTAAAAAAAAAAAAAACAACCCAAAAGCAAACAAAAAAATGTCATTTACCTAATAGGTGATTAACTATTAAATAAAATGGTGCTTGTTATACCTTAACATATACCCAGAAATACTGTAAGAGATCAGACCCTAACACATACATCTAGTTTTATCAAAACGTTTAGTCATAACACTTAAATTAAGCTCAGCATGTGACACAAGCTTCTAATCCCAGCACTGGGGAGACAGAGGCAGTTGGATCCTGTGAGTTTGAGGCCAGCCTTCTTTACATAGTGAGTTCCAGAACAGCCACGGCTACAGAGAGACATGGCTTCAAAATACAAACAAAAAACAAATCACTTAAAATATTAGTAAGAGGGCTGGAGAGATGGCTCAGCGGTTAAGAGCACTGACTGCTCTTCCAGAGGTCCTGAGTTCAATTCCCAGCAACCACATGGTGGCTCACAACCATCTGTAATGAGATCTGATGCCCTCTTCTGGTGTGTCTAAGGACAGCTACAGTGTACTTATATATAATAAATTTAAAAAAAATATGTTAGTAAGAAAAAAATCAGAACTCAGCGGTAGGATCTCAAGTACTAGGCTAGCATTTCAGTGTTAAAATTCAAGGAGACATCTTAAACATTTTATTTACACACACACACACACACACCAAAATGATTATAATAACAACAAAGTCCTTAAAGTTTATAAAGACACTTTAGCATTTACACCAAAGCATCTTAAAAAGTAAGTGATTTTGAAACTAGTAAATAAGTCACAGGATTTTACACACTAAATTATGTTTTAAAATAGTGCTGAGGTGCTAGAGAGAAAGCTCTGTGGTTAAGAGTACTGGCTGCGGGGTTGGGGATTTAGCTCAGTGGTAGAGCGATTGCCTAGGAAGCGCAAGGCCCAGGGTTCGTTCCCCAGCGACGAAAAAAAAAAACCAAAAAAAAAAAAAAAAAAGAGTACTGGCTGCTTTCCCAGAGGACTAGAGGACTAGGGTTCTATTCCCAGCACCAATGAGGCAGTTCACACAATCTAATTCTAGTTCCAGGAGATCCAACCCAACATCCTCTTTTGACCTCTGTAGGTCAGAATATACACATGGTACACACAAACACATCCAGGCAACACATACACACACGCAAATTAACAAAGCTAATTATTATCTGAGCAAGGCAAGATTTATAAGTTTTTTTTTAAAGATTTATTTATTTATTATATATAAGTACACACTGTAGCTGTCTTCAGATACACCAGAAGAGGGCATCGGATCTCTTTACAGATGGTTGTGAGCCACCATGTGGTTGCTGGGAATTGAACTCATGACCTCTGGAAGAGCTCTAAACCGCTGAGCCATCTCTCCAGCCCGATTTATAAGTTTTTAAAGGTGAAACTCTGATAAAGAACAAAATATTCATAGTTTGCTTATAGAAAACAAAACAAAAACCCCAGGATTTTAATACAATTTTTAAGATTTTAATTTGTGTGCGTGTGTGTGTGTGTGTGTGCGTGCGCACGCGCGTGCTCGAATGCTTATAGAAAACAAAACAAAAACCCCAGGATTTTAATACAATTTTTAAGATTTTAATTTGTGTGCGTGTGTGCGTGTGTGTGTGTGTGTGCGCGCACGCGCGCGCGCGCACGCACACACGCATGCTCGAATGCCTGTGGAGACCAGAAAAGGATGTCAGATCTCCAGGAGCCAGAACTATAGGATGTTGTGACCTGCCCAACACAGGTGCTGGGAACTCAACTCAGGTCCTCTGAAAAAGTTCAGCAAGTTCTCTTAACTGCTGAGCCATCTCTCCAATAGGGTTTTACAGATAGTAACAGGGTTTTATGTAACCCAATGTGCCTTGAAATTACAACTGTCACCTCGGTCTCCCATGTGCTAAAATTACAGGTGCACACCATCACATGTACTAATAGTAAAGTGGAAACCCTGGAAGGTTATACCTTATATGAAATGATCAAAATTAACATTCCCAATAATGGCATAAACTCTCTTGAAATCACTAAAATTAAAGCACATGAAACCAAATAATCCTGGACAAAAGAAGATTGCTATGTGACAGTAAGAAACAGGCACTGTAGGGGCTGGGGATTTAGCTCAGTGGTAGAGCGCTTACCTAGGAAGCGCAAGGCCCTGGGTTGGGTCCCCAGCTCTGAAAAAAAGAACCAAAAAAAAAAAAAAAAAAAAAAAAAGAAACAGGCACTGTGGCAAGCATCTATGGTGCCATTTACTCGTTGGGCGCACTTGAACCAAGGTGTTCTCAGCTAGCATGGTAACCACAGTAAGGTAACCAAGTAAGGCCAGACAAGTGCAAAAAGCTGTGTGCAGGTAATAAATCTATTACCAATATAGAATTTCCTGATTTGGATAACACTGGCTATGTAAAAGCCAGCTTGCTTCAGGAATCTTTTGTCTCTCTGCCTCCTGAGTGGAGGGATCCTAAAAACCTCCAAGTGGCTTGACTCTACTCTATAAAATCTCAAAGTACGGGGCTGGGGATTTAGCTCAGTGGTAGAGCGCTTGCCTAGCAAGCACAAGGCCCTGGGTTCGGTCCCCAGCTCCAAAAAAAAAAAAATCTCAAAGTACAAACACATAGACTCAACTCTCCTGCTCCTTACCCTCAACAGATGCCTCAAATAGCAGCTCAGGCCCAACTATGACACTGGCAGGCACAGACAGACAGACACAGACACACACTCGTTTTGCCTGCACAAATATAATTTGCAATCTAGGTTAGCATCAAAATGGCTGAAATCTCTTTGCCTTAGCTTCCTAAAGGCTGGGATTAGACGATTGGCCAACACTTTTGCCTCTAATTTAGTACCCTTTCTTCTTTAAAGATATCCTTTCCACAGGCTGGAGAGACGGCTCAGCGGTTAAGAACACTGACTGCTTTTCCAGAAGTCCTGAGTTCCAATCCTGGCAACCACATGGTGGCTCACAACCATCTGTAATGGGAACCAGTGCCCTCTTCTGGTCTGTCTGAAGACAGCTACAGTGTACTCATATACATAAAATAATTCTTTAAAAATAAAATCCTTGGGGTTGGGGATTTAGCTCAGTGGTAGAGCGCTTGCCTAGCAAGTGCAAGGCCCTGGGTTCAGTCCCCAGCTCCGAAAAAAAGAAAAAAATAAATAAATAAATAAATAAAAAAATAAAAAAATAAAATAAAATCCTTTCCAGCCTTTGGGAGACAAAGACAGGTGGGCATTTATGAGTTCAAGGCCAGCCTGGTCTACAGATGGAGTTCTGTATAAGCAGGGAGATCTACAAGCATGGAGATCTGAGCTCAAATCAGAAGACTCATTGTAAAAGCCAACAAGGATGTGCAAATCTATAATACTAGAGGGAAAGAAAAGTCAGGACAGACAAGCAAATCTCAGAAAGCTCTCACTGACCAGCCAGTTAAACTCCAGGTCCAGTGAGAAATGAATTCTCAAAAGTAAGCTGCAGATCAACAGAGGTAGACACCTGACAACGTACACATGCAAGCAAGCCAACCCATGCAAACCCTTTAGTCTTTGCTTTGTGTGGTGTTTTATCTGCCTGCTTATCTGTGTGTTATGTGCCTTCAGAGCCCAGAAGAGAGCACTGGATCACCTGGAAGAAGAGTTACACAGAATTATGAACTGCCATGTGGATGCTGGCTGAGCCTGGATCAGTCGTTCTCTTAACCACAGAGCCATCTCTCCAAGCTCTCTTCTCACTTTTTAGTTTTCATATTATTTTAAATATGCATGCAAGTGCCCCTGGAGCCCAAGGACATTGGATGATCCCACAAATTAGAATTACCGGCAACCAGTTGTCAGCAGCCTGACATTTTTACTAGTAACCAAATTCCAGTCATCTGCAAGAAAAGCTAATGCTAAGACATCTCTCCAGTCCCAGATTTTATTTTAAAGACAGTGTTGGTGACACAGGCTGAGAGTTTCAAACTCCTAGATAGTGTGCTACCTTTCCAAATTCTGTATTTGTTTATTCTTTCTTCTTCTACTTTTTTCTTTTTCTTTTTGTGGTACTAGAGATTGAGCCCAAAGCTTTGTGCATGCTAGACAAGCTCTACCACTAATCTATACTCCCCAGGCCTCTTTCTACTGCTAAGTGTTCATAAAACACAACTGAGTCATATCCACATCCATTGAATATAATTTTATTAACGCTAAAAATGTAATTATTCACCCCCCACAAAAAATCTGAATAGTTATGAATAGTAATCAATTTGTACTCAAGTGTTATGAATGAAGAAGCCAAACAGTGCTGACTGGATGACTCTAACAGCATGTCCAGACTACTACAGGCCAAGGAGTGCCACTTTATCAGTTTCCGGCTTTAAAAGAAGGCTGAAATAGCTTATAAAAAAATACCTTTTACCTTCCCATCCCCTCTTTAGTCATGTAACTGGCTAAAGTCCTGGTAACACCAGGATGAAATAAACACATTCATTAATAAATTTCATTTACAGCATGCTAGCTCAACCTATAATCCCAGCATTCTGAGGCTAAGGCAAGAAAAAAATGCTGAGTTCAAGGCCAGCCTGTGCTAAACAACATAGCCAGAACAAAAATATACACATAAACTCCCTCACTTTCCTACTGGCTCATTATTTTCCAAGACTAGTATTTGGTAGCCTAGTCCTGTATACAATTAATTGGAACCAGCTTAAAAGCCCAAAATCTGTCCCCATCCCTGAGTAAACGTAACAATTTCTCAGCTGTATGATAAAGTGGAACTTTTTAAGTGGAACAAAAGGTAGAAATTTAGTGCTGTTTCTAAACTGAAGAAAACTGCTTGCCACGCTTGACTACTCTCAGAATTGTGACATGATCCTCTACCAACAAGAGCTACGTGTGAACCACAACAATTTCACAAACCATTCTATCAGGCAAGGTACAACGGCACAAGTCTGTGATCCCAGTAGTTGGGAAGTAGAGGCAAGATCATTTATGTTCTTAAACTATAAAGTGAATTAAAAGTTAGGCTGAGCTAGAGTAAACCCTTTCTCAAGCAAAGGAACACCCCTACAACATTTAAAGTAACTTATAGAGAATTCAGGGTATCAAGGGGCACTCAATTTTCAAGTTTAAAACTTACAAATGGGGCTGGAGAGATGGCTTAGTGGTTAAGAGCACTGACTGCTCTTCCAGAGGTTCTGAGTTCAAATCCCAGCAACCACATGGTGGCTCACAGCCATCTGTAATGAGATCTGATGCCCTCTTCTGGTGTGTCTAAGGACAGCTACAGTGTACTTATATATAAGAAATAAATCTTTAAACAAAAAAAAAAAAAAAAAAAAACAACTTACAAATGGGAGGGACTATCTATAAGGTGGCTTACAACTGTTTATAAATCCAGTTCCAGATCTAACACTTCCTTTGGCTTCTTCAGGCACTCATACACATGTGGCATATAATCTCTCACACAGACACACTTTAAAGAAGGGCTGGAGAGATGGCTCAGAGGTTAAGATCACTGACTGCTCTTCCAGAGGTCCTGAGTTCAAATCCCAGCAACCACACGGTGGCTCACAACCATCTATAATCAGATCTGGTGCCCTCTTCTGGCCTGCAGGCATACATGCTGGCAGAAAGCTATACGATATATGTATAATAAATATTTTTAAAAAAGGAAAACAATTAAGGGGCTGGAGAGAGAGATGGCTCAGCAGTTAAGAGCATTGACTGCTCTCCCAGAGGTTCTGAGTTCAAATCCCAGCAACCATATGGTAGCTTACAACCATTTGTAATGGGATCCAATGCCTTCTTCTAGTGTGTTTGAAGACAGTAACAGTGTAGTCATAAACATGAAATAAATAAATCTTAAAAAAATTTTAGGGGTTGGGGATTTAGCTCAGTGGTAGAGCGCTTGCCTAGCAAGCGCAAGGCCCTGGGTTCGGTCCCCAGCTCCGAAAAAAAGAAAAGAAAAAAAATAAAAATTTTTAGTTAAAAGACAGTTCAGAGCCAGAGGCAATGGCACCACCCACAAATAGCCTCAATTGTTCTGGAGACTGAAGCAGGATGATCTGAGACCAGCCTAGACAACACAATGGGAGAGAGAGAGGAAAGACAATTAACTCTCTCCATGCTTGCCTCAAACACTGACCCCAGGCCTTCTACCTGCATCTCAGTCACTGAAGTAAAAGGAACTACAGGTATAGATCACTGCACATGGCTCTTCATTTATATAAGAAATGCCTAGAATGCTTCTCTGATAAAACTTAAAGAACTCGGGGTAGAACCTAGCTATAGAAATAGCTTTAAACCCTTTCAAACAACTCAAATGTTATCCTGGGTTGTAATTCCAGCATAGGTTATCCTAAAAAATAAATAAATAAATAAAAAACAGTCTCAAAGGTAACAAGAGTCAGTTATGGTGAAAGACACACCTTTTCCCAGAGCTCAAGAGGCAGAGGGATCTGGCCAGTGAGTTCCAGGACTACATAATCTAACCCCGAGGTGTGTGGGGGGCGGATATTCCTCAGCAGATAAGAACACTGGCTATGGCTACTCTTCCAGAGGACCTGGGTTCGACACATAGCAGCTCACAACCATAGGAGACTAAAACCCTCTTCTATTCTCTACAGGCACCGCACATACTTGGTGCACAGACGTACACACAGGCAGCACATTCATACACATAAAATAGAAATAAAGGTTAAGCGCACAGAAGAGGACCCGTAAGTGAAGGTCCATGCTTCAGAAACCTCTGAGAACTGCTGGGCATGGTGGCACACACCTTTAATCTCAGCACTCGGGAGGCAGAGGCAGGTGAACCTCTAAATCCCAGTTCAGCCTGATGATTTACACAGAAAAACAAAACAAAGCCTGACAAGCAAATTCAATCTCCAAAGCCTACGTCAAAGTGGAGGAAGAGGCAACTTCAAAAGCTTGTTCTCCGACCTGTACCTGTGCTGTAGTATATTCCTCCCACACCCACATCCATGTTTTTTTCAAATTAAAAAAAAATCTTGGGTTGGGGATTTAGCTCAGTGGTAGAGCGCTTGCCTAGCAAGCGCAAGGCCCTGGGTTCGGTCCCCAGCTCCGAAAAAAAAGAAAAAAAAAAATCTTAAGTCAGTATCTGTAGGGGATGGGAAGGATTTATACTGTGATGCTCTCTTGACATCTACCCAGTGCCCACCTCTGCTGGATGGACCTTAAGTAATTTTTTGATATAAATTACCCAAGAACTTGTCTGTGATCTAATTACAGCCTCCCACTCAGGCTTATTCTTTTTTATTCTTGCTGCCTATTAAATCACAAACCTTGAAACCCTCATCAAATGGACTAATTCCAAGAGCTCTGACCCCTCTTCTGACTGCTTCAGGTTCCCACATACATGAAGCAGTCACATCCAGGCTCACATACACATAAAACTAAGTCTCTTTAAAGTACTCTTTACTTTTGTGCCATGTCCCGTGGAAATGATGGGAATTGAACCTGGCTTGCCTGCTCTTAAATCTTTTGGGCCATCTTTCCAGTTTCATATTTTCTTTAAAGTTCATGTAGGACGCAGTGGCCCACACCTTTAACCCAGCGCTAATGAGGCAGCCCTGTGAGTTTGAAGAGGGCCTGATTTACACAGAGTTTTAGCTAAATAGTGAGACTGTCTCCAAAATAGATAAATGAATAAATTCATATAAAGTCAAATCTTATATGAAAAAAGTGAAAGGATTGAATTTGTATATTTAGCAAGCAGTTTCTGATGTTTGTTAAGGCCCACAAGAGGACTGGGGATGTAAACCATGCTGGTGGGATTCACTGTGTATGCACACAGTGCTGGGTTCAAGCTCCAACACCATATAGAATCAGATACCGTAGCAGAGGCCTACAATCCCAGCATCCAGAACACAGAAGCACAACAGGTTCAAGGTCATCCTTGCCCATATTATCAAGTTCTGGGATATATGAGAGCCTATCTCAAAAATTAAATAAAAATTAAAGCCTGAAAGTCCATAGGGTAGGTCCATTGTCTTAAAAAAAAAAAAAAAAAAAAAATCCAGAGATACTCAGTACTTCACAGAAAATAACACAGTATAATAGCCAATAATAATAAAGAAAACGGTAGTGTTTGCATACAACCAACACAATTTTTCTTGTGTGATGCTGAAGATAGAACAGTAGACTTGGAAAATTCTCTGCCAACATTTACCACTAAGCAATGTACCCTGATACACTTTAAATCACTCCTAAATCATATATTATCAAGTGTAAATGCCTTCTAAGTAACTGCTATACTATACTGTTTATATGTAAGTGAAGGAAACTTACCTCAGGCCTTCTCTGTACTAAGTACTCTAGAGTTAGACTACAAACCTTACATATTTCTAATCTGTCAGCTGAATGGACACAGGCAGAAACCACAGCTAGAGAGCAGACTAAGTGCAAATAAGTTGAAAAGAACAGTTTCCTCTACCAACAACTCAAATTTGGATTAGACTTTTTTTTTTTTTTTTTCTTTTTTTTTTTTTCAGAGCTGGGGACTGAACCCAGGGGCCTTGCGCTTCCTAGGCAAGCGCTCTACCACTGAGCTAAATCCCCAACCCCTGGATTAGACTTTTTTAAAAAAGTATTTTTAATATATGTGAGTACACTGTTGCTGCCTTCAGATACACCAGAAGAAGCCATCAGATCCCATTACAGATCTAATAGTTGTGAGCTACCATGTGGGTACTGGGAATTGAACTCAGAATTGAACTTAAGCCCTGAGCCATCTTTCTAGTCCCTCAGGGGAAAATTTTAAAGGTAGTTAGTTCCCTCGTTTTTTGTTTTATGCCCATGAACAGCTGAGTGTGTTGTACGTGTGCTTGTCTCTGCTGGAGGTTGACATCAAGTGTCTTCCTCTACCACACTGCACTTTTATTTTATGTTTATGAGTCACTGTAGCTGTCCTCAGACACACCAGAAGAGGGCATCAGATCTCATAACAGATGGTTGTGAGCCACCATGTGGTTGTTGGGAATTGCTCTGGAAGAGCAGTCAGCGCTCATTACCATTGAGCCATCTCTCCTGCCCCCTCACACTCCACTTTTTAATAAAAGATTATTTTTAATTATGTGTGTGTCTATGCAAGTGAGTGCAGGTGCCCTCAGAGACCAGAGGCACTGATCTCCTTGAGCTGAAGTTATTGGCATTTGCCAGCCCCCCAGCGTGAACTCAGGTCCTTGGCTGTGCAGTATAGTACAGGACAGTGCAGGACATGCTCTTAACTGCCGAGCCATCCCCGCAGTTATTCTGTTCCACCCTTTAAAAAAAAACACCACCACAAACATGGGATCTAGGGATTGAACTCAAGTTGCCAGGCCCACACAGCACTTTACCCACCGTGCCATCTTGTTGGCCCAGTGTCAGCATTTTAGCATACGCTATTCTGTAGCATTGCAGGTGACCTCATGTTCTAATTATCCTTTAACATCAGGTCTGTTGAGACTTGTTTACTCAGCAGGGTGCAGACTTTACCCAGACACTTGCACTACCTCTCTTGGCGCTATAATTATGTCCAGAAGGGGGCAGCAACAACTTTACTGTCAACCTCTGGCAAAGGAACCATCTAAACTGCCACACTCAGTGTGCTTCTTGGCTCAGTCTGCAAACTTTGGGGTCAACAGTGAATACGGGGTTAAAAAAAGAGAGGCATCGGCTCTACTTGCCTTGTCACTAGTTTTTTTTTTTTTTGAGTGACAAATCAGATCAACAACAATGGCTCAGCAAGTAAAGGTGCTTGCCATCAAGCCTACTGACTTGAGTATGATCCCAGGGAACCACAACAGTATCAGAGAACTACAGCAGACTGCCCTGATCTACACATGCGCACTGTGGCTCACGCAAACAACATGTGTACACAAACACAAAATAAAGGACAACAAAATAAAAGAGCTATAGGAAAGTCCTTTATCACACAGTCCCTTGACAAGGACATCTAGACCTCTGCCCAACCCCCACGAAACAACCCAACAAAAGTAACAAAGATGCTGAACCTGCAGAATTTTCACTCGCATTCCTCCTTTCCCTCCCTGGATAGCCTGAGGTAACTCTGAACTTCTAATCCTCCTGCCTCCACCCGTCCAATGCTGGAATTAGAGGTATGGGCCACTCCGTTATGCAGGGCTAGGAGCTGAACCCAGATTTTGTGCAGTCTGAGCAAGCATTTTACCAACAGAGCTATACTCCTAGACAGTGGAAAAAGAGAACCAGCTCCCACAAGCTGTTTTTTGACTTCCACACATGTTGAGGATACAAATACACTCACAGTGGGTCTGAAGAGGGAACTTCAAAGTGTTGAAGGAATACAACAATAAGTATGGTTTTTCTCTTTTCTTTTTTTTTTTCTTTTTTCTTTTTTTTGGAGCTGGGGACTGAACCCAGGGCCTTGCGCTTGCTAGGCAAGTGCTCTACCACTGAGCTAAATCCCCAACTCCTCTTTTCTTTTTTTAAGACAAAGCTTCATTGTGTAGCCCTGGAAGTCACCAAGGAGACCAGGCTGGCCTCAAACTCACTCGATCCACCTGCCTCTGTGTAAAGGCATTTGCCACCATGCTGGGCAAGTATGGTTATTTCTACCCTAATCATTTAATAAGAATGAATATAGAACCTGTATGCAATATCTCTCACCTGCGATCCTAACACCTGAGAGGATTCACTAGAAAAACTTATGAGGGTTTGAGACCAGCCTGAGCTACAGTCAGGCTGACTCAAAGAGTAAAATCAATGTTTTAACAGATTACAAAGCCACTGAAAGAGTTGTTCTAAACCAAGCCAGTGAGATGGCTCAATGGGTAAAGGCAACCCAGAGACCTACCTACACAGTAGAGAATCAACCCCTAAAAGTTGCCTCTAGCCTCCACTTTCATACATTGGGGTGTGCTTGCTCTCTCTCATTCAACTCTCTCTCACACACACAATTAAAAATGTTCTAAATACAAAGTTAAAAAAAAAGTTACAAACCAAGACATAGCTGGCCTGTAATCCCAGCATTCAGGTGTAGGGAAGAGGATCAGAAGTTCAAGGCCAGCTGGGCTAGAGACAAGGGGGTTGCAGGGGTTAGGTGGAGTGAGAAACCCAAAAGATGCAAAGATTCACTAAAAATTACTGGAGATATAAGCTAGACAGATGCAATGTTTGAAGGTTTCAGAGTACTGAATTACCTCAGGTGACAGAATGACTCTACAATGACTGGCGATAACAGCGATCTATACTCGGTGTGGTCTGCCAGGTACAAATCTGACCGTGGGCCTTTACAGCAGCTCTGACAGATCCTCCCCGTGAGTTTGAGTGCTTCCTGAGTACTGCATTCCTGCCTTCCTTGTCATCAAGTCTTCAGCCACTCGGTAACTAACACAGGCACACCCCTAAACAAGAGCCTCGATGAGCTGAGTTCCATTCTCATGAAACCTTCTTGGAAGCCTAATAAACTATTAAGAGATTACAGCCAGTTATGCATGGACAGGAGAAGCAACCAATAGAGCAGGCAACGCTGACAGCTGGCAGTGAGTCTTCTTCAAAGTCCACAGTCTCTTCCCACAGAACATCAAAGGGCAACGGGACACAAGTATAACCAGGTGTTCTGTTCACCAGTCTAAGAACAATCAGGATACTCAATCGATCTCTGTCTTTACAAACAGTGTTGGAGATGAACCATTACCTCTTTATTTAAAGGAGGAGGTTGCTGGGGATAGAACCCAAGGTTTGGTTCATGCTCCTCAAACATTCTACCAGAGTTAAATAGGAACTATTTAACAGCTTTCAATATTCATTCTAGGAAAAGGCTGGCCAATTCTAAGATAAGAATCCTACATCTAACTATATTATGAGGTTATTATCAGAACTAAGCCTGACTCAGTAGAGCTCTAACTCAGTGTGAATAAAGTCTTTAGTTCAATCCCAAGCAATGTAAACAGGACATGGTGACATCTAAAATGGTGGTATCTAAAATACCAGCACTTGGAAAGTGGAGATACGAGTATTAGAAACTCTAGTTCAATGGGTAAAGGTTCTGGCCACAAAAAAAACAGAATACCTAGTTTGAGCCCACGAACACATATGAAGTAAAGGTAGAGAGTGAGAAAGAACTGTGTTCTGTATACCCTAAGCCCATGTAGACCCAGACACACCACACACACATACACACAATCAAGCCTTAAAAAGACGGTTGTGGTAGCTCATACTGGTACTATCTGCTGAAGGATAAACAGGCAGGAGGATCACAAGTTCAAGGCCAGCCTGGGCTATGTTATTTATGGGGCTAGAGAGAGAGCCCAGCAGTTAAGAGCTTTGGTTTTGCAAAGGATCAGGGTTCAAGTCCCTGCACTCAGAAGGCAGCTCACAACTGTTATAACACTGTGGTACACAGACATGCATAGGAGCAAAATACTTATACATAAATCTAAAAAATTTTTTTAAATAAACTAATATATTAAAAAATATATTAATTTTAGCACTGGGTATGTTGCTGAATGTCTTTAATCCCAGCAGAGGCAAATAGATCTCTGTGAGTTCAAGGCCAGCCTGGTCTACAAAGTAAATTCCTGACCACAGAGGACTACACAGCGAGACCCTGTGTAGTATGTATACATACATACACGCAAAACACCTGTACACATAAAAGTTAATAAAATATGAGTAAGTAGCAAACAAGCTGGAAAGATGAGTCAGTTGTTAAGATCACTTGCTGCCTGTGCTTGGAAACTGGGTTCAACTTCAAGACCTACAAGGCAGAGCTTACAACTACCTGTAACTTCAATTTCTAGGACACCTAATACCTCTTCTGGACTCGGCAAGTATGCATGTGTTGCACATGCATAAATGCAGGCCCATACACATGAAGTAAAAAATAAATCTTAAAAACAAATGACTGAAGGCGGGGTGGGGCACGTCTTTAATCCTAGCACTTAAGAAGCCAGAGACAGTGGTTCGGGTCCCAGCTCAAAAAAAGAACCAAAAAAAAAAAAAAAAAAAAAAAAAAAGAAGCCAGAGACAGGCAGATCTCTGTGAGTTGGAGGCCAACCTGGTCTACAGATTGAGTTCTAGGACAGCCAAGGATACACAGCCAGAGAAACCCTTGAAAAGTCAACTGTGATAGTTTGAATGTTTGGCCCAGGAGTGGCAATATTAGGTGTAGCCTCGTTGGAGTAGGTGTGTCACTGTGTGTATGGGCTTTAATACCCTCGTCTAGCAGTGTTCAGATGAAGATGCAGAACTCTCAGCTCTGCCTGCACCAGGCCTGTCTGGACACTGCCAGGTTCCCACCTTGATAATGAACTCTGAATCTGTAAGCTGGTCCCAATAAAATGTTGTTTATAACTTAAGAGTTGTCTTGGTCATAATGTCTGTTCACAGTAGTAAAACCCTAACTAAGATACCAAACAAACAAAAAAACACAAGACAAACACCCCCACTGTAGCCCTAAAATTTACAGATACCTACTACTCCCAGAGCGAGCCTATCTGTTTCAAATAAATTAGTCTAGTTGGGATCCATTTTCTATCACTCTTTCCACTTGGTAAAGAAAAAGCAAGAGAAAGTGACTGTGTAATAAAATGTTAAAGCCAATAGATAGCTTTTCTAACATTCAGTTTTTTTGGGTTTTTAAAGATTTTTATGTGTATGGATTTTTGTTAAGAATGGATGTGGCGCACATGCGAGCCTGCTGGTTCCCCTGGAACTGTGGTTATAGGTGTTTAGGAGCCACCATGTGGGTGACAGGAACTGAACTGATGCTCTGCAAGAACAGCTAGTGCTTTTTAACTGCTGCGCCATCTCTCCAGCCTCTCTAATGCTGCTTTTAAGGTTTTACATAACAAACAGTAACTTTCTTACAGCTGGGGGTGTGCTTCATTGACAGAGGGCTCACCTAGTGTATACTTGGTTCATTTCCTATAACTAAAAAGGAAAAGAGAAAATAAAATGAGGATTACAAAGAGGAAAATAAAGTTCTGACAGATAATATTGTCAACTGTCAGAAGCAGGCTGATTTCAGGGCAGAAACACACCAATTCTTGAAAGAAAAAAAAAAAAAGACCAAAGACACAAACTCCAACACAGAACTTTCATTCTTTTCTGTAATTACATCCCCTTTCCATCACACCATCACTTCAATTACCCCGTTGTATCTTTACAATTACCTGTCCACACCAGTTAAGTTCACACTGTATTGTTTCTGCTCTCCACTAATGCTCACATTCCTTCACACTAGGGTTCAAAAGACCAATTATACTCCCATAAAGCCTTAAGCTGCTAAGTGACACCATTATTTACCCAGCTTTTATTAACCATTCAAGTCACTACAATGCCTTTCTTATCCTTTCTAACGTCCCCCCTTTACCTTTTTAACACTTTCTTCTTCCTCTTGGCGTTTCTCATAGTGTGAGAAGTCATCAAAAATGGAAGTGGTGTGCTTGTAGCTGGCTATGATTTTCAACACCTGCTTAGCTTTTTCCAGAGGCACTTCCTGAGTGTCCCTAGAGTTGGTCACTGGTTTATTCTCGTTGTTCTCTAGGCTAATGTGTCCAGTTGGCTATTGGGGGAACGTCCTTCACAAAAATCCATCTGCGTAAAAACGACCCTTCCATTTGTCCTGGGACCACACACCTGCACATGTGTTGTAGTCCACAGCAGATTTCATCTCTGCAACTCCACAGAAGTGTCCACTGCCGGTGACACTGAAAAGTAAGTACACGGGACCCTTCCTGTTCATGGAACGATAAGCATCCAGTCTCTTGTTACCATGCTCTGTGCTGCACCAGATATTATACTTAATGGAGCGGTGGATATCGCCTCAGAGTAGCTCTTAATGATGAAAACCGGCCGTGTTTCAGATTCCAGTGAAATCTTTAGGGTTATAGTTATTAATGGACCGAAGTTTCTCAACACTGGGTGAGGCTCTGAAGGAGTAGATCCAGAACCCGCCTGAGACTGTCCTACTCCATTACCATCCACCCCATTATGACCGAACCCACTGCCACGGTTCCGAGGTGCTACCCAGCCAGTTAGCTGAGCTGCCTGCTGCTGGACTGAGAGCTGAGCAGGCTGTGGTGGAGGTGGAGGCAATGGCTGTGTCTGTTGCCCTACTGATGTCTGAGCCACTGGTGGGCTATTATTGGCCTGCTGTCCCACAGGCTGAGGAGATCCCTGGTTGGCTGACCTATATTTTGAACCAAAGCCTGTGAGGGGCTTTTTGCCACAGGACCCTTGTTATCCCAAGTTCAATATCCATGTTATGCTTTATTGGAAGGTGGAAGACTTGATCCTGCAATGCCATTCTTGGTCTTCAGCTTAGGTTGTTGTTTTGCAGGTTTGCTAGCAATATCAGCCCAAGATGCTGGTTTTGGAGGGAGCAATAGTAGCTGGAGGCAAACTGCTAGAAGCCACAATGTTACTAGTGATGGACCCACTACCAACAGCAGAGCCTACAACTTTGGGAACACTGCTTGCAACTTCTGTGCTACCTAGTTTCAGTGCTGCCATCCCTTGGTCTATAGTATTCATGCCAGGAGCTTTATTGAGGGTCTCATTGGCAAAAGCTGACTGTCCATCAATCATGGCTCCACCTAAGGAGCTGGGTGCATAAGCATAATTGCTACTATATCCAGAGCTTTGAGTAGACTGTCCCTGAGAACTGTATTATTTCCCCATGCTGAGAAGTCAATCCCACTGGGAAAAAAAAAATTAAAACCATGCTGACCAAGAAATGGAGTGCTACCTAGGGCTCCTGGTTGCCCAAACATTGCATCTGGTAGAAAGTGGGCTCTCCGTTTGCTCAGTTGTCCATAAGAAGTTAGATAGGGCATGGCTGTGTCACCTCCAGTAGACCAAGCAGCTTCACCCAAAGAATAGGAAAAGCCAATAGAGGGGCTGTAGTAACTGGGTAAGTAGGAGTCTGACATGGCAGTATATGCATTATTCTGTGGAAGGAAAAAAGGCAGATACATCAAAACAACATATATATATAAATAATATATGTAAATAGCAGGACTTTTCCTTCCACATCAATCACAACTCAAAGATTTGAGCCATCACTACAAAAGGGAGTAGCCCATTCACGTGATCTTTCTGTAAACTTTCTAGCATTTTCAACTATATGGAATTTGATGTGATAACTGAACTGCTTAACCCTTTTGGCTGCTGGTTTTCACATGCTATGTAGTCTAACTGGCCTCAAACTTTAATATTAAGGCAAGCCTCCTGCCTCAGCTCTAAGTGTTGGGATTATATGTGTGTCACACCACATCTGAGATTCTGCGTAAACATAAGTCAAGCTGACACATATGACACATATAGTAAATATAAATTTTGGGGGTTAGACAGTCTAACTATGTAGTTTTGGCTATTCTAAAAATTTCTGTATAGACCAGGGTGGGATTAAAGGAGTGTGCCACTGGGACCAGACAGATGGCTCAACAGTTAATAGCATTTCAGTACTTCCAGAAGATCCAGGTTTGGTTCCCAGCACACCCATGGCAGCTAACAAACATATGTTACTCCAGTCCCAAGGGATTTGATGGTCCCTTCTGTAAGCAATGCACATATGTGGTAGGTACATGACATACCTGCAAACAAATCATCCATACAAATAGATACATACATACATGCATATACATATACATACATACATATACATACATACATACATACATACATACATATATATATATATATATATATATATATATATATATATAAAATGTGCCACCACGCCTGCCAGCTGTTGCTTAAGTTGTTGCTTAGGTAAGTTCTCACTATGTAGCTGGCAAACCAGGCTGGCCCTATGCCCCCAGAGATCTTCTAGCCTCTGCCTCCCAAGAGCTAGAATTAAAGGCTTGTATCACCATGCCCGGCTTTTAATTTCCCTAATAGGATTTTACTCTATATCCCAAAGAGGTGGGGCATCTTCTAACTCCTGCTAATCCAGGTCCAGTGGAGATGATGTCTTTATGGAAACTACTTAGTTTTGGATTTAAAAAGTGGGAATTTTGCTGGATGGTGGTGGCATACACCTTTGATCTCAGCACTTGAGAGGTAGAAGCAGGCAGATCTTTATGAGTTAGGCCAGCCTGGTCTACAGAACCACACAAGAACACCCAAGGCTACACAGAAAAATCCTATCTGGAAAAACAAAAACAACAACAAAAGGGGGGGGGGTATGGAAGATCAGTGTTCAAGATTTCTAGGAAAGAGCCAGACTTCATGGCACATGCCTATAATCCTAGCAGTTAGGGGAAGTGGGGAAGGGGTACAAGCATGAAGGTAGAATTCAAGGTCTTTCTTTGTTATACAGTAAGTTTAAAACATAATAAAACCAGATAATATGTCCAACAAGAACCTGATGTCCCCTTCTGACCTCCACATGCACCAGGCACACATGTGCTGCACATACATATACACAGGCAAAACACTTAAAACATAAAACTAATAAATCCTAAAAATGAAAGTCAAAAGATGGCTCCAAGGGTCAATCAAGATATCTGCTGTCACGCTTGATATCTGGAGTTCCATCACCAGCACTCATATGGTGCTGAGAACTGGCACTGTCAAGTTGTCCTCTGACTTGTACACACATGTCACAGCAGGCCCACACCCACATGAGGAGATAAGTAAGAAACAAAGCTTGCTGAGATGGCTCAGTAGTAGCCAGGCTCAAGGACCTGAGTTTGATCCCTGGAACCCACATTGTGAACAGAGAAAGCCAACTTCTGCCAACTGTTCTCTGCCCTTCATATCTGTAGGTGGCACATGCATGCCAAGTTTCGTGTGTGTGTGTGTGTGTGTGTGTGTGTGTGTGTGTGCACGCGAGCACGCATATATATACATATATGCATGTAAGAAAATTTTGGAGAAAAAAAAACAAAACAAAAAGAACTAGAAATTTGAAGTTCTAGTCCAAATGTCTAGTTTAAGCATTCTTCCCCCATAAACTAACACTGTTCACTAAGTAAACTGTACAATAATCTGGAAGGGAAATAGTGGCTTCCAAAGGACTTAAAATTCAGAGGAGTGTAACTCCCATTTCATTTCACTTATAAAATAAATGGCTACCATCTGAAATTCAGACTCCCATTATGTACAATTGCTCTCCATATCAGGGATACAGATTATTATTCTTTGAAAGCCTTAATCATTTTTGATCTTAGTTTGTGATAATTTTGTTTTGGGGTTTTTTGTTTTGTTTTGTTCTGCATTGCAAAAAACTTCCTACAGAACAGCACTGGAGAGGCAGAGGCAGAGGCAGGTAAATGTCTAGCAATTGGAAGACAACTTGGCCTACATTGACATAGTTCCAAGTCAGCCCGGGCAAGACTGCTAAAACCCTATCTGAAAACTCAACAAACCTACAGTGTACAGAATAATCAAGTGAAAACCAAGAGGTATATAACCTTGATCCCCATAATACATAGTATTTCAAAGTATATCTTCAAAGTAGTCTGCCTTAGTTGTAATAGTTCCAGTAATGTAAGGCACTCATTCTTTACCAATCCATTAGCTACCAACAGGCAGATATGACCTGAAGAAACTTGGAAAACTAAATACTTTAGTACTTAAACTTGTGTTACCAAGGCCAGGAAACAATATAAACTGTATTATTTAGCTCTAAATACATCTACATAAAAAAATTTTCAACTAATGGAGTGATAAGGCCAAGTATAGTGCCTTATACCTTTAGTCCTAGGATTCAGGAGACAGAGGCAAACAGATCTCAGTATGAGGCTAGTCTACATAGAGACTCTCAAAAAAAAAAAGAAAAAAGAAAATATTTAGCATGAGGCTAAATATTGGACACAGTATACATATTCAATTAAAAAACACAGAAACCCTCATAAATTACTTTTTTAATTTTGAGATAGGGTTTTACAAATATAGTCATGGCTAGCCTAGAATTCTTTGGAATATTTTTTTGTTTTGTTTTGTTTTAAGACATAATTTAAACCTCTGTGTAACAGTACTAGCTGCCCTGAAACTAGAGACCACCCCCTTCCTCTACCCACCAAATGCTGGGAGACTAAAGATTTACATCACCATGCACAAGCTGGCCCAGAATGTTTTAATATTAAAGGCAGGTTTATTGGGAAGCTGCTCTTCCGGGGGCAGGTTCACTGGCCCTAAGGACCAAGGCCAGAGAAGTAGCCATGGGGAAGGGAGAGTTAGGGAGGAAGAGAGAAATTGGCCTTGGGGCAGAGAGAGGAACTGGTAGAATTCTTAAGACCAAACTGGCCTGAAACTCAAAAGATCCACTTATTTCTGTCTCCCTAGTCCTTGAATTAAAAGCATGAGGCACAATACCCAGCTATGTGAATTAGTCTTAATAATATAACACAAGAACACAAAACACAGCCACACTTCTTCAAGGTCTATAACCACACATTATTTTAAAACTAAATTTTTAAAAAGTCATTAAGCTTCAGCTTCTCTAAGAAAAACAAAATGTTCTTACTAGCACAGATTATGCCAAGACATAGGTGAATGGCTATACCCAAAGTAGCAAGTTCACACACGCCACAGAGCTCAAAAATCTGAATTACACAACACTTTATAAGAACTACCTAGAATGGGTTCTAAATGCTCCCACTCAGTAACAATGATTAGGAAAGCAAACTACACCATTAGTAGCAACTATTAATATTTCATTCCTCTACTTCTGTCTCTGCTTTTTTTGACTGGCTGTTTGGCCAGTGTGGAAACTCTTGCCAATCACTTCCTAGATAGTTTTTGTACTCTCAACGTGAAAATCTTAGATAGGCTCAAAAATCTTACCAAACAATCAGGTCCAAATCTGAACACATACACAATGTCAAGTTACTAAAAACCAGCTACATTTCTTTCCTACAGAATAGGTTAAAATTTGTATGTAAACGTTCCACTCCTTGAACTTTTTTTTCCAGAGCTGAGGACAGAACTCAGGACCTTGAGCTTGTCTAGCAAGCGCTCTACCACTGAGCTAAATCCCCAACCCCTCCTTGAACTTCTTAATCTATGCTGTAGCATCTTAAAATCAAAATCTTCAATTCTTTTGGATACATTTATCTATAGACTTAATGTTAACTAAAATTTTGTGGCTGTCTTGAGATGGAGAAACAAAGTTGGTGAATCTATTTCAATACCTACAGTTCATATCAGGAGTATCTAAATACATATGCAACTAATCTTCCCATCAAAAATAATAAATGTGTCTCAAACTTTTCTTGGTGGCAATGGGGACTATGCTAAAGGACACACTGATGCAAAAACCCTCTACCATTGACCCCTACCTGCAACTGCTATCATTATTGGTCTAAGTGTCAACAGTTCGACAGTGTTTTAACCTCCTTGAACTCCATTTCCTAAATACATCAGCCAAGAGAGCTAGGAACGAGGTTGTTCTCTATGGACACTAAATAACAAAACAAACAAACAAACAAACGAGCAAGCATCATACTGTCTCATATGAAATAGTTTTAATACACAAAGAGCCTAATTAGAGACCAAAGGGATGGTAGTTTTGTATAGGTGAAGTTCAAGTGATAATTCACTAGATTTTCCTCCCATTATCATCCCAGTTTTCCTAAAAAAAAAAAAAAACAAGGTTTTGTTTTCTTTAGAGCTCAAGCTAAACACTGGTCAACATTCTTAAGTTCTGCACTGATCCATTCCTGGCAAACTAGGGGCAATTACTCATGCCAGTGTTATCACTCTTATACAACGAATGTTATCAGTACTACGGTTTCAGAGCACACGCTTTCTTGACCACACAGCGTATGCTTCCAATAAATGTTCCATATAACAAATTAGTAAGTTATATTAGGAGAGTCAACCACCCCCCAACACAATAGTGAGACTTACTGATAGGGCAGAGAATGTCTAACAGTACACTGTCCCCTCAGATCCTCAGATAATAAAGATCAACTACTCACCGGCCTTGCCTGTGGGCTCAAGTAAGGTTCGAAATCATCATCATTTAGACCATCTTTTTGATGCACAGAACCATTTTGTACTAGAGGGGAAAAGTCAAATTAGTAATGCCCTGGTCCGACAAACTCCCTTCCAAATCCATCAATTTACATCCTCCCCAAGAAGAAACTATGCTAGTTCAGAGAGCCACTTAGTTTGAAGCTCCGGGGGAGTGGGGGGGAACGGACAGATAACGATGGGCGCCAAGGCTGAAGCAAGACTCAACAGTAAAAAGTCTCTCCACCCCAGAGCAAGCCGATCTTTTTAAAAGGTCAGTTTATTGGCTCCTTCGAATTTCAATTCCCTCCGGCTTTCTCTACCCCCTTTCACATGTGAGTTACTTCCAGAAAGTGATCCACAAGGAGGAAAAACAAAGGCCTCCTAAGACCTACGGGAAACTAAGGACCTGGTGCTTTTCAAAATGCATTCCACCCCCACCCGCTCATGAATTACTCGTTGTTAACGAAAAAGCTACACGCCAGCTGCAGGAACACACCAAAAGGGTCGAACAACCCGCGCGAGGCACCTGCGAACTGAGCGGCTTCGGAATGGTCCTTTCCCCGGGGCGCGTCCCCGAGACACCGCCCCCACTGCCCGGCGTACCCCCCCCACCATCCCGGCCGGCGGTCACCGGCGGAGCGGGGCTTACCTTTGTTTCCTTGACCTTTTGGTCTCTGCGAGAGGAGGGGACGTCGCCGAGCAGCAAGTCGTCCGGGAAGAAAACGGAAAGGGAAAGACAAATGAAAGCAGGGCCCGAGCCGGGAAGAAAGGAACAGGCCTGGGGGCACGCGTGGTGAGGGAAGGCGGGGGAAGAGCGCTAGGCCCGGCAAGTCAGCCGGGCAGCGCCGGCAGCGACACGAGGGAAGGAGAAGGAAACGAGGAAGGGAAGCCCTGGCCGCTAATGGGACGGAGCGCGGCGCGGCGAGCGAGGCCTGGGGAGGAGCGGGAAGAGCGGGCCAGGCGGGGAGGCTCAGGGCGCGGCCGGCCTGAGGCCCGAATCCCGACCCGCGAGAGGCGACGCCGCGGCTCGGCCCGGAGCGGCGGGCCCGGGCCTAGTCGGGCCCCATCTCGCCTCACACAATGGCCGAGACATGCGGGCTGGGCCTGTACCTGCTCCAAGAGGCTGCTGGCCGACATGGCTCTCGGATCCTCACTGGTAACGTCGGTGGCGGACTCCTCGTCAGCACGGCGGCGGCGGCGGATGAGCCCCGGCGGCAGGAGCAGAGGGCGCGGCGGCGGCTTTTGTCCCTGACACTCGGAGCCTCGGCGGACGCAGCGGAGACACAGCGCGCGGCTCGGGCTCCGGCTCCGATTCAGCGACGCTCTAGCCGGACAGCTCAACGCCCGTCTCTATGCTCTGGCGCGCGCGCCCGCCTCTCACAGCCAGGATGTGGGAGCCGAGCGGCAGAGACGGGCGGCGCGCGCGGCGCGAGCGCTGACTCTCACATTCACTAACCCACGCGGAAGGGGCCCGGCGCGGAGCATCTCGGGAAGGTAGAACCGTGCCCGTGACGCCCTCTGGTGGGCTGGAGGAGCGGAAGCGGCGCGCGCGGTCTCCCCGCCCCCACCGCCGCTGTTTTGGGCCTATGAGCCCTGAGTGGCCGGGGTCGCGACTGGAGTTTTTTAAGAAACGTGCAGAGGAAAATTGCTTTGTCTTAAGAAAACACGCAGAAGCGCGTTTCTTAATGTTGCAGAGGCTTCTGCTACTTTCGAGACTTGAGCCCTAATTCATAACTGCATTTGCTAACTCTCCCCCAATTTGAAAAGGAACCAGGAGGGAGATCCTAAGAGCTCACCGAGAAAACTTCACGGAGGTCCGCTCAGAAGACACCAGCGCCCTTCCTTAGGACTTTTGTCACCTTTCTTCCTCAGGGACTTGAAAAAAGCACCCAGGAGCAGCACTTCCACTAAATATTAAAAAGCCCGCCGTCATTGCCCTGTACACAAGATATTTACTCCTTTGGCATTTGAGGGGAAAAAAAATAGTCCCTTTGCAGAGCAGTCAGTGACCCCAAAATAATCTAGTAAACTCTGGACTTTATTTCCAAGAAAAAGACACCTCACACGTGTGCACACAATGTTGCACATACTTCCACGGAGTTTGTCGGACCCTAAGGAAATATTCTTGATCTGAGGACAGGAAAATGAACACTATTCCAGGACGTGCTGTGTGCAGGGCTTTGCCATTAAGTGCTTTCTGACACATTAAACTTAGAGACTCTCAACAAGTTCAAAGTGGCTACCAACCGGTGTTAGAGCTGGGGAGATCGAGATTAAGCATGCTGTGGAAGTTACCAAGCTATTAAATAGATCCCTGCTTTTGACGCGAAGAAGAACATAATGTCACCGTACAACAGTTCAAAAAGAAATCATCTATTCGTGAACTAAGATCCAGAAGAGATCCAAAGGATGAGCAAAGATTTTTTGTTTGTAGGGGGTTTTGGTTTGTTTTTTGAGACAGGGTGCCTCTAGGTGTCCTCGAACTCACTAGATAGACCAGGCTAGCCTTGAACTCATATTTCTGCCTGCCCTTGCCTCCGAAATGCTGTTATCAAAGGCATGCACCATCCAAATGCACTTTAAAAAAAAAAAAAAAACAAACATTTATTTTATTTATATGAGAACACTGTAGCTGTCTTCAGACACACCAGAAGAGGGCATCGGATCTCATTACAGATGATTGTGAGCCACCATGTGGTTGCTGGGAATTGACTCAGGACCTCTGGAAGAGCAGTCAGTGCTCTTAACCACTGAACCATCTCTCCAGCCCCCTAAATGAACTCTTAATCATCATCATCATCATCATCATCATCATCATCATCACTGTACAGGGATATTTAATAGTAGGTTTTGTTATTGCAAATAGCAGACACCTGAGCAATGCGATATTGTTAACCTAACACCATCTGCTCGCTAGATAGAGAAGGTTTTGATTTGACAGACTCAGGAGGAAAAGGCCAAGATTCTTGGATTTTACTTCATAAGTCACTCAGAGTGCAAAAGCATTTCTTTTCTGCTGATACTCACATTTACGGCTTAAGTGAACTCCATCAGGCACCGAAGTTGAAGAACTCTTAGTAAAATGTCCCATCTCAGAGTGGAGATCCCGCTAATTGAATGAGAGAAGCCTAATGCTTTTTATGAACGATAAGTAGCGGGTCACCTCCCGGCCCAGATTTGTATATAAACTGTATCAGCAATAGCTTACGCTTGGAGGCAGCATGGTTTTGCAAAAAGAGAATTAGACTGGAAATCATCCCCTGAGAGCAAGAGAGAGTGTAAACACTGGTCTCCCGACACTACAACACTAGGAAAATTATTACACCTGTCCCAGATTCCCCCCTTTAAGAAAGAAGATAATACCTCCTGCCCACCAAGTTTGTCCCAAAAAAATAAAGGTTAAAAAAAATTGAAAGCAAAAGTAAATGAATAAGTTGAAAACATTTGAAAATGTCAGGTATGCTGTAGGTTCCTTTTGTGTGGGGGTGGGAGTGCTTCTGACAGCTTCTTCGGGTACAGGGAACCTTGATTAGCTCCTGTGAGAGCACCTCTTCTGCAGGAGCTCCTGGGTTAAACGCTAAAACCTCCTTGTGGGTAGAGTAATGCTAACCCTGGGTTTGTTTAGCAGATTGGTTTCTCAGACTCCTAAATAAACATACCAAACCGATATGTTTAATCCCTGAGAAGCAGGAAGGGAAGGCTGGAGTGGTTGGTAGTATTTTTAGGGCTTGGAGACTATGACACGGGAACTGAGTTTAGGTTCTAGTGCAGGCTCCCCACTGAAGCGTTTTAACAGCATCCACTGAGCGCTAAGCAACGTGCTAGGGAGAAAGGCTTACGATTCACTTTCCCTTGGCGTTTATAGACTAGTTAAGGACATTGAGACCATGCAAATAGTTATTCAAAGTGACTCAATTATAGCTGTGCAAAGTGCAATGAGGAAGTGCAGGCAAATGGCCTCTTGAGAAGAGCATGGAAGTTCTCACCGAGGAGTGAGCTATAAGGCAGACTTGAAGGACCAAGAGTTATTGGCCAGACAAGGAAGGAAACTAGCAAGGAGACACGATGTGCAAAGACCCTAAATGAGGAAGAGGCAGGCAGCAGCAGGGCTGATAGGAGGTTGCCATGGCTGGCTCATCACGAGAGGGTGGGTGGAGAATTTAAGCAGAAAAGCCACAAGGACCTCATTCTTTTGCTACGAATTTTGATTAGCCAGTAAGAGGTTAAAAGTATACTAAGTCCCAGTGCACTGTGGGAAAAGAGGGATTAGGGATTAAAAGATCATGACACTAAATCTAGGCCAAAAATAACGGCAGCAAATTCAGTGTAGACTAACTTGTAGGCACAGTAGAAATCTAACCAGCCATGGTGGGCCATGCCTATAACACCGTCCTCAGGAGGGAGAGGCAGGATCCTTCAGGGGCAGCCTTGCCTGCATGAGAGTCTCTCTAAAATCCACAGTGACTGGAGAGAATCTGGTCTCCATACACACACATACACAAATAAAAACAAAATAAAATTTGCCAAGTGTGGTGGCACACCACCATATCCTTAAATCTGTGAGTTCAAGGACAGCCTGATCTACACAGTGAGTTCTAGGACAGCCAGGACTATGTAGAGAAACCCCGTCTAGAAAAACAAAACAAAAAACAAAAAGAAGAAATAAATAAACTTTAAAATAATAAACTATTTTTTAAAAAAAACCTCAGTTGGAGGTAGAAAGATGGCTCAGCCTTTAAGAGCATTTGTTGCTCTTACAAAGCCCTAGGTTTGACCTCCAGCACCATACAGAGGCTACAACCATCTGTTAACTCTAAATCCAGGGGCTATGGTGTGTGTGTGTATGGCTTCTGGTGTATTTATTTACATATATACATATAAAACACTCAAATACATAAAACCTCTTTGTTTTTCGAGAGAGGCTCACTCTATGTAGACCAGGCTGGCCTCAAATTCATAAAGATACATCTGCCTCTGCGGCCTCCTGAGTGCTGGGATTAAAAGGCCTGCACCACCACACTCTGCTAAAAATGAAGTACATTTTAACTAATTTATTAATTCCTTTGGTTTGTTTTTTGGAACATATGTATGTTGTCCTGGAACATATGACTATCCTGGATCTTTACTCTGAAGATCAGGCTGGCCTTGAACTCCCGGAGATCTGCCTGCCTCTGCCTCTGAAGCGCTAGGATCAAAGGTGTGCGATACTGTGCCTAGCCATTGAATTTATTCAGTAGCCCAAGTAGACCTTGACTTTATGATCCTCTTGCCTCAGGCTCCCAAACAGACAGAGTTACAGGCCGTTTATATCTGACTTGCTTCTCTATGTTGTTTTCCTTCAGTGCTGTTGGGGATAGAATCCCAGGGACCAACACATGGTAGGCAGTGTTCTACCACAGTCACATCCCCAGTTCTTTTTTTTTTTTTTTTTTTAAGATTTTTTTTTGGGGGCTGGGGAGATGGCTCAGTGGTTAAGAGGTCCGACTGCTCTTCCAGAGGTCCTGAGTTCAATTCCCAGCAACCACATGGTGGCTCACAACCATCTGTAATGGGATCTGATGCCCTCTTCTGGTGTGTCTGAAGACAGAGACAGTGAACTCACCTACATATAATAAATAAATCTTTTTTTTTATTTTATTTTTTTTTTCGGAGCTGGGGACCGAACCCAGGGCCTTGCGCTTACTAGGCAAGCGCTCTACCACTGAGCTAAATCCTCAACTCCAATAAATAAATCTTAAAAAGAAAAGTCTTGGATCCAAAAAAGGAATCTGGAAGAAGGAAGTAAAAGAGAGGAACCAATCTTCATAGCGGCCTGTGGCGGTGCGTGGGCATAGTCTGAGGACTTGGGAGACAGAACCAAGATTAAGGGAGAGGCAAGGTCAACCTAATCTCAAAGTTTATTTTACTTTATCATTTCGTTTCTTTTAGTTTCCTTTAAGGAAGTATCTCACTATGTAGCCCTGGCTGGTAAAACTTCCTATGCAGCTATAGCTGGCTTTGACTTACTCATCCACCAGTCTCTATTGCTCGAGTGCTGGAAATAAAGGTACGCACCTTTATACTGAGGAAAACATTTATTTATAGCCAAGGTTTTGCTATACCACCCAGGTTGGCTTAAATACACCCAGCCCTGCTGCCAAGCTGGGATTAAAGCTATGCACCATCATGCCCGGCTCATGGTCCATTCTCTCTCTCTCTTTTTAGTGTAGCCTGGGTCAGATCTAGGGTTACATGGGAGGTAGGGGCAGGCACATCTCTGAGTTGAAGGCCCCCAGGTCTCTATAGCCAGTTCTAGGACAGCCAGAGCTACATAGAGAGACCTGTCTCAAAACAAAACAACAACAAACAGAGAAATAAAGCGAAGCAGAATGAATGAGAACAGGAAGCAGAGAACAAGGGGCAGGAGGAAGTGGCCATTTGTCATAGGGCAGGTTGTCTTCTCTAACGAGACAACATGTGAGCAGAGACTGAAAAGAGTGAGGAGAGGAGCTGGGCGGCTATCTGTGGGGTGACGTAAGAGACTGCGGAAGCAAAACCATACAGTGCCAACATCAGGAGATACGGTTGGCTATAGGCAGCTGAGGTCTATGAAGAGGCCAGGTAAGTCATGTCTCAAGGGCTCTGTGAGGAAACACTGTTATCAGAACTTCTGGTAGCAGTTGCGTTTGTTTCTGTTTGAAGCAGGGGCTCACACAGACCTGGCTAGCCTCCGACTCCGTATGTAGCCAGCACTATCTTTGAGGTTCAGGTCCCTCCTTGGCCACCTGAGTGCTGGATCTGCAGCTGACTTTCAGTTTGGATTTCTGGGAACGGGTCTTAGTCGGGATTGCAGGTGTAGGCCACCATTGCCAGCTACCTTTATTAGTTTATACATATTCAAACGCATTGGCCTTCCGGTTCTCACACTAGTGACAGAGCCACGCACAACATGTGCTAAGCTGTAGCTATCGGGAGACTAGAGATGTGTGAGAACCCAGGGCAATTCTCCAAGGCAGAGCTCTATTACAGTTGAGCAGCTTACCAGACATAATAGGAATTTCAGGTAATTGTGATCCTAGGTAGAGAAGGAAGCAGGTGTAAAAGATAGGCTTTATAGGTGTGTGTGTGTGTGTGTGTGTGTGATCCATATTTGTATATGTGTAGGTATACATATATATGGATATATATGCAAGCATACATGTATATAAAGATACACACATTTATGTATGCAGGGACACATGTATATGCAGGTATGCATATCACATGCACGTATGGAAGTCTGAGGAAGATGTCAGGTGTTCTGTTCTATCCCTCCTCACCTTATTTTCTTGAGACTGGGTCTCTCACTGAACCTGGAGCTAGACTCACAGGCTACCAACACTTCCGGTTCTGCCCACACAGCAGTGGGTTATCTGTGTGCACAAGGACACATCAAGCTCTTGGCACAGATGCTGGGATTCAAACTGAAGTCCTCGAGCTTACACAGAAAGTACTCTAACCCAGTGAGCCATCTCCTGGACCCAGATACGCTCTTAGAGTCTGTGTATCCTGGAAAACTAATGTTGTGTACACAGTACATGACAAAAGGTGTTTCAGATCTGGTAGTACAGACTGGTCATCACTGCTTCTTAGGAATCTGAGAAAGGAAGTTCGAAACCAGCCTGGACAACTTAAGTGATTTCTCTCTGTCTCTGTCTCTGCCTCTGACTCTGTCTCTGTCTTTCTATTGCTCTCTCTCTGTCTCTCTCTGTCTCTGTCTCTCTGCCTCCCTCTCTCTCTCTCTCTCTCTCTCTCTCTCTCTCTCTCTCTCTCTCTCTCAAAAAGAGGTCTGGAGTCAGTAAAATGGCTCTTGTCAACCATAACAATCTGAGTTCAATTCTTAGAAACCACATTGCAGGGGGCTGGAGAGATGGCTCAGCGGTTAAGAGCACTAATTGCTATTCCAAAGGTCCTGAGTTCAAATCCCAGCAACCACATGGTGGCTCACAACCATCTGTAATGGGATCCGATGCCCTCTTCTGGTGTGTCTGAAGACAGCTACAGTGTATTCACATATAATAAATAAATAAATCTTTAAAGAAAAAAAAGAAAAGAAACCACATTGTCTTATCAAAGAATAGACATCCAGAAGTTGTCCTCTAATGTCACTAATGTGCTGTGCTCCTTCTACACACACACACACACACACACACACAAAGGAAAAAAGATGCATAAAAAGAGACCAGAGACCTGGGGCTATAGCGCAGTAGTAAATGGTTTACCCTATCACATTCCAGGCCCTAGGTTCAATCCCCAAATACTGCACCATATAACAACAACAACAACAACAACAACAACAACAACAACAACAACGCACTTAGTTCAGTGACCAGTGGCGTTAGACTGCCTTTCAGCCAGTGAAGCTGATACTGTGTGAATGTATACTGATATGTTGGAGTCCTGACAGTGCCTTAAGTTTAAAAAAAAAAAGAAAAAAAAAAGATTGCTTCAAAATGTCAAATATGCAGGCTGGGGAGACAGCTATCAGTGTAGGAGCATTGACTACTGTTTTAGAGGGCGCAGGTTCAATCCCTAGCACCTACACTCATACCTGTCTGTACCTGAAGATCCAGGGGACCTGATGTTCTTTTTTGGCCTCTGAGGGTGCCAGGTACTCACAAAGTGAGTATAATCTACACATGCAGACAGAAAACTCATACACAAAAAATAAATCTCTCGTATGCATTAAATACATTATCTTAAAATAAATCTCTCGGGGTTGGGGATTTAGCTTAGTGGTAGAGCGTTTGCCTAGCAAGCGCAAGGACCTGGGTTTGGTCCCCAGCTCAAAAAAAAAAAACCAAAAAAAAAAAAAAAAACCTCTCTCTCTCTCTCTCTCTCTCTCTCTCTCACTTTGTTTTTGCTTGTTTGTTTGTTTGTTTTGAGACAGGGTTTCTCTGTGTAGTCTTGGCTGTCCTGGAGCTCACTCTGTAAACCAGGTCTCTAACTCAGAGAGATCCTCCTGCCTCTGCTTCCCAAGTGCTGGGATTAAAGGAGGTGTGCACCATCGGGGTTGGTGATTTAGCTCAGTGGTAGAGCGCTTGCCTAGGAAGCACTAAGGCCCTGGGTTCGGTCCCCAGCTCCAAAAAAAAGAACCAAGAAAAAAAAAAAAAGGTGTGCACCATCACCACCTGGCAAAAATATTTTAAAAAAATAATAAATAATAAAGTGGACAAGTGGAGCTGAAGAGATGGCTCAACGGTTTAGAGCACTTGCTCAAATCTAAGACCCAGGTTTAGTTTCCAGCACCCGTACGCCAGCTTACAACAGTCCTTAACTTCAGTCCCAGGAGTTAAGGCACTGTGTTTTGACTTGTGAGGGCATCAGGCACTTGCAAAGTGAGTATGCCCATATGCAGGCAAACAAAACACTCACACGCGTAAAATAAAAGTAATAATTAAAAAAAGAAAAGAAAAGGGGCCGGAGAGATGGTTCAGTGGTTAAGAGCACTGGCTGCTCTTCCAGGGGTTCTGAGTTCAATTCCCAGCACCCACATGGTGGCTCACAGCCATCAATAACTTTAGGCACATGTGAGCCAATGCCTTCTTCTGGTGTGCAGATGCATAGGCAGATAAAAACCTATATACATAAAATATAGGAATACATGAATCTTAAAAAATATATTAATAAACCAAGGTGGGCAGGCAGAGTTACTAATGTGGCAAAGCACAAGAATCAAACTATGGCTTTTTAGGAGCTGAGGAGAAAAGATGATGCAGAAGTGTGGATCCGGGATTCTGAGCTCTTTCCAGGTGTCCTCCTCAGTCCTCAACAGAGGGACAGGGAACAGATTTTGAAGAGGAAAGAGTCCCCTGGAGTCCCTGACAAACTTGGTTCTGAGTATTTAATTGAAACAGGATTGTGGGGCTGGAGAGATGGCTCAGGGGTTAAGAGCACTGACTGCTCTTCCAGAGGTCCTGAGTTCAAATCCCAGCAACCACATGGTGGCTCACAACCATCTGTAAAGAGATCTGATACCCTTTTCTCGTGTGTCTGAAGACAGTTACAGTGTACTTATATATAATAAATAAATCTGAAATAAAGGAAGGGAGGAAGGAAGGAAAGAAAGAAAGAAAGGATTTTGCTTTAGAACCCAAGCTGACCTCAAATTCAAGCTCGGGACTCAGCAGGGAGAGTTGGGATGCGGGTAGAATGCACCTCACCTGGCCACCTTGGTTGCTCCCTAGCACATCATAGACTATACTAGAATTATCAACTGGGGCCTTGTGCCTTCTAGGCAAGGGCTTTTGAATCACACCCACTGCCTCTACACCAGGATTTCCCAGGGAAGAATTATTCTAGGTGGAAGGGACATGCCTCACCTCCAAGTGATCAACTATTAGGAAATCGTCTGGAGGTGCAGGGACTGGGCTGCATCGGGACTTCCTCTCACTGAGGAAGTCATTTATCCTCAGGATTGACCAAAGCAAACCGTAACGTCATTTATTTTTCCAAGATAGGATTTCTCTGTGTGGCCTTGGCTGTCCTGGAACTCTCTCTGTACCGTGTGGCCTCAAACTCAGAGATCCAACTGCCTCCCAAGAGCTGTAATCAAAGGTGTGCACCACCACCACTTTGTTCTTAATTTCAGAATTCAACCTCTTTTCGGGAGGGGAGGGAAGATTCTTTCCCACCTCCTAGATAGTCCTCCATTATGAGTCAGTTGACTCAATGACCCTGTATTTCACAACGGAGTTTTGCTATTTATAATGGCTCAGGTGACAGCATGTGATCTTCCGGAGGACCCAGGATGGATTCCAGCATGCATGTGGTAGTGGACATCATCTCTAACTCCAGTCCCAGGGGATCTGAAGGCTCTCCGACCCATCTCCTCAGATACCAGGCATGTGTGTGGTGCACATACATACTCTTAAGAGCAGCATTTATACACACAAACAAAAATAAATACGTCTAAGACAAACAAATCTCTTCGGCCAGCAAGATGGCTCAGTGAGTAAAGGTGCTTGGCAAACCAATTCCTGGGACCCACATGGTGGAAGGAGAGAAATTGTTCTTCGACAAAGACACTGAACACCCTGGCATCAAACACACACACACACACACACACACACACACACACACACACACACTCGCACGTGCGCGCAGTACAGGTACATTTTCTGTAAATAAAATCAGTACTGTCCATATACACTCACCTTCAGTGTCTTTCATGAGATGGGACAAAACACCAACAATAAAAGAACTGTCTGCGGGTTGGGGATTTAGCTCAGTGGTAGAGCGCAAGGCCCTGGGTTCGGTCCCCAACTCCGAAAGAAAAAAAAAAAAAAAAAAGAACCGTCTGATATTGATTTCCAAAATACTTTCATTTATGTCGTTTCCCCTCCTACTATGGCGGAGAGGGAAGTAGACACCAAAGTGGTTTTGAATCTTGAACGTCTATCATCCATGGGGGAGGAGGGACAACATAAACAAAAGCAGAGTAACCTTTTGGTTTTGGGCGTGGAAGCCAATATTTCTGGTTTGTGAGACAGGATCTTGAAGCTTTCTATCCTCCTGCACCTGCCCTCTGGGGCTGAGGCCACAGGCACACATGCACCACCGCCACTCTTTGGAAGCCTAGAAACTGAGGAGTAACAGAGCCAAGTGTGGTAGCTTTAATCCCAGTGCTTGGGAGGCAGAGGCATATGGACCTCTATGAGTTCAAAGCCAGGCTGCTCCACATAGCTAAGATCAGTGGCAACTAGGGGTATACAGAGACACAAGTTCAGAGATTCACTTTCTACTAGAAAAACGAGCCATGCTGTAGATTAAGCCCCCAAGGGCTGGTGAGATGGCTCAGCGGTTAAGAGCACTGAGTGCTCTTCCAGAGGTCCTGAGTTCAAATCCCAGCAATCAATCACATGGTGGCTCACAACCATCTGTAATGAGATCTGATACCCTCTTCTGGTGTGTCTGAAGACAGCTACAGTGCACTCATATAAATAAATAAACCTTAAAAAAAAAAAAAGCCCAATGCCCCATCTCATGGTTACCCCACTTTCTCCAGTCGGGTGCTTTCTTGCTGACAGGGAGCCTAACTCTTCTAGCAGAAGGAGTGAGTGGGGCTAGAGAAGTTTCCTCTTGTATACATAAGCCCAAACATTTAAAACTGAGCTGGAGGGGTTAGGGATTTAGCTCAACGGTAGAGCCCTGGGTTCGGTCCCCAGCTCCAAATAAAATAAAATAAATAAAACTGAGCTGGAGCACACACTTTCTCCAAGACACTGCCTCAGACTAGCTGAACCCATTCGTAGTAGCCCACGCTGAGTGAGGTGCTTGGTCCTGTGTGCTTAACTCCAGTCCATAGCAACATTCACTTCGACACAATGTAACATCTCACCAGGGGTGGCTTCACCTCTGTGACTTCGCCAGCTTGCTGAAACCTAGGAACTAAAGCCTCAGAGTCCTTCTCGATGCTTAAGATGAAACAGGATTACACAAGAAACCAAGGACATTAAACTATGGTTGACTCTTCACCATGGTGGTGGTGGCTCGCACCTTTAATTCCAGAACTTGGGATGCAGAGGCAGGCAGATCTCTGTGAGTTTGAGTCAGCTACATAGTGAGTTCTAGGACAGCCAGGGCTATGCAGAGAAACCCTGTCTCTAAAAACAAACCAATCAGGGGTTGGGGATTTAGCTCAGTGGTAGAGCGCTTGCCTAGCAAGCACAAGGCCCTGGGTTCGGTCCCCAGCTCTGAAAAAAAGAAAAGAAAAAAAAAAAAACCAATCAAACAAAAAAGTAATATTAACCGCAAAGACGTCTGGGTACGGACTTCTTTTTTTTTTTTTTTTGGTTCTTTTTTCAGAGCTGGGGACCGAACCCAGGGCCTTGCGCTTCCTAGGCAAGCGCTCTACCACTGAGCTAAATCCCCAACCCCTGGGTATGGACTTCTTGAGAACAGGGATTGTCTGCAAGATCAGTGTCTAGCACAGAACTTACATCCTCATGGTACTTACTGGGGTCTTGGTGATGAAATCGATTGGCATTCAGTACTTATACATAGACAGTACTTACAAATGTTTATTTAATGAATGACTAGAGAAAAGATAGCTACCATCAAGTCAGCCTGAGGAGTAACTTCATTGCAACTGCCTATTCACATATCAGTAACTTGCATGTGGATCACCCCATCTAAAATAATCTAGACCGGGGCTGTGAGAGATCTCACTCCTACAAGTACCAGAGCAGCTAGCAATGACAGCAATTGGAAGACCAGGAAAACAGCAAAGCTCATGTAATCCACCTGCTGAAATGTTTGAAGTAAACAAGCTCTGTCTCAAGAAGGAAATCTGACTTTGGAAGCATGATGCTCACACGACCTTTAATGCTACAGACCCATGAAGAGCGAAAAGACAGGACCCGAGGGAGCCTGCCTCTCTTCTCTAGGGTGTCTCCCGTGTCCTGAATTGGTCCGCCCATCTCTGGAAAAGAGAAATGACCTAAAGGGCACAACAGGGATGAGATGTGGTTTTCTAGGTTCAAGTAACAGTTTCAGCCTTAAGACTGAAACTTTAAGGGCTGGCAAGATGGCTCAGTGGATGAGGGTGCTTGCCACCAAGCCTGGCAACCTGAGTTCAATCCCCAGGACCCACATGGTGGAAGGAGAGAACGGACTCCTCTGACCTCCACATACATACCATAGCAAGCTCTCCATCACACACCCACACAGACACACACACATACATACACACAAAGCACACATGCACGCACACAGATAAATAAGTGTAATAAAAATTCCTATATATTAACAGAGAGTCTAAGGAAGCCAGAAATAAATTCTACTTCCTTCACTAATAATGTAAGAGACCAAAAGCTTGTCCAAAAACAGACCAAAACCAGAACTGTTCTTGAGACATTATTCCATATATCCTAGGTCAGTCTTGAACTTGTTTTGTATGACCTTGAACCTCTAAGTCTCCTGTCTCTACTTCCTAAGCGTTAGGGTCAAAGGCAAGTGCCCTGTGCCCACTTTAACTCCTGCTGGAGACTAGACCCAAGGTTCCATGCATGCTAGGTGAACCCTTCATCTACTCAGTTCTGTCCCCAGCCTAATTAAATATTCTGAAAAGTCCAGTTTTAAAGCTGAAGCAAGTCTGAATAGAGTTCAGAAATCGCACTCTCAAGGACCTTCAGAGTGATCCCCAAGGGCTTCCCCGGTGACATATGGCCATCTAAGAGATGGGAGGTACAACTTTCGGTTGCTTACAGGATTTTCAAAACCTGCAGGTAGGAAGACAAGTTTAGACAGGCATCCTTCCCCATCCTTTTTAAAAACTAAAGTAAGAATCTTACTTTTAATAATAATAATAAATCCGACTCCTAAGCTGTATGTTTTTCTGACCTATAAAGTCACCAGGAGAGTGTCTATATTTCCCCTAATATAGTAAACAATATAATTAAAGAAATTAGAAACTGCTCCCTCTTCCCCAAACCCTGAAGAGAATCAAAGAAATGAGATCACAGTAGGAAAAGTGGCCTAGGAGTTCTGAATGTACAAACAGCATTTAGAAAGAAGCCCCACCCAGATGTTACTGACATTGTTGTCATATTTCGTACACTATCATAGACAATGTCTCTTTCCTAGGAAGTCCAGCTCTCTCAGGAGACAACTAGTCCATGCCTCAGGAAAGGCTGGAGGTGTTGGTTGAAGTCCCTTTATGAGTACTGTATCTCTCAGAAACATCTGAGGTATAAACAGTAGAGGAGAATCTCCAAGGGAATGAAGGCAGGCAGGCACCTGTCATTGCTCTCTGCCGAGAGGCTTCAAAGCGTGGGATCCAGCAGACTGAAGTAAAAGAAGGGGAAGCACCAAATGAAGGACTGCTTTTGGTTCCAAAGCCAAAACATGTACACACGTTCACACACACACCACACGCACACATACACACCACACACATGCACACATACACACACCACATGCACAGACACACATACCACACACACACACACATATGCAGGGATCCACTGAAAATAGCAGCTAGTCTACATGAGGGACTCTGCCATTCCTGGAGTCAAGAAACAAAAAATGATGGCCTTGGAGCCCCCCCTCCATGACAGCCACAGTCCAAGAACTAGAACAATTTATACCACATCAGTCTGCAAAGGAATGGACTAATAATCCTTGGTGAGGAGGCTCAGGGCTTTGACAAGGCTTGGGGCAAGGTGTGCTATCCCAAAAGCACAGCTGTGTGTCTTTCTGAATATCTCTGACCTCTTATGAAAATGGTACCCAACTCTCAGAGAGCTCGAGGGGCACGGGATGCACCTCTGGAAGACCCTTCCTTGCCCGCTCCTTGTCAAAGGGCTTCCCCTTAAGCTGCTGATCATGCTACCCTCTGCCCAAGCAGAGCCAGCTTCCTGCTGTTTCAGAGTTTTGCACCAGCGTCTGAGGCCATGATATCTAGGATACAGAGGTGAGCAGGCTTCTGGATCCAGAGCAGAGCTGGTCGTCTTCTGGCGTCAGATCTGTGTCCCAGGGTCTGGTCAGTACATCTTTACAAGAGTGAAACCATGCACGTATACACAGACTATTCTGGAAAGGATTCCTGGTTATTCTGACACCTCCCCTAAAAGCAATTACCTTTCTTGGGGAAAGATGATTTGGACCCTGGGTGGCCTGTTCCTAACATCTGGAAAGGTAGCTTGTTCTGTCCGTTTGTCAATGAGGGAGTAGGAGGAACCCAACATTTTCAGTTACAACAAGATTTTGTAGTTTGTTTGGTTTTTTTAACAAAAAAAAAAAAAGTTTCTATGTGGAAATGAGTGGGACAATGATAAAAATAAACATAATTAAAATTCCAAACCAAAACCCAGCTCTGGCCCCGTCCCGGTCAGTCCTCCAGGACCACAATCTCCACATTGTGGACCTGGTGCTGGTGCTCTTCCATGTCGGCTACCACCTTCTCCTCAGTCCTCAGCTCTGTCTCCAGGATGACTGCTTTGCCCTCAGGGTCATCGGCCTCAGGATCTGGGGCAGGGTCGATTTCAATGATGGTCTGCCCATCCTCAGAGGTGCTTTCCACAGCCTGGATTGCTGAAGTCAGGCCAGACTCCATGGCCACCAGCTCCACGGGGCTCACCATGGTGGCCATATTGCCCAGGGTACTCCCATCCTGCATAGAGGTGGAGCTTAGCAGTGCCAAACTTGATGAAGGGTGGATGGTTACTGTGTCTGGTGAGTTGCTCTTGGCAGAGGAAACCACTGTGGCATAGCGGAAGAGCTGAGGGCCAGAAGGCAGCGTGTGGACAGTCACAGGACTGGTGCCCTGGCTGAGGGTAGCCACCGGGATATTGCCCATGGAGAAAGACTGACCCACGGGGGTGATGGTGATGGGCGAGATGACAGTAAACTGCGGCTGCTGGACAGGAGAAGGGCTCAGGACGGTGGTGGAGGCTGGCCGCTGGAGCCGGGGTCTTTTTGGAGGCTTTGGGGTGCTCACAGGCATCAGTACCACATTTTGAACCGTCTGGGATTTCAGTCTGGGATCTTGGGCTTGCTTTTTCTGCTCTTCCAACTGCCGTTCCAAGTCTATGGGGGGAAAAAACAAAACTAGTCAGACCTTGTGGAAAGAAATGTCATCTTGGGAACATTCACCATGGGTCATGAGACACAGGGTCCTGTCCTGGTCCTACATTATGTAACCTCAGGCACGTCACACTACTGTTTCCCAAATAACTCCTGGAGATAATTAAAACAAAACAAAAACCTTCAGTAATTGCATTTAATGGTGGGATTATGGGCCAGGCAACAGTTGAGAGCCTTTAAACTGTGATCCTACTTAACTCACCACACTCCCCTACAAATTTTTCATCTCTTGCCAAAACACAAATCCAAGAAGTTCCCACAGTCCTTTTCCTTCTCACAAGTGAGTGCTTCACGCCGAGGACCACAGACACCCTGAGGGCGTGCTTGAGCACTGAGCTTCAGCTCCCGGCTTGCATGTAGTCAGACATGTATGTTAACGATTGTGTGTGTGTGTGTGTGTGTGGGGTGACCCATGAGTGCAGGAGCCTGAGGCGGCCAGAGAGGGAATCCGATCGCCCCAGCTGGTTTCAGGTGTGTAGGTGCTGGGAACGGAAGCAGGGTTCTCTGAAGAGGAGGCAGTAAGCTCTGAACTGAGAGCTATCACTCCAGCACCTGTAACTGCCTTAAACTGAACATATTTATGAGGCACACACAACATTTTCCTTTTACCTTTTGAGGTTTTATGTGTGTATGTATACATGTATGAGCACACGTGTATCCATGTGAATGTCCTGTGCAGACACGAGGACAAACTCGGGTGTCACCACAGGAGCACTGTTTACCTCCTTCAAGACAAAGTCTCTCATTAGCCTGCGACTCACCAATTAGGCTGGAGTGGCTGTCTCAGAGGCTGAGTTAAATAGTGTACCATTAAAGCAATCGTGTGAGAACATTTAAACCAGCTGGGCAGTGTAACATGCTGTACAGCCGAGGCTACCCCACTTCCACAGCCTTCACAGCTCTGCCCGGGTCTGCGTGAAGAGTCTTTGTGCTCTTCCAGCACGCCTACGCACCTGAGCGTTTTCTTGTTTTTATCTGTTTCTACGTTTGCTTTTCCTTACGTTCCTTAAAGATCCTGAAGAGACAGAGACTGTTCCGTGTTATATTTCTAAGCTTCTTTGGAAATGAACAAAAGTCTGTGGAAGAACTAAATGACCGAGATGCTCACAGTTCCTGACTGCTTTGTGTTTTTGTGTTTGTGGTGTAGGCATATGTTAGTGTGGGGATGTGCACAAGTGTGTGGAGGGAGATTTCCTTGATCATTTTCTGCCTTAGTTTTTTTTTTTTTTTAAAGATTTATTTATTTATTATATATAAGTACACTGTCGCTGTCTTCAGACACACCAGAAGAGGGCATCAGATCTCATTACAGATGGTTGTGAGCCACCATGTGGTTGCTGGGATTTGAACTCAGGACCTCTGGAAGAGCAGTCAGTGCTCTTAACCACTGAGCCATCTCTCCAGCCCTCTGCCTTAGTTTTTTGAAACAGGGTCTTTCCCTGAACCTGGAGCTCCACAGTTTGGCTCGGCAGCTGACCACTGAGCACCGGGCATCTGCCTGTCTCCTCTTCCCCATGCTGGGACTGCAGATGCATGGCTGGACTTCTCATGTGGCTGTTGGAGACATGTTAGCTAACATGAAGTCCTCATGTGTATAAGGCATTACAACTCAGCCGGCCATCTCTCCAGTCATAATTTAGGATTATGACAAAAAATGGGAAATGTACAAAACCCACAAAAGAGCAATACAAGAATGTGAAAAGGGACGGCTGATTTGTGTTCTCTGTGACCACCATTCCTAGAATTAGAATAACCCAGTGACAAGTCAACCCCCAAAAGCACTCGAGAACAAGCACATTACTGAAAGAGCTGAGCTCCACGTACCCGCCAGGGTATAGAGAAACTGTTCCTCTCCATGCTCCACTTGCTTCCGTCTGTTGTCCAAAACTCTCTTGACTGTGTCCATGAGGCCAAATGTGTTGGCCACATTGTTCAGAACAGCAGCATCTATTAAACAGAGCACAGGCCTGTAGAGTCAAAACAGAAGCTCCTGCCAGCTCCCTCCTGTGCTAGGGACCTGAAGGAAGCCACAGAGCAGCGGTACATGGCTGCAGACCCAGCGCTTGGGAGACACAGGCAGTACGGTCAGGGGTTCAAGGATAGCCTAAGCTACAGGGTGAGCTCTAGGCCAGCCTGAGCTCTGTTAGGCTCTGTTTCAATAACACCTCCCTTACCCACCACAAGGAAAAGAACCAGGAACTTATGGACTCTCTTAAATACATTTCAACAATTGCGGTGGTAGTGGTTCTGAGACGGGGTTCCATCGCCCAGGCTGGCCTCAAACTGGCCAAAGATAACTGAACTCCTATTTCTGCATCTTTACTTCTGGATGATAGGTGCTCACCACCGTGTCTGGCAATTGTTTTAAGCTAAGATTTATCACATGTATTCACTTTGACTTTCTAACATATTGGCAGGTCTTCCTATGTGAACAATCACGCAGGGGTAGGGGTATAGGGCAATTGCAGGGTGCTTGCTTAGTATGGTGGTTCCATCCTGACCACTGGAAAAACAAAAGCAAAGGTCGATCAATAAGAGAAACAATCTTTTAAGAAATTCACAAAAGAACAACAACAACAAACTTTAAAACTTGCATCAAGTTTTAAATTCTGACCCATTGTTTAGGAAACTGGAAAGCTGGGTGCGTGGGCAGCTCTAGCCCCGGCTGAGGCAGAAGGACCATTCGAGCCTAGGAGTTCAAGATCGGCCTGGGCAATATGGTGAGACTACATCTTCGGATAACACAATAACAGGCCAGGGATGACAGCTCACACTGTAATCCTAGCATCTGGGAGGCTGAGGGGAGATCACTGCCTTGAGTTGACAACCAACCTGGGTTAGAGTAAAGCCTTGTCTAAAAAAAAAAAAAAAAAAAAAAAAAAATCAATAAATGTAAAAGAAAAAAAAGAACCAATAAATAGCTAGGTATGGTGGTATTTCCTAGAACTCAGGTGGCAGAGACAACATCATGGCTACCCTGTTCTACATAGTGAGTTCCAGGACAGACAGCCAAGACTATATATAAGAGAGACCTTACCTTAAACAAAGACCTATACAAACACACATGCACATGCCATGTTTTACACGGTACACTACTGCATACAATACTGCATCACCACTCCCTCTACACACACTGGCTTCTTTAACTCACACCCTTTAGGTACACTCCTTTCCACAGTTCCTTCACAGTTCTAGGTGTTGCTTTTGGTGTTATGAGAGGTCTCAATATGTAACCTGCTAGCCTTAAACTCCTGAGCCTCCACTTCCTGTGGGCTAGGATTATAGATATATATCAGTGTCTGCCTTTTAATCCACCAAGGAGCTGAGACCACAGGCTGGTGCTGGTGTGTCCAACTCTGGTTTTATACAGACAAAAGCTGAGAACTCCCACACGAGGTTCCCCAGATCTGCTGTTTCCTGTGTTCCACATTCACACCCCCTCTAATTAGCTGATGATTCTATTCAAAGACCTCACAGTCATCTCAATTGAGTAGCTAAATGGTACAGTATGCACTTAGCCCCTTCAAAGCCCTGCCGGGTCAGTGGTTAAGAGCACACTCTGCTCTTCCAGAAGCACTGTGCTAGGTTCCCTGCACCCATGTCAATCTGCACATCTGCCAGTTCCAGGAGGATCTGGTGCTTCTGCTCTCCATGAGCACGCACACTGATGTGCACATACAGACACACAAACACACACATGTGTGCTAAATAGTTTCATGTCGACTCAACACAAGCTAGAATTGTTTCAAAGGGAAAACTACAATCTGGAAAATATCCCCAGCAGTGTGGTCTGTGGGCAAGCCCGTGATGCATTCCCACCCCACCCCACCCCACTCCCCAGACAGGGTTTTGCAGGGGTGATCTCCTTGCGCATTGCGTAAAGGTTGTCTTTCTATTATTCGAATACTGGTTTCTGTACTGGCAGGGATCTGATTACAGGCCAGACTTTGGTATTTTATTTTTACAACAGTTCACCTGTCTCAGTGTTTTGTAAACATTTTCTCCATCCCTTCTGATTGGTTTAATAAAGAGTTGAACAGCCTATAGGACTGGCGGGATGTCCAGGAGAGAAAGGATCTCTAGGAAAGAGTCAGAGGCAAGAGATTCGCCATGCGGACAAGGAAGAAAAGGCAGATGCCAGCATTCGGGAGGTGACGAGCTGTAGGTCAGTGTAAGTGGGTCACTAAGTTTAAGAGCTTGTTGGGAACAAGCGTAAGCTAGGGCTAAGCTTTCATAATTAATAAAAAGATCTTCGTGCCATTATTTGGGTGGCTGGCGAGCCTGAGACAGTCCAGTGACAGGGTTTCTATGTGTAGCTCTGGCTGTTCTGAAGCTCTGCAGACCAGGCTGGCCTCAAACTCAGCGGTCTTACTGCCTTTACCTCCAGAATGCTATGGTTAAAGGAGTGTGCTAACCGGCATGAAGCATTTTCTTTTTCTTTTTATTTATTTATTTATTTATTTATTTATTTATTTATTTATTTATTTATTTGCGCCTCCCAAGCTCCTGGTTATTAAGAAGGCCAATAAGCAGCACTCACTCCTCCGTGCCTCTGCTCCGTTCCTGCCCCAACTTCCCTCAGTGACAGAGAAGCCCTTCCCCCACCACACACCCAAGTTCCTTTTGTTAAGCTGTTTTATCACAGTAGTAGAAACTTTTTTTAGTATATGTGCTGCCGAAGCGAGCACAGTAGTAGAAACTTTTAAGACAGAATTTAAAAAGAAAAGTAAAATCTTTAAAACAACAAGCTATGACCAAACCAAAGTTGAAAACCCAGTTAGTGAATGAATGAAGTCAGGCTGGAGCTACGCCTCAGTGGGAGAGTATTTTCCTAGCATGTTGAGGCCAAGCTAAATCCCTGGGATCACATAAACGAAGCAGTCATGAACCATAAAAAAGCAATGCCTTAACTTCTACAAGCCTTACTTTTCCTCTCTGTAAAATGTTAAGGTAGCTATGCCTTGGCCTCTGGAGTTGTGAGACCAACAGCAACGTGAGGACGCAGTCGGAAAGGACAGCACTTTCCGGACTCGGTGGACTCACCTGTGACCTGGAAAGGAGCATGAATGAGCCGCTGCTGGACACCCCTGAGAAGCTCTTCTATCTCCTTTTGTATGTTGCAGACCACCTCCTCCATCAGCCCCACATCAGCTATCCCCTTCCAGAACATCAGAGTGTCCTCTGGCCGAGCCGGATAAGACAGAGGTGAACGGAGACATTAGCAGAGACCTCAGCACATGGCTACAGTGTCATCTCAATTCAAAAGGATTCTGTACTAGGACATGACAGACTGGCTGCCTCCATGAGTTGGTACCTAATTAGCCCCTTCAGTCACTAGGGGCTGAGGGTATTTACCTCAATTTGTCAGGCCCTTGATTTGTTATGATTCTAGCTATAAAAACAGGCATCTTACTCCAATAAAGAGATTCAGTTAAATATTAAATAGGCATTCAACATTTAAGGTTAAGTATTATTTGAGTAAATTCAATTCTAATTTTGCTTTTGATTAGATAAGATTTAATGTTATGAAAGTTAGCTAATAAAGGTAGTAAGCTAAATATTAATTAAAGATTAATTTTTATTAGTTCTACATCAAACCAAACAGCTGGATAGCTGGATAAGAGGGCCTGCAGGTTCGCTAGGATGGTCACTAAGTCTCTTTATGTATGTACTCAGCAACAAATATCTATTAAATGAATGATTAGCAAAAGAAAGTGGAGACACTTTTCTTGGGCCCTCTAAGGGAATTAATATTAACAATCACCATACTGTGCCACCTGCTACCAAAATTCTCTCTCTCATCTCCTGGTTTGATTTGCCTGAGAAATGTGCTAGGGACCGGCCACTGGTTGGAAGAGGGCACAGACAATGGGGTCAAATAGTCAGCGTTCCAGTGCCCGTGTGCACTGTATATCCAGTCTCAGACCACCTTAAATCACAATTCCTCCATTTTTAAAATGTGATTTTTGCAGACAGTTGCTTGGGGTAAAAGGAGCCAATCCCAGCAACATTAGTACTCATATTTACAAGGAAAACCAGCAGACGTAACAAGGTTATAAACCTTCAGAAGGACCTGAGCTGTAGAGGAAAAATACCTGAAATCTCTTCAGACTCTTTCTTTATCCCCTCCTCTGTGGCCATGGTGACAGCGGCGGTGAGGGCTGAGTTCCACTCCAGCCCAGCCTCTTCCATGCTCTCCTCTGAGATGGCGATCTGTGTGATGTTCCCTAGGAGAGTCCATTAGACGCAAACCAGTCAGGTCTATGAGAAACACTCCTAGCTACCTTCTCAGACTCAACACAAGGCCCAGTACTTTAGCACGCTGCCTCCTGCCTATGTGCCCACATCTAAAAACCCGAACCTCTAGGCAAAGAAAACTTGCCCTGCAGAGGGAAAAGCTTTCCTCCTGCTCTGAAGAGAAGAAGAGAAAGCCATGCAAGGACAATCTGCCTCCAAAGTGACGGAAGGTAGACGTGCCCGCCAGGCTGCCCGCCCCACACTTGCTGAGGACAAGGAGGAACTTGCTTGTCCTGAGCCCTACTACGAGCGTGTTTGACACCGAGCACCTAGCACGTCTGAGGCTGTGCAGCTCACGGGTCAGCCTGGGGTGCAGACGCAAGAGGAACAGAGGGCAAAACAAAACCAAAAAACTACAAAAACCCCACAACCCAATTAATTAGGTAACGATCCATAAACATAGACATAGGCCTGAGACTGCAGGGACGGACGGCTCAGTAGTCAAGAGCACTGTTGGCTAAGGGCATCTAGGCTCTGAGAGATTTTCCTTTTACCCACCTATTGGTTACTCTCAGAATATGAGGGTTCAGCAAAAACTAAACCAAAACCAACCCCACAAGGCCATATGAGGTAGGTCAGGAGGCTGAGGCAGAGTGGTCACCATGAATTTGTGGTCAGCCCGGGTGTCACTGTACCAAGGCTTTAAAATAGTAGTTGAGACATGTTTTATGTAAGTAGGGTGTCTCCAGAGGTCATGACTGAATCTGTCAGAATTCATATCTATATACACTCATTCCCCCCTCTCCCTTCTCTCTCTTCCCTTTTCCTCTCCCCTAGATAATAAGAAGGAGCTCCAGACACAAGTTCGAAACCACTGAAGGCTAGGCTGGAGAGACGGCTCAAAGGTTAAGAGCACTGACTACTCTTCCAGAGGTCCTGAGTTTAATTCCCAACTACATGGTGGCTCACAGCCATCTGTAATGAGATCTGATGGCCTCTCCTCTCATGCAAATACATATGCAAATAAAGTACTCTATGAATAAATAAATCTTAAAAAGAAAAGATCAGTAGAGGATAGTGTCACCCCAGCACTCAGGAGGCAGATGCAGGAGACACACGCTCTAGGCCAGCTTGGACCACACAATCAGATTATGTCTGATTACATGTAAATAAGACAAAACAACTGCCCTAAGTTTGGGAGCAGTCCTGCGTGGGCCCACCCTGTTCATCTGTGAGAAGCACTGTGAGAGCACTGTGAAAAAAAAAAACACCATTTTTATAATACTTGGTATGCACTGTAAGAAAGAAATAAAGAATGCTGGAAATTTAAGTTCTAACTTAAATTCTAGCAAGCCAGTTTGTGGTGGTGTGTGCCTTTAATCTCGCACTCAGAAGCCAGAGGCAGGTGGATCTCTGTGAGTTTGAGACCAGCCTGGTCTACACAGTGAGTTCCAGGACAGCCAGGAATACACAGAGAAACTCTGTCTCAAAGAAAACAAAACAAACAGAAAGAAGAAAGAAAAGAAAAGAAAAACCAACCAATAACAACAACAAAAAACCCAAAAAACAAAAAACAAAACAAAACAAACAAACCACAATCAATTCAGATAACCAGGCAGGCCAGGAGTAGTGTTACGTGCTTTTAGTCCCAGCAATGAGGAGGCAGAAGCAGGTGGGTCTCTAGCAATACAGAGAAACACGGTCTCAAAACCACCAGCCCCCACCTCCCCTGCAAAAAAAAAAAAGAAGAAGAAGAAGAAGAAGAAGAAGAAGAAGAAGAAGAAGAAGAAGAAGAAGAAGAAGAAGAAGAAGAAGAAGAAGAAGAAGAAGAAGGAACAGAGAGACGGAGGCATGGGTGAGTCAAGCCTGTGACTGTAGAGGTTGAGAGATGAGAACACTATGTAGCCAACCTGGACTACACAGAAAGTACCTGGACAGTCTTGGCTATGGAAACGTCGTCTCAAAACAAACAGGAGTTTGTTTCCAGGGTAAGACCCCACCTAAGACTGCTGTAATACCTTACAACAGAGCACATCAATGCTCACAAGAACTGGAAACGGAGAAATACCAGGGCCACCTGGCATGTTTGTGAGGCATAAGCCTTAGGAGGCAGAAGGCAGAAGCACAGCAAGTTCAAGTCCAGCCTGGGCTATGGTGGGTGAGACTGGGTCTTAAATGCCAAAGTCAAGCAACAAAGCCACAGAGAAGGGTGCCCCGTGATGCACAAGGTAAGGCTCCGGGTGGTGTCCTACCCCCTACCATCGGCCGAGGTGGGCGTCTGCACCACACTTGTCTGCTGTCCCGGCACTGGAGCCCTCGCGCTGCTGATCAGAAGGTCAAACTTGGTGCTCCTGCAGGTGTTGGAGCAAACTTTGTCATGCTGGTAAAAGTCGATCTGTCCAGAGTCCATCATCTTCCTGTACGGAGGGAAACAAGGGCAGGTCAGCCTGCATTCCTCTTTGAGAAGTAGGCCAGTGGAGCTGGTGGGGACAAGCCTGCTGAATCGGTGATGAAGATGAGAGAAGCAGAGAAGCGTAGCGACATCTGAGGTCATCAAACTCTGAAAATTCTAATTGGACTACAAATGTCCACTGGTCCCGCCCACATGCTACTCTGCTGTTTGCGGAGTGTCAGTGTTCTTCACCACACTGCAGTACACTACAGAAGTCAGGAATGTCATTAACAGCAAACCTGACAGTCCCAGCACACGGGAGGCAGAGGCCCTGTGAGTTCAAGGCCAACCTGATCTACACAGCAAATTCCAGTCTATCCCAGGCTACAGAGTAAGACCCTGTCCCAGAAACAAAACAAAAAATAAAACAACTAGGAGATGAGAATTCTAGCATATATCAAAGCTCAACTAAAAAATGATGTTCAGAATGAGGAGTCTGAGAGATTCTGATAAATTACTATTCCTTAGTCCAGGCTGGCCTCAATTCACTATGTTGCCTAGGATGGTCTTGAACCCCCGATTCCTGTCTCCATCTCTTAGGAACTGAAAAAAACAAAAAACAAAAAAACAAAAAACAAACAAACAAAAAAAACGCCTACTTTATTGCTACTTTTAGAGATATAACATTTCGGAAGAGAGAGGAATAAAAGAGGGAAGGACAGGAAAAAAGTAAGGGGCTACATTCTAGCTGCTAGAAGCTATGGTACAGTGGTGGAGTCCTTGTCTTACATGTATGAGACAGTCAGTTCAATATAACAGCAAAAAAATAATCCATTAAAAACTAAGGAAAATGAATAAAAGTAAGACGTCTCCTAGAAATTGTGTACAACATTGATGATATAAAGCCCCTTCTGGGCTGGAGAGATGGCTCAGCGGTTAAGAGCACCCGACTGCTCATCCAGAGGTCATGAGTTCAATTTCCAGCAACCACATGGTGGCTCACAACCATCTGTAATGGGATTTGATGACCTCTTCTGGTGTGTCTGAAGACAGCTACAGTGTACTTATATATAATGATAAATAAATAAATCTTAAAACAACAACAACAACAACAACAACAACAACAACAAAAGCCCCTTCTGGAAAATGTCCTTGGAATGAGACCCATGAGTCTATTACAGACCCTGAGAACACCCAGGAAGCAAGATAACTATGGTACACTCTACGTCATCAGGACGCACTTTAATTATACTACATCTATACCATCCTGTCACCTGGGTTCTACTAACAGAACTTTGGGCCTTCCGAGTCCTTTTAACATTTGTGGGAAGTGGCACATGTTTGCCTTCCTGCACATAAATAAGTCAAGAAGGACAGAACAGAAAGGTAAGGAAAGCCATTCCTTTCAAACTACAGAACAGACCCAGGGCCTGGGCTCTGGTAAGGGTGAGTCTCTGCCACTGAGAAACTGTACCCAATGGAACGAGTCCCTTGTCTGTATTTTATTTCTACACTGGGTCTCCTTCTATAGGCCAGACTGCTCTGGAACTTGTCATGTAGTCCTGCTTGATCTTAAGTGGATAGCCTCCTGCCTCTGCCTCGCAAGTGCTGGCATTAAAGGGGCACTCATATCTAGCTGGGCAGGACTAACTTTTGACTTTGTTTTAGAATTGTATGTGTGTGGGTGCATTGTTTGCATGTGTTTCTGTGCACTATGTGCACACTGCTTTCTGTGAAGGCTGAGAGGAGGTGCCGGATCCCTGGGAACTAGAGTCATAGATGGTTGTGAGCTGTCACTGGTGCTGAGACCTGAACCCAGATCCTCTGGCACAGCAGGCAGCACGCATGACAGCTGAGTCATCTTCCGGCTCCACTCTTTGCATTTAATTTTTTTCTATCAGAAGGTGAACATACGAAGAATACTAACTAATGCATTCAGGAGGAAAACCACAACACTAAACTGGAGCAAAAAAAGTGTAGGTGTGCCACTTTACACACTGACACTTGTTTTTGTTAGACAGTGATGGTCCCAGGATCTATCGGTCATGGCCTTTACTCAGCACCGAGACGGCCGCCTCTGCGTGTGGAGGACAGGGAGGATTATCAGCTACTTGGAGGTTCTCTCTCGGCAGAGAGAGAGAAACTGCTGAGAGAGAACCTCCTGACATCAGGAGCCTAAGCCAGGCATGCTGGCGTCAGCCTTGGCTACATGGCAAGCTCAGGGCTCACCTGAACTAGAAAGAATAAAACATCTGATGTGGACTCTGGGTAGTTTGTTTGCTTTGATTGTTATTTAGTTGCTCTTCATACAAATTGATTGAACAGTTAGGACTTGCAGGGGTAGCTCAGCGGTAGAGTGCTGACTTCTCAGGCACGAGGCCCTGGGTTCCTTCCCAAGTCACAAAGGAAGAAAAAAAATTAAAGACAAGCTGATGAGAGTCAAACAGTGTAGACTGCCCAGGCTAACCCTACAGAGAGGATACAAGTGTCAGGTCAAAGAGAAGACTCTGCTAGCACTTACCTGAGCATGATGCCGCCTAGACGGATGGCCCTCTTCCAGTCCTTCAGAGTGGACTTGCCAGCCAGATGAACAAAGTGCTTGGGGCTGATCAACTGATCATTGAACTGGAAAATCCAAAGTGGACTAGTGTCAACACAGGGAGGACAGCAAGGGAAAAACGAAGTAATGCTCGCAGACAGTGTCACAAGCCGAATCAGTATGACTCAACCTCCTGACCTAGGTTACCAGACAGTCTCCCGCTCTCAGTCCCTGTCCTTTCCTAGGACAACGTCACAGAGGATGAGGCTGAAACAAACACGCTAAGGGGCTGCATCTACACATCCATTCTCAGTCTGAAGCAGGGGGCGTGTCCAGAGGGTGGCTAAGTAAACTGAGGAGGTCTAAGTAGTATTAAGATACACACAGGTCAGGGAGATAAGTCACCAGTAAAAGTGCTACATGTGAAAGAGTACAAACTGAGTTCCATCCCAGAAACCACATAAAAAACAGATGCAGGGAAGTGGATCTGTAGTTCCACACCCTTTTTACTTGTTTGTTCTGCTGTTTGAGAGAGTGGAAGCACTCTGTAGGCCTGGCTATCCAGGAACTCACTCTGTAGACCAGGCTGGGTCTACTCAGAGACCTTCCTGCCTCTGCCTCCTCTCTTGAGAGCTGAGTGTAAAGGCCTGCACCAACATCTGCTTAGTTTTGGCACTTTTATTATAAGACAGAACTCAGAGACACAAGAATCCCCTAGAAGCTAGAAGATTAGTCAGCTTGGAATGCTCAGTAGAATACAGCAGAAGTCAGTCAGTCAGTCAGTCAGTCAGTCAGTCATACACACACACACACACACACACACACACCCCTGCACTCTGTACACACACTGGAGACTCTTTTAAAGATTTATTTTTATCTTATGTGTATGGATGTCTTTCTTGCCTGTATATGTGTCTGTGCACCCCATGATGCAGTGCTCACAGAGCCCAGAAGGTGACAGATCCTGTAGAAGAGTGGTCCTAACGCTTTGATTTAATCTGGAAGCTTTGAGTACTGACACTAAAGGTCCTTGTTGACAATTGGTTCTTCATCAATCAGTAAAGATGCCAGCGGCCAATGTTGGGCATTAAGAAAGAGGCGGGACTTCTAGGTTCCCGCAGGCTAAAAGAGAAGCGGAGGTGAATCAAGATACTTGGGGGAGAGAGAAAAAACAGGCCCAGAGCTACAGGAGAGGGCTTCCAAAATGTGGGGGTAAAGGGAAACCGGTCCACTGAAAGCATCTTGGGCAGCAAGACCAATGGCTTCACAGAAGGTAACTGGGCAACTGAGCTGAGGGCAGAGTTAGAGGTTGAGCCAGGAGTGAAGGTAAGGGCGCCAGCTGCGGGAGACTTGGAAGAGCCCAGTCAATGAGCCAGTAAGGCAGGTTAAAAATGACCTAATATGGGGCTGGAGAGATGGCTCAGCGGTTAAGAGCACCCAACTGCTCTTCCAGAGGTCATGAGTTCAATTCCCAGCAAGCACATGGTGGCTCACATCCTCTTCTGGTGAATCTGAAGACAGCTACAGTGTACTTATATATAATAAATGAATAAATCTTTAAAAAAAAAATGACCTAATATGTGTGTGTCCTTCCTCTGTGGATCTGAGATAGCCCCTGGGAAAGTGCCCGCTTGTGGCTTGCAGGGAGCTCCAAAGTGGAGCAGTAAAAAACTATTCACAGGACTGGAGAGATGGCTCAGCGGTTAGGAGCACTGACTGCTCTTCCAGAGGTCCTGAGTTCAAATCCCAGCAACCACATGGTGGCTCACAACCATCTGTAATGGGATCTGATGCCCTCTTCTGGTGTGTCTGAAGACAGGGACAGTGTACTCATAATAAATGAATGAATGAATAAATAAATAAATGAATAAATAAATAAATAAATAAAATAAAAACCAAAACCAAAAACCTATTCGCAACGTATGGCGCTGCAAGGTCCCCTGATACTGGAGTTATAGACTGGTTCTGAGCGGCCATGTGGGTGTTGGGAACTGAACCCACGTCCCTGAAAGAGCAGCCAGTGCTCTTAACCACTGCATCATTTCTCCAGTCCCCTACCTCATTATTTTTTAAGGATTCAAGATGTTAGAAAACGTAAGTATAGTAAAAACCAGAGTTCTGCATAGCTTCAGAACTCTGAAAGCTTTCTGTGCCCTAGGCTGGCACCACACAGGCCCAGTTGACAACAATATGCAGGAATCACTGTGGCCACCAAGGGAGGCAAAACAAACAACTACTTACAGATGCTGCTGGTGTTGGTATTCTGTCTAAATTCTACCCCCACAGTTGCCTGGCAACAGCCAGCTGTGCCGGACTACAAAGGGGGCTCCTTGCCCCCTCCTCATTCTCTTTGTCCTTCTCTTCTCTGCCCTCTTCCTCTCTGTCCCTATCCCTTTTCTCCCTATCCTCTCTTCCCCCCCACATGCCCATGGCCTGCCTCCTTTTCTCAAGTTTTCTACTCTTCTCTCATTAAACCTCTCCACGAGGAACCATGTTGGCGTGGTGTGCTTTGTCAAGGCGCAAGACGAGATTTAAACCTAACATTGGTGGCCCGTATGGGGAGATTTATCTCCCCATGCCTACATGGCCTGGCACCCTGGCTCCCCTGACTACAGGACGGAGGACAGGTCTTTCCCACTGAGTGCCTCTGCCACCCACCGATTGAGCGGAGCGGTGGGACCACGGTGGGGAGGTTTGGAGCCTCGTGGTCCTGCTGCAGCGCCCGCCAGCCCACAGCAGTGGTGGTCGCTCAACCTGGGCCGCGTGCTCGTACTAGCTGTGTCGAGGAGGACTGGAGTTGCTGCCTCCATCTACACCATCCGACCACCACCACCACCTGCTGGCTGCTGTGGGACTCAGGACTTCCACCACTCCAGCAGGCATCCCCATCGCCATGATGCCCTGCTTACAGCTGCCCGCCCAGGAGAGAAGCACTTGTTGGTGAGCAGTACCTACTCAACCTCTGTGCGCTTTCTTTACCTCAGAGCCTGACTTTCCATGATGTACACATGGTCTCAGAGGAGCGTTCTTGAGCTTGGAGCTACCTGTGCTGCCCCTGGAGATGGATCCTTTCACTGACCCTCGTTCTAGGACCTTTTCCATTGGTTGAGATTTTTCCTCTCTCTTTTTGAGACAGTTTAATGCCAGTCCCGGCCTGGATAAACTGCTCTCTGGCTCAGGAGCACCGGCTCTATATGTAGCCCCAGCACTGGTGGGGGCAATTAATAGTCCCTAGTCTCAACCGCAGGTCTGTCAGTATCATCGCCTGTCCCCATTTCCTGGGATGTTTTGGTCTAATTTACACTAAGTAGAAAACAATTATCTGTTTGACCCCATCCCCAGACCTCCCCCTCCTCCCTTCTTTATTGCTGCAGCTCCTTGTTTGAGGCCCATCCCTTGCGTCCACCGGGGACTCTGTCTGTGAGGCCTGCTTTCCCACGCATGTGCAACCCCTACACCTGGCACACTCTTTCGTGTGGGGCTTCTGTGCTTAGCCTGATGCTGCAGCCCCTGGTTCGAAGCAGCAGGAAAATCGAGTCTGGCCCCACCCCTTGCATCCTGCCAGGTATTCTGCTTGCTACCCAAGTGCAAGCGAGCTTTCTCTTTCTGTCTGGGACTCTGCTCCTGTGCTCAGCCCGCCACAGCCTCGAGAAAAACAGTTTTCACAATGTCTTTTCCAGCATGCTCACCCCACCACCTGCACACCAGCGCCTTAGTGCTGTGCACACCTGCGCACACTTGCTCCCACCTCTCCCTTGCTCTGCAGATTTTTCATTCCTATCCTGTCTTGACATATGATCCTTATTAATTTACTTCCTGAGGAACACTGGCGAGTTTGGGAGCAGGCAAGAATACATGCAGACAAACATACCCAATTGGATCTGAGGACAGTCTTAAAACCAGTGAATTTTGAAAAACGACAAGAGGTCATCCAGGAAAAACAGGAAAACCCATCCCAATTTTTTGAACGCCTTACCAAGGTTTTATTGCAATACACTAATCTAGACCCTGAAAACCCAGAAGGTAAGCAACTTCTGATGACCTATTTCTTGTCCCAGAGCTACCTCCACATAAAAGACAAACTTAAAAAGTTAGAGTTCGATGTGGGCCCCCTAACTTCACAGGCAGAAGTTTTAGCACTGGCCTTTAAGTGCACCATGGAAGGGATGAGAAGGCTCGCAGACTAAAGTACCATATGCTAGCAAAGGCTGTCTGACCAGCTCAACCACTGCCCAGAACTCCTAGCCTTTTGAGGCTAAGAGATTACCAGGCTCCTGCCGCAAGTATGGTTAACAAGGTCATTGGATAAGGGCTTTCCCTAACTTCTGCAAGCCAAGGGGTTATGTTTTAGGTGCCATCAAGAGGGACTGGGCTGTCAATTGTGCTCATGTTGCATACGACAGAGGAACATCACATCCAGATAACCTTCCAGCTGATCTAGGCTTGGCTACGGACGACTGAAGGGGCCTGAGTTCCCTGGACCTGACCACTGCCATCACCAACAGAGCCCCAGGTAACTATCATGGTATGTGGGCAGCCCATCTCCTTCCTCTTGGACACTGGGGCCACTTATTCAGTTCTAACGGACTTTGGAGGACCCAATTCTCTCTCCTGTTCCCCATTGTCAGGGTAGGGGGTAATCTTACCTTCCTCACCAACCCCACCGTTAAGCTACATTTTTAGGGGTGTACCTCTCACCCATTCCTTTTTGGTAGTGCCAACATGCCCTGCCCCTTATTGGGAAGGAATCTTCTAGCTAAGTTGGGAGCCTCTGGTTTGCTGCACCCATTTGCCCAAACTCAAGCTCGCCTGCAGCCCTTCTGCTCCTTCGAGCCAGCCAACCTGCTAACACAGACATGCTGCTTCCTTTACCAGCTTCTCAGGTAGATCCCAGGTCTGGGAGGTCCAGAACCCCTCTGTTGCTAAACAGTCTTTCCAAATAGGATCTGGAAACTGCTTTCTCTGTCTTTCTGTCATGACAAACTGTTTTAAGACATCTAGGACACGTTCTGTAGAATAAATTCTTTCTTCTGCTCCACAAAAAGCTTATCTTAAAGACTGTTTCACATTGTTAACTCATGTTGTTATCTCTTTTGTAAACTTATAAGCTACAGGAAACCTACTCGGATCTACCTCTCATGGGCCAAATAGACTCCACCCAGATAAGTACATCTGCCTAGAGTTCCCACTTACTACCTATTCCAGAGGGTGGGATTCCTCTGGGTTTCAAATGTACATCTAAGAAAAAATTTTTTTGCCAAATGCACTTAATCTTACTCTCTACCTGTAATAAACATATATGTGTGTGTTCTAGCATCTTGTCAAGTCCAGGTGCTTACTACACCCAGGACAGCTCCAGAGAAGCGACCTCAGATGATCCAATCTCCTCTCACAGACACAGATGCTTCTATTGGACCTGTTCCTTCTGACCTATCCTTGGATGGTTCCACAGACCATGGACATCAGGGAGACAGCAAATTCTGGACTGAACAAATAACCCCATCCCCATCTTTTTAGGTTCTAGAGACACATCGCCCCAAAGCAAGCAGGAAGTAGTCAGAGATCACGATGACCCTATTCCTGTTCCACCATCACCTCTAATTTTTCTTTTTTAATTGAATCAAAACAGGGGAATGTTGGTATTCTGTCTAAGCTCCACCCTCACAGTTACAGGTATGCTCCTTGCCCCCCTCCTCATTCTCTTTGTTCTCTGCTCTTCCCTGTCCCTTCTCTCCCCATTGCCCCACTCCTCCTGACATGCCCATGGCCGGCCTCCTTTCCTCTCTTCTTCTACCTCTCTTCTTCTACTCTTATTCTCTCATTAAACCTCTCCATGTGGAACCATATTGGCTTGGTGTGCTTTGTCCAGGTGCGGGCCGAGATTTAAACCCTAACACTTGGGAGTTTGTCCTTTTTTTTTTTTTTAAGTTTATTTTTTTCTTGAGATGGGGTCTCACTGTGCAGCTCTGGCTGGCCTGGAACTTAATAGTCGAACCAGGCAGGCTTTAAATTCACAGCAATCTCCCTCCCCAAGTGAGGTGTAAACCACCATGCCTGGCTCTCATGAGATTTTTTTTCATTTGTTTGTTTGGTTTTTGGTTTGTTTATATTGGTTTCATTATATAGCCCAAGCTGGTCTATGACCCCCTGTGTGTAGACCAGGTTGGCCCTGAACTCATTGAGATCCACCTTCTTCTGCCTCTAAGTGGTGACGTTAAAGGTATGAGCCACCATACCTTTTTGGTTTTTTGAGACAGGGTCTGTATTGAGAATTTTTGAGTTTTGGTTTCTCTAAAAATCACAGAAATATTATAAGAATTTGATTTCATTTTACTCCAAGTGGAACATGGGGCTGCTTCAGAGTGTCCACAGCCGCTGACTATGATTTCTTCCTGCTCTGGCAGAGCAGGATCCTGCCAGCTACAGAGAGCTTCTGTGATTGTGTGTTTTTGGAATTCTGGGGACTTCTCAGAGGGTCTTGATAGGTGGGTTGTTGTTGGTCTCTGTTTGTTAAGCACTCATGCACAAAGAATAAACGAGAAGAAAAAATTAGATATCTTGATGGCGAAGATCAAACTTGCCCCAAGGACTCGATGCCCAATCAGCAGGAAGTTGTCTACTGATACACTGCCCTCTTTCAGACCTGGTTAATTCAGGGACCTCTTTCCTTTCCTCGCTACCCTCTTTTAACTCTTCTCTAGTGTTAGGGGTTGAAAGGGTGATGAAGAAGGTTGAAGAAAGAAGATTCCGCAAAGCAGAACTGCCTGATTAGAGGGCCCCACTCATTACCTCTTGCCCACAAACTGAAACCAATCCTCGGCCTCCATGACGGTCACAGTCATGACACATACACCTGCTCATTCTTACCCACGACGATTATGAATAAGGCTATTATGCTATATATCAGTTCAGGCACGTTACATATGATTTCGTTCACTTCATACAGCACAGTGTGTTCTATATAAATGTGTGTGCATATTTATGTGTATGTATATTGATAAGAAAGACTGCTATTTTAAATCATGAGATTCTGAATTTTTTTTTTTGGGGGGAGACAGGATTTTTCTGTGCAGCCCCAGCTATCCTGGACTCCCTTTGTAGACTGGACCGGCCTCAAACTCACAGAGATCTGCCTGCCTCTGTGCTGGGATTAACGTTGTTCACCACAATGCCTGGTGAAACTCTAAAATATCAATTATTACATACTTTGCTCAAAATCACATGGCTAGGCAGACACAGAGAAGAGTTCTGGCCATTCACTTACTGTTGAAGCAGTACTTATCAAACACTATTATACATTAACTACCACACAGGGACAGCCCTGTCATGCACAAGGCATCATAGTATGGACTAGCTTTGCCTCCGTGAAAACAGACAATGTACTCTGCCTGAACCAGACTCATGCTCCGGTGGGACTGGAGCCAGGCCCATTTCACTTCAAAATCTTCATGTTTGCTACTGTGATAGCATTAAAACAAACAAGCTGTGTGGACAGCCACACAGCTCAACAGATAACGGTGTTTGTTGCCTGGAGGGAGCAGAGAGGCCTGTGTCAGTGACGGTCTCAGAGAGTGTGTTGTTGTTTTAAGACAGGGTCTCACTCTGCGGACCGTCTGGTTGCCTCTGCCTTCCAAGTGCTGCAGTTGAAGGTGTGTACCCCTGTGCCACAGCCACGCCACGGGAGCCCCAAGCCTCAGACCATGCGGCGATTGGCAAACTCTTGATGGTCCAGTCCCAGTATGAGTGAGTGCTTATGAATAACTGATCGGTGTGAGCAAAGACCAGCAATGACAGCTTCCCCCTCCGAGATGTTTCCCAGCCTGAGATTGCTCACCACAGAGACCTGCTCCCAAGACTGCAAACCTCGCCCTCTATGCTAAGAGCACCCCACCTGACCCAGCTTTACTGTACAAGTGGCTGTCCTTCCTTACTGTCTGGATGTCCATGGCCAGGGTTCTAGAACCCAAGCCACCTAGGAGCAGCAGCCGGGCTGCCAAGCCTGACGGGCGGAGTTCAATCCGCACATGAATCCATGTGGTAAAAGACAGAACAGGGGGTGGCAAGTTTCTGCTGACTTTTGCATGGCTGCCATGAAAAATAACTAAATAAATGTTTAATAAAGACGAAAACAGCTGCAAAATAAAAACTGGTGACAGTTCTGTGGCAGAGCCCTTGCCTAGGATGTTCGAGACCCTGGGTCAGAGTCCTCCATTTCCCTGCAGAAGCTGATCTGGTGAGGGAGAGAGATAAGGCACTGAAGCCAAACCTCGGGACAGGAGACCATTACCTTGACGCACTTCACATTTATTCCGGGACACACGAACTTCTTCCAGAGGAGGACGGCTTTACTCTCCCCACAGGTTATAGGGTAAGCGATTTCCATGTCCTCGTTTGCTTCTATGCTGCTTGCATCTGGAATGGGAAAGAATCTGACATGACTGAATGACTCTTTCCTAACACAAGTCCTAATACAGGTTTTTGGGTTCCTTTCAGACCGTGGATTCTTTTTTTCCTTCTTCTTCTTCTTCTTCTTTGGAGAAGGTCTCATGTAGCTCAGGTTGGCCTTGCACTGAGTATACAGCAATGATGAGCTCAGATTACTGATCCTGCACTCTACCAACTGAGTACATCCCCAGCACCACAGGGCACTCTTTTTTTTATTTTTTTTTTCGGAGCTGGGGACCGAACCCAGGGCCTTGTGCTTGCTAGGAAAGCGCTCTACCCCTGAGCTAAATCCCCAACCCCCCCCCCCTTTTTTTTAATTTTTATTTTATTTTATGTGCATGGGTGTCTTGCCTACATGCAAGTCTGTACACCGCTTGTTTGCAAGATGCCTGCAGAGACCAGAAGAAAGATTGGATCCCCTGGTACTGGAGTTACGATGGTTGTGAGCTCCCATGAGTGCTGGGAATCTAAGCCAGATCCTCACAGCTCACTTAAGATTATTAACTACAGGGCTGGAGAGATGGCTCAGTGGTTAAGAGCACTGACTGCTCTTCTAGAGGTCCAGAGTTCAAATCCCAGCAACCACATGGTGGATCACAACCATCTACAATGGGATCTGATGCCCTCTTCTGGTGTGTCTGAAGACAGCTACAAGGTACTTATATATAATAAATATATAAATCTTTAAAAAAAAAAAAAGATTATTAAGTACAGGGGCTGGAGAGATGGCTCAGTGGTTAAAAGCACTGACTGCTCTTCCAAAGGTCCTGAATTCAATTCCCAGAAACTACCTGTTGGCTCACAACAACCTGTGATGGGATCTGATGCCCTCTTGTGGTGTGTCTGAAGTCAGCTACAGTGTACTCACATACACAAAACAAATAAACCTTTTTAAAAAAAAAAAAAAAAGATTATTAACTACTTAATCTCACCAGCCCCAGGAATACTTGTGAAGTTTGACAGCTACGCCTTATTGGGGGTAAGCATGGTGTCGCGCCTGCAGAGATCAGAAAACAGCTCAACTCTCGAGGCTCCGTTCTCCTCCTCCACCTTCATTCAGGTTCCGGGGAGTGAACCCACTGCACTTTCGCCTGCTTGCACCGCAAGTACTGTTTATCTGCTGTGCCATCTTCCAGCCCCTCAGATTCTCGTGTTTGTACGTTGTTGAGGATCAACCCCAGGGCTTTGTGCACGCTAGTTAAGTGTTGTACCTCTGACCGGTATGGCCAACCCTACACAAACCTTTACTTGTTTAATATTATGATTCTTGTGTTTGTTTTCTGAGACAATGTCTTGTCTACCTCAAGTTGCTGTGAACTTTTATGTAGCAAAGGGTGCCCTTGAACTCCTATCTTGCCGCCACTGTTTCCAAAATGCCCAGAATTCTTAGTTCTTCCTATAATCTTTTGAGATGGGAACACTTCCGACGTTTTACATATAAATACATGAGCTTCAGAAAGAGGAGTTCCCCAGGAACACACCGAAATGCAAGAAAATCAGATTCGGGGTTGGGGATTTAGCTCAGTGGTTGAGCGCTTGCCTAGCAAGCACAAGGCCCTGGGTTCGGTTCCCAGCTCCGAAAAAAGAAAAAAGAAGAAAAACAGTCAGATTCGCTTAGTTTCTAAGGTTCCTTCCAGTGAGGTTAATATAATATCTCTTCGGTCTTCACCAACAGCCTCACCTAATGAAAGGGATCAATCTACAGCTCCTGTTTCTTCGTGGGATCTTTCTATTTTTAAAGACAAAGTCTTGTTATACAGCCCAACCTCAAACACCAGCTTCCTGTCTTGGGCGCTCAACTGTTTGCAGTGTTCCTCACTGTGCCCACTGTGCCCACTGTGATGTGTGGGTAGAGGAAGGGGGAACAGGCGACTAAGGATTGAACGTAGGTCCTTGTACATTCGATGAAAGCATTTTGCTATTGAGTTTATGCCCTGACCTGGCTTTGAACCTGCTCTGCAGTCCAGGTCGGCCCTAATCGTGATTCTTCTGCCTCAGCTGCCCAAATAGCTAGACCTACAGACTCACAACCCAGGCCCACGCCTGTTCATTTCTTTGTAATTTGTTTGTTTTTCCCCCCAATGGTGCCAAGGGATCCCACATAGAGATTCAAGCCAAGCATTTTACCCCACCTCTCCTTGTAGGATTCTTTTTAGACCAAAACACCCAAACTTTTTGGCTACTATAATATATTGCTCTTAAGTGATCAAGTGACAGGTCTACCACCTTTTTGTCTGTTTTCTGGTTTTGTTTTGTTGAGATAAGGTTTCTCTGTGCAGTCCTAGCTGGCCTGGACCTTGCTCTGTAGACCAGGCTGGCCTCTGAACTCCCTAGTACTGGGGCAGAAGGCATGTGCACACACCACCCAGACTGGTTGGTTTTTGAGACAGTTTTTCAATATAGTCCAAGAGCCTGAGACTCAGAGATGTGCCTGTCTTTGCCTCCTGCGTGCTGAGGTTAAAGCCATGCTCCACCATGCCTGCCCAGTCTGCCCTCTTAACTGGCATTATTCAGTTGGTACACTGCATTGGTTGGGACAGAAAATAAGGCACAAAAGACCAGAAATCACAGGCTGGGACACAGCTAAGTAGTGGACAAGATCCTGGGTTCCATCTCCAGAGATTTCAAAGCAAAAACATACAAACAAGCTGGATACTGGATAGACTGTCAGCAAGACTTACCAATTCCTTCTTCAATTTTGTGTATCGTGTGGGTCTCTACGGCTACAACTGCTGCACTGTTCTCTGACCCGGCTTCATAAATCCTGTAGTAAAAGTGTCCATCAATAAAGAAACTACATTAGTCATGAAAAAATTAATATTCATAGCACAAGGTTAAGGCATTTGTTTTAATCTATCTGAAAAGGAGTAAAATACGTGTATTTTATGACACGACTTTAATTCTTTGGCAAGTTTCCCATTGTACCTAAACTCCAAGAGGCCCAGACCATTTGGCAGTTACTGCCAGGAAGACAAAACACAACTCGGATCACCCCAGGTAAATCGACTCTTGCTACACTCACTCCCTTTGCTATTGGACTACACTGACCCCTTCCTTAATAACTTTAAAGACTTGTGTTACTTATGTACATAAAACCATGTGATTGCTTATAAACATGTACGTGTGTGTGTGTGTGTGTGTGTGTGTGTGTGTGTGTGTGTGTGTGTGCGCTGCTGGAGATCAGGAGGGGATGTAGGATACCCTGCCTGCCTGACGTGGGTGTTAGGAGCACAGTTGGGTCCTCTGGAAGAGCAATGCGTTCTCTTTACCTGCTGAGCTACCTCCTAGTCCTTCCCCAATAACTGGAGGGCAGGTTCTCACCTTCCTTTCGCTGTGGCCCTGTAACACAGCTACTAATGCTGCGTGACCCCTGAACCATGAAATTATTCCTTTGCTACTTTAAAGTTATTTTAAATTATTTTCCCTGCTGACTGTAACTTCCCTCCTGGTATGGATCGTACTGTAAATTTTACAATGCTAATTAAAAAGAACAACAAAGATTGGAAGCATGCTTTAGCAGTTGAAAAAAATCAGTGGTTCTTGCAGAGGACTGGGTTCAGTTCCTAACACCCACATGATGGCTCACAACTGACTGCAACTCCAGTTCCGTGGGACCTGACATCCTCACACAGACATACTTGCAGGCAAAATGCTAATGCACATGAAATAAAAGTAAATCACTAAGATAAATAGAAGATGCTTCTCCTTCTAACGCCGCCAGGACTCGCCCATTCTCCTTTGGTACGGCTGCCTCCAGGACTCACCCATCCTCCTTTGGTACGGCTGTTCGTGAGCTTTGGTTACTGCACTTTAGTATTCACTACAACATCCGTGGGGCTGGTGAAGGGCCCTGCAAAGGACCCACATTCGGTTCTCCGCACCCACCCAGTGGGTGGCTCACAGTCACTGGTAAATCCAGTTTCAGGGTCTCTGAGGCCTCCCTCTGAGCTCCAAGGGCAGTAAGTGTGTGTATGGCACATATACATAATGTCCGTGGAAGAATAAAACACAGAACAACCAGACTCTTGTGTGTCTCCGTCTCCCCTAAGAGATGCCCTGCAGCAGACGTGTCCATTTGTTCACTACTGTATGCCTGCATTTCATACACCAACAGGCAACGCAATAGCCTCAGCAAATAGTTCTTTTTTTTTTTCCGGAGCTGGGGACCAAACCCAGGGCCTTGCGCTCGCTAGGCAAGCGCTCTACCACTGAGCTAAATCCCCAACCCCAGCAAATAGTTCTTTTTTTTTTTTTTTTTTTGGTTCTTTTTTTTTTTTCGGAGCTGGGGACCCGAACCCAGGGCCTTGCGCTCTTAGGTAAGCGCTCTACCGCTGAGCTAAATCCCCAGCCCCCCAGCAAATAGTTCTTTAATGAACAAGGAAATGAGCTGGATGTAAGAAAACAGTGTTTAAAGACTACTGGGCATGGCATCTGTAATCCAATACCAAGAAAGCTAAGGCAGGAGGTCTTCATCAAGTCTGAGGTCAACCTAAGCTACAAGAGCAAGTAGCAGAAGAATAAAATAGGGGGCTGGAGAGCTGGCTCAGGGGTTAAGAGCATTGACTGTTCTTCCAAAGAACCTGGGGTTTTTGTCTTTTTTTTTTTTTTTGAGCTATGGTTTCACTACATAGATTTGGTGGTCCTGTAACTCGCTCTGTAGGCCAAGCTGGGCTTGAACTCACAGACTGCCTCGCCTCCTGAGTGCTGGGGCTAAAGGTGAACACGTGCCCGGCTAACAACCTCTGTTTAACTCTGAGCACCTAAATACCATCTCTAGTACTGTGAACACTGCCGTACATGGTACTCAAACACATCTGCAGCAAACCACTCACACGCATTAAAAACCAATAACAAAAGTCGGTAACATCAACACAATGAAAGCATACGCTACTCATTATGAATTATAATAAATTCAAAATGCCTGGAAAGTCAGGGAAGGTGACAGAGTCTTGGTCCCTTCGTTTCCTCTGAGATCTCTAAAATGTTGTAAAAGAGATTTATTTGAAAAATTAATAACCATTCTGAAGTGACTTGTGATGCTAGAGATGTAAGTCAGGCCCTCCACATGCTGGGAAGTATTGTAGCACCGGGGGACCTACTGGGTCATTCTCACCGGGTTCGTGTGTGTTCTCAGATTGGATTTCACGTAGTTCAGGCTACCTCCAATTTGCCCTGCCCTGAGAAGAGCCTTGAGTACTCACAAGGAATCACAGGCATGCTCCCCTATGCCCCACTTATCCCCAGCGTGCTCTCACTCACTCACTCTCTCTCTCTCTCTCTCTCTCTCTCTCTCTCTCTCTCTCACACACACACACACACACACACACACACACAGAGTATCCTTTCTATTATGGAAAGTTCTGGGAATTATCATTTGCAGTGACAGAAGTGTGAACTCAAGAGCCTTGCCCACGTCTGGTAAGTGCTCAACCCCTGAGATATACCCCAGGCCTTCCCTAGAATTAGCAAAAGGCTTCTAGATATTTCACGGTCTATAGAATAAACAAAGGCTAAGCTGTAGGCCAGTGTTATAAAGTATCATGTCCTACACTGCCAGCGTCTCTGTGCACATGGGAAGATGCTTGCCTGCCTTTGCTGCCTAAGGCACTCCTGAGAACATGCACAGAATAAAGTCAAGTTTAGTGCTGGATGCCTGTAATCCGACACGGGGAAGCTGAGACAGGAGCATTCCTAGTTTGAGGTTGGTGTAGACTTTGTGGTGAGTTCCAGGACAGCTTGAGATCCTACTTTCAAAGACAAAAGAAGAGCGCTGTGCAGAAGAGCTGGCTCTGAGGCTAAAACCACCGCCTGCTCCCAGAGGACCCACCCATGTCTGTTGGCTCAAACTGAATGCAACTCCGGTTCAGGATCTGACGCCCTCTTCTGGTCTCCATGTGCACCTACACACGTGCGCACATTTCCATGCAAAGATACACTCAAAAATTTAAGAAGTAATTTAAAAATTAAAAATTTAGGGTTGGGGATTTAGCTCAGTGGTAGAGCGCTTGCCTCGGAAGCGCAAGGCCCTGGGTTCGGTCCCCAGCTCCGAAAAAAAGAACCAAAAAAAAAAAAAAAAAAAAAAAAATTAAAAATTTAAAACTATTAGGCAAACAAAAAGCTGGAGGCAGTGTTTTACACCCAAATACTGGCATTGGAAAGGTAGACGCAGAAGGGTCTGGAATACAAGACAAATCTGTGCTACCTACCAAGACCGTCTTCAGACAGACAGACAAACAAACAAAGGATAAAGTATCAAACTCCACTGAAGGCCTCCCTTTGCCCACACCCTCAGCTCCAGAACCAGCTTACCTGCCTGGTGGTCACCATGCCACCAAGTCCCTTTTGCTTTCTTTTTTTTTCCTTTTTGGGTCCAGTTACACCTTAGCTTTTGTTTATTCCTTTTGGTGATTTTAAAAATTGATTTACTTTTACAGGTGAATACCTGTATGCATGCATACACACCACATACATACTGTGCCCACTGCCATGAGGAGGCTAGGAGTGGGCTCAGGGTCCCCTTCAGGAGCAGTCAGTGTTTTTAACTGCTGAGCCATTTCTCCAGCCCATGTGAGTGTGTGAGTGTGTGTGTGTGTGTGTGTGTGTGTGTGTAACTCAAAATAGCTCTGGAGACCAGGCGACCCTTGAACTCATAGAAGTCAGCCTGCTTCAGTGCTAGGATTAAAAGTGTGTGCCACCTAATTACATATAACATATATAAACACACACACACACACACACACACACACACACACACACACACACACAAGTTTTCAAAAACAGTTTTTTTGTGTAGCTCTGGCTGTCCTGAAACTCATTCTGTAGAAAAGGCTGGCTTTGAACTCGCAGAGATCTGCCTGCTTCTGCCTCCAGAGTTCTGGGCTTTTTCATTTTTTTTAGTTACCCATTTAAGGCTAGGCATGGCAGCACCACACACCCATCGCCTCAACACTGAAGAAGCTAAGGGAGAGGATAGTGAACTTGAGTCCAATCTGGGCTATATAACAAGACCTTGTCTCAAAAACATAAAAAAAAAAGAAAGGAAGGAAGGAGGAAGGAAGGAGGAAGGAAGGAAGGAAGGAAGGAAGGAAGGAAGGAAGGAAGGAAGGAAGGAAGACAGACAAACCACTACCATCAATTTGTCCCCTCCAGGGTTTTTCTGTGTAGCCCTGCCTGTTCTGAACTTGCTCTGCAGACCAGGCTGACCTCCAGCTCAAGAGATCCACCTGCCTCTGCCTTCCAAGTGCTAGGAGAGGCGTGTGCCACTACCACCTAGCAAAGAAAAGCTTAACTTATAATCTAGGGCTAGCATATGGCATAGCTCAGGGACAGATCATCTGTGTAGCACGAGAGGTTCCTGGACACTGCCAAGATATTTTCTTTCTGACTGATAGAGATCCACTCCACCCTTCTTCATCTTCACTATGTAAGGGATTCCACACTTACATTCACGCACTTTTGGCTTTTACAACTAGAACGCAAGCTTCATGCTGTCGAGGACCTAGTACTCTGCTTCCTCTAACACCTTCTTAGTGCATCTTTAAGGTGTGTTGTGGTTTGCCCTGGAGTTATCTGTATTTTGATGCTAATTCCACTGCTCAAAGGACGTCTGGCTGCCGAGTCACGTACTCAGGACTCAGGTGACTTCACCAGAACCTTCTCCCATTTAATTTGTAAAATACAGGTGAGGGCAGTTACAGTATAGAAGGAGGCCTGTCATTGGACGGGAAGGAAGGATGGGCGGGAGAGAAGTTTGACGGAAGAGAAGAAGACTGGAACTGAAAGAGGAGGAGATAGGAGGGACAGAAAGGGTAGCCGCAGGGGAGAGAAATGGAAGCTGATCTTAAGATTCCACTCTGTGTATTTACAGGTTGTTATTAATGTTCTTAAAGGATGGATGTGTACAGGGCTTTGTATGTTTAGGTGGGCAAATATATCTTATCAATTAGGTCAAAGGTTATTGTGTTGTGTGTTCTCTTATGTGATGGTTTAAGTGTAGGAAAGTGTGCGTGGTGGCTGGAGACACTGGGCCGCCACGGAATTGGGATGTGTGTTTCTAGCATGGAAACCTGCCTTGGGAACTAGATAGGTAGAGATTGCTGCCGGGCTCAGAGAGAGGCCTTTAGCAGTGTGATAGGGGATGGAACAAAGCAGGTAGGTGAGAGGCTTTGCTGACTGAGAATTAAGATATCTAGCAGATATCTTGGGTTACTGTGGTGCCCGACCAAGAGCGGGAAAAAGACAACATTTTATTTTTTATATTTTTACATTTATATTTTATATTTTTACCACAACAATGGTGGTGGACAGACTTCTGATAGACTGTGCTTGATAATGTGCCGATCTGTAAGTGTTTGAGAGCTTACAGCAGGGATATTTTTGGATGTGCCTTTCTTAGTTTCTGAATCAACACCACATTTGAGAAGTATACTTGGACCCTGTGCTAAACAGTGTGGACAGAGAAGATGAGGGAGCCACATAACTCGCCCTCCGCGAGCTCACAGCGACAAGGCAGAGGAGGACTCCAGGAACAGCTCTGAGATGACGGAAGGAGACCATGACGGAGAGGAAGAGCCAGCTCCAGCTGAAGCCGAACGTTCATGCTGTGCCAGGCCACTGCACAGTCCTCGTCTCCCCATCCTTTACCCTCCCATAACAAATGTCTGGAAAACCAAATCTCTGGCCACTCACCCTTGCTGCACAGGCTGTAACTGCAAGATCACTTGAGTTTTAGTGTCTTCAGGGTTCTCGCCTTCATTTCCTTCAGTGGGCACCACAACCACGTCTCCCACTGGGACACTCACTTCCGCATTGGCCATCTTTCACATGAAGTCAGCTAGCTGGGCTGCTGAGGGGAACAAGAAGCATGAGTAACTCCATCTTGAAAGAGACAGCAACAGGAGAGGATGGAGAGATAAGGAACGGCTCGGGGTGCCTGGAAAACTATCCTCTGCAAAGGATGAGGACCGAGAGGAGCTGACAGGCACACAGGCTCTTAGTATGTTTTCACAGTACATATGACTCACCAGTGGTTTGCCAGAGCCAACTCTACCAGCTCCTCAGACCCTAACTGTGCATCTCTCAAGTTTAGAGAAATTAAATTGGTAGCCTGGGATCATCAGCACGGGGAGGGATTATGTTAGCACAGGAATTAACAGTATTAGAAGGTTTTATTTGAGGTTTTCTCGTTTTGTTTTTAAGACAGGGTCTCACTGTGTAATGTTGTCTGACCTGGAAATCAATATGTAGAGCAGGCTGACCTCAAACTCAGAGTCTGCCTTTGCCTCCTGAGTTCTGGGATCAAAGAATGTTGTTCTTTGTTTTGGTTTTGAGAAGGGAAGCCCAGTGAGTATCCCAGGCTGGCTCCAGGTTGCTGCTCCTTCCACCTCTGCCTCCCAAGTGCTGGCACTGAAGCATGCACCATACCTGGCTTGTTTTTCTGTGGGTCAAGTTACAGCATAGACTAGTTCCATCCCAAAGAGTGGCCCCTGGAAAGTAGGAATCATACCTATTTTAAGTGCAAGTAGCCATGACATATCAGGTATGTGATAATACATATAGTGCTCTAGCCTTAATAAACACTCAGTAAGTATCTGAATTCAGCTGCATAGCTGTTAATAAATACTGACTTCACTGTCTTAAAAACCTATCTCTTTCTTTCTATCTCTGTTTTGCCCGCATGAATGTCTGTGAGTGTCAAACCCCATCCTCTGGAAGAACAGTCAAATGCTCTTAACCACTGAGCCACCTCTCTAGTCCACAACTTTTCTTTTTGAGACAAGGTCTCAAACTCAAAGCAATCCTTCTGCCTCAGCTTCAACGTGCTGGAATTACAGGGTATAAGTCACCAAGTCTGGCTCTAAGAACTTTATGCTCTTTTGTATTTTTAGAGAGGGAGTCTCAAATAGTCCAGGCTTGCTTGCAACTGTCTCTGTAGCTGAGGATGATCTGGAACTCCTGATCTTCCTGCTTCTACTGGGAGTGCTGGGACCAAGTTTTGTACCTCCACATGGGTCACAGGAACATCAGTTGCTCAGAGTGAATGGAGATGACTTTGTCTGACAGCTCCTCGCAGAGCTACTGAGGACACCGCCCCCAAGGACCATGGGCTCCTTCAAGCACAAGTATTGACCCAATCTTTCTGTTTTTTTAAATTCTTGTTTGTATGTCTGTGCACATGCTAAGATACCCATGTGGAGGTCAGAGGACAACTTTCAGGAGTCAGCTCTCTCCTTCCACCAGGGGGTTCAGGCTTACAATGGCAGGCACTTTTACCTACTGCACCAATCGTCAGGAAAACTTAGATGGTCTCAGTTAGACTTCAGAGCTCAGGAAAATTCTTTTCTTTTTTTCCCAGTGGTAGGAACCCAAATCAGAGCCTTGTGCATGGTGGGTAAGCATTCTAGCAATGAGCAGTCCTTCACACTACACTTGAGAAGAGAGGAGGGGCCAGGTGCTGTCACTCACACTGGGAGGCTGAGTCAGGAAGATTATGAAAACATTTGAATACAGCCTGATACATAAAGGAAGGCCAACCTGTCTTTAAAAAAGAGGAGGACATGGAGGGAGGGGAGGGAGGGAAAAGTGCGGCTGGTAAAGGGAACAAGAAAATACACTGAACTTACTAACTCAGTATACATGAGTGTGTGAAGGTAAGCAGGACACAGTCACGTTGATCATGGATTCAAACTGGAACTTGTAACTGGTGGTCAGAGACCCGAGTCACTCCTCAGCTCTGCCAGCCTTGTTTGCCTAAAATACATATACTTAACATGTCGTCCAAAGTGGACTTCACTGGCCTCAGGATACTCCAGTTTCCTACAGCAACCATCTCCAACCCTATCAGTCACTCATTATGCCCAGAACACACACTAATGTGTTTCCAGCCCTCTAACCTGTCTACTCTCTAAGCCCCAGCACAAAGCGAAGTTCACCCCTTCATAAAGCCACCATCCCTGCAATTGCTATTCAGAATTTCCCATGTGGCCTGTCACTCTCTCCTGCTGTTCACACACTGCCCAGTGCCCTGTATAGACCTTGATAGCCATAGCTGTCCTGTGCCTTCTCTCCATTTGTTCTGCTGCTTCTGGAGATTGAACATAGAGCCATGCACATCAGCACGTGTTTTATCACTAAACTGTAAACCATAGCTCTTTGCTTCTTCTCTTTCCTTTTTTTGTTTTGTTTTTTGCTTTTTTTAAAATAGTAATCTCTTTTTTAAAGATTTATTTTATGTATATAAGTAGATGTCATCAGACACACCAGAAGAGGGCATCAGATCCCATTACAGATAGTTACGAGTCAACATGTGGTTGCTGGAATTTGAACTCAGGACCTCTGGAAGAGCAGTCAGTGCTCTTAACCACTGAGCCATCTCCCCAGCCCTTGTTTTTTTAAGAAAGGGTTTCTCTGTGTAGCCCTGGCTGTCCTGGAACTCACTCTATAGACCAGGCTAGACTCTGCCTCCAGAGTGCTGGGATTACAGCCCTTTACTCCTTGGTTTTTGGTTTTTTGTTTTTTTTTTTTTCTGGAGCTGGGGACGGAACCCAGGGCCTTGCGCTTGCTAGGCAAACGCTCTACTGCTGAGCTAAATCCCCAACCCCAAACCATAATCTCTTAAACCTGCTCCTAGATTTCCTGTTTCCCTAAGTAGTGCTAGCCCCCATCCATTTTCAAAAGGAGGGAAGTCAGGAATTACTTTTGCCTCTTCTTTCTAAATCCAATCAACCGCAAAACCCTATTCTGCAGGTTGATGTCTATACGCAGGTGAGGGCTGTGTGTGTGTGTGTGTGTGTGTGTGTGTGTGTGTGTGTGTGTGTGTGTGTGTGTGTGTGTCCGTTCCTCCCATTTTCCATCTGTGCTACCAACACTCTATCTGGGATGCCACACTGTCACCTGGGTTTTTCTAGCTATTTCTTTGGTCTTCAATTCCAATTCATTCCCCACATAACAAAGTGATCCTGCCAAAGGACACACCTTAATATGCACCCATTACTGTGAAAATAAAGCTCAAGAGCTTTACCATGGCCTACAAATCAGCCCCCTTCTCAAAGCTGGCACATCCTGGGCTCCTATCACAGTTTTCCAGCTTTCAAACAGGTCCCATTTCCTGGACTGAGCCTGACCTTGCTTTCTGCCCCCAGCATTGTCCTTCCCTTCCTTCAGGCTAGTCTGTTAACCCTGGGAGACTGCTCATGAGTTTCCCATCACGCTCTTCTTTCCTTTTTTGGGTGAGGGGGTCGGTGGGCATTGAGGATTGAGGTGAAAGGTCTTCTGCTTAGCTCTAAGTACAGGCTGTTTTTCCCACAGCTTGTCTCTGCTGTGCCGACCAGGCTGCTCTCTAACTCCTGGGTCCCAGGGACCCTCCTGCCACAGCCTCCAGAGCCATTCAACTATAGGTTTACTAATTTTGGGGTGGCCTTGAAAATCACCCTGTTGCTGAGGATGATCTGAACTCCTGGTCCTCCTCCTCCTTCCACATCCCAGATGATGGCATTACAGATGTGTGCCACTGTGCTCAGCTGTGCAGTACAACTGAAAGAGAAACCCTCTGAGGTTTTGCATCTTTTAGATATATCATTTTATAGTAGCATCTTAAGTCTGAAGTAGGGGCTGGAGAGATGTGTCGCCTGGCCTTTGTTCATCTTATAGAGGACCCAGGTGGGATTCCCAACACCCGCATGGGCTCACAATCACCTTAATTAACTCCAGTCCCAGGGCGGGGGCATACTCTTTTCTGACTTCCCTAGGCGTGGATGTGACACACATACATACATTTAGGCAAAATACTCATATGCATAATAGACTTTTTGTTTTATCTTGCTTTTTTGAGATAGGATTTTATCATGTGGCTTTGACTAGTCTGAAACTCACTAAATAAGGTTGGCCTCAAACAAGAAACTAAATCTTTTTTTTCTTCAAGAAAAGGCTTTTCTTTGTAGACTAGGCTGTTGTCCTGGGACTCTATCTGTACACTAGACTGGCCTTGAACTTGCAGAGATCCACCTGCCTTTGACTCCCAAGTGCTGGGATTAAAGGTGTGTGTTACCAGGCCCAAATAAGAAGGTAAATATTAAGAAAAGTGGGGTTGGGGATTTAGCTCAGTGGTAGAGCGCTTGCCTAGCAAGTGCAAGGCCCTGGGTTTGGTCCCCAGCTCCAAAAAACAAAAAAAAAAAAAAAAGAGAGAAAAGAAACATAACATTTGCCGTATAAATATGACTCCCAAGCAAGATTTATTCCATCAGAAAAGGAGCAGAGTTTTAACTTTGGGAGGCTGTGAGGAAACAGGAGGGTGGGACCAATCTTGTTATTTAATAGCTTCCTGGCTTGGACTCACATGTAGCCCAGGTTAGCATCGAAGTTATAAGAATCCTACTGCCTTTGAGTATTGGGGCTCTACGTGTTGAGTCAAAGACTGCCTTTAGGTACACAGGGTTTCTCTGTGTAGCTCTGGCTATCATGAAATTCACTCTGTAGACCAGGCTGGTCTGGAACCCAGAGACCCACCTGCCTCGGCCTCATGATTGCTGGAACTAAAAGCATGTGCCATCACCACCAGGTTCTAACTTTTTTTTTTTTTTTAACATTAATAGCTCAGATAAACTACTGTGTCATAAAATCAGAATGGAACTTCCAATTTCAACTTCTACCCAGTAAGGTTGAGGTCCTGTGGACATCTTGAATAAGGAGGGTGGCTAAGTTGTTAACACCCTCTAAAGAATTTGTATTTTATTCCTTCCATACCTTGGAACCCAGGAGGAATGTTCTGGCTTCTAACCATTGAGACTAAGAGTCATCTAGAACATGTTTTTAGTGACAGAGAAGAATCCACTCCAACAAGACAGCTCATAATTCTTAGTACAACAGCTGACTACATGGCTAACTGCAGGATCATCTCTGTAAGATGCGTGAACACAAAACTGCCCGTTGTTTATAACAACACAAACTCCAGAGGGGAGGGGAGGCGAGGGAGCTGATCCCATGGGTACTTCAGAGGAGGCTTTGCAACATCCCGCCTGACATCATACCACTGTGTGCTCTGTAATTCTAAGAGAACATACAAAAACATGACACAATTTTAATAAAATTTAGTCAATCCTGTGGAAAGTATTGCTGGGGCAGTACATCTCAGGGCAGAGGCTTGGCATGAGCCATGGGGGTCAACCTACAGGAAAAGAGAGTTGGTCTGTAGTTTGCTTTGGGCTGGTCTCGAACTCACTATGTAGCTGAGGGTGACCTTGTGCTATTGAGCCTCCAGCTTCTACCTACCAAGCTCAGGAATTGCAGGCAAGAGCCACCACGTCCAGTTACTGGGGCATTTGAGACAAAAGTCTCACTAGGTAGTCCAAGCTGGGCTTGAATTTTCAATCCTCCTAGCTCAGTCTACAAAGAGCTGGGATTACAGACAGGTGCTAAAGGGTTGCTTGCTCTGCAGTTATTTTCATAAAGAGGAAAAAAAAAAAGGCTTGGTTATCTGAGTTTCTCTCTAGGCCTTACTCATGTAAGGGTAAAAGGAGAGAACCAACTCCATAAAACCCTCCCGCCAGGGGTTGGGGATTTGGCTCAGTGGTAGAGCGTTTGCCTAGCAAGCTCAAGGCCCTGGGTTCGGTCCCCAGCTCCTAAAAAAAAAAAAAAGAAAAAAGAAAAAACAAAAAACCCCCTGGCCTTTACCTACTTGCACATCGTGGCACATGTACCCCCTCCCAACATTATGCATACAGTATTATAAATTGAAAAATATTTAAAGTGAGCAGGAAGCCAGGCATAGTGACACAAGTCTGTAAACAGCACTCTGGGGGTGGAAGCAGAAGGGTTAGGGATTCAAGGTCATCTTCAGTTACATAAGAAGGCTGAGGCTACTCGAAACCTTTGTCAAAAAAATACGGGGGAAGAGGGTATTGCACATAGCAAGAGGGCTCAAAATGTAAAACAGGCTACAGTGAAGTGTGAATGCCTGAGTTTGATCCGAAGGACACATAGTTGAAGGAGAAAATCAAACCTGGTGTTGTCCTCTGACCTGCACAAGTACAGCACAGCAGACAGACACAAACAGACAGACACACACAGGTACAGGCCACAGGAACATAAACATTTTTGATGTTGTTTTTTGAGATATGGTCTCACTATATAGCCCTGGCTATCCTGGAACTTGCAATGTAGTAGGCCTCAATCTCAGTTATCGGCCTGCTTTTCTGCCTTACAAGTGAGTGAGGACAGGATTACAGGTATGTACCACCGTGTCAAGTAATAAATCTAATTTTAAAATCTCAGCCCAGAAAAAAAAAAGGGGGGTGGGGAGGGAATATGGCTCAGTGGTTAAGAACACTGACTGCTCTTCCAGAGGTCCTGAGTTCAATTCCCAGCAACCACATGGTGGCCCACAACCATCTGTAATGGGGTCGGATGCCTTCTTCTGGTGTGTCTGGAGACAGTGTCAGTGCACTCGTATAAATAAAATAAATAAATTCTTTAAAAAAAAAACCTCACCCAGTAGAGGCAGAAGCAGAAGATACATGAGTCGGCCTGGTCTACATAGCAAGTTCCAGTCAAACCGGAGCTACAAAATAAGATGCCAAGAAAAACAAAAGCAAGAAAAGCAAGCACATGTTTGATATAATGACCTCCTACCTACATTCAAGCACCTGGGCACCAGAGACAAGACTACCGTAAGTTCAAGACCAGCCTGGGCTATATAGTGGATTCAAAGTTAGCAGGGGAAACATAGTGAGCCCCAGTGTCAAATAACTTACAGGACAGCCTGGCAGATTTGGAAGACAGAAGCAGGTGAATCTTGGAGTTTGACACCAGCCAGAACGACATAATGAGACCTTATCTCAAAAAGAAACAAAAAAAGCCAGGCAGTGATGGCATGTGCCTTTCATCTCAGCACTCCGGAGGCCGAGGCAGGTAAATCTCGAGTTCAAGGCCACGCTGGTCTACACAGAGTTACCCTGACTCAAATACCAAAACAATTGGAGAGCAGCCTCATCTTTAGAGTGAGTTCCGGAGCAGACAGAGCCACACAGAGAAACCCAGTCTCAAATAGATAAATAACCAAAACCAACAAAAAGACCAGTCTCCAAGTTGCAACTTTATTACTTAAGCACAAAACTCACTAAGTCCACCTCTTTTTTTTTTTTCCTATTCTTTTTTTCAGAGCTGGGGATCCAACCCAGGGCCTTGCGCTTGCTAGGCAAGCGCTTTTACCACTGAGCCAAATCCCCAACCCCAGTTCACCTCTTTTTTTTTTTTTTTGGTTCTTTTTTTCGGAGCTGGGGACCGAACCCAGGGCCTTGCGCTTCCTAGGCAAACGCTCTACCACTGAGCTAAATCCCCAGCCCCGGTTCACCTCTTATACCCTGAGTAGTTGAGCCAAAGTGAACTCAGTTATAACGAACCCAAGGTCATTCATTCCGCAGACCCACTCTGCAGGAAGTATGCAGAGGAAATGAAGTTCTATATAGATCACAGGCTGGAGACTTCTATATATGTGTTTGGAGGAATCAAAGGACGCGTGTTTTAGGAAGTCACCTCTCTAGAGTGTAAGAAATCAAAACAGGGCCCAAACCAACCCAACTAATCTCAGAGTAGGTAACCAATGAACTTATAAATGAAAAACAAGTTATCATATGGTGGAAACACTAGAAGCGTTAGGCCCAAGCTCTTATGAAAACGTCACAGAATACTAGCCAAGAGGGCCCTGCAGATGGGAAGTCTGCAGATCCGGAGAAAACCCCTACTTCCTGGTTCTCCTAGACACAGTAACAGGTCTCATTTTGAGAGTTCAGGGTTTTCCTGCTGCTTGAACAGCAAGGTCAAGACCCTCGGGTAAGATTCTGCCCACATTTCTCTTGCCTCTCAAATAGAGGACACCTGGCTAACTCCCCCGGTTACTTCTGAAAGCCAGGGGGATCCTCTTCCCAACAAATATCTTCTCACCAACCCTCCTGATCTTAGGTTTCCCTCTTCCCGAAGAAGAAAACCACCCTGCTCTCCACCTGGCCACCGGAGGTATTCCGAAGCCCTCGGGTGGAACCTTCTCCTTACTGCCCTTCATCTTGGGAAGAACGTTCCTTCCTCTCCTAGCCCTCTAAAGGACCTGCCTCCTTCCCCTAGGACTGGTGGCCGAGGCCTCTTCCCTCTGGGAAAGGCTGGACCCTACTTCTTACACTCGGCACCCCACCCCCACCCCAACACGCCGCTCTCTCCCCCCGGCACGACCCAGGCCTGACCCAGCTCCTCCGCATAAGGCCCGAGCTCCCAGACCCCGTATTTGGGGGGGTTTCCCGGTTCCCCTGGCCCTTCCGCGAGGACTTCTGGGCCCCTCGGTCCGGGGGCGCTGAGCCTCCCCCAACCCCCGCCCAGCACAGGGTTCGCAGGGCCCGGAGCCAGGCCTGGCTGGCCACGCTGGGGGCGGCCTGGCTGCTCAGGGGGACCCAGCGGCAGCGTCCCCCCCCCCCCGCGGCGCCGCGACGTCCGCTCGCTCCCGGCGGCGGCGGCGGCACGCACAGGGCGAGGGGGAGGCGCCCGCGAGGCAGCAGCCCCCGCCCCTGCGTGTGCCTGCCTGCCCTCGCCGGCCGCCGCGCGGCCCCTGCGCCCGCCCCCTGCCCCCAGCCCTCGCCGCGCCCGCGCCGCGCGCCCACCCTCCCCCTCCTCACCGTCTCCGTCGGCGGGCGGGCGGCGAGCGGCCAGGGCGGGCGGGCGACGGAGCATGCGCACAAGCCGCCACGGCTGCCGCCGCCACCGCCGCCGCGAAGCCGGGCTCCAGCACTTCCGGCCGCCGCCGCGGGCGAGCTGGCGCCTTAAAGGGGACGCGTCCTTATTGTGGGCCGCGCAGAGAACACCCACCTTAGCCGAGCGATTTGGGCAGCTCCGGAGCTTAGGCCTTCGGCCTTTGAAAGGCATTGTTGGAGAAGTCGCCTAGGGACTAAATAAGGTTTAGATGCAAAGATCAACTTGCCTTGACTCTTGTGGAGGGCGGGGGCTTTTCTTTCCCCAAATCCTCTTTATTGATGCTTACAGTTTATCAGAGTTTCAGGTTACCAACGTGGAATCAAAAGATGTGGCTGAGGATAATAACTCCTTCCTGTGTCCAAACCATGGTTCTTTGCCGAGGTTCTCCTGCTTGTGCGGGTTCTGGGCTCAAGTTTGAACTTCCTTGGAATGGGTAAAACTGTGGAGTGACTTGACAACTCTAAGCCACTTACTTCGAGGTAGTGTATGTCGCTCATATAGAATGAAATGATACTTGAAAAGTACTTTGGGGGTTGGGGATTTAGCTCAGTGGTAGAGCGCTTGCCTAGCAAGCGCAAGGCCCTGGGTTCGGTCCTCAGCTCCGGAAAAAAAAAAAAAAAGGAAAGTACTTGAGCAAGTTTTTGAGGCCGGGAATACTGACAAGCTTTAAGACAGTGTAGTGTGGTCAGGCCTTGGGGAAGATGCTTTTTGTTTATAAAATCCTCACAGCATCTTACCTTTTCATTCTTATCTTAAAAGGTTAAACAGGAACACTGGCACGTGGTGGTACACCCCTTTAATTCCAATAGAATTCCTGTCTAGCCTGGTCTATATAGTGAGTTCTAGGCCAGCCAAGGCTACCATAGACCTTGTCTCAAAAAAAGCAAGTGAAAAGTAGAGATGAGGGATATGAGGAGGAAAGTAGGTCAGTAGGTGGAACACATGTGGAAAGCCGGAATTATTTCCCCCGTCGCTTCCTATATACATTGTATCTGTCTTCTTTGCTGCCAAAGGGCAGATTGTCGGCTGGGTTTCTGTGTGTAGATGGCTCCTCGGGTACAGGCCCCTGATCACCTGAGTTACACCGCTCGAACTTACATAGTGGAAGGAGAACACACACATATCTAAGTATGTGAGAGGTTTTTTAATTTAAGAGCAAGCAGAAAAAGAATCACTGGAGGCTGGAGAGATGGCTCAGCAATTAAGGGTGTGTACTCTTCTTGCTGGGGACCTGAGTTGGGTTCTCAGCACTCCTGTGGGCTGGCCCACCATTACCTGTAACAATCATCTTTAGGGGATCCAACCTCTGTTCTAGCCTCCGGTGATACTGCATTCACATGACAAACACACATACAGTTAATACAGTTATACATAAGAAATAAGACCTCCGGGTTGGGGATTTAACTCAGTGGTAGAGCACTTGCCTAGCAAGCGCAAGGCCCTGGGTTCGGTCCCCAGCTCCAGAAAAAAAAAAAAAAAGATTGCGTGCTAGAAATAAGATCTCAAGCTCCCGCCACCCCCAGAGACAGGAATCATACAGCAGAACTAAGTGTGTGAGGGGTGTGTGTGTGTGTGTGTGTGCACACGCACGTGTGACATTTGGCATTCCACAGTTGGTGATTGGTGTTGACAGCCTAGGGATCATGACAGAGCACAGCTCGCTTAACCCTGCTGTCTTCACCTAAAAAACAGTTGTCCCACTGGAGACTGTCACCAGAACCCTATAAGGAGACTCTGTACTTTATGTCTGTATGATTGTGAGACCAGTACTCCAGTAGATGATGGTCTTGAATTCTTGCTCCTCCTACCTCTGACTCCCAAGTGCTAGATTACATACCAATAACACCATGCCCAGGTTCTGAGGTGCTGGGGATAGACTCCAGGCCTTTATAAATGCTAGCAAGCCCAATTGGGCTATATTGTCAGCCCCTGGTCTTTTGTTTGCTTTTCCTTTTATTGATATTTTTTTTTTTTTTTTTTTTCGGAGCTGGGGACCCAACCCAGGGCCTTGCGCTTCCAGGCAAGCGCCTACCACTGAGCTAAATCCCCAACCTGGATATTTTCTTTATTTACATTTCAAATGTTATTCCCTTCTTTCCGGCAACCCCCTATCCCAACTCCCCTCCCCCTGCTTCAATGAGGGTGCTCTCCCACCTACCCACCCACTGTTTTTTTTTTTAAATTTATTTATTTATTATATATAAGTACACTGTAGCTGTCTTCAGACACACCAGAAGAGGGCATCGGATCTCATTACAGATGGTTGTGAGCCACCATGTGGTTGCTGGGATTTGAACTCAGGACCTCTGAAAGAGCAGACAGTGCTCTTAACCGCTGAGCCATCACCCCAGCCCCACCATTGCTTATTTTTAAGATTGATTTTTGTGTCTGGGACATTTAATGGGGCCACCCAGAAAGAGCATACAAAAATAGGGTAGAAGCCAGGTACCCAAACTTAGAGGACATCGAGCCTGAAGGAACCCTCAGGGGCCAGCCTAAGTGGCTGGAAAGGTTGGGTTACTGGGCAGAGGGAGAAAGGAACTCCACATAGCAGCCTGGATGTTCCTAAGAGGAGATGGTGCCAACAACATCAGAGCTGCCAAAAAAACTCTGGAAGGGAAAAGGGATAGCCATTGGGGTTCAGCACCTGAGGAGCTGATCCTGCTGGGGCGGAGGGAGTCCTTTCCGAGGCAGGGGACTAAACTGAGCTGGATGGCAGTAAATGGAGCTTGTGCGGAAAACACTGGGTAGCGACAACTGTAATTATATTTATTATATTGCTGGAATGAAGGGAACAACAAACCGAGGTAATAGGATGACTGTTGGCTTTCAGAGGAAAGTGATGTGGAAGATCCCACCCCCACTTAATCATTCTTCCTGTAACCAAATGCTCACTCACAAAGGGTGGAAAAACACAGAATGCATTTCTATTTAGAACTGACATATTTCCAGCTAATATTTTTCTATTAATTTCTTCCTTTACCTTCATGATTTATTATCCATACACAGTTCTGAATTATACTTTTTTTTTTTTTTAGTTCACTAAATGCCGTTTCTTAGGAATTGAAGAGATGTTAGGATATTTGAGCTTTGATTTGGTTTTGTGGTGCTGGGATCAAACCCAGTGTCTGGTGCATGCTAAGAAAGGTACATCACAACCAGGGGGTGGGAAAGCCCGGGAGAGGCAGAGGCAGGCAGATCTGAGTTCAAGGCCAGCCTGTTCTACATAGCAAGTTCCAGTATAGCAAAGGTTACAGAGAGAAACCCTGTATCTTGAAAAAAAAAAAAAAATGCTTTGACCCAGCCTGGTAGCCCAGTACCTGCAACCTCTGCTACAGTGGAGAGGCATACAGATCATAAGTTCAAGGTCAGCCTGAGTTGCAGAGTGAGTGGGTTAGCATGTGCGAAATGCTACCTTTTACCAAACGAAGAACACGCGGTAGTGAGATGCTTGACGTCTGTCAGGTTTTGTGTCACCCCCTCATCACCCAATTTCGATTAGGAGAGGATTCTGTTTATTTGAGTGAAAAAGGAAGTTGACCAATGGAGGAGATGACTGTTCTGAAGGGGCGTCTACTGGGGAGACGCTGTTGCCCGTACCAGAGCAGGCTTTCCAGGTGACCTCAGGCAGTAGCTTTGGAGGGAAGATTGAGACTTGGATGTTTTAAGTGTATCTATCTGATTTCTGTTTTGGCCGATGATCTTCTCCAGACCCTATACATACATTTGAAATGCCTCTATGATCCCAACGCCTTGGTAGGGCAAGGCAAGCCGTGTTATCAGTTTGAGACTACCCTGGGCTACACGGTGAGGGTTTGTTTGTTTTTAGTTTTAGTGCATTGGTGTTTTGTCTACATATTAATCTAGGGGAGGATGTTAGCTTTCTTGCAACTGGAATTGCAGACAGTTGTGAGCTGCTGTATGGGTGCTAGGATTGGAACCCGGGACCTCTAGAAGAGCAACCAGTGCCCCTAACCAGAGTCATTTCCTTAGCCTACATAGTGAGTTCTAGTTCATGAGCTATTGTCTCAAGGAGCAAAAAACTAAACAGAGAAGCCCATCCCTCGTCTCTGTACCTGGTCTTGATCTCCCTGGATATGTAACAGCCAGAGCCTCCTGGTGGCCCCCCCACTCCCTGCCCCAGTGCTTTTAAGTACTCAGTCTTCTGATACCCCACAGGTCCTAAGAACAAAACTTGAAGTCCTTTTCAGTCTCCCTGACCTCTTCTCAACTTGCTTTCTGTCTCTGCTGTCTCATAGCGGCTCCCATCCCCCCATTTACCTCAGCCCCACACTGGCCCTCTCATCCCAACACAGGAATTCCATGGCCTATGGAGGTATGCAGCTTCCTCACTTGAGATATCCCTCCAAATCTTCAGCAGCCTCTCTCCCAGGCCTGAGAGGTCTTTCCTGTCCTCCCTGTCCTTGTGAACACCCTCTTCCACATCTCTTAATGTTATCTGGGAGGAACTACGATCCAGAATTGGAAGGCTCACCTGGGATCCAGATCTTGAGGATCACCAGATACAAGTTTCTTTCTTTTTTCAATTATTTTTTTAAAAGATTTATTTATTTATATGAGTACAATGTAGCTGTCTTCAGACACACCAGAAGAGGGCATCAGATCTCATTACAGATGGTTGTGAGCCACCATGTGGTTGCTGGGAATTGAACTCAGGACCTCTGGAAGAGCAGTCAGTGCCCTTAACCACTGAGCCATCTCTCCAGCCTAAGATACAAGTTTCTGACCTGGATCTTGGCATGGAGATCTTGAGGCATAGTGGCTATGAATCCCAGGAGACTAAGGCAAGGAGATCTCTGAATTTAAGGTTATCTGGGACAAAGCAAGTACAAGATCCAGGCATGGTGGTACACACTTTTAATCTGGGCCATACCTTCTACTGGAGACCTACATGAGGACATTGGAAGAAGGAAGATTCTACTTGTCTTGTGGGACTGAGCAACTGCTAGATCCTTGGGCTTCCATTCACAGCTGACCACTGCTGTGGAGTTGGACTACAGACAAATTCCCTTACTATTTAGAGACTACCCATAAGTTCTGTGACCCTAGAGAACCGACTCTACACCCATACCCACCAGGGCTTCCTCCTGCCTGGACTTGCTCCCTCCATAATACATACTTTCTCTGTGAAGGTTCAGACAGATTATATTAGTCTCAGAGGACTCCCTGGTACACAGAACTCTCAAAAGAATTTGTTGAGAGGGGCAGAGAAGCCGTGGCAGGACAATATGGCAGGTGACGTTAAGATTCTGCTCTGTGTATTTACAGGTTGTTATCAATGTTCCTAAGGGATGGATGGTACCGGGCTTTGTATGTTTAAGTGGGCAATTATATCTTATCAATTGGATCTAAAAAAAAAAAAAAAGAATTTGTTGCTTAAGAACTACTGCATTTTCTGTCCCTCCCTCCCCACCCCCTACAGCTTTTCCCCCTCTTCTGTATCATCCACACTCTGAAACCAGAAACTAGTAACAGATGGGATGTGAATCAGAAAAGAAGGCAGACTCAGAAAGAGAGGAAGCTCTGCCAATTAAAAAAAAAAAAAACAACCCAAAAACTGAGACTAATGTAGATGAGGACAGGTTAGTCACTGCCTCAGCCACCTCAGCCCCATCTGAGGTGTCAGCATCAGAGGGAAAAGCTGACTTCTGGCTTAGGAGGAAGGGTGAGAGCCCTGCTGGCACTGTGCTTATGAGTCTCGGTCTCAACCTCAGCATCCCTATGTATAAGAAGGAGATGGCGGTCAGGAGTACTGGCCCACAGCTTTAATCCCAGCACTCAGGAGGCAGAAGCAAAAGGATCTTTGTGAGTTCAAGGCCAGCCTGGTCTGCAGGGTGAGTTCCAGGACAGCCAGGGCTACACAGAGAAACTCTGTCTCAAAGAGCAAAAAATAAACAAACTGATGGTAGGGGTGCCCACTGGAGCTGAGTGTGTTGGTTCAATCCCAGCAGATCTCTGCGCTCTAGGCCGGTCTGGTTTACAGGGTGTACCTCTGTCACAAAACCAAAAACACCACCAGCAAAAAAGACGTTCAGCTAGCATCCCTATTACTATCTACCTACCCACAATGCCCCGTGCCCAGATAGTGGTCCTTCAGGTGCCCATGGGAACTTAGCTAGGACCAGAGTTTCTTCCGCCCTGGGTATTACACGAGCCTGTGCCACACATGCAGTTTTGTCCCCTGGAGTATACGCTCCTTGAGCCTGTGACCACCTCCCAGCTCAGTGCAGGAATGTCAAAGCCCATAAGAACTCCATATTCTTCCTCCCTGTTTTCTTGTTTTCCTTTGTTGCTTCACTCCTTCCTCACTATACAACCCTGGCTAGTACTCACAGAGATCTCGCTTACCTCTGCCTCCTGAGTGCTAGGCTAAAGAGATCTACCACTACAGGGCCAGTGGTGGCCCATGCCTCTAATCCCAGCACTTGGGAGGCAGAGGTAGGCAGATCTCTTAAGTTCGAGGCTAACCTGGTCTATAGAGTGAGTTCCAGGACAGCCAAGGCTACACAGATACACAGAGAAATCCTGTCTCCAAAACCAAAACAGAACAAAGTGCCACCACACCTAGACTATGTATATATAATCTTTAATTTATGTGTGTTTGCATTCATGTATACATATTTCATTTGTACCTAGTGCCAAGGAAACCAGAAGAAGTGGGAATACTGGGTACTGGTAACTGAACAATGCTCATAACTGCTGAGCCATCTCCCTAGCCCCACATCCTTTTCTAAAGCTAATAAAAGCTGGGTGAAATGGTACACCAGCATTGGTACATTGGTACTGTGTGTGTGTGTATATATATATATATAATATATATATACACACATACTATATATACATACACACACATACATACATATACATATACACACCTTGGTACTGTATATGGACACATATATATGAGTAGTTACTTCAAAGATTATTTTTTAAAGATTTATTTATTTATTATATATGAGTACACTGTAGCTGTCTTCAGACACACCAGAAGAGGGCATCAGATCTCGTTACAGATGGCTGTGAGCCACCATGTGGTTGCTAGGATTTGAACTCATGACCTCTGGAAGAGCAGTCAGTGCCGCTGAGCCATCTTTCCAGCTCTGATTTGCTTATTCTTACAGGAAGGCATTTCGAAGTGGGATATTCCTTTTGCCTGCATTAATACAATGTAACCTTCAATTTTCTAACCTGTGAAGCAGAGCCACACCCACTTCTCTTAGGAATCCAGTTGCAGGGCTAGAGAGATGGCTGTTTGGTTAAGAGCACTGGCTGCTCTTCCAGAGTCCCAAATTCAATCTCAGACACCTACAGGGTGGCTCATTATTGGTCTTCAACTGTTAATCCTAAGAAATCCAGTGCCCAGGCACACAAGCAAGTAAAACAAAAATAATTTAAATGAAAAAGAAATAGCTAACGGGCTGGAAAGACAGCTCAGAGGTGAAAGCACTCTTCCAGAAGACCAGAGCTCAATCCCAACACCCATATGACAGAACACATTGGAATGTAAACGCTAGTTCCAGAGGATCCCATGCCCTCTTTTTTTTTTTTTTTTTTTTTTTTTTTTTTTTTTTTTTTTTCGGAGCTGGGGACCAAACCCAGGGCCTTGCGCTTCCCTAGGTAAGCGCTCTACCACTGAGCTAAATCCCCAGCCCCCATGCCCTTTTTTATCCCAACACAAATACATATGAGGGCACACAGTCATGCACCTTTGCAAACAATACCAATTGTTGAGAACACGCCACTTATTTTGACATTACCACAAATAAATATTTGTGACCTGGTGTTATAGCATTGACTTCTAACTCCAATATTCACAAAGCACACAAAGTATGAAACTAGACAAGGGTAATACTAAGATACAGAAAAAAGGATATCAAAGTCTACAAACACTGTAAATTATGTTGTTTGTTCACAACAATAAGGGTGTCACAAGTTATAAATACCAGCCCCTCATTACTACACAGACAAGACAGAAACTTAAAACAAAATGCAACTGTCAGAGAAAACACTTATTTTCACAAGTGCGCAGGCGCCGGGACCAACGATCACCAGCTGCCCAAATACCAAAAAATTATGCTTCCGAAATCTCTTGATGTCGATTCCGCACGCAGAGCAATCGAGTTGCCCTGCGTGTGCCACTCACGACAGAAGCCCTTTTTGCTCGAGCATTTTCAGAAGCACAAAGGCATTGGCGTCTCACCCATCTTAGGGTAAAGGTGACAAAATCTAACCAACTTTCAACTGTCTATTGTCGAAGCTAAGAAGCGAACTCTCGATTCTTTTCAAGCTGAGGGAAAGCCTTCACAAAGAAAACTGTTGTCTTCGATTTTTGTATAGAAATAACGGGACGTCCGTGAGTCAATATGCAAATCAGAGCAGTGCTTGCCGGGAAGGCTCTGGTCCGCGCGGAGAGAAAGGTAGGTGGCGCTAGTGCAAAACAGCTTCTTCCAGCTAGAAGTGGGATATTGGGTTCTAGGAGCCTTTAGGTAACTTAACTGGGGATACATGGTGCCCCAACCAGTCAAAACTGAAAATGTGTAATCGAGTGCCACTCGTAGCCTCCAGTTCGGACGTTGTGCTTGTCATATGAGTGGCTAGGGATTGAACTTAGGTCTTCTGACAGGGACGCACAGGAGGAGACTGTGATTGTAAAAGCAAAAATGGAGTAAATGTATCCTCAAAGACCTAGGTGATGGGGAGGGGTTAAAGAGAGCTGACTCTTGTGCTCATATGACAGGACGATTTATTCTGTTCCTCAATGAAATCAGATACAGTTTTTAAAAGGAAGCCAGGTGTGGCCTGTAATCCCTGAACACAGGAGGCTGACACACAAGCATTATAGTGAGTTATAGGCTAGGCTATTATACACGTTGAGTTCCAAGCCCTCCTGGTCTACATGACACCCATTTCAACAAAAACGAAACCACTGGACTGAGTATATTGGCACATGTAATCCTACATGGAAGACTGCTGCAGAGTGACTCCTACAACTTCCAGGTCGGCCTGGGTTTCCTGAGGAACCTGTATCAAAAGACAAAATGCACCCCAGAAAAAAAAAATGATAGCTTTTCATTTACTTATCTCTGAGACGGGGGTTGTGTGTGACTTAGGCCCTGACTGAAGAGATCACCATTTTGGTGTGTTCAACAGAGCCTACTTGCAAAGGAACAGCCCAGTTTGTTGATTTTTAACATCCCCCTCAAAGAGGTGGGTGGGGTGGTCAGAAAACTCACCTGAGAACCCAGCTGCTCTAGAATGAACAACGGATCACACGTGACTGATTGTCTGTGGTGTGCAAGAAAGGTTATAGTCTGTAAACCAAGTAACACTAGGGAGAGGGCTCTATCCATGCACTATAGGACACTCGTTATCCATGCTAAATAGCGCTTTTTAAGGTGTGGCTTTTGGGGGACAAATTAACCACACACCCCTGTTGTAACCTCTCACTTGCTATGTAAATAAACCAAATAAACTACCTAGCTGCCTAGAGTGAATTTTGGTGGAATCCTGCCGCAGGCTGGGAAGAAGGGCAGACTATGTCTCCTCCAGGAAAGGAAGTTTAGCCAAGTATCTCATCAGTTGGCCCAGCACTGAACTTGAGTGCCTGCTGCTTCAGCCTCCATAGTGCTTTGTTTGTTTTTAAGATTTATTTTACTTATGAGTACACTGTCACTGTCTTCAGAAACATAGAAGAGGGCATACACTGTTGCTGTCTTCAGTCACACCAGAACAGGGCATCTGATCCCATTACAGATGGTTGTGAGCTACCATGTGGTTGCTGGGAATTGACCTCAGGACCTCTGGAAGAGCAGTCAGTGCTTTTAACCACTGAGCCATCTCTCCAGCCTCCCCAGAATGCATTTTAAGTTAAAGTGTTAGCTCTCGATATGCTGCATGTTTATAGGGCCCTCTACTCTGAATCTAGCCTCCAGTGATAGGTTCGAGGTCAACATCTGAAGTCTTTCCTCAGTCACTTCCATTGTTTGAGATCAGGTCTCTCACCCAACTGTCCTCAACCCACCTAGACTGGCCAGCAAGTTGCAGGGATCCTCCTGTGTTTGGCTACCAGAGCCTTCAGATATTAGTCTTTTTCTGAGGATGCTGGGGATGGAATGCTGATCCTAAGTTCAATACAGAGTACTTTAACCATTTCACGAGCCCTTCCCCCCACTCCTGTTTTTATGTTAAAAAGGGCGTACAGAAGCATACAATACTTTTTGAGTGCTTTAATAATGGAGTTCCCTGCCCTTTGTAAAGTGGAAGGTACCAAAGGAGCTAAACAGGAAGAGTACTGTAGTTGAAACTGGTGAGGACCAGGGTGGGTGCTGCCAACGGTCCATCAAGGGATCCTTCTATAATCCAAGTGTTCATTTGTCACCACACCCTTCATTTGACACAGTGCTCTTACTGTGAAGCACTGGCTAGCCTGACGACCAGGCTAGCCTCAAACTCATACCTGCCCCTGCCTCCCGAGAATAGGGATCAACAGCTCGAGCTAAGATGCCATACCTCAGATGTTTCCTTAAATACAAATTCCCATCTCACCCCTCAGTTTCCATGTCTTTTCACTGCACACTGAACAGAATCCTCCCACCTCTTCCAGCTGTCCCTTCCTGTCACCTAACCAAGCTTCAGCCATGCTGGCTATCTTAGTCTTGAGCATTGACTCAGGACCCTCCATCAGTCACAGTCTTTATTCTTACCTCTCGTGCACTTGCCTGTAAACTCTTTTTTTTTTTTTTTTTCTATTCTTTTTTTCGGAGCTGGGAACCGAACCCAGGGCCTTGCGCTTGCTAGGCAAGCGCTCTACCACTGAGCCAAATCCCCAACCCCGCCTGTAAACTCTTAAGGACAAATTTGTCTGACTTCCCCCACAGGATACACTCAGCACATAGCAAAATAAATAAATAAATAAATAAATAAATAAAAATTAATAGATGGAAGAATGCAACAGCAGAAACTGATTTGTTCTCTAAGGAGAACCATGATAGAAAAATAACGCTGGGGCTGGAGAGATGGCTCAGTGGTTTAAGGAATCTCTTACTCTCGAAGACGATCTATGGTCAATGCCAGTTGCCACATGGTGGCTCACAACTATCTGTAACTTCAACTCCAAGGTTTCAATGCTCTTTTCTGACCTCTTTGTGCACCAGCCATGAACATGGCATACATATATAAATGCAGACAAAACACTTTTGGCATTCTCTTTTCTTTTCTTTTTTTTTTTTGGTTCTTTTTTTCGGAGCTGGGGACCGAACCCAGGGCCTTGAGCTTCCTAGGCAAGCGCTCTACCACTGAGCTAAATCCCCAACCCCTCAGACAAAACACTTTTACGCATAAAATAAATCCAAAATAAAAATCAGACTATAGTCAGTTTGCCACTTAATGGTAACTAAGCTCTTGCATCCAGGACTTTGGACCAAGAGGGTGGATGCGCCTAGTAGGATGAGGATGGAAAGATGGAACGGAATCTGGGCGGGAACCGTTAGTAGCTGAGATGTTAGACTTGTATACATCGGTTTGCAAGATCTCCATTTTACTGAGGATCCTTGCCAGGGGCTAAAACCGCGTGTTGTTTACATGCCTAGCATTTGGAACAGGGAAAATAACAAAAAATGTACTCAAAGCTCAGGATTTAATGGTTTAACGGTTACTGGACCACCCCGGGCTTTGGAGTGAGAATTTTCAGTTCAAGTTGAGAACCTACATCTCTTAGGTAGAATTTCACACAAGTTTCTTCCACTACTGCATGACATTCCAAGTAAAGGACTTAACCACTTCCTCAGACAGCTCTCGTTCAAGTGTTATTGAGCCACAAATTAACTAATGGGCACAATCAGCCTCTCTAGTCCCCAAGTTCTCGAGCTGCCAAATAGTTGAAATCTATGCCGAACTGAGGTCCCATCCTCATATCACGACAAAGGCACCAACCAAAAATGGCGACTTGGAAGCCCTCCGAGGCCGTTGGTTACCTAGATATGAGTCGGAAAGAAACATCTAGGGCAGGGATTCACGCCGAGGTAGGAGACGCAGTTGGTCCACCAGTCAGCCACACAACACACAGCAGAAAACACAACTGACCAGCTAGGCGCTAGGCTCACAGCTCAACCACGTGCTGTAGTAAGGTCTGCGCCTGCGCTAGTCAGGCGCGCGCCCGGCGGCCGGAAGAGCCGCGCGTTTCCGGGTTGGAGGCGGGGAGCGGTGCCGGAAGTGCTTGGGGAGGGCCGCGCAGTCGGACCGGCTGCTGAGACGAAAGCTTCACTGGGGCAGTCTCCGCATATCATGGGGAGATAGACGCTGCTGCCTGTGAGTCTTGGGCCCTGGCAGTTGAGGATGAAGAGCGGGAGGAGGGTGTCAGGACCCAGACCCACAGCGGGTCAGTGCTGGAAGAACTAGGTTGTGGAAGAGACGGGGCTGTGAGGAGCCAGGCTCTTGGGACGGGACTTGAGGGGTTCGGGCTCGCAGAAGCAGCGGCTGTTGGGGACTCGGGCTCTGAATGAGACTTAGGAAACGGGGACGGATGTGAGTTCTGCAGCATCTGAGGGAAATCCTTCTGAGAGGGACACAGATGGTGAAGACCCTGTACTTTATAGGAAGCGAGGATAGGAACGAAACGGGGCGTGAAGACACCGGCTCCAGAGAGGTAAAAGTGGAGCCCGAGTCTCGGGCTCCTAAGAGACAGAAGCAGAACGGTAAAGTCCCAGCTCCTAAGGATTCAGAAACAGGGCAGCAAAGACCTAGGGACTGGAGATAGAAAAGCAGGCAGAGAAGACTTGAGTTTGAAAGGGAACAGAAATGGGCAGTGAGGACTAGGGTCTTCTTTGGGGACAAGATCTGGGCTTTCAGACTCAAGAGTTTCTGAAGGGACAGGGATGTGAGGACCCGAGCTCCTAAAAATGGAAGATCTAAGGGGTCCTTGAAGGCTGGGAGATCAACCTTCAAGGGAAAGAGGTTGAAAAGATTTAGCGATCTGTTCTCTGTACCCAGAGGGTTACGATATGTTCGGGGGAAGACTTCTTGGCGCTGCCTATTTGGCTTTTTGCATTTAGGCTGCTTCTTGTGTCAGATACTTAATCTAGAAAACCCACATAAAACATCTTAGTTTTTCTTCATTATTGTGAATCAGATATAAAGTTGAAAGCAGTCGAACTCAAATATATATATGTATGTTACTTAAGCCCTATTCCATTCAGTCCCTGTGGAGCACAGATCTCTGCATCACAAGCAAACTGTCATAGATGGAAGGGCAGCAAAAGATCATTTTGAATTCTTTTACATTTCAGGAAAAGAGGGGCCAAAGAAAGATTAGCATCACTATGAGCCAATTCGGTTATACCGACCTCTACCATGTACAGCAAATAAGAGATGCTTGGTTGAAATTACTCGAATAAAATGCTTTTAGAATCTCTACCCTCAAACTCAGAAGGGATTTTTTTTTCTAATGGATTTTAATATTTTAGTACCTATTATGGCATTGTGTTACAATGTGAGGAAACAAACTTAAGTGAAAGCCATTTTACTTACTTTTCAAAAATGTGTTGAGAAATTCACAAGTAAATGTGACCTAGAACATTTTCTAGGGATTGCTTTTAGAAGAGTGACTTGGACCCTGTCGTTTCTCTTCATAAAGATCCACGACTGAAACCTCCTCAGATGAATCGGGCAAAACTTAATCACTTTGGGGTTTTTTTGTTTTTTTTTGTTCCCTCCTCCCTCTTCTCTCTCTCTCTCTCTCTCTCTCTCTCTCTCTCTCTCTTCTCTTCTTTCTTTCTTTTTAAGACAGTTTTTCTGTGTAGCCCTGGCTATCCTGGAACTCACTCTGTAGGCCAGTCCGGCTTCAAACCCCAAGAAATCCTCCGGTCTCTGCCTTGGGAGTGTTAGGATCAAAGGTGTGTGAACGACTTCCAACACTTTCAAGCATTCCATTACTTCGTTATCACAATTCCACAGTTAAGTATGGTTAGTCCTGTTGTACTACGTCTTATGTCCATAGAGGTTAAGGAGTTTGTCTTAAACAGCATAGTACGGAGTAGCTTATCCCCAGATGTGCCTCTAAAACTGTCTTGAACTTTCCTAAGTGGACTCCCCTCCATGTGTAATTTGCATGTGAGCAAAATATACATAATATTTATAAAGCCTGCCACTGAATGAAAGCACACCCCTCCTCCCCCAACTATTTAGCTCCTCCTAGCCTGGAAATTGCTATGTAGACCAGGCTGGCCTCAAACTCTGAGATCCACCTGCCTCTGCCTTCAGAGCCCTGGGATCCAAAGCTGCACCATCATACCCAGCTTCTTCCTTAACTCCTTTTAAAGTCAAGGACTGTGACGTTTAGGATACTTCCATAGTATTTGAGATCTTAAGTTCCTGTGTTTTCACAGAAGCATAGATATTCCAGGTAGAAAGAGAAATATTTGTAGACTCCTACAATAGAACAGGTTATATTTAATTTTTTTGAAAATTAGGGGGGTTGGGGATTTAGCTCAGTGGTAGAGCGCTTGCCTAGCAAGCGCAAGGCCCTGGGTTCAGTCCCCAGCTCCGAAAAAAAAAAAAAAAAAAAAGAAAATTAGGGCGACATCATTAATTGCTAGTGTGTACTAGATGTGGACGCTTGGGCTAACATAGCCAAGCATCATAGTGCTTGACTGTGATCCCATTACATTGGAGGTAGAGGCTGGAAGATTAGGAGTTCGATGTCAACATGAGACTTTATCTCAAAGGAAAAAAAAAAAAGAAGCAGATCAGGTGAGGTGGTTCTTCTGCTGAGGTGATTGTCACAAAGAGGGATGATTTCAGTTCAGTCCCTGAGTCCTGAGTGATGGAAGGAGAGAACCAACCCCAAAATTATCCTCTGGAAAAGTTTTTTTTTTTTTTTGTTATTGTCATTTTTAACATCCTTGAAGCTATTATTTTCCCGGTAGCTTAGCCGCTACTATTAGTTTTTAAGACTTTTACTAAGGGTGATGGGACACGTACAGCTGGCACACAGAGAAAGACCATCCACAAAGCAAGGGAGGATTTGTGAAGCTAAAGCCTCTGGTGCCATTTTTTTTTTTCTTTTTTCTTTTTTTCGGAGCTGGGGACCGAACCCAGGGCCTTGCGCTTGCTAGGCAAGCGCTCTACCACTGAGCTAAATCCCCAACCCCCTCTGGTGCCATTTTTAAAGATTTGTTTGTTTGTTTGTTTGTTTGTTTGTTCATTTCTTATTGGGAAGGGGCATTGAGGCAGGGTGTCTCTGTGTAGTCCTGACTGCCTTAGAACTCTGCAGACCAAGCTGGCCTCAAATTCACATGAATGTTTCACCTCGATATATGATTGTGTCCCTCTGTGCTGATTCTCCCAGAGTCCTGAAAAGGCCATTGGGTCTCCCTAGAACTGGATTATGATCCATTGTGTGGATGCCAGGGGCAAAAACTAGGTCCTCTGCAAAAGCAACAAGTTCTCTTAACCACTGACCCATCTCCTGCTCCAATACTGTTTTCAGAAGCCTGCGTGAAAGTGATCAGGATTTATTTATACCAAATTATGAGCAAAAGCAGACCCATATCACCATCCTGTTGATTTTAAATTGAGGGGGAGGTTGTGGTTTTTAGACAGGGTCTCACTGTACCTAAGACTGTTGCCTTGGCTTCCTGAATGCTGGCAGGACATTTATGCACCACAGTGCCCAGCTTGATAGTTGAGACAGTGATAATGGATTGCTGAGTTAGCATTCTTACCTATTTCACAAAATACTTCAACTTTTTCCTTTTTAAACTTTGTGTATTTGTCTTTATATGTGAGTGTAGGTGCTGCTGGAGATCAGAGAAGTCAGATCCCCTAGAAATGGGGGTTTTGGGGGTTGTGATCCCCTTTATATGAGTGCTGAGAACTTAACGTGGTTCCCCTGAAAAAGCAGATGTACTCTTAACCACTGAGCCACCTCTCCAGCTCCCTACAGCTTTCTTCTGATTCAGGGTCACTAACTCAGGCTGGTCTCAAACTCTGTATAGCCAAGGATGACTGAATTCTGATGCTCTGAGTGCTGGGGTTACAGGCATGGACCACTACACCAAGTTTACGTGGTGCTGGGTATCCAGCCCACAGTGTCACTATGCTAGGCACACACATTACCAACTGAGTACGTCCCAACCCAACATCCAGTTTGTGTTCTGCACTATGAAACAGGTGTGCTAGAGCCATCTTGAAATATTCTCATATGGACTTTATTTTAAACTAAAGTGCTTGTTGGACCTTAGAGGGACTTTAGAATCTGCAGTGGTTCAGCTGCTAAAACAGATGTAGAACCAGAGGCAAAGCTGGCACCTACCTCTTGTCACTTGGGTTTTGCACAGTACCTTTTTTTTTTTTTTTTTTTTTTTTTTTTTTTTTTTTTTTTTTTTTTTTGGGCTTCTGGGCCGACCCAGTGGTCTTTTGCTTTCTGGTTTGCATCTCTCCCTCCCATCTATTATTTTTTGGCCCCCTTTTTTTTTTTTTTTTTTTTTTTTTTTTTTTTTTTTTTTTCTTTTCTTTTTTTTGAACTGGGGTGCACAGTACCTCTTAAAAGCCTCCTGCACATACTCTCTGTTTGTCCTTCTGACTCTTCTTACTATGTGTATGTACGTGTGTGACTGTGCGTGATGCATGATCCAACTCTTTTTTTATGAATATGAGCAACTGTCACTGTCTTCAGACACACCAGAAGAGGGCATCAGATCCCATTACAGATGGTTGTGAGCCACCATGCGGTTGCTGGGAATTGAACTCAGGACCTCTGGAAGAGCAGTCAGTGCTCTTAACCTCTGATCCATCTCTCCAGCCCCCTGTCTGTCCTTCCTCCTCTCCCTCCTCTTCTTCCTCTCTCTCTCCAGCCCCTCTCCTTCTCCTTCATCTTATTCTTTTTTTTTTTTTCTTTTTTCTTTTTTCGGAGCTGGGGACCGAACCCAGGGCCCTGTGCTTGCTAGGCAAGCGCTCTACCACTGTGCTAAATCCCCAACCCCCTTCATCTTATTCTTATTTAAGACAGGCGTTCTCTCTGTGTAACCCCGGCTGTCCTGGAACTCAGAAACTCAGTCTGTAGACCAGGCTAGCTTCAAACTCTCACCTGCCTCTGCTTCCAAGGGCTGGGATTAAATGTGTGCATCACCATTCTGCATTTATAAAGTTTGTTACTTCACGGTTCCCTTTATTATCTTACTTTTTATATTTTTGTCCTTTTTTTATGGTATGTCATGTAACCCACAGTACCTTGAACTGATTCTGCAGCTCAAGACTACCTTGAAGTACCTCCTGCCTCCACCTCAGAGGTACCGGGACGATAGGCACTCACCACCGTATCCAGCTGTTTATTTTTATTCTTTGAGGTGGGGCCTTACAACGTAGCCCAGGCTGCCCTTGAATGCCTGGGCTTAAGTGATCCTCCTGCCTGATTTTCCAAGTAGCTGGGGTTGCCGTCTTCAACCCTTCCTCCATCACTCCCTGTGCAGGAGATCAAACCCATAGCCTTGTACATAAGGCAAAATATCCTACCCCAACTTAAATATCCAGTTTCTTCCCTAACAAACAAACAAAAACCCTCCAAAATAACCCTCCTCATTAGAGCCAATAAGATTCCTCAGAGAAGGGGTTGGGGATTTAGCTCAGTGGTAGAGCGCTTGCCTAGCTAGCACAAAGCCCTGGGTTCGGTCCTCAGCTCCGAAAAAGAGAAAAAAAGAAAAAAAAAAATTCCTCAGAGAACCAAAGTGCTTGCTGTCAATCCTAACCTTACCCAAGTTTGATTGATCACCCTGGTGAAATGAGAGAACCAACTGCCCAAAGTTATCTTCTGACCCCCATACTCACTATGACCCATGTCTGACCCTTCCCCGACACAAACATGAAGTAAATAGAAAAGATTCTCTAGCTGTAAAATGATTATAGAAGTTAGGCATGGGGGGCTGGGGATTTAGCTCAGTGGTAGAGCGCTTACCTAGGAAGCGCAAGGCCCTGTTGTCCCCAGCTCCGGAAAAAAAAAAAAAAAAAAAAAAAAAAGAACAGAAGTTAGGCATGGTGGTATACACTTTGATTTTAGCACGAGGAGCAGGAGGGGTTAGTCAGGGGAAGCACTCCTGATTCAAAGTCAATTTAGGCTACTAGCAAATGCTAATCTAACCAAGGGTCTGTAACAACATTCTGTCTCAGAAAACACCTGGGTCCGGTGCTTCAGGCCTGTAATGCCAGCATTTGGAAGGCTAAGGCAGGAAGGTCATTTATGAGTTCAGTTGTCTCCTAGCAAATTCTAGGTCAATCTGGGGTACATAGCAAGACCCTAAAAACATACAATAAGAAATAAATCCCTCCTCAAAAAAACAAAACAAACAAACAAAAAAACAAACCCAGGCTGGTTATAATGCATGGGGTAGTGTAATGAATTACCAAAATGAGCAAAACTTCCTAATATACTGATCTTGCCACCGTGCATGAGGTAGTATACCTTTAGTCCCAGCACTTGGGAAGCAGGTTAGTCTGTTGAGGTTAGTCTTGTCTGCAGTGCGTTCCAGGATAGTAAGAGCATAAGATTCTGTCTCAAAAACAGGGAGAGAATCCCACAAGACAGTGATGCCGATGTCTTTAATCTTTCATCCCAGCGGGCAGAGCTGAGATCAGGCTAGTCAGGGCTACATAGAGTTCTTGCTTCAGCAAAACAAAACAAAACCCCCACAAAACTGACTCTTGAGGGGTTGGGGATTTAGCTCAGCGGAAGAGCGCTTGCCTAGCGAGCACAAGGCCCTGGGTTCGGTCCCCAGCTCCGAGGAAAAAAAAAAAAACAAAAAAACAAAAAAAAAACCTGACTCTTGAAACTGATTTAGAAGAGCATGGAGCACATGCATATTTACAAGAGAAAACATTCGCAAAGTTAAAAAAAAAAAAACAAAAACAAGAGAAAACATTCATATTTTTATGCACTCTTCCATGTGCTTGCATTTCAGAAACTCAGTAAATCGGAAAATTTCAGAAATCAGTGTCAGTTCTCATGACACTTTTTAACTGTTGTTTGTTTGTTTGTTTTTTTGGTTAAAGAAACTGGGGGAGCCAGATGGTGGTAGCACACACCTTTAGTCCCAGCACTCTGGGAGGCAGAGGGAGGTAGATCTGTGAGTTCAAAGCCAGCTTGGTCTAGAGAGTTGAGTTTCAGGGCAGACAGGGCTACACAGAGATACCCTATCGTGAAGAAAAGAAAAGTACCCCAGGCCTGAGTAAGGAACTGTACCTGAAGTTAATCTCCTCATGCCCATATAGACAACTGCACACGAACATGAACACACACAGGATGGAAAACCTCGTTCAAGGCCGTACAGGTAAATGACGGCATTGGTACTTGAACCAGATACACATGTTCAACCAATTCAGAACAATCTACATAAGTTCAACTGTCCAAAAATGGGGCTGGAGAGATGACTCAGTGGTTAAGAGCACTGACTCCTCTTCCAGAGGTCCTGAGTTCAATTCCCAGCATCCACATGGTGGCTCTCAACCATCTGTAATGGGATCTGATGCCCTATTCTGGTGTGTCTGAAGACAGCTACAGTATACTCATATACATAAATAAATCATTTTTAAAAATTTAAGGGAAAAAACTAAACAAAACAAAAAATTTTTCTTGGGCTGGAGAGTTGGCTCAGCGGTTAAGAGCACCCAACTGCTCTTCCAGAGGTCATGAGTTCAATTCCCAGCAACCACATGGTGGCTCACAACCATCTGCAAAGAGATCTGATGCCCTCCTCTGGTGTATCTGAAGACAGCTACAGTGCACTTATATATAATAAATGAATAAATAAATCTAAAAAAAAAAAAAAAATTTTTCTTTTGCCCCCTAGTCTCAGATCACAAGTAACTGGTTCTTTTCAGTCACGTAGACTATGAAACATTAATTTGTGTAGACAGCTAAAAACTGGAGAGGAAACAGCCAAGTAAAACTCAGTTAAGTCAGGCTGGGCACCATAGTCGCAAGACTTTTCTGCCACCAGGCAAATAGTCCCCTTGACTCTGATATTGTGTTTTAATTATAAAATTCCTGAGCATTGCAGAAGTAAAGTTGTTTAAATAGAATCTGTCTTTATTCCTGTCTCCCAACTTTCCCTCCTTCCTTTCTTCCTTTTGTCTTCCGTCCTTCCTTTTCTTTCTTTGAGATAGGTCTCACTGTATAGTCTTGGTTAGTCTAGAACTCATAGAGATCTGCCTCTTCCTCCTGAATGATGACATTAAAAACATCCACCATCAGGGGTTGGGGATTTAGCTCAGCGGTAGAGCACTTGCCTAGCAAGCGCAAGGCCCTGGGTTCAGTCCCCAGCTCCGAAAAAAAGAAAAAAGAAAAAAAAAACAAAAAACAAAAACAAAACATCCACCATCACTTTAAACAGTGATAACAACAACAAAACACACACACACACACACACACGCACACACACACACACACACACACACACACATACACATACACACAGTGTTAATGGAACAGGTGCCCAGAGGAGGAGGGGCTCCTTCTGTTGTCTGATACCCACTATTCTCTGAGAAATCAGGTCCTCTTCGTATCACCATACAAAGGATAGCAACTGGATTCTATTCGCGGTACAAGATTTTTAAAAAGAAAAGCCATTAGGGCATGCTATTCTCCTGTGAGCCAACCCCAGCTTATCTGTGGCAGATGGGATGAGGCGGGTTAGACTTGGTTATTTAATTGAATTCTTAACCATGCTGGGTGTAGTTTTGTTGTTTGGGGTAAGAACATGGACCTGGATAGCTGATTCTGGCTTTATACCCAAGATCCTCCTGCCTCAGCTGCCACCCCTGACTCTACTGTCTTGATGGGGTTAGGAAGCCAGAGCTCACACACACTAGGCTAGCATGCTGAACTGCATCTTCAGCTGGATCCGTTGGGAAGCTGCACTGGGCCACACAACTGGAAGCCTTCTGTGGCCAGGGTGGTTCTTGATCCTAGTTATTTGTTTACAGGTAGTTTTTGAGAATGGCTGCCTCTCCGTACAGCGGGCTTACAGCTGTCGCTGATGTAATTAAAGATCTAGACACTCAGATAGCAGTAAGTAAATTCCTCGAGGCCGCCTGGGGCAGAACTTGGTGAATGTGCTTCTGGTGGTGACACCACAGCCGATGTCCACAGAGTCAGCCTAGTGGCTCTGAGATTTAGGAGTTGTGGCTGCTTTAGGCAAGGGCCTTGGCATGTCTTGAAGAACACTAAAACACAAGTGGAAAAGTTCTCTGTTGGGAAAGCAGAGCTCTTCACAGTTGCTAAAAGTTGTGTTCACTGGGCAGGGCCTGCCTTGGACTAAGCATGTTTGAAAAGCTTCAACTCGCTTTCAAAGTGAACTAATGGTTTTCTTAAGCTTCGTGACTGAGTTTCAAGTATTTGATTGTGCTTCTGTTTATTTGAATTTAACATTATTTGATACTTAAAATAATGCATGTAAGTACTTAACCCAGGATTCTGCTTGTATGAATTCCTCAAAAATGTTTTTTTTTTTTTTAAATAAGATTGCTGATTTCACTTACTTTTGTCCTTATTTCAATTTTGTGAACTATTTCATTTCGGTTTTGGAGACAAGATGGTTTCTAAAATCCAGGTGAGAGCTATGACATTCTTTATTCCCTCCGTTTTACTGTCATCATCAAGAGGTCACCCTCTCAGATAAGACTCAAAGTCTGACAGAGTTCATGTTACTTTCAAAACTCAGCCACTACTGCAGGTGTCCCCAGAGTAACTCTGACTCTTTTCCTTCTACAGTTGATTGGCCTTGGTCCTCACAGCTCGAAAAAGAAGCAGGATCTTGATAAGCTCTATGAGCTGAAGTGTAAAGCTGGACAGATTATGAACCAGTTTGGCCCCTCAGCGCTAATCAACCTCTCCAGCTTCTCCTCTATAAAACCAGAGCCAGCCAGCACCCCACCACAAGGCTCCATGGCCAATAGCACCACCGTGGGAAAGATGCCGGGCACTCCTGGCACAGGTGGTCGTCTCAGCCCTGAAAACAACCAGGTACCTCTCAGCCTTTCTTCCTCATAGCCCCCTCTCTAGTTTGACCCTGTCCACACAAAGATGGACGATGTCAGGCTCTCATTCTTTCTGTTGAAGAAGGTCGTCCGCTCTAGCGTTGTTGTTTTTTTTTTATTGAATTATTGTCTACAGTGTCAGTTACATATGTAACTGTTACATATGGCTGCATATACATGTATGTGTGTATCCACATAAACACATGTAATAACATGCTTTCATATGGCAGGTGGCTGGAGTTCTGGTTTTATTTTGTTGAGCTAGTGTTTTAGTCTGTAGCCCAGAGTGACTGGAACCCCAGTCACTGCGTAGCCCCAGCCAGCCTCAGGTCATAGGCAAACCTCCTGTCAAGCCTTGGGATGACAGGAGTGAACCAGCACACTCAGCAGTAGCACATATTTCAGAGTTACCTATACAGCATAGCTATCTGTATAGTATAGTATAGTATAGTATAGTATAGTATAGTATAGTATAGTATAGTGTCTATACTGTACTGTATTTCCATATTCGTAAAATGAGAGTCTTCTCTTCAGTTGTTCCTTCTGGTAGTTTATCTTACTGCTGCTATCAGTGTCAGCAGGGATCCCCTCTCTGAACCTGTGACCCTGATTCCACCTTCTAGAGCAACACGAAAAGAAATATAACCTTTGCCTTGGATCTTGTAGGCTGCATAGGGTGGGTGAGGAGCGATTCAAGAGAGTGGGTAGAAGGACTAGCCGAGCTGCTTGGGAAAGGAGCAGAGACCAACCTGCGTTGACTCTTGAAGCCGCTGGAAAAGAGCAAGAGAAAGTGGGTGTGGTGGTCACGCCTGTGATCCCAGCACTTGGGAGGTGGGAGGAGGGAAGTCGATCATTCCTCATCCTCTACTACAAAGCAAGTCAGGACCCTGTCTCAAAGACACAGAGGGCCACCAAGATGGCTCGGCCAGTAAAGACACGTGCTGCCAAGCTTCATACTCAGAGTTCAGTCTCTAAATCTATGGTGGAAGGAGAGATCCTAGTTCCTCAAATTATCCTCTTGTACATATGCATTGTGGCACATGCAAACACAACACACCCCTAAATTACGGTAAAGAGAAGCCTTTAATCCTAGCACTCAGGAGGCAGAGCCACGCAGATCCCAGTCGAAGGCCAGCCTGGTCTACAGAGTGAGCCCCAGGACAACCAGAGCTGCATTGTAGGAGCGGTGCAGTTCTCACAGAGGGTGGGCAGACTGTTGCGTTTTGTTGTTTGTTTCTCTTCCTGATGCTGGGATCTACAGCAGGATCAGGTCAGACAAGCAGTGTGCGACCAAGCTGAGGCTTGAGCTTCCTCGTCATGTTCTAATGTAATCCAGATGTGCTTGCCTCTCTGCGGAGAAGAGGGGTAACTGTAGCTGCTCCACGTTATTTAGGTTACAGAGGTGGCCACACACTGGTTGTCCTCATGGAACTGTTAGATTTTTCTTTTTCATTTTCTTTTCTTCTCTTTTCTGTTTCTCGTGTGTGTGTGTGTGTGTGTGTGTGTGTGTGTGTGTGTGTAAGTTTGTTTTGAGACAAAGTTTCTTTGTGTAGCCGGAGCTGTCCTGGAACTCACTTTGTAGGCCAGGATGGCTCAAACTTAGGTGTCTGCCTGCCTCCACCTCCCTGGTGCTGGAATTAAAGATCTGTGCTGGGGTTGGGGATTTAGCTCAGTGGTAGAGCGCTTGCCTAGCAAGCACAAGGCCCTGGGTTCGGTCCCCAGCTCTGGGAAAAAAAAAAAAAAAAAAAGATCTGTGCCACCCACCACACCCAGCTCGAACTGTTAGCCAGATGCAGAGAAGAGGGTGAAAGCTGGAACTGCATAAACTGCCCGACAGTTAGATGCTGGCCTCCGCTTTAAACTATTCTTCCCCTCTCTCCCTCCAAACCGCTCTTGCTCTCTTTCCCATGACAGCTTTTCTCTGGATTGTACTTTATAGCTGTACCACAAGGTAGGGCTGTCTGAACCAGACTAAACCCAGCAATTTGACATCATGTCTTCTGTAGCCAAATGAGATTTGCTTCCTTAATACTTCTGAAAACTCTCTCCTCTTCACTGTAGGTATTGACCAAGAAGAAATTACAAGACCTAGTAAGAGAAGTGGATCCTAACGAGCAGCTGGATGAAGATGTGGAAGAGGTAAGGTGGACTCGGGCACCTGTCCCTGCAGTTGAGGCATCGTGGTGAGTTGGAGCAGAGATGCTGGGTCTGGGAAATGGCTCAGCAGTTAAGAGCACTTACTGAACCTTACAAACTGCCTTAACACCACCTGCAAATAATCTAGTGCCCTCTTCTGCTTCCTGGGGCATCCTCACACACGGGGCATATGCGTACACCTACATGGATGAATAGAAAATAAAAATATGGGGCTGGAGGTGGCTTGGCGTTTAAGAGCCCTTGCTCCTGCAAAGGACACTCTTTGAGATCCCGGTACCCATGTGGTACCTTACAACCATCCATGACTCCGTCCCAAAGGATCTGATGCTCACTTCTGACTGACTTACAGGGACACATATGCTTTATATACATACATGCAGGCAAAGTACTTGTAAACATAAAATAGAATCTAAAACTCTAAAAAGAGGGCTCAGCCATTAAGAGCACTGACTGCTCTTCCAGAGGTCCTGAGTTCAAATCCCAGCAAACATATGGTGGCTCACAACCATCTGTAATGGGATCTGATGCCCTCTTCTGGTGTGCCTGAAGACAGCGACAGTATACTTATATATAATAAAGAAATAAATCTTTAAAAAAAAGAAAGCAAAGGTTGGGGATTTAGCTCAGTGGTAGAGTGCTTGCCTAGCAAGCGCAAGGCCCTGGGTTCGATCCCCAGCTCTGAAAAAAAGAAAAAGAAAAAGAAAAAAAAAAGCAAGCAAACCTTGCCAAATGAGACTCAGGAAGCACACCGCTGTCCCAGTAGCAGGCACCTGCCCTGCTACTGGCTTATCTCCCATTCCACCTCTCCAGATGCTGCTGCAGATCGCTGATGATTTTATCGAGAGTGTGGTGACAGCTGCCTGCCAGCTCGCTCGGCACCGCAAGTCCAGCACCCTGGAGGTGAAAGATGTCCAGCTGCATCTAGGTATGTGGTTTCCTTTCTCCCTGAAGTAGCCTCATAACTCGTTGGTAGGACCTCTGACAAATGTCAGAGAAACCTTCATGCCACAACCAGACCTTTAGGTCTGGAATTTACCATTCAGAAGCAGCACCTTCTGAATAGAAGAGAGAAAGGCCTTTATGGAAGGGGGATGCCCCAGGACATCAGATTTAAAACATTCCTCCACTTTCCATTCCACAACAACCTTTGTGCTTGATTTCTGAGTCTGTCTCCCTTTTCAGAAAGTGAGGATCATAATGTCTCACTTGAAGGTAATTATGAGAATTACTGATTATATTGATGAACTGGAAAAAAATGTGCATATTCTACAACTGAACACAAGTAACTCTCATCATATGTATGTGTATCAGATGTAACATACAATCATAAAGTCACTAAATTTCTGTTTAAGGGCCAAGGAGATGGCTCAGTGGGTAAGAGCCCTTGCCGTGGATGTGTGATGACCTCCATGCACCCACATAATAAGTCAGGGCTGTGCATTCCTGTATTCAAAGCCCTAGGAAGTCGGGATGTGCAGAAGGGCTTCTGGGCTGCTGGCGACCAGCCTGTCTGGAAAACTATGTGCTTCCGGCTCAGTGACAGATCCTGTCTCAGAAAAAGGTGTGCAGTTAGAGAGAAAGATACCAGATGTCCTCTAACCCACAGACACACAGGAGCATGTGCACTTGTGCACACACACACACACACACACACATATAATACTTACAACCTCAGTTTGATTTAAGTCATTGGTCTGTCTAGAGTTACAAGACAAACCGTGTTTCCTATGCTCTGGGAACACTAATGGAGGAATAATAAAGGGGCCACTTGTATACAACTAGGAGCAAGTTAGGAGCTGAATTTAGGCCTGTAATATTGTATTCAATGTATTTTTTTTGATTTAAAGAAATCTCATGTTGTAATTAAATATGAAAATAGGGTAAAAATATAGAAAGGAACAGTGGTGTCTAGGTAAACCCTTCTGAGTGGGACTTTTCTCTCGAAGTGTGTTTGTACACTTTTTTTTTTTTTTTTTTGGTTCTTTTTTTCGGAGCTGGGGACCAAACCCAGGGCCTTGCGCTTCCTAGGCAAGCTCTCTACCACTGAGCTAAATCCCCAACCCCTTTTGTACACTTTTTTAAAAGAAAGGGTCACCTCCCTAGACAGCTAGGGCATGTTACAAAGAGAAACCTTGTCTTGAAAAACAAAAAAAGAAAGAAAGAAAGGATCATTTTGGCCTGGAACTCACATAGACCCATCTGCCTCTGCCTCTGCCTCTGCCTCCTTACTGCTGGAACTAAAATCATTTGTCACCATGCCTAGCCAAAAATAAAATAAATAAAAACATCATAAAGATTTAAAAACATAAGAAGTAAGATAGGCAGTAGCCAGCATAGCGTCATCATCCCTGCACTTACGCAGCCAGTACAGGCTGGGAGGTCACTGTGCGCTCAGGTCATGTTAATCTTTGCCTCCACAGTAGAAAAATGGGGGCTGGAGAGATGGCTCAGCGGTTAAGAGCACTGACTGCTCTCCAGAGGTCCTGAGTTCAATTCCCAGCAACCACATGGTGGCTCCCAGCCATCTGTAATGGGATCTGATGCCCTCTTCTGGTGTGTCTGAAGATGGGTTTAGTGTTCTCATATATTAAAAAACAAATTAAAAAATAAAAATAAAAGCTAGAGAGATGGCTCAGTGGTTAAGAATACTTGATGTTTTTCCTGAGGACTCAAGTTTGATTCCCAGCACCCACATGGTGGCTCCTGTCTTTTTTTTTTTTTTTTTTTTTTTTTTTTTTTCCGGAGCTGGGGACCGAACCCAGGGCCTTGCGCTTCCCTAGGCAAGCGCCTACCACTGAGCTAAATCCCCAACCCTGGTGGCTCCTGTCTTTAACTCCAGATCCGGGGAGTCTAGCGCCCTCTTTTGGCTTCTTTGGGGACAAGCTTGCACACCATACACATCCATACATGCAGATGAAACACATAACTCCATGCGTGTGTAGTAAACCCAGTGTTAACAGCAGTGAAGAGGCCTGCAGAGGCCACGTGTGTATAACCCAGTCCAAGTCTGTCTTTGCTGCTTGCTGCAGCTTCACTGCCCGTCTGGCTGGGGCCTCAGCTCTGTGCTGGTGTCTTCTTTGCAGAGCGCCAGTGGAACATGTGGATCCCAGGATTTGGCTCTGAGGAGATCCGGCCCTACAAAAAAGCTTGTACCACAGAAGCTCACAAACAGGTGAGGAGTCTGGGGCAGCCAGGACTGGCCCCTAGAACTGCATCTCAGGGAGTACAACCAGCTGCCTCCTGGGTGTCAGTCCCCTACACAGCCAGCTTCGCTGCACCAGAGGTCAGAGGTCAGGGACGCTCCATCAGAGATGCCCTGATGCCGTGCTGCTGTGCGTGCCATTCAGTTTCCATTTAGAGCTCTTGACTCCAGATCCCTGCGGGCGTGTCCACTGCTCTCACTGAGAACCGGCTTGAATAGCACACACCACCCGGTCAGAGGAAGGAGTATGTCAGGCTTGTGCTGAGCTACCCTGGCTCTTCTGCCCGACATTCTGGGTTATGTTCCACGTTAGCAGCTGTCCTCTGCCCTCCCCGACAGTGTGAGGATATCATTTCTGATCAAGAACCAGCTGTCCCTGTCCTTAGTCCAAAAAGGGCCTTGGCTTCCCACTGACAAACCTGGCATCCTTCTGTTGTGATCTCACAGCTGCCCTGATGGGAGAGTGCGCTGCGGTGAGCATGGCCAGCGGTGAGCAGGCTGGTCTCCTGGTTCTTGAACTGGGCCCAGTGGCCTCTGCCTCTCAGCCCTGTGCACTGCTCCCTAAAGACAGACCGCACTACGTGCTGTGGCATCTGGATGTTCCAGAAAGCTCCTAACTCTGATCCCCATTAACTGCTCATCTCTTGTCTCCTTTCAGAGAATGGCGTTGATCCGGAAAACAACCAAGAAATAGCACAGGGAACGGTCAGGAATGGACGACATGTGTTTGCAGATACTTGAGCTGAGACCTCAGCCATCTCATCCTTGGATTTTTTTTTAAATGCTTTACAGAGAAGCATATATTTTTTATTAACAGTGCAGCAATATCTATAATGACTGAGAAGATCTGCCAAAAGAATAAAGCCTCCTACCCCACCTTCTGGTCCCTCTTCCCTGCCGTCTCAAAGAGAAGCAGTGTATCCCGGAGAAGATTTTGCCTGTGGTTTATTATATAAGCGAGTGGCTGCAGGAAGAGCGTTTTGGTCGCTGGGTGAGATAGTGTTAGTAGATTTGTAGAGGGTTTGTCTCCTCCTTCCCCATCCCTGTACTTTGTAATGTCAGTGTTTCTATGACTATGAACTTGATTTGCTTTTCCAGAATAAAGGAGTTATTAATTGAAGACACAGGGTGCATAGCTGAGAGCCTTTGAAATGCCAGGGTCCCTGCAGTCAGCAGGTGGCAGCACAGGGGTGATCGTGTTAGAGAAACAGGCAGGGATTTCCCACCGTTTTACTCCAAAGGAACAAGCCAGCAGTAGGAGTTGGAGCACTTTCTCTGTCACCAGACACGGTGAACTCTGCTAAGCCCCAAAATAAACAAGCATTCTAGTTTTGATAATGTTAGTGTCCCTAGGACCTTTTTGTGGGAGTGTGTGTGTGTGCGTGCATGCATGCGTGTGTGCATGTATGTGTGGTGTCTGTTTTGAGGCAAGCTCTTGGGTGGGCTCAAACTCAGTGTCTTGCTGGGGCTATGCCTGAGCTGACCCTCCTGCCTCCTCTCTCAATGAACTGAGAGCACAGTGTGTGTCATCACGTCTGGCTTCTGAGAGCCCCTTTGGACCTCTCCGGATCTCCATAGAAGATTGTATTCATCCTTGTCCCTGAAGAAGGATGCGAGTAGCTTTGGGGAAAGTCCTGTTGCTAGGATTCTGTCACCAGAGGGAAGCAGGCCCTGTCTCAACAGCAGGATGTTCTTCCCAGGCATCATCCTGACCCACACCCAGCACAAGCCTTGTGGATTGTGAGGGCCCCATGGGCTTAGGGGAAGATGGCTGCTTGACCTAGGGGCCACAGCACAACCACACCTACTTTTGGTCCCTGCTTTTTTCATCATCTTCCTGTGGCTTGGTTCTACACAGTTTGTAGATCTCTCGGGTGAGGAGTTCAAAGGCCATGCTGATGTTGCCATTTTCTTGACTGAGATTTCAGCCTGGACAGTCTACCAGGGGACAGCCAGCTTCTTCACTGGTCACATCTGACACTGAGCTTCTGGATCTATGGCCTAGCGTCATGATGAGGATGTTGGAGGGTCTTAACTTTCTCCAGAACCTACAGCCACTGGAAGATGTTCTCAGAGGATGCTTCGTGGATGACATCAGAAGCAGAAGGGTCCCCCTGAGTCTGAATAGGAACAAGTAACCGATGCCAGCGGTCAAGAAGGGATCTGGAATGACTCTTGAGTCCTCTTTGGAGGACAGAAAGGGACAAGGGAAGTGGGCAAGTACAATGGACAGAAGTGAGGGACTAACAAGACATCAGTTTGTCATTCTTGATCAGCTGTGTGACAGGTAGGTGGCTTCCTCTGTCTCAGTCTTACTGTCTTGTCAGCACACTGAAGGGCTGTTCATGTCTGTAAGCTGTGCCCAGGCTTCCAGTAGGCAGGAACCATAATAAAAGGAAGAACGGGTGGACAGCCCTGAGGTTCAGTGTGTGGCTTCATTCTCACATCTCAGGCATTTGAAGCCCTTGGTTCGGTGAGCTGTGTTCTTGGCTTCCCACCCAATTCACTTGAGCAGTGTTTTTAGTTTGTCAAAGCAGGGTTTCCGTGTAGCTCTGGCTATCCTAGAACTTAGTCTGTAGACGAGGTTGGCCTGGAACTCAGAGATCTGCCTGTTCTGCCTCGAAAGTGCTAGAACTAAAGGTTGGGCTGCCACTGCCCAGCTAAGCGATGTCTTAACTGTGGAGATAGGAGAAAGATTGCATTAGACAGGATGACCCGTTCTGCCTCTCTGCAGAAGTGTGTGTATGCATCTGTGTGCTCACAGATGTGTGTGTTCTCAGAGGTGTATGTGCGTGCATGCCTGTGCTCACAGATGCATGTTTGCATGTGTGTGCGTGCGTGTGTGTTCTCACAACTGTATGCGTGTGTATGTGTGTGCTCACAGATGTGTGTGTTCTCACTGATGTATGCGTGTGTATGTGTGTTCTCACAGATGTGTGTGTGTGTGTTCTCACAGATGTGTGTGTGCACACATCCATGCCTGTGCTCACAGATGCATGTTTGCATGTATATGTGGAGGCCAAAGAAACACCTCAGGTGTCATCCTCAGGAATGTCATCTCCCTACTTTGGGACTGGGTCTCTCCTTGGACTCCAACCTACCAGTTAGGCTAGACTGCCTATCCAACGAGCCCCAAGGATCCTCCTGTCTTACCTCCCACCAATGGGGTCACAAGTGTGTACCACCACGTCCAGCATCTCTGTATGGGTTCTGGGCGTCAAACTCAGGTCCTCATGCTTTTAGGACAAGCACCTAGTTATCTCCCAGCCCTGGTTATTGTCTTGATTGTTTAGTTGTGGTTGTCTTGAGGAAAACAGATAGATGTATTGAATACACTGCGAGAAACAGCAGGCTGGATGCTAACTAGCGTACCACCAGCCGTGGTTTGGTTTGGTTTGTTTGTTTATTTGTTTGTTTGTTTGTTTTGAGACAAGATCTCCTATAGCCTAGGTTGATGTTGGATTTGTTATGTGTCTAAGAGCTAGCTGCCTCCACGCCCCAGTGCTTAGATGACGGGTGTGTAGTACCAGCCTCGAAGGCTGTCACCATCCCACTCAGTACCTGCAGTGTCCTTCCTAAGATCAGGTCTGCCAGTTCTCTCACAGAAGGAAGGGGTGTGAAGGGTCACTGGACCCTCATCGAGGATTCTAACCTGCCTCCTCACAAGCTGCCTGCTACTGTGCTACAAGTGGTCCTGGGGAGTGCTGGAGGGCCAGCGGAAGGGAGAACTCCATCTCTGCTGTCTGGGGGAGGTTTCCACCGTGCTGGGGCGGGGCTTTTCAGTGATGTAGTTGTTTGGTGGTCTCCATGTCCTGTAAGCCAAATAAACTCCTTGGTTCACCAAGACAGACTTGGGTGGAGTGGTTCTGTCCTTGGTGCCTGCCCAGACTGAATAGAATCAGGAAGAAGGATGTACCTGAAGGGACGAGGGAGGGAGGGGAGCAGAGTCCGAACCCACCCTTGGCTCTCCAGAAGAGGGGATCGTGGAATGACAGTGTCAAGCATTTCCCCAAAAGAACTAAAGTTAGCAGGAGGCCGGGGGTCACAGTGGAGCAGTTGTCGCCACCAGAAGGAGGAGCAAGGTGTTCCAAAAGGTATCTGAGGCCTGGCCGGATGGCTCACGGGGGAAAGGGTTTGCTCTGCAAACCTGTCACCCTAAATTCAGTCCATAGAAGTCGCATAAAGCTGGAGGGAGAGAGCAGGCAGACAATAATATAAATGTCTTTCAAACTGTACATATGGATCTTTCGCCTGAATGTATGTCACGCAGTGTCCGTGGAAGACAGAAGAGGGCGTCACATCCCTGGGACCAGAGTTAGACATGGCCATGAGCTGCTGTATGGGTGCTAGGGATTGAATTTGGTCCTCTACAAGAGCAGGTCATCTCTCCAGTCCCAAGGAAATAATTTTGTCTTTGTTGAGACACGGTCTCACTATGAAGCTCTGACTGGCCTGGAACTCGCTCTGTAGACCAAGCTGGCCTTGAATTTGCAGAGATCTCACCTGCCCCTGCCTCCTGGATGCTGGGATTAAAGGAATGTGCCAAGATGCTTGGCCTAATAAATAAAATTTAAAAAGCATTTGGAATACCTCGCAAAAATACTGGATGAAGAATCACCTACGTTAGTGGAGTCTCAGTGGGACTGGCGTTTGCTCAGCTGCTAACGGCAAACCATTTGCCCAGGAACTAAAAGGAATATGATCTAGGTCATTCTGTTTGAGATTTCTTGTTAGATGTTTGCTGCTTCATTTTATTATTTGTTTATTATGTATTTGTTTGTTTATTTGCAGTGCCAGGGACCAAACTCATGTTAGACGAGTCTTTGCTCATGTTAGAATACTGTGACTCTGGGCTTTTGAGAAAGTCTCAGCCGGGTGGCGGTGGCGGTGGCGGTGGCAGCGGCAGCACACAGCTCTGATCCCATGGGAGTCAGAGGCAGGTGAATCTCTTTGAGTTTGAGGCCAGCCTGGTTTACATAGAGAAACCCTGAGAAAACCTAGAGAGAGAAGGGGTAGAGAGACCGACTGAGTGACTGAGAGAGACCCTCTGTGGTATTAAATTCACGATCTTCCTCCCTCTGCCTACTGAGTGACTGAAATTACAGATAAACGTCACTATGCCATCTTGTTTGAGTTGTTGGATAAAACTTGGACTCCTTCCTCTGAACCCAAAAAAATGAATCCAAGAAAGAATTCTGACATTCAAGATTGGCATATGGGGCCTGGAAAGACAGCCAGAGGACCCTGATCTGATGCTTGGCTCTCGCACAGCTCTCATGGCTCCTGATAATTCCAATACCAGGGGATCCGATGCCCTCCTGATGCCAGGCCTCCTTGGCACTGCATGCTCATGATACACATACATACATACATACATACATACATACACACACACACACACACACATGCAGACATTCCCACATACATACACATAAATAAAGGCACGGTGTTCATGACTTAATGCCAGCACTCAGGAGGCAGAGGCAAGTAGATCTCTGTGAGTTCAAGACCAGCTTGGTTTCCATAGCAGCTCAAAGCCAGCCATGGCTACACAATGAGCCCCTGACTCAAAAACAAGACAGACAAAACGAAAAGCTGTGTGTAGTAGTATATGCCTTTAGTCTCAGCACTGGGGAGGCAGGCAAGTTTAAGCCAACTTGGTTTACAAAGTGAGTTCCAGGTTAGCCAGGGCTGTTACACAGAGAAACCCTATCCTCAAAGGAAAAGAAATACACTCCTTAAAAGACTGGCATTGGGCTGGAGAGATGATGGCTCAGCGGTTAGGAGCACTGACTGCTCTTCCAGAGGTCCTGAGTTCAATTCCCAGCAACCACATGGTGGCTTACAACCATCTATAATGGGATCCGATGCCCTCTTCTGGTGTCAGCTACAGTGTAGTTATATAAAATAAATAAATAAATCTTAAAAAAAGAAAAAGAAAAAGACTGGCATGTTGGCTAGTTGTATGGGCACATCCTTCCATCTCCGTGAGTTCAAAGCCAACCTGGTCTACATGGTGAGTTCCAGGATATCTAGGGCTATGAAGAGAGACCCTGTTTCAAATAAACAATAAGACTGACATGCTGGGCAGGGATCTGTGAACCACTGCCCAGATGATCAGAGGCAAGGAAGTCTTGGGTGAAGGCAGGTATGACCATAGTGGTGAAAGAAAGCATTTAGTGGGGTGCCGAGGTGTAGACTGCAGTTGGGAACAGACAGGGCTAGCTGGGGCGTTGCTGTAGTTATTTGGACCAAAGATAAAGGAATCCTTGAGGGAACCTTCTGGGGAAGAATTCACTAAAAAGGGGGTGGGAGGCATTGGATGGCTGTCTATAATAGGATAGGTACATACTGAAGAGTAAGTGCTTCTGGCCCACCTAGGACCAGAAGCCATCATGAAGCCTAAGCCTGTATGTGGTGGGTCAGGAAAAGGAATGAAAAACTGAAATAAGGTCTTCATGGAGTTAGAAAAGGCAAGGCTTCAATAGCCAGGTATGGTGGCATGTGTCTATAACCTCAGCACTCAGGAGACAGAGGCAGGAGGGTTGCCCTGAGTTCCGTTCCCAGCCTACAGAATAAGCTCTTCTCTCAAAAACTAAACAGAACTGGGATTGCAGCCGAGCTGGTAGAGTGCTTGCCTTCAGGTCTTGGGTTTGTTCGCCTATAATCCCAGCAGTTGGGAGCATTGGGAGGTTAAGGTCACCTTTTCCAATACTTTTGAGTCTGAAAGCAGCCTCTGTCCAAGAAGAACCAGAAGAGGGAGGAGGATAAGAAGGGCGATAAGGGAGGGAAACAGGAAGGAGATGGGAAGGGGTAAGGGAGAAAGGCCACCCCTCTAGGTCTGGGGGTGGAGCATATACATAAGGACCCTGGGAAGAAGAAGCTCCTTTTGGGGACGTGGATGCTGGGTCACAGGGTCACCTTGCAAGCCCGAAACACTCCAGACAAGGGTGCAGCCCACATGGTAGAAGGAGGGAAGGCTGCAGTTTTCAGAGCTACATCTTCATAATGCAGACACACTGGAGCCACTTGGAGTCTCTAAGATTTCCTCACATTGATGCAGCTTGCCAAGGTGGGACAAAGGGCCCTGGCTTAATCCCAGCGCTCAGGAAGCAGAAGCAAATGGAGTTCAAGGCCAACCTGGTCTATAGAGTGAGTTTCAAAAAAGAAGGGGTGGTGGTGGACTGGAGAGATGGCTCAACAGTTAAAGAGTACTGGCTGCTCTTCCAAAGGTCATGAGTTCAATTCCCACCAACCACATGGTGGCTCACAACCATCTGTAATGGGATCTGATGCCCTCTCCTGGTGTGTCTGAAGACAGCGACAGTGTACTTATATACATAAAATAAATAAATAATATTTTAAAAAAGTGGGATATATGGGGTTGGGGATTTAGCTCAGTGGTAAAGTGCTTGCCTAGCAAGCGCAAGGCCCTGGGTTCAGTCCCCAGCTCCAAAAAAAAAAAGAACCAAAAAAAAAAAAAAAAAGTGGGATATATTTAAGAAAGAAAGAAAAAGAAAGAAAACAAACAAAAGACCACATGCCTTAGGTCTGGCTACTGGAATGTGGGACTGTGAACTGGCCTCTGTCATTTGGTCATGGCACTTGACTGGTTGTGATAAGAGTCTTGGTCTATAAAACAATCAGGACTTTTGGACCTTGAGGGTTACTGTGTTGCCAAGCGGGAGTCCCAAACCACAGAAAGCCGGTGGGCATGGTGGGCATGAGCCCGCACTGTGGGAAGAGCTCACATAGCATGTGAGTCTCACAACAGCCCTGGGAGACCAAAGCTGTTGGCATTCCTACTTTGTAGCTGTGTGACTGTAGCCTTCTGGACACTGCAAGGAGGCACTGGGCACAATGACATCAGCTTTTCTCCGAGTGGGTCTGGCCTGGGCGACAGGGGATTTCCAGACTTATTCTCCCAACCCTGACTAGAATGTTCGTTTTGTTTTGTTTCTGAGATCCTTCTCACCATGTAAGCCAGATTGGCCAGGAACTCCTGATCTTCCTATCTCAACTTCTGAGTGTTACCTGCTCAACCATTCTGAATGACTATGCCGAGAAACAACTGGTTCAAGTTACCCTGAATGACCTGTCCCATAGCGGAAGAAGAGACCAGGCATGGCGGTGCATGCCTGGAGCCCCAGCACTGTGGGAGGTGGAAGCAGAAGGATCAGGAATTCAAGGTCATCCTGCTTGGTTATAGAGTCAGAGGCCAGTCTATCCTACATGAAACCCTGTCTCAAAAAACAGCAAACAAACATTGCACAAGACGTTATGAATGTTTATTGTCACAGAACAGAAGAAATAAGTATAAATTCGTTTGCCATAATAAACATGAAGGCTTTAGACCGGCTGCAGCCAGGTGGAGAAATCTCTCTAGGTTCCGGATTAGTTTTGTTTTGTGTTTTGTGGTGCCTGCTTGCTTGGTTGGTTGGTTGGTTGAATATTTTTGAGTCAGGGCTTCTCCGTGTAGCCCTGGCTGTCCTGGAACTCACTCTGTGACCACAGTGGCCTCAAATTCAGAGACCTATCTCTTGCCTCTGCCTCCTTGTGCTGGGATCAAAGGTGTGCGGCACCGCTGCCCAGCCTTATGTTTTGTTTTTAATCCATGTTGGCCTAGGATCTCTGGTTTCAAACTAGCAGTGATTCTCTTACTGGGCACCAGGCTAGACCCAGACATTACCTTAAAGCATTATTAGCTTTAAGTAGTGGAGGCTGGATGGCTGAAAAACTTCAATCAAGGCACCACAAGCTAAGGCCAGCCTGGGCTACACAGTGAGTTTGAGGTTAACTCCCATTCTCCAGAAGCAGAGGCAAAAAAAAACCATGAAGAGTTAGAGACTCCCCTCATTTATAGCCCTTCCCAGGTCAGCCACAAATCTTGCCTAAAATTAGCCAAAACAAAAGTAAGCCACAAAATAAACCCAAAACATAAAAGTTGGAGGGGGGCTGTTGTAGGCCGTAATTGCTCATAGCCCGCTCATGTCCGCTGGCACAGTTACATCACTGAAAATGCCTCTCAAGTTGGCTCGACCCTTGGTATAAACACCATCTCTACCAAGAAGCCTTCCACAATTGTCCCGCCTTGGCCATTCCAACCCACAAGGTCCCCTTGCTGGTCACACATCCATGCAACAACGTCTCAGCTGAAGAGGAACATAGAGATGTTTGTCTGCGGCCATTGGAGAAGGAGAAGGAAGCAGGATTGGCAGAGGGAGAGCCTAGCCCTCCTCACAATGATGCCTTCCATGAAGCCCATGGAGACCGACAAAACTGGATTTGATCTTTGCACGCATCTGAGAGAACATGGGTACTTGTTCACTTGTTCGATTTTTAGTGTTCTAGACTGGCCTCAAACCTTCATCCTCACTATGTAGCTAAGGGTGACCTTGAACTTTTGTCCTTGCCTCTGTGTGCCCGGACATGTATGTATGACGGTGTGTGCTGCCATGCCTTACACTTATTTAATTTTATGTATTTTTGAATATTGCGATTTTTAAAGTTCATTTATTGGTATGTGTACGGGTGTTTGACCCGCATGTACATCTGGGCGCCAGTACCTGGTTAATGCCTTCAGTGAGTCCCCTGGGACTGGAGTTAGACTATCATAGACTGCTGTGCGGGTGCTGGGAATTGAGTCTGGCCCACCGGGAGGACAGCCAGTGCACTCAGCCCTGAGCCACTTCCTGTATGACTGTTTTGCCAGCATGCATGTATGTGTGCTGTATACGTGCCCGGTGTCCTCGGAGGCTAGACAGGAGCATCAGATCCCCTGGAGCTGAAGTGATAGATGGATGTAACACACTATGTGGATGCAAGAATTGAATTACTACTCTACACCATTAACAAGGGCTTGGAACTGCTGAGCCATCTCTCCAGCCCCTTCCCTGCCTCCTTCTTTGTTGTTTGTTTTGACATTATCTTACTGAGTAGCACAGCTCTGGCTGGCCTGGAACTTACTATGTAGATCAGGTCCACCCATCTGTCTCCTCAGTGCTGAGGTGAAAGGAACGGGCTTCTAGCCTTGAAGAAGACAAGTTCTTTCTCTCTTTTCTTTTTTCTTTCTTTCTTTTCTTTCTTTCCTTTATGTATATAAGTACACTGTTGCTGTCTTCAGACACACCAGAAGAGGGCATCAGATCTCATTACAGATGACTGTGAGCCACCATGTGGTTGCTGGGAATTGAACTCGGGACCTCTGGAAGAGCAGTCAGTGCTCTTAACCGCTGAGCCGTCTCTCCAGCCCAGAAGGCAAGTTCTTTCACGCCATCCTCACAGACAGATATGGGTTGCTCTAAGGATGTCTAGGTCCCAGGCAGTACACAAATCGGAGGTCTATCATCCAATGGGATCCTGGCAAACACCCTGGTGACTCCTCCATATCTACCATGATGAGTCCAACAATCCTGCTGCTCATTCATGGTCAACCCTGAAAGTCACTAGAATTCCGCAGACTACCTTGCCAGCAAAGCAGTGGACAGATACTGGGAATCTGTCTTCCAGCCCAGAAATGCTGCCAGAAATAAGCTTGTGGAAGCCGAGAAAGAAGCCCAGAAGAAGAATATTACCACTCAGCTGTCAATTAGACAGGCTGTGGTGGGGCAAGCCTGTCCCTATCGGTTTTTGTGTGTAGCCTGATGCACTGGAAGAACAGCCAGTGCCCCCAAGTCACAATAAGTCACATACCTGATCTTAGATTCTCCCTCTAGAAAGGAGTTGTGCTGAGAACTAAAAACCCAGGAGAGGTTCTGTAATCTCAATCGCTCAAAAAGGTTATTAGTTCAAGGCCAGGCTGGGCAATTTATCAAGATCCACTCTGAAAACAGAAAAGGGCTGAGGCTCTCTGTAGCTAAGCCCTGTGCTTAATCTTGAAAAATCCAAGAATTAGACATGTCAGGAGACTGCTAGGAGTCTTTTTGTCTGTTGCCCTGCTATCTCACCTGGAACCGCTGGTTAACCACGTGTCTGGTTAACCCTTTCTCTCCTGGAGTCAACACTGGCATGGGCCTGAGTCCTGCTTCCTGCTGGAGGATCTAGGGTTTGGGGCTCTATGGAGGAGCCGGACACCTGCCCAGTCCTCTTCCAGTTTGATGTCCCCCTGCTGCAGGGCCTGTTCGATGGCGCTGGTGACAGTGTCAAAGGCCAGGTCCACATTGCAGTTACTTTTGGCTGAGGTCTCCACGAAGGCCATGCCCAGGGAGGCAGCAAGTTCCTCTGCCTCCTGAGTGGAGACGCATCGGGTGCTCAGGTCGCACTTGTGGCCAACCAGTAAGAAGACCACCTTGTCAGGGCCATGAGTGGATATGACCTCCTGGTGCCAGGCTTGGATGTGTTCAAAGGACTCTCTGTTCGTCACATCAAAGACCAACAGGACGCCCACCATGTTCCGGTAGAAGGATCTGGTGATGCACCTGGAGGGAGGGGGTGTGTAGAATTGGGAGGAGTCTTAATGCCTTTAAGACAGCCGTAGAGCCCACCCCCACTTCCACCCCGAGATCTACAGAAGGCGGAATCCAGCAGCCCCTACCTATGCCTCTACACCAGTCTTCCTTCCCATCCCCTTAACATGTCTGCCTCGTGCTTCTTGGGCTCTCTCTTTATCTCTGGGAAGGTTCAGAATTTCAGTGCAAATCCCCTTTATTCTGACATTCCTCTAGGGCTCGGTAAGGGTTTTGGGTGTGGGCATGTTGCTCAAAGACAGCGAAAACTCTGTGGAGTTTGTAGGATGGGTGACTAAGTAGGGAGGGGCTGGCAGGGGAGGGACCATGGAGCCTTGCTTGACCCCTGCAGTTGGCACCTGTGCGAAAGGGTCCCCCTAGGTGACTGACATTACTCCCTTCCCGCCGCACCTGAAGCGCTCTTGGCCTGCGGTGTCCCAGAGCTGCAGCTTGACCCGCAGCCCAGCGGGCAGCCGCAGCGCGCGGCTGTAGAACTCCACGCCCACAGTGGGTTCGGGATCCAGCTCCGCTGCCCCCCGCGCGCCCGCCACGTAACACCGCAGCAGTGACGTCTTGCCCACCGCCGCGTCCCCGAGCAGCGCGATCCGAAATTGGTAGCTGCAGCCTGCCGCCTCCATGGGATCTGAGCTCCCCGCGGACCTCGGAAAGTTTCCGCGTGACTCCGCCCCTCCTCTTCCTTCTGCTTCCCCCTCCTCCCCCCTCCTCCTTTTTCTCCTCCTTCTCCCATCTTCCTCCTCCTTCCCCTCCTCCTCTTCTTTCTATGGGGTCCGCACCCCCATACTGATACAGCCTCCTAGGAAGGGTCAATGTCTAGGGAACTTGATAACTTGCTCCTTGAAAGCAATCCCTGATGTAATTGGATGGGCAAGATGGAAATCTCTACCTCTGTAAAAATGAAGCAATGACCACCTTTGCTTCACAGGGTAAAGGAATTAAAAAGCCTTTAATCCCAGCACTCACTCACTCGGGAGGCACAGGCAGGAAGATCTCTGAGTTGGAGGCTAGCCTGGTCTACAAAGTTCCAGGGCAGCCAGTGCTATGCAGAGAAACCTTGTCTTGAGGGAAAAAGAGAGAGGGGGGGGGGAGCAGGGAGAGGGAGAGGCAGAGGAAGGGAGAAAAGTGCAGAATTAAAGTAGAAAAAGTGGAAAGTGGGGACTGGAGTAGCTTAACCTCCAGACCTTGTGGCCTAAGAAACCAAGTTAGAGTCTCTTTAATTCTAACCCTGTGCCTGTGCTTTCCAGGCACCTCTGCTGGACCAAGGGTATGGAATCACTCTGGGAAGTGTCCCTGTCCAGGTTCCTCTTTTCTGGAGTCTCACTGGGGCCTTTGCCAGTGCAAGGGTCAAAGTGAATGTCCAACAGCCCCAGTGCCTTGGGTAGCAGGGTCCTAGGACAGAGTTGAATATACCCTAGCAGAGGAGACAGACGAGCAGACAAGACAGAATATGAGGCTAGACTCTGGGGAGTAACACCTAGATTGGCTTTAGTGGCTTATTTTAGGGCTGAGGAGTCCAAGGCTCAAAGGTGTGGCTTGTCCAGGTCATACAGTGCCTCTTAGAGTCACAGTGACTCTATGGCAGGGACTCAGCCCTCAGGACTCCCCTGACGCCTCAAAAGGGACAGTCAGAAAACCAGGATGACATGGTTGGGTCTTGAGTGAGTCCCACTTGGATTAAAAGGTCACCATGTGTGCATTCAAATATGGCTTCTAGAAACGTAAGGAGTCAAGACTGAGGTTCTGGCTGGTCCCAGGCAGTGTTTGTTTGTTTGTTTGTTTGAAGACAGGGTTTCTCTGTGTAGCCCTGACTGTCCTAGAACTGCTCTGTAGACCAGGCAGCCTGCTTCTGTCACCACCACCCAGCCTGGGCCCAGGCAGTTTTCAACCTTAGAAGCAGGTGGTTATTCTGCTGGAGAGACTGAAGCTTGGAGAAATTCCATAGCGGCCCCAAGCTCACTCACCAAGAAAGACTTCAACATCTGGCCAATCTATACATGCAAGCCCAAAGTTTTGGGTTGTTTGTTTGTTTTGAGGTATGGTTTCTCTGCATAACAACATTGACTGTCCTGGAACAACTCACTTTCCATTTAGGTTTTTTTTTTGTTTTTTGTTTTTTGTTTTTTTTCCGGAGCTGGGGACCAAACTTAGGGCCTTCCGCTTGCTAGGCAAGCGCTCTACCACTGAGCTAAATCCCCAACCCCGACAACTCACTTTCTAGACGAAGTTTTGTTTCTTTTTTTTTTTTTTTCTTTTTTTTTTTTGGGAGCTGGGGACTAAGTTTTGTTTCTTATTTAAGCTACTCACAGGGATCTGAAGCAGCCAGGGTTCTTATTTATTTATTTATTTATTTATTTATTTATTTATTGAATGTGAGCACACTGTAGCTGTCTTCAGACACACCAGAAGAGGGCATCAAATCCTACTATAGATGGTTGTGAGCCACCAAGTGGTTGCTGGGATTTGAACTCAGGACCTCTGGAAGAGCAGTCAATGCTCTAACCACTGGGCCATCTCTCCAGCACCCTTCTTCTTCTTCTTCTTCTTCTTCTTCTTCTTCTTCTTCTTCTTCTTCTTCTTCTTCTTCTTCTTCTTCTTCTTCTTCTTCTTCTTCTTCTTCTTCTTCTTCCCCTTCTTCTCCTCCTCCTCTTCCTCCTTCTTCTCTTCTCCTCCTCCTCTTCCTCCTCTTCCTCCTTCTCCTCCTCTTCTTCTTCCTCTTATTTACTTATGTCCTCTCCTTCTACCCTGTAGGTCCCAGGGATTGAACTCAGGTCTTCAAGCTTGGCGCCAAGTGTCCTTACCCAATAAGCCAGCTTGATGACCCTCTCTCTTCTCACTGATTCTAAACAAAGACACAGAAGCCATTTATGTACTCTCTGTAAATAATCCTAGCCAGGGTGGCTGGGCCAGTGTGCAGAGGCATGAAACAGCTGGAACTGAGCCCTCCCCAAGGATGGGCTGCACAGCCCTCCAGGCAGCCCTCACGGGCTGTGCAGCGTCAGCATTAGATTCTTTGAACTTTGCATTTTCTGTTTCAGAGGCTCCCACTAGGGCTGGGGTCATGTGACTGCCTCTGACTGCACTGACACCGGAATCCACAGTTCAGCTCACCCATGCCATAGATAAGGAGTGTGTGACCCAACGGGCTAGCCATTTCCCTTCTCTATGCCCTACTTCTTCATCTACAAGGCCAGTCCTCACAGGATGGCTCAGACAGAACTGTAGACCTCAGCAGCAAAGGGAGATTTTAAGTTTCTGTTCAAGGGCCACTTACTGGTTACACAATTGCAGCCACTCCCCCGCCCCCATCATCACCTGGAGGCCAGTGGACAAGTGTGGAGTCAGTTCTCCCTATCTTTTATGTGGGTTCTGGGCATCGAACTCAAGTTCCAGAGTTGTGGGGCTGGAGAGATGGCTCAGCGGTTAAGAGCACTGACTGCTCTTCCAGAGGTCCTGAGTTCAAATCCCAGCAACCACTTGGTGGCTCACAACCATCTGTAATGGGATCTGATGCTCCCTTCTGGTGTGTCTGAAGACAGCTACTGTGTACTTACATATAATAAATCAATCTTAAAAAAAAGTTCCAGAGTTGTGCGTTACCTGCCGAGCTCTCTCGCTGGTCTGCTCCATCGTTTATAAACAAGTACACATGGAGAAGACAGAGGAGGTGTGCTTGCTTTTTGGAGAACTCCCTTCTAATGAGGAAGACAGAAAAGCAGAGTGGGCTGGAGTGATTGCTCAGCTGGTCAAGTGCTTGCCACCCAGGCCTGAGCACATGAGTGCCATTCCGCCATCTGGAAAGACTGGAGTAATAAAGCCAGGAGCACTGGGAGGAGGAGGCAGAACTATCCCTGGGCACTCTCCTACTTCAGTGAGGCAAACTTCAGGCCAATGAGAGACCAAATCTTTTTTTTTTTTTTTTTTTTTGAGTTGGGACCCGAACCCAGGGCTTTGCTTGCCCCAAGCAGGCTGCTTACTGAGCTAAATCCCCAACCCGGAGAGACCAAATCTTAAAAACAAGGAAAGGGGGTTGGGATTTAGCTCAGTGGTAGAGCGCTTGCCTAGGGAAGCGCAAGGCCCTGGGTTCAGTCCCCAGCTCCAAAAAAAAAAAAAAAAAAGAACCAATAAATAAATAAATAAATAAATAAATAAATAAATAAATAAATAAATAAAAAACAAGGAAGGGTGGGATGGTACATGTCTTTAATCCCAGCACACAGGAGGAAGAAGCAGGTGGATCTTTGTGAGTTCAAGTCCAGCCTGGTCTATATAGTAAGACCCTGTCTCAGAAAAAAACAAAACTACCACTCCCAGCTTGCTGTTGGGGCGGGGCATAGGATCCAAACTGTGGTCTTCACGCACTGTGGTCTTCACACTTGTGCAGTAAATGCTCTTAACTAACCTCTGAGGCGCCTCTCCAGCCTGAAACCTAGGTTTTCAGGCGTATGTAGAGGAGAAAGGATAGAACTTAGGAGCAGTATGTGGTAAGTCCAGTGATACCCTCCCTAATATTGGAGTGGAGGAAAAACCTGGGCCTGGCAGGATGCTTTTAATTCCAGCCAAGTGGGAGACTGAGGCCTGAACAAACTAGTGAGATGCTGTGTAAAATAAAAAAAAACAAAAAACAAAAAAAAACAAAAAAAAAAAAAAACAGAAAAAGAAAATGTCACCTCTCCACTCTGTACTGTAGAGGTGATACAACCAGCTGCCCCCTCCCGCGCCCCGGTGACTTTCTGCAATGAAGGACTGTAATCTGGGATTAAAAGCCAAATAAACTATATTCACCCCTCAAAGAACATAAACATTGGGGTTGGGGATTTAGCTCAGTGGTAGAGCGCTTGCCTAGGAAGCGCAAAGCCCTGGGTTCGGTCCCCAGCTCCAAAAAAAAAAGAACCAAAAGAACATAAACATTAGGGGAAAAAGGTTAATGGAAAAACAAAATGAACCCCACCACAGAATAGGTAATAAATCTTGGCAACTACTATTTATTTATTTATTTATTTATTTATTTATTTATTTATTTATTTATTTATATTTTCTTTTTTTGAGACAGGGCCTCAAGTAGCCCTGACTGGCCTTAAAACTTACCTTAACAGGGGTTGGGGATTTGGCTCAGTGGTAGAGCACTTGCCTAGCAACTGCAAGGCCCTGGGTTCAGTCCCCAGCTCCGAAAAAAAGAAAAAAAAAAAAAAACAAAAAAACTTACCTTAGCCAATTCAGGGGCAGGGGCAGGGGCAGGGGCAGAGGCAGAGGCAGAGGCAGGTGAATCTTTGTGAGGTCAAAGCCAGCCTGGTCTACAAAGTAAGTTCCATATATAATAGAGAGCTCCTATCTCAAAACCTTAAACAAATAAACCCCTTTCGTTCACCTTTTAATCCTCCTTTCACCTCCACAGTGCTGGGTTAACAGACCTGGGTGAACATCAGAGGCCCAGGCACTGGAGCGTGTGTATTTACTCAGAGTTTCATGCATTCACCCACCGAACTTTCTCTCCAGTCCATTTACCATGCGAGCTCTCCCCCCATTTCTTTTTTTTTTTAATTGGATTTTTTAAATTTACATTTCAAATGTCATCCCCTTTCCCTGTTTCCCATCCATAAGCCCCCTATATTCCATCTCCCTCCCCCACCATGTATGCTTTTGAGACTCATTCATTCATCTCATGAGCAAAGTCGGTACACAGTCGTTGCTTTGGGTGTCCGAGCTGTGCCCAGAGTCTAGTTTACCTTGCTTGCTAGCTGTGATCCATTCTTCAATCCCTATGAAAGGGTATAACCATGAAGCCCGTACACAAGGCATGTATGAACATGAGATGGAATAATAGGGCCAGCGTAAACAGGAGTTGCTTAGAAAACACACAGCAGGGGCTGGGGATTTAGCTCAGTGGTAGAGCGCTTACCTAGGAAGCGCAAGGCCCTGGGTTCGGTCCCCAGCTCCGAAAAAAAGAACAAAAAAAAAAAAAAAGAAAGAAAAAAGAAAACACACAGCAGCAGAGGAAATCAACTTTGAACAAATAACACATCCATCTGGGTCCTCCTTTAATAAGACCTGCCAGCGTCCGGTTACCCTTCTGGCATCCCGGAATGCTCCGGGCGGAAAACCCTTTCTGAGATCGGTGTTAATTCAGAGTAGCCCGGGGACATAATCCGTAGGAATCAGAGCTGGTCTGAAATACGAGTTGAGCTCTCTGGCCCTGGTGGAAGCCACTAAGATCAGGAACCAGGATGTCCTATGGACTACATTTCCCAGAGGCTACGTGCGGCAGGCGGATGACGCAGACGCGGCTGAGGGCGCGAGCGTATATAATTCAGCTGCAGGCCGCTCTCAGTCCTTTCTCTCCTCGTCCGCGTCCTTTGTTCTTTCCTATGGCGCCTTGTATTTCTTTCCAGTCTTGCCCCCCCCCCCCCATTCTCCCAGTTCCCCAGCCCACCGTCCTCGGTCTGCATCCCCGGATGGTTCCTCCGAGGCCGCGGGATACCGAGCCTGCCGCTAAGGAACCGGGATTCTCCATTTCTGCGGTAGAAGCACGGACCCTAATGGCCGCATGCGCAGTGATAATTCCGCGGCCTACCGACCGCGCCTTTTGGCTGGTGAGTGCTGCAGATTATCGGTTTAGGGTTGATGAGATTTGTGCCTTGGTGGGATTACGAGCTTGGGTGCAGTAACCTTATTAGGATGACGCCAACTGGAAAGGGCCGTGACCATTACCCTACAGTGACGCTTGCGGCCAACCTCGCTCCTATGTTAGGTGGGATTTGGATTCTGCCACGTGCTAGGCGATCCCTATGTCAACCACAGTATTAAAGCCTTTAAAGAAAAAGTCAGGACCTTGACCTGGCCTTACCCGTACAGAGCTGGGTAAGACTTGTATAAAGCCTAGCTTTCTCGTTTTCTGATTGCAAAAAGCCGCCATTTTATTGAGCTTACCCTGATATCTTCGGCGTGTTAAACTTTTGTGCGGACACAGTAGAGTCATTAATTTGATATAGCTTTGGGTTCTAGTCAAGAACCTGTCTCAATGTCTAATAAATGTGCACGTATTAAAAGCCTTTGCAGCTTACAGGATTGCCGTTTTCAGGTGTCTCTAGGAGACGGTGGTGAGGCAAGTGGCTTGTGGGTTTGAGGTTTAGTAACCACTATCACCGTGGCCCTTATCGAAGCTGCAGCTGCTTCTACATAGCTGCTGTGGTCAAAAAGGTGGCCCAGAGAAACAATTTTCCTTGACGGTCGCGGTTCTGTTTCCTATAACTGATCTGCAACATTTTGGGAAAAGACAGCTCCACCTTAAGGTTTTTCCGGGATATGTAGGGATCTTTATTATTCGAAACGTGGCGTTTATTCCAGCACTTAGGAGGCAGGTGTGGCTTTGAGCCTAATCTACTGAGATTTCAGGCCAAAAAGGCCTACATTGGAAAACTGGGCTGGAGAGATGACTCCGCAGATAAGAGCACTGCTCTTCCAGAGGTCCAGAGTTCAAATCCACCACATGGTGGCTCACAACCAACTTTATTGGGATCTGTTGCCCTCTTCTGGTGTGTCTGAAGACAGCTACAGTGTACTCATAAGTAAATCTCTTTAAAAAAAAAAGATGGGAAGATGAGGTCCATAATGTGAAATTCACAAAGAACCAATAAGCAATTAAAATTTTAAAAATGAAAAGAACTTTGTCTCAAATTATATCACGTGTGATATAAGCCAACAAAAAAAAAACATTTTGAAAATAGCTTGCGGAGCCTTCAAACATCTATTGGTATAGAGCAATTCGTTGGTCACTGCTGTCACATTGCTTTTTTTTGTTGTTGTTTTGTTCTTTTTTTCGGAGCTGGGGACCGAACCCAGGGCCTTGCGCTTCCTAGGCAAGCGCTCTACCACTGAGCTAAATCCCCAACCCCCACATTGCTTTTAAGATAGGGACCCAGAATATGGAACAAGATTGTATGTAATTATGTTGCCATTTATCTTAGCTGTTCAGGTGAAGATTGTGGTGAGGAAGGAGACCAGAAGATGGGCCGATGAGGAGACAAAGCAGGGCCTGGTAAGCTCGGGTTGGTCGGTTACCTGGTGAGAAGTGAAGCATGTTTCCAAGGGCTGTGGCTGCTCATAGCCATGGGATCTCCAACTGCATGCCAGAGTAACGGAGAGACTTTGACAGCCCAGGTCATCACAGTGCCTGCTGTTGCCACTCAGCTCTCCTATATGTTTTTCCACTGGAGTTATGAGCTGTCTGTCCTTCTGTCCTGTGGTATTCACAACAAACTTTCCTTCTGCAGTGTGCACTTGGGCGGTTCTTGGAAGAGTGAGGAGACAGCCTGTAAGCCTCTGCTCATTAAGCTAAGGTAAAGTTGCTGTCTGAGACAGCCTGACCCTCTGGTCTCCCTTTCCCATCGGATCTTGATGCTGGTCTTGGTGGTCATAAAGGAGGGAGAGTACACTGAAGCTGGCCTCACAGCGATGCGGTTTTGTGTAGAGCATCAGGCCAGATTCAAACATGCCTGGGCTTCTAGATAGAATGGGATAATTTGAGATTTGGAAATGCACTTGCTAAGTACTGGCTTATTTAACATTCATGTGGTTTTTTTTTTTTTCTTTAAAGGACCATGTGACCAGTGAGGCGGCCATCATGTGATTTGGTCTGCATTATTTGTTGGGTAAGCTTAACTTGAGGACTTTTAATGAGTGAACCCTGTATATAGCAGAACCTCTGGTGTATAGAGACTAGCACCTCAGTCTGGCCTGCATGTGCTGTTAACATCTGGGACAAAGATGGCTTGGCTTGACATGTGTGTGGTATTTGCCCATTGAAGACCATTAGCATCGTCCAGTAATCCAGCGGAGACTGTAAGGAGGGGGGAAGCTCAGACACTGGTCTGTGATGAAACCCATTATCAGTGGACATCTATGGATGAGAAATGCGGATATGGGACTGAGACCAGTTGCTAGGAGAAACGGGAGGTGGGAATTGAGTCTGAGGATGGAACTAACACAGGTTTGTACTTCATTTTCAGAAAAATGCCACAAGAAGATCACACTGGGATTTAGAAGTTTCTGGCTAATACTTAGCCAGGTAGCCTTTTGTGGCCAGATTGGTCTACAAAGAGAAACAGCATTTTGGAAAAGTGAAATACCTTTGTAACCCAACATGCAATTGGTTCAATAAAGACTTTTCAAATTTCTTTCTCTGATTGGATTTAAAATGGGACAGGCCAGCTCTTTCTAGGCAGTTTAGTCTGCTGCATTGTGAGTTCCAGGACAACCATGATCCCCGTGATTTGATGGGGCCTGGAATCCTTTCTCACAGTACCACAGGATCAGAGAGCATGGTGGCCAGGCAGGCATGGGGACAGCCATTATGAAATCAGCTCTTCTGATACCTTCGGCCAGGCCTGATCAGACCATTGTATTATCTAGACAGGAATGACCACTGACTGCTAAGGCACTTCCAAATGTCATGTACCCACTCATGGCTTTTCCACAGGTGAAGTGGCTCACAATTCAGGAAATGGTAATTTATTAAAACATTATAAATCACTTTCAAAAAGATAAAAGCTTCGCAATAAAAAAGGCATCTGTGCTCTATGTCCTGGTTACATCATGGCGGGGATCTCTGATGACACGGTGTCCAGGGGCTGCCAGTGACAGTCCATCAGTGCGTCGTACAGTTCCTCACTCTGTTCCATGAACTCCTTGTTGGCCTCAGTCACATCCAGCTGTGGCGCAGGGTCTGGAGGAAGAGACAGGGTCAGGCAGGTGGAGACCTTAAGGGCTGGGGGTTCAGAAAGATGGAGAGCTTTGACGGCTGCTGTTTCTCCTTCCATTCTGTAATTGTGTTCTTAATATCCTGTCCCAACTTAAAACGGATTGGGAGCTAGAGGTTAAGAGCACTGACTTCTTCCAGAGGTTCTGAGTTTAATTCCCAGCAGCCACATGGTGGCTCACAACCATCTGTAAAGAGATCTGATGCCCTCTTCTGGCATATCTGAAGACAGCTACAGTGTACTTGTATTTAATAAATGAATAAATCTTTAAAAAAAAAAAAACAAACTGCATAGACTGGAGGGATGTAACTCAGAGTCGAGAACTTCCCTAGCACAACAGGGGCCTTAAGTTCCATGCCCAGTACTAAAAAAACAAACTGAAAAATAGAAAAATTAACCTTACAAACTGGTAAACAGTAGGGGTTGGAGAGATGGCTCAGTGGATAAGAGCACTGGCTGCTCCTCAAGACATCCTGAGTTCAATTCCCAGCACCCACTCTGTGGCTCACAACTGTAAGTAAAGGCAGTTCTGGGAGGACCATCATATGGACATACACAAAACACCAAAGCACACGAAATGCAGAAAACCAACCAAACAAAACCCAACAGATACAAAGTAACAGCGTTACTGTTATAGAGACAGCCGGTGGGTGGGGCCGACAGCTCGGAAAGAGTGGGCTCCTAGGAGTGGCCCTCATTTCTCATAATACTACATGGCTGCAATCATGGGCGCCTACTTCCATTAGAAGCACACTCATCCAAGCCCACACACACATCTTTAATCCCAGCACTCCGGAGGCAGAGGCAGGTGGATCTCTGAGTTCAAAAGCAGTTTGGTCTACAGAGTTCTGGAACAGCCAGGCCTACAGGAACTCTGTCTGGAAAAACAACAAAAAGCAAGCACACACATCCTTGGTGTCTCTCAGGAGTCTGCTAAGGCCCCTGGCTGGTACTTGTGTCAGTTGACAGAGACATGCAGGGACTCTTACCTTCCAGTGCATCATCCCCAACCTCTTCATATGTCTGTGAAGAAAGGAGAGGACGAGTGAGAAACCTGAGAAAATCCTGGTTAGCTTTCCACAAGTGGAACTGGGTCAATCTCGCCCACCCTACTTTTTCAAAGCCCAAGCCCAGGAACAATTTTCAGTGGAGAATGATGGTTCCTGGAGGTGAAATGAGACCCAAGGGTTGCCAGACATGGTTACCTGCATGGTGCTCTGGGTATAGCCATACTGAGGGTAGCTGTAGCTGTAGCTGCCAGTGTTCTGGTCATAGCCCCACTGGGCATAGTAGTTCTGGTACTGCTGGTAATACTGGTTGTAGCTGTAACTGTACATCTGGCTGTACTCAACTGGCTTTACACGGCTCCTTACATAAAACAAAACCAGAAGTAAGAGGACATTTCCCTTGACCGGGGACTGTAGGAGCTCTGGGAGGGTCCACGCCTACTGTCCTGCACACTCCCTATCCCGTCCCTGCCATACAGATGGGGACACAGAGTGTTTTAAGTGACTGGTCCAGGGCCACATGACTAAGGAATAAACTCAGGCAGTCTGCCTGCAGAGCCCAGGCTCTTAGGCTGAAGGCCTTTCTTGGCTTGACTGACTGCCTTGTCAGGACTTTTTCCCCCAAAAATCCTTTAAAGAAAAAAATTGTTTATGTATTTTGCATACATGGATGTTCTGCATTGGATTCAGTATTGAGAGCTGTAAACTGCCGTGTGGGTGCTCAGAACTGAACTCAGGACCTCTGGAAAAGCAGTCAGTGCTCTTAACCGCTGAGCCATCTCTCCAGCCCCTTTCTCAAGATCTTGGGAGACTCTTTTCTTTGACAGTTGCAAAAACTCAGGAAAACACAGCATAAAAACATCTGGTTTAGCTGGGCAGTGGTGACACACCACCTTTAATCCCAGCACTCGGGAGGCAGAGTTTGAGGACAGCCTGGTCTACAGAATGAGTTCCAAGATAGATAAGGCTACACTACACAGAGGCTAAAAACAAAAAATAAAAAGATAAATTCAAGTTCTGGGTTTAAGATGATTCAACATGGATTTCCAACTACAGACCGTGAGATCACCTGCCCTGCTTTGAAGCAGTCTTACTGTCTCTGCAGGAATGCTAACTGTGGTGGAGCTGAATACAGTCGTGCATGTGCTGAGCAATGCTCTACCTGGAGCTCTCTCCCCCTCCCCCAGCTGCCTTATCTGATGGTTACTTGGGATTTGGACTTGGTGTTTGCAGTGCTGGGATTCATGCAATAGAGGTGTTATTTACCCTTCCCACACACCAGGGAGAAAGCTGAATGTCTGCACAGCTTGGATCAGATGACAGATGGCTCAGTGGATAAAGACACATGAGCCTGACAGTCCACACACAGAAGAAGAACCCGCTCCACACAGCTGGCCTCTGACCTCTTAGTGGGCTGTGCACATCTTGTGGGCACACACACATGCTATAGGATAAGTAAAATAACTTAAAATGTCTTAAAAACTAAGAAACTCAGCCAGCTGTGGTTAATGCCAGCCCTTGGAAGGCAGGGGCAGGGCTAAACAATATGGCCACCTCGATAAAAAGGAATAAAGTCCAGTGATTTACTAGGGCTACACTTTAATTCGCACGTTCCTTTCTTCTTCAGATCCTGTAACCAACACCATTCCCAACCGAAGACAGGAGGCCATGTCTGCAAAGGACCCACTGCTCTCAAAGACAGGAAAGCCATGTATGGAGAAACTTCAGAAGCAGGCCCATTACCATCTAACAGAAAACCTCAGGAACACAGTGAAGCTCAGGCGAATGACAATGGGATTGCACTCACGAATTTGAGCTTAGAGTGCCCTGTGACACCAAAAGCGCGCAGGAGCCAGAGGCCCACTCCTCCGAGCTGCCGGCTGATGTGAGAAATCACTTCTCCTCAGCACTGGGGGCTTGGCTATGCTAACCAGGCCACAGAGGAAGCTGTGAGCATGAGCTGAGAGCACCAGGCAAGACAAAGGCAGCAACACTGAGACTGCGCACTTTTAAGCTTTTTAGGGAAGGGGCTCAGCTACTGCTAGGTAAACCCGGCTGCTGGTTACTGCAGCATCCAGCTCTAGACAGGATGCCCTCTGCAGCCTGCAGGCAGATGGCCCCACCAGCTGAGTGTGGGGCGGGTGACCCACTAGTCATCATTTTGACCCCTCCTCTATGAATCTGCTGATTTCTACCACTGTGTTGACAGAAGTGGAGGTTCCTCTTCCTCACCTGGGCTCCTTGTGTCTCCTTCAGGCTCTCTCCAGGGCCTGCCAATCCTTATCCTGAGGGCTTGAGGGCACCTCCCCAGGGGTGGGCACGGATTACTAACAACAGTGTTCAGTGTGGCTAGCACAGATAGGACAAATTAGAAGTTTGCAGATGGGTCTTTGTTTCTGTTTATAGCTATATTGCCAGAGTCTAATTACAGAACAAACAAGAATGTACCAGAAACAGCCAAAATGATGGACAACAGAGGAATCGTTGGTCAGAACTTATAAAGGACTACGCTGCAGTAGATAGAAATAAAATCATAGTCAGGATACTCAGTGGAGAGAATGCTTAGCCCTGTGAGGTCTAATACCCAAATACCCACTGCCCCCAAACAGTAAATAAAATCATTCATACAAGGGTACGACTACATGGAAAAGTGTGTATATGGAAAAAACTAAGAAAAAAAGGAATATGTATTATTTATGAAATTTAAAATGGAATGCAAGGCTCTGGGTTTGAACCCCAGAGTTACAAGTAATAAATCCTACCACATTTAATCGACTTATATGTAGCATATAATCTTGGAAGGGCATTGAGAGATAATCACTTTTGACATTTACAGTTTGCTTGTCTGCCCCACAGGGTTTTACAGTGCTGTCCTGGAGTCTGTCTGACTGTCCCACTCACCCTAGTATCGGAATTACAGGTGTGTGGCACTGTCACTACAGCCAATTCAGAATAATGAAATGGGGACTTTAAAGACTTTTGTAGGGCTGGAGAGATGGCTCAACAGTTAAGAGCACTGACTGCTCTTCCAGAAGTCCTGAGTTCAGTTCCCAGCAACCACATGGTGGCTCACAACCATCTGTAATGGAATCCAATGCCCTCTTCTGGTGTGTCTAAAGACAGCTACAGTGTACTTATATATAAGAAAATAATTTTTTTTTTTCTTTCCTGGGGCTGGGGACCGAACCCAGGACCTTGCGCCTCCTAGGCAAGCGCTCTACCACTGAGCCAAATCCCCAACCCCTAAAATAAATCTTTAAAAAAAAAAAAAAGGGGGGACTTATATGTGTATGTGTGTTTCTGTGTAGAGATGTATTAAGGGCAGAAGAGAATATTAGATCCCCCTGGAGCTAAAGTCATAGGTGCTGTGAACAGACCAAAGTGGGTGTTGGAGATTAACTTAGTCCTCTGGAAGAATCTCTCTCCAGATCTGTAACTTCCTTTAAAAACTGTCTTTCTTTGCTGGGTCTCCTGGCCCATACTTTTAATCTGATCACTCCAGAGGGAGAGGTAGACCATTATCTATGAGTTTGAGGGTAGCCTGTTCTACACAGCAAGATCTAGGCCAGCCAGGGCCACCTAGTGAGACCCTGTAGAACATTCAAGTCTCTGTTACTTCAACAGGACCATGTGGAAGGTCTACCCTGAAGTTTGGCTGCCCTTGTTCATGTTGGTAAAGATATCTCAGCCTTGTTCCTTCTGCCAGTAGTAGGGGTACCACTTAGTTCCTAGCTATAGGGCTGTCCTGTGCACTGCAGCAGCACCCTAACTATGACCTCCTAGATGCCACTAGCACTGTTACAATGTCGCAAAATATTTTCAGATGCCAGTGCCTCCTATGAGTGAAATCTCTACCTGCTGGAAGTGCTGAAAGATAAGAAATGCCACTCAGGGGTCAGGTGTGGTGGCACACACCTTAAATGCCAGCACTTGGAGGCAGAGGCAGGCGGGTCTCTGTGAACCTACCTACCTGGCATGTCAAGTTAACAGTGAGGCGCAGTATTTCAGTATTTCAGCTGTTTATAATTCTTTTTTAAAAATAATTTGTTTATATTTATTTTATATGCACTGATGTTTTGCCTGCATGTATGTCTGCGGGAAAGTGTTGGAGCCTCTGGAACTAGAGTTATAGATAGGTGTAAGCTGCTATTGTGGATGCTGGTTAAGTGAACCTGTGACCTCTTAGAGGGCAGCCAGTGCTCTTAACGCTGAGTCATCACTGCTGCCTCACCTGTTTAGAATTCTTAGCCAGTCATTCCACTGCAACAGACCCTAACAGGAACTTTAAAAGAAAAATGTCGGGGCTGGGGATTTGGCTCAGTGGGAGGGCCCTGACCTAGAAAGCCAAAGGCCCCGGGACCGGACCCCAACCACAAAAAAAAAAAACAAAAAAAAAAAAAAAAAAAAAAAAAAAAAAAAAAAAAAATGTCCTCTCTCCTTATTCTACCTAATTCTATAGATACGTCAGGACACAGAACCAAACTGCATTCCCCTGTTCCTGCCCTCAATGTCTGACCACCTAGCTCTAACTTCCAGGGGTGTGCGGCTACACTAGTTCGTCCCCACGCCCAGCCCAACCAAAGATAACTGTGACCGCCGCCTCGCTACAGCCTGGCATCCCACATATGCTGTCCTGACTCAGCCTGTGCTCTCTGCGGACTCACGCTTTGGGGATGGCCACACTCAGCCGCACAGGCTTGCACCCCAGTCCCACTGCTCCCTGGCACTCCGTCAAGGCTCGCTTCTGCTCCAACTCATCTGTGAATTTCACAAAGCCATAGCCCCTGGAGGGAGAGAGACCAACACACCACTTAGATCACAAAGGGATGAAGCCTGAGGAGAAGCACGGACAAGAGGGGTGGGAAAGGAGGTGGGCTGGAGCATGAAGGAGAAAGGGCTGGAAAGGTAGAGGGAGTCCCATCAAACAGAGCACAGAGGAATCAGCTTCGGGCACAGTACGATCCTGACACAGTGAGAAGCCCTTCTGTCAGTCTAGCTCTCCATTCTCTTCCTTTTCCTCCACAGCATCACCCAGTGCTCCTTTCCAAACAGGAGCATCCCTCCCAAATCACAGCAGTGTAGCTGTGGAGACAGGTGACGTCAGCCTGCAGACTTCCCACTTTCTGCGGTGTGGTGCTAGGCACGTGGGAAAGGGCTTTTGGACAGACCTGGTTCCTGGTCTTCGGAGGTCAGACTTTACTCAGAGACTGTTCATGACACACATAGTGAGTGAGCAACCTACTATGTGCTTCAGTCAGTGAGCAGGCACCATGTGCTGGTGAGGTGCTGAGGACATTCTCAGTATCTCACCACATGGTGCACCACCCTGCACTGAGGAGCAGCCTTAAACCTCAGAGAGGTCTGAAAGCTTTGACAAAGTCACGCACAACAAAAGCAGGCTTAACTCTAGGTTGCACTCCCGAACCCTGAGAGAGTAAGGACTACATTAATGAAGAATCAGCCTTTTAGCTGCTGCTGGTGGCACATGCCTGTAATTCTAGTACTGAGGAAGCTGAGCATGTAGAATTGTGAGTTCAAGGCCAGTTACGCCCACATGGAAGAAAACTGGGGGAGCCAGGCCTGCGGCTGTGGTTTTGTGGCAGGGCTCACACTCTCTGGCTTAGCACACTAAGTACCTGGGTGCAGCTCTGAGTACTGAAATGTAGAAAGAATGAGCCGTTCTTAGAATGGGGCGCATGACTGGGTTCAAGTCTATGCACAGTAAAGAAAAAAAAATTCTCTCTCCCTCCCTCCCTCCTTCCCTCCCTCCCTTCCTTCCTGGAGTTGGGAAATCAAACTCAGGACCTTGTCCACGCTAAGCAAGCTCCCTAACTGAACTACACCCTAGCTTTTGGAGTGTTTTTATTATTATTTTTAAGACATGGTTTCTCTAGTGTGGTCCTTACACTCAGGCTTCCCTGGGACTTACTCTGCAGTTTAGGGCCGCCATCTTTATTTTTCTGAGATGAGATGGTTTTGCTAAGTTGCCTAGGCTGGCCTTAAGCTCATTGCCCAGGCTGGCCTTAAGCTCATTGCCCAGGCTGGCCTTAAGCTCATTGCCCAGGCTGGCCTTAAGATCATTGTGCAGCATACAAAGACCCCAGATTTGCAATCTGTCTGCTTAGTTTGACTTTCCTTGTTTTATACTTTTAAGGTAGGTTCTTGCTATGTAGTTTAAGCTGGCTTCAGTTCAAAATGCTTCCACACTCCAATGACAGGTCTCTCCACTTTAAAATAGAGCTCCCTTTTCCTTCTTTTTTCTTTTCTTTTCTTTTTTTCTTTTTTGAAGGGTTGTATTAAGAAAAGAGTTTCATGGGGGTTGGGATTTAGCTCAGTGGTAGGCGCTTGCCTATGCAAGCGCAAGGCCCTAGGTTGGGTTCCCAGCTCAAAAAAAAAAAAAAAAAAAAAAAAGTTTCACGTAGCTCAGGGTGGCCTTGAACTCACTAAATAGTCAAAGATGGATGGCTTTGACTTTCTGATCCTCCACTTCCCAAGTGCTGGGAATACAGGTGTGCACTGCCACACAAGGCTGAACTATATTTTTAACTACGCAGAAAGCCTTAGTAACAGAGAGAAGTACAGCAACAAATAGTTTATATTACTTCCCTACTCCTATGTCAACCATATAAGAACCACTGTTAGATTGCCTCAGTTGATGGAAACCACTCGGACTATCGGTAACTGTCCACAGTCCTGGCCAGAGAGGGAGCTAGGTTCAAACCAGGTTGCCTGGCTCAAGGGCTTGTACTCTGAGCTACCACCCTCCCTGGTGTCTCTACAATACTCCCCCAGGGGATAAGAAGACAGAATGAAGAGGAACAGAAATAGCAGGTAAGGCCTTACTTAGACACGCCTGTCTGGTCCAAAACCACCTTGCCTCCCCGGCAGGAGGGGTAGACTTTGACAAAGAACTCATACAGCATGCCATCGTCCACGTCTGGGGTCAGGTCCCCCACAAACAGGGAGTACTCAGGGCTGAGAGGAGAGAAGAGGCAGCAAAAAGTCAAACCCTGCTGTCACTGTCTGAAATCTCCTCTCTCCATTTCTCTTTAAGACAAAAAGTTTTGCTATGGAGTCCAGGCTGGCCTCAAACTCCCAGCAATCCTCTGCCAAAGCTTCCTGAGCACTGAAATTGAGTGACAGGCACATACTGCCATTGGCAAAGGAGTTATGGAAATAGTACCATGCCCTGAATTTTCCAGACACCACGCAAAACTTGTCTGACTTTAAGCATCAAGAGCTCTGTGACTTTAAGGTCAGCCTGGTCTATAGAGCAAGTTCTAGAAGCAGGCCAACCTCTATGAGTTCTAGGCCAACCTGTCTTAAAAAAAAAAAAAAAAAAAAAAAAAGCTAGCAAGCGAGAGCAAGAGAGAATGATCAGACAAAGGGACAGATCAGAGCCATATGCAAAGATTTTAAAAAACACTAAACATGTTAAATGTAATGACAAAAGACCTTTATCTCCTGAAGAACTAAAACATAGTCAAGATGAAATGCTCAAACTCTGTTGGAACATGGGCAGCAAACTTTTTCTAGAAATGTTTACAAATGTATTTAGTTCTAGATTCAGTTTTTGATTTGTGCTACCATATACCAGGTCTTATTTTAGCATTTCAAACATGATACATATTCTTTGTATAAAATTAGAATAGCCAGGGCAGCACAAAAAAAAATTTGAAAAGCCAAAATAGATAAAACAAGACAAAAACACAAAGAAGAAAAAATTCACAAAGAAAAATAAAATTAGTGGCCAGGTATGGTAGCTATGGTAGCCCATGCCCAGGGAGAGAGAGGCAGGAGGATCCACAAGTTCAAGGTCTACTTCAGCTGTAGAGCAAGTTCAAAGTTGGCCTTGGCTGTGTGTACATAAGTGGTGGGAACGGCTCTACGGGAGCAATGCGCTCTCTTATTCCTGAACCATCTCTCTAGCCCAGTGTCTGCCTTTTGAAACAGTCTCACATAGATCAGGCTAGTCTCACATAGATCAGGCTAGCCTCAAACTCCATATTTGCTTAGGATGACTTAGACTGTCTGATTTACCTGCCTCCACCTCCCATGTGCCAGGATTCCAGGCATATCTCTGCCGTTTTATTGGTGCTGGGCTGTGAACACAGGGCTCCCTGCATAGACACTCTGCCTAATGAGCTACATCCCCCTAGCCCTGGCATTTCTTTTGAACTTACAAAACCAATGTGAACCATAGTATTTCATTTCTGCTATTTTTCCTTCTCATATATTGCCCAAACTGGGTGCGGTGGATGCTATCTGTAAATCTCAGGCTACAGTAGGAGTCTGAGGTCAGCCTAGGCAACACAGACATATTGCTGACGCCATGATGTCAGGTCTAGAGCATGACTTTTGAGTACACGTTATAATGACCCACATTCTGCTGTCAGGTTACTGGCTTTCCTCTCAACATTTCCCAGTGCATACATGTTTTAATGAGCACTTGTGAGGCTGCTCCTTGCACACGACCACGAATGCATTCTGAAGACTGGAACTCTGCCGGGGCAACCCACTCTCCTGCAGAGCCGATGGACCGAAAGCTCGGAAAGCTTCTGCGATACTGTCTTTTTTTTTTTTTTTTGGTTTTTTTTTTCGGAGGTGGGGATCGAACCCCAGGGCCTTGCGCTTCCCTAGGTAAGCGCTCTACCACTGAGCTAAATCCCCACCCCCTGCGATACTGTCTTAAGAGTGTCTGAACACCGTTTACCTAAGGAGCACAACCCGATTTTATCTCTGAGCGACAGCCTAGTTATATGGCCCTGGCTAGCTTAGAACTTGCTACGTAGACTACAATGACCCCCAACCTGCCATCTTCCTCTTGTCTCTACCTCCCGAGTGCTGAAGCAGGGCTGGCAAGGTGCCACCATGCCTAACCACAGTGCTGTCTTTGGAGGCTGTGATGGGGCTGAAGGTCTGTGACACAGGCAGGGCTGCTTCCAACGTGAAAACACAAAAGGACTGCCGAGCCGAGCCTGGACTGTCAAACCCTAACTGTAGACAAGCACTCCCAGATAGCCGATGGAAGTGCACATTGTTACTATAAGTGGATCCCCACTGAATAAAACCTCAAGACCTGAAAACAGGATGGAAAGCTGAGGAGAGGACCAGGGAGGGGACATGGCCCTGCCAGGCATGGTGACGCACATCCGCAGTATAAGGAGGATTGGTGAGGTGGGTCTGAGCATCCTAGTGAATAGATCAGTGTGGGCTACAGAACGAGACCCTGTCTCAATAAAACAGAAAATAATGCCAGGGGGCAGTACTGCTCACCTTTAATCCAAGAACTTGAGAAGCAGAGGCAGGCAGGTCTCTAAATATGAGGCTAGCTTGGTCTACAGTGTGAGTTCTAGGACTGCCTGGGCTACAGAGAAACCCTTTTTCAAAAAACAATAAACAAACAAACAGCGGAGGTGAGGGTAGCCTTTGCCTTCTGTAGTGGTTCAAACAAGAAAGGCACCCCCATAGGTACCTATCTTTGACTGCTTAGTCTCAGTGAGTGGAACTCTCTGACAGGATTAGAAGGACCAGGAGGTGTGACCTTGTTAGCAGAAGTGTGTCACTGGGGGTGGGCTTCGAGCTTTCGAAAGCCTATGCTAAGTCCAGTGTTTCTTTCTACTCAGCTACTCTCAACTACTCTCCAGCAGTGCCTGCCGCCATGCTCCCTGCCATGGTGATGGACTAAACCTCTGAAGCTCTACGGACGGCCCCAGCTACAGCTAAATGCTTGCTTGGCTTTACAGTTACATTGGTCATAGTGCTCTCGTCACAGAAATAGAACAATGACTCAGACACTTTCCATGCACCGAGTGCTGGGTTCAGTCAGCAGCACTGTGTACCTCTAACTCGTACCATCCGGGGGCACACATATCAATCCCAGCACGTGGGAGGCAGACGGAAGCGGAAGGTTAGAGTTTAAGGTCATCCTTGACTACATAGGGAGCCTGAGGCCAGTTTGGAATACATGAGACTGCGACCTGTGCCATCCACAGATGGAAAAACATTGCCTTGACACCATGGAGGCCAGGGAGCAGGAGAGTGTCCTTCAGAAAGCGGCAAATTATAGCAAGTTGAACTCTCCACCATCCTTTGGCAGTAATTGGCACAGTGACAATGTGCCTTGTGACTTGTGCCTGTCTAGACACATACTGAGGCTTGACCTACATTGGGGGAGCTCCTTACTTACCTGTTGTCTGGCTGTTTCCCGTAAGTGGCATAATTCAGTTTAAAACGTTTTGCCTGGAAATTTAAAAACACATGGACAAACTAAAACAGAGAAGGATCTTTCAAAAGCCAAACAATATTTGAAGAAAACTGAAGTAGATTACCTTGGCCAAAATATCTCCCCCTCTCTAAGCCTCAGCTTTCCTCCTGTATAAAATGAAGGGATGCACAGTTGACCGTTAAGGGCACTGCCAGCTCCATGGTTCTATGAGCGTGAGCCAGCTGGTACAGCTGTAAGCTAAGTAACTGTGGGAAGAGCAGAATGTAACCCTCTTGAGATGTGTCCTTGCTGTGACCAGCCTGTTCCAGATTCTCAATCAGGCAAAAGCCCTAGAGTCTTGGCTGGGGATTGAACCCAGGGTCTTGGGCATGCTAAGCAGATACTCTGCCATTGAGTACATGGCAGCCCGGTTTTTGAGTCTTCTGTCATAGGAAAGGGCCTGGGTTTTGGAGGCAAGCGGTCTTCTGTCTGAATCTTGGCCCTGCCACTTACTACCTGTATTGCTTTCAGTAAGTCACCTCACCGCCCTGGGCTTGTTTCCTGGGCAATCAAAGATAACAGCACCTTGTGCGGTGGCAATGGGATTAAATGAAATGCTGTGTGCACCCCATGGTGTTCACTATGTGGTAGTAATTAAAGCCAACAAAAATGGCAAGGCCATCATCATCCAAGTGTCCTTACAGGTGTGGCTCCCGGAAGGGGTTTCCCATTAATTTTATGCAAACACTTCTCGGCTGTGGCCAAGTCTGCGAATTCCACAAAGCAGTAGCCAGCTGGGATTCTGGAAGCAAGCAGAGAAAGAGCGGTAAGGACGCCCAGGTACACTTTGGCCTAAAGAGAGAAAAAAATGGTTTCCTTCTCTTTCTCCCTCCCTCCCTCCCTCCCTCCCTCCTTCCCCCTCTCCTCTCCTTTCCTGTTAAGACAGGATCTTACTATATAGCTCTGGCTGTCCTGGAATTCACTATGTAGACCAGGCTGGCTTCTAGCTCACAGAGATTCACCCGCCCCTGCCTTCCAAGTGCTGAGACAACAGGCGTGCACCCCACCACCCTGCTTTTAAAGTGGTTTTCAAAAACTGTTGTTGTTTTTTTCTGATAGAACCACACTATTTTTATTCCACTCCATATTCCAGATCAGAAATAACTTCAAGTACAAGGACAGTGAATCTGGCCAGTCCTTGATTTCATAACCACATATTATGTATATGTCACATTACCTGTGACAAAATCCTCCCCAAAACCCTTAATGTTACCCACTCAACCCTTCAGATCCTTTGTCTAGCTTACAAGAAATTAAGACTAGCCCCAGAGAAAATACCAGAATAAATTAATCAAGAAGGTAATGATTTTTATCTACTTAAAAGGCTTATATTACGCTGGGCAGTGGTGGTGGTGCACACCTTCGATTCCAGCATTCAAGAGGCAGAGGCAGGGAGAGCTATAAATTCCAGACCAAGTTCCCAGTTACAGACCGAGTTCCAGGACAGTCAAAGAACCCTGTCTGGAAAGCCAAACGAAACAAAAGAAAGTCTACATTAAGGCATCTGCCTAGTATACAAAAGGCCGCAGGTTCTATGTTCAGTTTAAGGGGCAAGGGTGTCCTGGGAAAAGGTTGGCTTTTGTATGTTAAAAGTCAGGAGCTCACAACGAAGGCTGGCACCTGCCTGCACTCAAAACACTTTAGATTCTAAAGTTTAAAAGGTGAGGCTAGAGGACTGCCTCCAGTTTGATCAATGCCAGTCCTGGATGTGTAGTGAATTCGAGGCCAGTCTACGCTATAAAATAAGACCCTGTCTTTTCATTATTTTGTTGAGACAGGTTCTCACTATGGAGTCCCGGCTGTCTCAGAATTCAATATGTACACTGCACTAGCCTTGAACTCACAGAGATCTTCAAACTCTGCCTCAAACTTCTGCCTCCAGAGTGCTAGGATTAAAGGCATGTCCTACCATGTCCAGATCTTCTTAAACTTCTTTAATATCTGTATTAATTATTTGAGAGATCTTTGCTTTTTTGAGACAGGGTCTCTCTCACCATATTAGTTCTGGCTTGTTGTGGTGTCCCAATGTTGGGGTTAAGGGTACGCACACACCACCACCCAGCAATTACTTGTTTCCAACTCAGGTTAACAGGCTCGAGGTAAGTGCTGGTACCTGCTAGGTCACCTCACTGTCCTCCCCAAACCTTGTACTTCTGAATGCTCTTAATTTCTTGGGGAAAAAGGGGTGAGGGGGACTGTGTGTGTGTGTGTGTGTGTGTGAGTGATTGCACATACTCAGAACTCTATAAAGGAGATATGGTTCAGCTAGAGATATGGTTGAGCAATTATGAGTTTTATACTGCTCTTCCAAGGGACGTCAGTTCGATATCCAGCAACCACAGAGGGGCACATCACAGAATTTGACACCTTGGCCTCTATGGGCACCTGCACTCTTGCATAACCCCCCCCCCACATACATACAGAATCAAATGTAATCAAATGTAAAACTAAACCTTAAAAAAAAAGGGGGGGGGTTGGGGATTTAGCTCAGTGGTAGAGCGCTTGCCTAGCAAGCACAAGGCCCTGGGTTCGGTCCCCAGCTCCGAAAAAAAGAAAAGAAAAGAAAAAAAAAAAGAGCCAGGACTGCTGGCACACCTTGTGGTTGTGGCACTTGCAAGGCAGAGGCAGGGTTGTCATAAGATCGAGGTCAGCCTATGGTGACTACAGGAAGACTTTGTTTCAAAGTAAAATAAAATATAAATGAAACACAAAGGTAACTTACCAAAGATCACACCAATTTTCTTTCTTTCTTTTTTTTTCCCCCCGGAGCTGGGGACCAAACCCAGGGCCTTGCGCTTGCTAGGCAAGCGCTCATACCAATTTTCAAAACCAGCATCCTGCCTCGATCACTGACACCTGAAATACTCAACACTTCTACTCAGTAAGCCACCCTCCGTGCTTCCTTTTTATAATTCTGTGCGATCACTACTACTAGGGATGGCGAGAAGCTCTTCCTCCCGCCAGGTTTATTCCCTTGAATGACAGCAGCAGCGGGCTCTACTAATCAAGCACCGGAAAGAGAAAAAGGGAGGTGTACCCAGTGAGGCGGTTTCGGATAATTTTGACACTCATCACGGTCTCCCCCATGGTGGCAAAGGCTCTAGAGATGAAGTTCTCATCCATGTAGGGTTCCAGCTGCATAAAAACCAGAGCAGAGAGGCTCAGGCCCACGGCCAGGAGCCCCAAAAGTGGTTGAGCCCCTCCCACTCTGTTCAGGACACTTTCCACTGCACTACAGAGCCAAGCTTTCTACCCAGAAGGGAGCAGGGTTCCAACCAACTCCTTTACTTCAAATCACTCCCCTAGCTGGGAGGCGTGGCACGCACCCGTAATCCCAGCACTAGGGAGGCAGTGGCAGGTAGATCCCTGAGTTTGAGGTCTACAGAATGAGTTCCAGGACAGACAGAACTATGTGAGGGACCCCATCTCAAAACAACAACAAAAGAAAAACCAAAATAGTTTCCCATTATAGAATTCCCTGTGCTTCCGGCCCTAGACACACAGGGCCCCTCAATCCTTAGGATTCCTCCGACTCCTTCCCCCCAAAATGGAAAGGGAGATTCCAGAACCTGTAACTCATAGATTCAGCATCTGAGGAATCTTCATTCTGATGCCCACACTCCGCTTTCAAAGCCTGGGTGACCAGGCCTCGATAGGAAGCCCAAGCTGGCCTAGAACTCACTTATGGAGTCTCGAACTCACTATGGAGTATTGTGTTGGTCCTCCTGCCTCTGCCTCGCCAAGTGCAGGGATTAAGGCATGGACCACCACAACCTGCCTGGCTTCCCTCTGTCCCCAAAACCCTTCCTGTTCACCGCCACCCTCCAGGGATCTGAAGGTCCTTCGCCCTCAGGCCCTTCCTCCTCCTAGGACTCGAGACCCTCTTATTCTCCTCAGAGCAGGGGCGGCCCTGACTCACGTCTCCCATCCAGAGGCTGGCCGCCATCCCGCATCCGGTCCGGGACCGTGCGGGCCTGTGGCGCGCAACCGCGCCAGCCTGCGCAGCCGAGCCCGCCCGGAGTCTGCGCCTGAGGCACCTCCTGCGTACACGCTGCCTCGGCGGCCAGGCGCGCGGATCCGGGTTTTCCTCCGACCTGTCAGCAGCTTCCGGCCCCGAGGGGGCGTGGCTTCCACAGCGAGAGGGGCGTGGCTTCGACTCGGATGCCGGAAGCCTTGCTGACAAGGACGTTGAAGGCACGGTCTGTGGGGCGGATTGCCCCGCTCTTTAATAAAACCGCGCGAATGCTTCTATAATTAGAGAGGTAGGGTTTGCTCTCTGGAGGGAATTCCAAGCATAAGCACGGAGGGACAATGACAGAACTTCTCTGGGAGCGCGGAGTAGATACGCTTCCACGGGACTGTGGAGGAGCCGCGGCCGTGCAGCAGCCGCGGCAGTGCAGCGATCCTCTTGTCCTGCATCCCTGCGAGGGATTCTTCATTTGCCTAAAGCCCTGAAGCGGAGAGGACTAAAGGACGGTTCTTGATAATACAAAGTCCTAGCATCGGTCACTTTTGTTTGTAGTTGGGGATGGGGAGCGTCTGCGTTGGCCTGTAAGTCTCTAGGCAGAGATCTACTTGCTTCTGCCTGTTTTGTTTTGAAATGAACTCCAGTCTTCTCAAAGCATTCCTTCTTAACGGTTGAGCCATGTTTCTAAGCCCACACTTTTTTTTTTTTTTTTTTTTTTGCCTTAAGGTCTCCTTAGGTTGCTCCCTGGTACAAGCTATATAATCTAGACTGGCAGCAAACTCTTGGCAATCCTCCTGCTTCAGCCTCCTAAGTGCTAGTTTTACAAGTGAAAGACACCAAACCTGGCTCCTTCCGTTTTTATTATTCTATCCCCAAATGCCAAGCCTTAAAAAACTCTCAGTAAACTTGGTTTTTGAGAACTCCTAAGGTGTGTGTGTCCCAGGCTTCATCCAGATGGTGGCTAGTTTAGTAGGAAGTGGCAAGCTCCTGTGCCTTCAGACTGGTTCTGACAACCAAGTCCAACCCAAGTGCCTGAAAGTCCCTGAACCCCAAGCTGTAGAAAGTTCCCCAGCCAAGAACTCGTCTGAAAACCAGAGGCTAACAATGAGTCTACAAATTTCCTGTTCCCTTCTGTTACTCTATAAATGCTGCCAAGGGGCTGGTGAGATAGCTCAGTAGGTAAAAGTACATTGCGCTGACCCAACACACACTCAAATGTAAGAAAAAAATTTTTTCGGAAGCTATAGAATTGTTGTGGTTTGCCCTGCAGTTATCTGTATTTTGATGCTAATTCCCCTGCCCCAAGGACAGCTGCCTAGTCTTAAGCTCAGGACTCAGGTGACATCACCAGAACCTTCTCCCCATTGAATTTGTAAAATACAGGTGAGGGGCAGGTACAGGATATAAGGAGGCCTGTCATTGGACAAAAAGGAAGGATGGGCGGGAGAGAAGTTTGAAGGAAGAGGAGGAGACTGGAACGGAAAGGAAGAGGAGACAGGAGAGAGAGAGAATATGGCGGGTGATGTTAAGATTCCACGCTGTACCTTTACAGGTTGTTACACATGTTTTTAAGGGATGGATGTGTATTGGGCTTTATAGGTTTAGGTGGGCAATTATATCTTACCAGTTGGGTCAAAGGTTATTGTGTTGTGTGTTCTTTTATATGACGATTTGAGTATAGGAAACTGTGCGGCGACAGGAGACACTGGGCCGCTGCGGAGTTGGGATGTGTTTCCGCCAAGATATCTAGCAGATATCTTGGGGCACCGAGGTACCAGACCTAGTGGGGGATAAAAGACAACAGTATTTTTTTTATATTTTTACAACAACATAGAATGCTTTGGATTGATCGCATGGGATTGGAGTTAGATGGTTGTGTAGCACCATTTGGGTGCTGGGAATTGAACCTGGGTCCTCTACAAGTGCAACTAGGCTCTTAATTAAAGGGAACTCCAACCTCCTAAGCTGCCTGCAGGCTGTACAGTTGAGCTCCAGGTGCCAAGCTTTTAGGAGCTGGGGTGGGCTTTGATGATGGAAGTCATGTCACTTCTGCCCCTACCAGTAAGTAATCCTGTTAAACCTCATTGGTACACCACGTGCAATTTTGGTGCTATCCATAATTTCACGTGTTCTGGTCTCCCTACCTGGGGTGAATAGACACGTGTATAGCATTTCCTCAGGACACTCGTCACACAATACCCACGGATAAGTACTAAATACACCAGCAGTCGAAAATGCAAGCAAATCAGTAAGACCTTACAGTGATGTGCTATGCTTAAAAACTGGAATTTGGATCAGGTGTGGCAGTTACAGGACTGTAATCAAAAATAAGACATAAACTCAGGAAGCAGACGCAGCTAGATTTTTGTGAGGGACACACAGTAAGATCCTGACAAAAGCAAAAACCCTGATTTAGAATTTAAAAATTCCATCCCAAAGCCAGGCCTGTAATCTCAACAGCACTCAAGAGGCTGAGGCAGAAGGACTAGGTTGTCAGCTTGGGCTACACTGAGAGCCCATTTAAAAAACAAACAAACAAGCAAGCAAGTTATCCCGTCTCTCACGAATTATGATCATGAAGAAACTGCAGTGATCAAGAAAATGCAGCTGGGGTTGGGGATTTAGCTCGGGGGTAGAGCGCTTGCCTAGCAAGCGCAAGGCCCTGGGTTCGGCCCCCAGCTCAAAAAAAAAAAAAAAAAAAAAAAAAGAAAAAAAGAAAAAAAAAAAAAAAAAGAAAATGCAGCTAATGCATAACTGCCCTAAACACCTCTTGTCTTCTCCAGACTTTGGAATGGCTGTATCAGCCATAACCTTAACATAGACAGGCTCACAGGCAGGTAGGTGCTCGTTTTAAAGACAACAAAACAACTCCAGGGGACAGGCATAAAAACAAAGAGCCCATCTTTATAAAACTCTAAATTTATTCAAAGTGTTACAAGATTTTACTCTCCCCTCCAAAATATCATACAATTAAAAAAAATCAAAACTATTTTCTCAGCCACTGTTATACTTTTCTTAGGACCAGCCTCTGCCCCTCCACACCTTTCCCTTCACTCCTCCCTCAGCACCATTAGAAGCCCCCACCCCTACCCCTTCCCCAATACCCTGCCTTGACTGCCCAGCCGAGCCCAGCATGGCTATCCAGTCCTCTATGGCAGAAAGGCTGACTGATGGGGAACGGACAGGTGACACCCAAGGGACACTGGGTGCTTTGTGCTTTTGGGAGGACAGTTGGTTTTCTTCAAGTGGGTCACTGTTTTTGTCCATGGACACCTGTTTAGAGCCAAGTATTTGGCTTAGGTCACACAGAAAGCCTTTGTCCAGCTCTCCAGGCATGGGTCCATGACAACTGGATCTGATGACTTTACAAACCATCTGTCTCCTCGTAAACTGTTAGGAACAGAAAGAATGGCTCATGGGAAGCAGGGCTTCATGGAGTCCCAACTTTTCAGTGTGGGCACCAAAACCCCAGGGCAGGAGCCAGTGCCAGCTAGGACCACAGGAGGCAGGGTATCGAAGGGAAGAAAGGTCTAACAAAGTAAGCCTCTGGTAAGCTAAGATCTTCTGAGATCCTCCTCCCATCCCCCCGTATCCCACAAGTACCAGGATGATTCTAGAAAGAGGACAAAACAGAAGGAAAAAGGATTCTGCTGTGGTGATGGGAAAGACAGGAGATGATTTCTGCTCAGGGGTGGGGAGGGGCCTTCTGGGATCTGTAGCTGGCCGCTCCTGTTCTGTGAAGCTGGGTTGGGGCCAGAAGCCAGGCCCACATAGATGTCATCAGCTTTGGGTCTTGTCCTTAACTAGTAAGACTGTGTGCTGGCCCCCACTGGACACCGTTAACACCTCACGGTTCTCCAGCTGTTTGCCAGTCATCTCCACCGGGCTCCAGGCATCGTCCTCCTGCCCGGTGCCCAGTTGGTAGTTGGTGCCCATGCCCCAGGCAAAAACACGACCTGCAAGGGACAGAAACGGGCAGCTGTCTTTGTGGTCCTCAGCCCTGCCTTTCCACACCAGGAGATGCCTGGGATGTGGTGGTGAACTTTGGCCTGGACCAATAGCAGTCTGGGAAGGTCCCAGTCCAAGAGTTCAAGGAAGACTGGAGAGCCAGGGAGATTCTGCCCTCCTTTGCATTCTCCTTCCCCCAGGCACAGCTACATCCCTGCTCTCGGACCAGCCGCCTTTCGCTCTGTTCAGGATGCTCTTGAGTTTGATACGCTACCCTTCGGTAGTTATCGTTTTGTTTTGGTAAGGTCTCACCATGTAGCCATGGCTGGCCCAGAACTCACTATGAAGACAAGGCTGGCTTCAAACTCACAGAAATATGCCCAACTCTGCCTCCTGAGTACTGGGGCTAAAAGTGTGTGCCCAACCCCTGGCCCAGCCCCTGGTTTTCACAGAGGACCGAACCGCTACAGTGCAGTGCCAATCCCACTTCATGAGGAAGGCCTCCCAGGTCAGCACCTCTGCAGCCTGAAATCTGAAGGTTTCCTGGCTGTGACCTTCCTTGAGCTTTGGCGGCTACTTGTCCATACCCTCTTCTGCTAGACAGGCCAGGGCCCACATGACAGCTCACAACCATCATTAACTCCAGTCCTAGGGATCTGATGCCCTCTTCTGGCCTCTGTGGCACCAAGTACACACAGTACATAGACATACATGTAGACAAAACAACATATAAAGTAAAAAAAAAAATTCTTGAGCCCAGCGCGATGGAACAGACCTTTGATCCCTGAGCTCAGAAGGCAGAGGCAGAGTCAGGTGGACCTCTGTGAGTTCCAGGCCAGCCTGGTCTACACGGTGAGAACCTGTCTCACAAACAAAAGCAAAACCACGCCAGAGCTTCTGAGGGTCAATGACAAAGCTGCGTCACCTCCAGCACTGCATCTGACCCCATGTGACAGGAGACACAACTTGTCAAGGAATTTGCTAGGTATCATGACCCCCGCACTTTCCAAACCCAACCAGGTCTGAGGAGCCCCACTTACCATCCTTGGACACAGCGTACCCCACTGAAGCCCCACAGGCCACTGAGGAGACCACCGGTAGCCGGGAAATGAGGGTGGGTATGCTCTTCTCCTCAGCACCCTCCCCCAGGCCCAGCCGGCCGTACTCAGCCCGGCCCAGGCTGTATGCTTTTCCTGTGAACGAAGGAGACAGAAGAATATCAGCAGGAAATAGTCCAAGCAAGATGGATGCACACCAGGTGAGGTAGAAGATCCTCTACACGCTCTCCTGTGTGTTCATACTCGGAAGCACCAGGACGACCCTCATGGTTGCAAATCTATGTCTGGCCCAAACCACGATCCTAGTGATGCGGCTGTCTCAGGGACTGCTGTCTCTGAGATGTAGAAGACTTGGGGGAGTCCTACCTTCTGAATCCATGCAGACTGTATGATGCTGGCCACCAGAGAAGCCCACCCAGGACTTGGTGGAATTCTTGAAGGATGTCAAGTTTTGAGGAATGAAGCAAGACCCAGTGCCTGGAGTTCCTGTTGTCAAGGGTGAGGGTGTTCCAGAAGCTTCCTTTCTCACTGCCATCCCCAGCAAGGCCACCCCCACCCATCCCGAGACTGCCACCTTACACCACACCAAAACTCCACGGGGTCGGGTTATCCCACAAAGCAAAAACAAAGGATGAACGCCAACGCCTCGACTGGACTCAAGAGCACTGAGTTAGGCGTGATAAAGACTCACCGAGCTGGTGATAGTTGGAGAGGCCAAAGCCATACACATGGCCCTCACGGGAGATGGCGAAGGTGAAATAGGCGCCACAGAAGGCATCCTGGAACCGCACGCGGCCCCGCGTTCCCCGGGACTTCAGCAGCACACATCTGGGGACTAGGAGTCGCTCTGTAAGTATAGAGGGAGCCAGGGTCAGTGACAGGTACAGGGTATTTCCTGAAGGAGGTGAAGTAGGGTCGCCCTTGATCGGCCTCCTGTTAAACACCCTGCTCATAAATAAGTCTCAAAAGAGAAGCCTAAGGAAAACTTACCATGTGCCAGACATTTTTCTGATGAAGACATTTCTTTCTTCAAAGTAACCAATTAGGGGCAGGGTAAGGGCGTGGGGAGCCAGAGATAAGGGACTTGGCCCCCAAACGCTGAGTCCCACGCCCTTGAAATTATTTACTGGCTGCTCTGGAACTCAGTACATATACCAGGCTGGCCTCGAACTCAAGAGGTTCGATGTGCCTCTCTCTGCCTCCTGAGTGCTGAGCTTAAGGGTGTACAGCCCCATGGCCAGCCTAAGGCCTGAGCTTTTAACCAACACTGGAGGCACACTGGATATAAGCCAACACGGAATCCTATTTGCCTTTCACCTTCACCCGGGGATGGCTTACCAAATCCTCCCACTGGAGGTACCAAAGCCACTTACCAAGGCCCTGACGGCCACCTCGGTTGGCAAATAACTCAGGTACACGGCCCAGCTGACCTTGCTCCCCACAGCCCAAGGTGTAGAGGTCTCCATCAGTTGTGAGCATCACCAAGTGGTCGTTCCCTGATGTGAGAGAGAGCACAGGAAGGGGTTGTCTGTAAGGCCCAAGACTGAACTCTGCCAGCTCCTGCCCACCGCGTGCCAACACTCACCCGAGGCTACCTTTACCACCTGCGTGTCCAGCTGCACCTGAACAGGCACCATGCTCTTCTTCATGGGCTCCAATAACCCGATCACACCATTATTGTCCTAAAGAGAGGGCAGACACTCAAGCAGCCGGTCCTGCTGCCCTCAAACGCCAAGACAGTTGCTTGGCAGTGAGTGACAGCAGATATGGACAGAGACAGCAGCAGGGGCCTGGCACACACAGAAATCCTGAAGAATGGAAACATCTAGAGTCTGGGAACTGTTGAAGTGAGGGGCAGATGCGAGTGGAGGTTAGCAGACCTGGCTATAATTAATGGTTGAAGCAGCAAGTTCTTGCTGCCACCTTCTTGTAATACATTATTTTGAGCATTTCTTTCCTTCCTCTCGCTTTCTTTCCTTCCTTCCTCCCTTCTTTCAGTTTTTTAAATGAGTCAGGATTACCCTGTGTAGCCCTGGCTGTCCTTGAACTCAGAGATCCGCATGCCTCTGCCTCCTGAGTGCTGGGACTAAGGGCGTGCACCACCAGAGCCAGGTTATTCTGAACATTTCTGTATCGAAAACATCCCCATACATTTCTTACGATGCCTCTACGGTCTGGCAGACTCCTTTAAACCCAGCACTAATGGGTGGAGTTAAGATCTTTGTGAGCTTCATCCTCCAACCCAGCTGGATACACACAAAGAGAACCCAGCTCTGAAAGTCAGTGAGGGCCTGGGCACAGTGGCACACACTTTCAATCCTAGAGGCAAGAGGATGTTTGTGAGTTCGAGGCTATTGTGATCTACAAGGCAAGTTCTAGAACAGATAGAACTATATAGAGACCCTGCCTCAAAAAATAATGAATGAATGAGTAATTGCTTTTATAATAGCCTTAATAAGGAAATAACCATGAGATTCTGCTTTGTTCTTTAATTGACTTTTAACGTTTATGGGTGTTTTACAAGTATGCATGTCTTTACACCACATATGTGCCCAGCACCCAAAGAGGCCACAAGGCATTGGCTCCCTGGACCCTGAGTTATAAACAACTGTCAGTTGCTGTGTGGGTGTAAGAAACCAAACCCACATATCTTTCTCTCAAAGACTCCAGAAAGGGGGTGCAAAAGAGAATGAGGCAGCAGATGAGACACAGCAGCTTCTAGGGCCAACCCAGCCCAGAGGCAACCTTGACCCACCCTTTCCCAAAGACATACAGGTCACAGCACTCAAGCAAATAGGCCGTGGAGTGGGCAGGCCCATATGAAGACAGCAGGGATTAGAATCTGGACCCTTATCCATGTATGCGGCCTTTAATCCCTACCAGTATGCAAGCCAAAGGGGACAGGAAAGTGGATCATTTGGGGATCCTGGGTCAATTCTGCCTGCCAGCCCCAGTCTTACCCGAAAAGAGCCCCAGAGGAAGACTCGGCCGTCTTCAGTGAGAGCTGCTGTGTGACTGTCCCCCGCTGACACTTGCACCACTTTCTCTTGCAGTTCCACTTTCCCGGGGACCATCTCTGAGCCCTCGACTGAGGTGTCCCTTCCCAGGGCACCCTCGTCATTGCAGCCAAAGGAGTAGACCTGTGCCCAGGATGTCCCATTAATACAAAGTCTGGCCCTGTGGCCTCCTTCTTTAGGTCACTCCCTGATTCTACAGCCAGGTTCTGTTTCATACCCTTGCACCCAGGCCCTATCCAACCCGTCCCAACCCTCTGACCTACCTGGCCACTTTGGCTCAGACACACAGTGTGCATGCCCCCGGCCTCGGCCTGCACAACATCCTGTAGAAGGGGTACCAAGGCCGGCTTCTTCCTCTCCAGCACACTCTCACCCAGCCCCAGCTGGCCCACGTCGCCCTGGCCCAGTGTCAGCACCAAGCCCGGTTCTGTGTTGTGGGACCTGTGTGAGACTAAAAGGTGGAGAAAATAGCCCCTGAGTGTGTAGATGAGGGCAGATATCAGGGGTCATATCATGGGCTCCGGGATTGTGCTGGCTAGGGTTCAAGCCCTTGCTCTGCCAATAGGCCATAAGTAAGACCTTTGTGAACCTAAGTTTCCCCCTTTGTGAACAGGATGACAAGGGTATCTATCTGTCTCATTGGGTTTTTTTGAGGATTAAAATCCAAGCACGTTATTGACATGAGGAAGAGAAACAAGGAGACACTCCACCCAGTGAAATGGATCTTGGTGTGCAGGGCACCAGGATAGTGAGGAGACAGTTTCCAAGTGAGCCCACGTCACAGACGTGATCCATACTGTCACCTTTATAACCGGTTACTCTACCAGCACGAGCTGGCTCTGCGGACCTCCCATAGAGCCTGTTGCCAGGCCTTTAATTCCAGCCTTGGAGGAAGAGGCAGGCTAGTCTCTGTGAGTTATGGGATAGTCAGGGCCATCCTATCTCAAACAAATATCAAAGACAGATGACACCATTTTACAGGATATAGAACAGAGCCTCCCAGAGGGTCAACAGCCTTCCCGGGTAATAAAGCTAATTACCAGAGTTTGTATATCGGCTCCCATCTGAAATCCCCTCTACCCCAGGCTGTGATTTCCAACTCCAGAACAAGGGAGGAAAACAAACTGCCCCTTCAGTCAGCAGGGCAGCATACTTGACAGCTTCAGAGGGGCGGGAAGGCACAGTAAGAAGAGAGGTGTGGGCCAACCAGTGGGTAGTGCAAGGCCTTTTGGTAGCCAATGAAAGCCTGCCACAGCCCTCCACAGTCAATGGTATCCCGGTCCCCTCCCCAAGGGTGTGGCCCTGGCTGCCAGGGCCATTGCGGCTGCACAGAGGCTGCACTGGGCAGGGAGCCATCTGGTTGGGTTTTCTGGTCAGTTGGGCTTGGCCCACAGGCACCTTGGCAGGAGCGAGGAGCAGGACGGCGGTTACGAGTGTCTGCAAAAGACAGACACTGTCTGAGCGTGCGTCAACGCTCCTCCCTCCCATGCTAGGGGTCAGTTCCCTTGTCCTCACCACACTCTGGGATTGTAGGAGAGAGGAAAACGACAGGACAGGTCCCTAAGCGAAGCTGGGATGTTATCTCAACAACAGGCTGATGGAGCTCTTGTCTCCATTCCATCAAGGGAGGCTTAGCCTCAGCCAGAAGTGACCTGCCTGTGGTTACAGTGACAAAGTAGCAGGGAGGACCTGAAAGTCCATTAGGCCCAAGAGCCTCGGGCTTTCAAACTGTCAATTCAGAGCAAGGGGACCTAAGGCTTCTCTGATTACGGGGGGAGGAGACCAAAGTACCTTAGACAGGCAAAATCATGCATGTGTGTGAGGCCAAGTTCTAGGTCTTGGTTGGGGGGAACCAGCATTGCTTCGAGGGCTCTCTGGTGTGCCCTGACTTAGACCTCTTTTCTGTCTGACCGCTAAAGAGCTGAGCTAGGTGAGATGCAGGAGAACCTCAGCTGAGCAGGGTCCCTGGACATCTAAGCCCCCATAGCTTCAAGCCAGGGAGGAAGGAGCGTAGGCCCAGCTGTCTCACTGTTTTGAGAGAATACTCAAGAGCCAAGAAGGGATCCCAGCCAGCTTACCTTTCACCTTCTTGCTTTTGGGGATAGCATCTTCTGGGGGTGACCTTCTCTTAGCTATGCGCTTGGGTGGCATCTTCCTGTCCTGAAAAAAAGACCCAGTCAAATACTCCATGTCAGAATAACAGACAGCATCCTGTGAATATTTATCACACTCTGAAGAGTAAGAGGACTCACCCAGCAGCCACAGCTCGCGACATCTATCCCAGAGCCATGTGACAGGTGAGGAATGACCAAGCTCACAACTATTCGGCTGCTACACTGTGTGGAGAATGAGCTGAACAGTTGTAGACTAAGGGCTGGGATGTAGCTCAGCCTGGTGAGAAACTGCCCTGAGCCAAGTCCAACTCTTTCCAGCACTTCACAGAGCCTGGCGGCAGATTCCCCGCGATCTCAGCACTAGGAAGGTGCACTTGGGAAGAGGTCAAGACTAGTGAACTGGCCACACAGGAATATCCGTGAAAGAACTGTACGAAGCCATCAAAAATGATGCTTCTAGAAATGAATCTGTCGAACAGAAAGATGTCTCTCGTGACAAAGAAGAGTAGACAGGAGCCAGGTGGTGCCTAGTCCAGACCCCAGCACTGCAGCACCCCGAGTTCCAGGCCAGCAGGTATCAAACACACCCAAACAACTAAAACAGAAGTGCAGGTCTTTAATCCTGACACGTACGTGGGAAGCAGAAACAGGAGGATCTCTGGCCTACATAATAAATTCCAGGCCAGCTCTGGCTACACAGGGAGACCCTGTCTCAAAACAAAGCAAAAAAAAAAAAAAAAAAAAAAAAACAAACCCATACAACACAAAATCAAAATGCTCAACCCCAAAACAAGCAGTCTGAATACCGCTGCTGTCCATCCTCGCTTATTAAGAACTATTATTTTGGGGCTGGGGATTTAGCTCAGTGGTAGAGTGCTTGCCTAGGAAGCGCAAGGCCCTGGGTTCGGTCCCCAGCTCGAAAAAAAGAACCAAAAAAAAAAAAAAAAAAAAAAAACCTATTATTTTGGGGGTTGGGGATTTAGCTCAGTGGTAGAGCACTTGCCTAGCAAGTGCAAGGCCCTGGGTTTGGTCCTCAGCTCTGGAAAACAAAGCAAAACAAAACAAAAAACCAAAAACATTAAAAAAAAAAAAAACTATTATTTTTGAAACAGGGTTCACTGCAGTGTTAGGTGGCCTTGAACACGTCATCTTCCTGCCTGCACCACCTAAACTGAATTTACAGGCGTGAGCCTCCACGAGTAGTTGACACGCAGTGTCAAATGAGCTGGCACAAGGTGCTGGGGCGCGGCCCCTGGGCAGAGCACTGGCCTAGCTTGTCTAGGCTCTGCATTTCGTCCCATAAGAGGAAAAAAAAAATAAAGCCGGGTTGGGGGTCCACCTTTAGTCTCAGCACTCAGGAGAGAGACACAGGCAGATCTGGTCTACAGAGTGAGTTCTAAGACAGCTAGGTCTTAGAGAAACCCTGTCTTGGAAAACCAAAACCAAAATAAAAATAAAGAAATAAAGTAAAGCCGGGAGTGGTGACACGCACCTTTAACCTCCGAAGACTAGCCAGCCTAGTCTACACAGTGAGTTCCAGGGCAGGAAGGGTTAAGAGAGGCCTAGACTCAAAAACAAAAAAACTCAATGAAAATGGTCCATCCCGCAGTAAATGCTTGCTCAAGAAATCAATGTTGGTGGTGGGGTGGTGTTTACGGTCTTCCCTAACTGGAGACACAAACCTATTGGGATCTAAGCAAGCTCACTGGTCCTTCTCAGTGTCCCCTGGGGATCAGGTCAGCACCACCAGCTGCCTCCCATGAGGTCCAAATGCCTCAGGCTTCCCAGTTGTCAGCTCAGCCTGTATGGACTTCTGACTCAGAGGGAGGCGACCAAAGCATCTGAAATAGGCCCAGGATCCTGCAGAGCCTGTGTGGGTTGTGGCTGGCCTGGTTCTGTCATGAGGTGGCCATTCTGATCTTTAAACAGCTTCCACTCCTGCAAAGGAAGCCCCGCCTGTGCTGCTCTGAGACCCCTCTGCCCGCACTGAACATGGTTGCTCTTTGGGAATCACTGGGAACTCAATCTACCTTCCAGGACTCTAACAGGAAATGACAAAGACCTCTCAGGGTGGACAGAAGCCTGGGCCACACTGCACGCCCCTAGCAGAGAAGGCACTCGGTGACGTGTGCACCAATCTCACAAATATTATCAAGTGCCTGGGGTTGTGCCGAGATGCACGGCAAAGACAGAGGCGGCAACCCTGCTTCCTGCACTCAGGAGCTTATGATCTAGGAAGAAAGTAAGCTTATTACAAAAGTCTGTGAGGTACAAGCCATTCTTAGCCACAGTCAAGCAAAGGACAGCCTGGGCTACACGAGAGCCCATCTCGAAAGCCACAGCAAAGGGACTGCCGCTCAGGCGTATGAACCTGACTTCCGAACCCCAGTACTCACAAGCCGAGCACAGCACACATCCTAGTGCAGGGGCGGACAGCACAGAGACACAGATCCCTGAAGCTCGCTGGCTAGCAGGGTACCCCTAATGGCGCACGGAGCTCCAGCCTCAGTGAGAAGCCCTGTCTCAAAAAGGCAGAGCACAATTAATGAAGACAGATGTTGCCAAACCTCTGCACACCACATGCACATGCAGGCCCTCATTCATGTTCAGATGAACAACACGTGTACGCCACACACGACAAACTCAGCCCAGGCCAGAAAACTGAAGACACGGCCGCTCCTATTCACGGTCGAGGAACCTGACACTCAAAAAGGATGAGTGTAGGGGTTGGGGATTTGGCTCAGTGGTAGAGCGCTTGCCTAGGAAGCACAAGGCCCTGGGTTCGGGTCCCCAGCTCGAAAAAAAGAACCAAAAAAAAAAAAAAAAAAAAAAAGGATGAGTGTAGGAAGCTGACCAAGACTGACCTAGGCCACAAACAAGACCCTGTCTCACCACTGCTACCCAAAAGTGTCACCTAAAGGCACACTATAACTCAGGCTGGAATTTAAGATGGCCTGAGCCAAGTCCCTTAGGATTCCTAACAGCTTTAGCCAAATTCAAGGAGCAGAAAGCAAAAGTCAAGGGAGGGGGAAGATGGCAGCTGGGACTTCCCTGGGGGAGGGGGGGCTGTTGCTGGATCCAAGAGTCCCCCTCTGAGGGGAGAGATTATAAGAGACCTCACTTGTCTTTGAGCCACACATTCTTCATCTGTGCCTGGGCAAGCAAGGCAGGGGAGGGGCAGGACCTTCTAAAAGGTGGGTCCAGCTGGGCACGGTAGGCAGAAGCAGGATTTGTGACTGCCACAATTCAAGGCCAGCCAACAAAAGATTGCATAGTGAGACGTCTCCTGCTTCAAGGAATAAATGAGTCAGGGCTCAGTGCTGGCTGCTCTTCGAGCGAATCCAGCTTTGGTTCCCAGCACCCACGGTTTGCTCACAATCATCTGTAACTTCAGTTCCAGGGGATCCAATGCTCTCTTCTGACCTCCTTGGGCCAGTGCATGTGGTACCCTGACATACATGCAAAGTACATACATACATACATACATGTATAAAAAAAAACCCTAAAAAGTCTTCTGTCACTGTATTTATTCCCCCCACGTCCACTCCCTGGGGTTCATCTTCAAGGGATTTAAAAACTGGGAGAAGGGTGAGTCAACTTCTATAAATGCATCTACAGTGCATGACCCTCTTAAGAGCTCAGACCCGTCCCCATGTCAGAAATAGATGTGCAGACCAATCACCCCAGAGGACACGCCCCCACCAGGGCTGGAGCTGCCTGAAGTCTGTCTCCTTACCTGCTAAGTCACATGTGTAAGTATACTAGGTTAGAAACCTATTAGGAGCCGGTATTATCCAGTTACTCCCATTTCTGGAGCACTTGGCAAGGCCCAGAGGTGGTGCCGCCCCACCCAGAACTTTTCAGCTAGACTTAGGGCATGGCTGAAGAATATCTTCGTGGGAAAGGCTACCAGGAGAGAAGGGAAGGTCTGTGCAGGCTGCTGCCGCTGCGCATGCACACTTCACACCAGGAAGGATGTGGTACTGCCTGGGGTTATTTGTTTGTTTGTTTGTTTGTTTGTTTTTGTTTTTTCCCTAGGGAGAGGAGCAATAGCTTCTAGCAGATGTTAGAGCCACCAGCTTAGCACAGGTTACAGGACACATTACTTCCTTTGATAGGCAAGGAGACTAAGGTTTAAGAGACTCTAGGGGGCCTGCCCGATCCAGACTCCGGCTATCGATTGTCTGCAACCAGAACCTGATGGATCCCTTCTAACATCTTTTCTGAGCGCCATTCGGATGCTCTTCTTGGGGGAAGCAGCCTTTTGTCTCCTCCACACCCTCCCCACAAGCACCAATGTCTATGACCTAGAACACTTCTAGTGGTTACATGTGCTGCACCCCGTGTCTGGAGGACCCTGACCCTGTTACCCAAAACAAATTAAAGCCTCACCTGGAACGCTATCCCCAACCCTCCACAGCCCGGTTCCGGCTTCCGCTTCGGAGTTCCCGGTCTGTTTCATACCCTCAGCTTGTGCCTCGGCACACGTGGTCGGAGGACTTAATTTCTGAAGAACCAAAGACTTGGCAGCAGCGACGCCCAAGTTCCACGGACATACTTTGCTGATCTCAGAAGACCCTAACTGTGGACCCATGGAAGTCTTGCCAGGGAGCCCCTGCGCCCCGCAAAGGGCACGGAGGCCCGCCTTTGTCACCATTGTTTCCCCAGAGGCACGGAAACATCAGGCAGCCAACGACCGGGTGACACCGGGTTGATGGGGGTTAAGGGCAGGCGATGGTCTGCGAACGCTGCCGCCCCCTCCCCACCGGCGGCTCCCCGAGCTCACCGCGGCCGCGCGCGCCCGGCCCCCGCGCACCAGCCGTTTGAATCTCCCGCCGCGTAGCGGAGCGCGCGCCCGGAGCGCGGCGGCTAAGGGGCCCGAGTGCGGGCGAGGCGGGGCCCACGCGGGCCGGAGCTCGCGCGCCCGGAGCGCCGCCAGCTTCACGTGCAGCCCGCCATATGGGTTGCGATCTCGGCCCACCACGACCCCGCGCGCCTCCCGGTTTCCCGTCCCCAGGGCTCCCCACGAACCCGAGCGCGACCTACCTCGGTGCAGGGCAGCCAAAAGCAACTCCGGCGCTCGGCGGCCGGCCGCGAACTGCCCCGAGCATGCGCTCTACGGGCCTCCGGCCGCGACCCTGGCCTGAAGGGAAAACATAGAACCGAGCGGCCCCTGGCGGCCACTGAGGGAAGTGCGAGCGGCTGCTCCTAGTTTGTACTCCGTTTTCTGTATTTGGGAGACCCCCAAGTGGAATTAAGTGGACAGATAACCAACTGGAGAAACTACTAGAGTCCTAATTTGTTTAGGAAAATGTGATGTGTTGGGGGTTGGGGATTTAGCTTAGTGGTAGAGCACTTGCCTAGCAAGGGCAAGGGCCTGGGTTCGGTCCCCAGCTCCAAAAAAAAAAAAAAAAAAAAGAAGAAAATGTGATCTGTGAGATCAGTACGGGACAAAACAGGATGATGGTTCTTATTCTCAAAGTATCTATGCAGAAGGCTAAAAAACACCCCAGCCTATACAAAGTCATTTGACTCAGTCTAGGTAGGGCTCAGGAACGGCTAATTAAGTCTAAGTGGAAAAGGCATTCAGGATGAATAACATTTCCTTATTTATTACATGTATTTTTCAGGCAGGTATGTCTGTGCACCATGTACGTATATGGTGCTTGCAAAGGTCAGAAAGAGAGCATTGGTTGCACCAGAACTGGGGTTAGAGATGGATGCGATCGGCCACGTAGGCCCTGGAATGGAATTCCCATCTTCTGCAAGAGGTTAAGAGCACCCTTGGGGTTGGGCATTTAGCTCAGTGGGGGGTTGGGGATGTAGCTCGGTGGTAGAGCGCTTGCCTAGCAAGCACAAGGCCCTGGGTTCGGCCCTCTGCTCTGAAAAAAACAAACAAACAAACAAAAAAAACCAAAAACAAAAAAACCCAAAAGAGCACCCTTAACCTCTGAGCCATCTCTCCAGTCCCAGAGGGGTGACATTTGCAAAGACAGAGAGTAAGACATGAAAGTAGAGGGCAAAGGTCTAGTGTGCCTACGGAGACAGTGTGTTACTATGGGAAGGTTCTGGTCACAGGATAAAATGCCCGGAACGTTAAGAATGGGCTTTGGGTAGAGTGTAACCAAGAATGGAGAGGCAATGAGCAAATGGGAAGAGGAGAAGGTAACGCCTGGGTTGGTGGCACTGCCTATAATCACCCCATCGTTCTAGAAGCTGAGACAGGAGATTAGGAAGGATACATCGCGAGATTCTATCGGAAAGAAAGAAAATTGGGGAGAGGAGCACTGGATGTAGCTCAGTGCTTTGCCTAAATGTGAGGTGCAAGGCTCACCTACAAGACAGTAAAGAGAAGGAAGGAGAGGATAAGGCAAGGCTGGGAAGGAAAAAGATGACTCCAAGCTGGGAACTGTTGGAGTGGGGGAGCTGACACCGGAAACAGAACGCTCTGAGAAATGGCTTAGGGCTGGAGAGATGGCTCAGTGGTTAAGAACACTTGGCTGCTCTTGCAGAGGTCCTGATTTAAATTCCCAGCCACCAGTGAGTGGCTCACAACCATTTATAAATAAATCTGTCGCTCTCTGCTGGCATGAAGGTATAAACGCAGACAGAGCACTCCTACACTATAAAACAAATTTTAAAAAAAGAGAAAGAAGTCCTCTCACTAACATCCTCACACAAGCAGCCCTATAAGATTTAAAGTGTCCCTGAGGAAAATACATTTAACTAGGTTCAGAGCGCAGTAATCTGTACAAAGGGTATTTTCTGTGTTTTGCAATTAAAACCGACATTTTTAGCATTTTGAACTTTTTTCTTTTCTTTTTTTTTAAAGATTTATTTATTTATTTAATGTATACAAGTACACTGTAGCTGTCTTCAGACACACCAGATCCCATTACAGATGGTTGTGAGCCACCATGTGGTTGCTGGGAATTGAACTCAGGACCTCTGGAAGAGCAGTCAGTGCTCTTAGCCGCTGAGCCATCTCTCCAGCCCCCTAAACTCTTTTCTTTACCCTTATTTTTGAGACAGGGTCTCACTGTGAGACCCTCCTGCCTCTGGCTTCCTAGAGCTGGGAACAAAGGCGTGCCCCATCGTGCCCAGTTACTAAAGAGCAAGACTGGCACCTGAAAAGGGCTGGCACTTTGGCCCACGTGCCAGCAAGAGTGGGGTTCACAGCTTGGGGGAGGGGCCCCTCACCACACACAGCTGTCACCTACCATTTTACACTCCCCTGACAACACACGTTATATTTTCATTCGTGTGTGCATGTTCATGCTGGTGGAGGTCAGAGGGCAACTCTCAGGAGTAAGTTCTGTCTTCCTACAATGTGGGTCCCAGAGAGCCAAGTCAAGTCTTCAGGCTTGGCGGCAGACAGTTTCACCGACTGATCCATCTCCTCCGGGCGACTGCTTCCAGCTGCGTTTCCCGTACTGTGTAGAGCCTGGTCCTAAGCAACCCCCCGATTTTGTCTTACCTTTTCAGGTTTACTTCTGCCTCCATCATGGCCTCTCCTGGATGGTAGGCGGTGAAGTTTCTCCAAGCTTCACCCTGGAAACTCCGATGTCTTTCTCCAAGATCTTATTCACTCACATGGCTTAATGTAATTACAGAAAAATGACCATCATTTATCTTCCCTTAGAAAAACATTTTTTTTTTTTAAATTGCTTGGAGATTTAGCTCAGTGGTAGAGCACTTGCCTAGCAAGTGCAAGGCCCTGGGTTCGGTCCCCAGCTCCGAAAAAAAGAATAAAAAAAAAAAAAATTGCTTCAGGAAAGCCTGTCTTTGAAGAAAGCCCAGGCCATTTTCAATCTCCAAATCCTAACTGCTTCAGCTTCCCAGTGCTAGAATTGCAGGGGTGTGGCGCCAAGCCTCTGCCCCTCAAACCCACTCACTTTTAAAATCCACTTATATGTTGTATCTATGAATGTTCGATCTACATGTATGCCTGCAGACCAGAAGAGGGCATCAGATCTCATTACAGTTACTTGTGACTCCCATGTACCCCTAATAGTAAGTCAGGAGGGAGACTGCGGACATGAAGGAGTCCTTCATTCCAGAGCCTGCTGGAGTCCCTTGCCAGCTAGCATGAAAGAATTCTGGTGCAGTTAACATTTGGTGTGAAGGTTGCCAGAAATATGATCAAATAAGACTTAAACAGGGCTGCAGAGATGGCTCAGCGGTTAAGAGCACTGACTGCTTTTCCAGAGGTCCTGAGTTCAAATCTCAGCAACCACATGGTGGCTCACAACCATCTGTAATGGGATCTGGTGCCCTCTTCTGGTGTGTCTGAGGACAGCTACAGTGTATGCACAAGCAGTGAATCATGCTTAAAGCCTGCACATACATGAACTTGGTTATGGCCCCACTGCCTTCCCAGAGGTGCATTTTCTGGGTTTCTCACAAAAAGACAGTTCTGTTTACAATAAACTGAAGTCTCCACACCTCTAGGGTACAATCTGTCAGAATCTTACCCAGGACACCCTAAGGTCATTCCATTTCTCAGTCACTTTCTGAAGACTTGCTCTGTGTGTGTAAAGACAGTTACACACTGCACGTTGTGTGTGTGTGTGTGTGTGTGTGTGTGTGTGTGTGTGTGTGGTGTGTGTATGTGTGTATAAAGACAGTTACGGGCTGGAGAGATGGCTCAGAGGTTAAGAGCACCCGACTGCTCTTCCAGAGGTCCTGAGTTCAATTCCCAGCAACGGCATGGTGGCTCACAACCATCTGTAAAGAGATCCGATGCCCTCTTCTGGTGTGTCTGAAGACAGCTACAGTGTACTCACATATAATAAGTGAATAAATCTTTAAAAAAAAAAAGACAGTTACACACTGCTTGGAGAAGCCCACGTACGTGTGTGTGTGTGTGTGTGTGTGTGTGTAGACAGTTACACATTGCTTGGAGAAGCCCATGTATGTACCCTTTCCCTGAGCAGATTGCTAACAGCCCCTGTGCTTAAATCACTGGTTCTCAACCTGTGAGGCACAACCACTTTGGGAACTGAACTCAGTCCGGGCTTCTGGAAAAGCAGCCAGTGCTCTTAATGGGCCACCTCTCCAGCTTCAAAGCCATCTATTTTTAACTTCCTGTGTGGGTTTGTGCATTGGAACGCAGTACATGCAGACTGCAGAAGGTGCTGGAGCCTCTGGAGCTGCTAAATGTGGATGCTGAGACTCAAACTCCCGTTCTCTGAAGAGCGGTATAACCCTCACCCATCAGGCCATTTAGATAAAAATCTCCCCATGTGCATATATATATATATATATATATATATATATTTTTTTTTTTTTGTCACAAAAACCTGAGGTAGAAAACAAGGTTAAAATTGTTGTTCTGAAGGGGTGGCACGTGCCTTTAGTCTGAGCATTCAGCAGAGTTCCAGGACAGCTAAGGTTACATGGAGAAACCCCGCCCCCCCCGCCCCCAAATACCCCACCCCAGCAATAGATAAAAATAATATTGTTGCTCTTCCTTGGTTGGAGTGCCAGCATCCACATGGTGGCTCATAACCAACTAAGTCCATTTCTCGGGGTTCCCATTCCCTCTTCTGATCTCCATGCACACACACGGTACACAAAAACACAGGCACGCAACATTGACACATTAGTAAGGGGCTAGAGACATGCTTCGGCCATTAAGAGCATTGATTGCTCTCTCCCAGAGGACCCAGGTTCAATTTCCAGCACCACCCACATGGCAGCTCATAAGTATCTAGCTCTAGATAGGGAATCGGACACTTTCATAGCTACATGTGTACGCAAAACACTGATGCACAAATTATATACTTGAAAGCTTTTAAAAAAATAAATCTTGAAAAAAATAAAGGAGGCGGGTTAAGACTTTAATCCCAGACTTAGGGAGGGAGAGGAGGGCAACTCTACAGAAGGAATTCCAGAATAGCTAAGGCTACAGAAACATTGTGTTGAAAGACAAAAGGTAGAGTCCAGCAAGTTATCAATAATCATAGATAGGGGGATCGGGATCTTTTCTATTCAGGATTAAGCTATTAAATACTTGGGTCTAAGTGCATACATGCTCTCTGCATTTACATGCCTGTGTTCATGGAGCCCAGGGTATTAGGTGGGTGCTGCTATGTATCAGGTGCACTAACCACTGAACCATCGCTAACCCCATTATTAATCTCTTTATAGGAGGCAAGACTCACTGTGTAGCCCTAGATGGCCTCTGCCTGGGACTAACCTTTCCTGTTAATTTAGGGTATCATGCACAGTAGGCAAGCATTAAGCTACACTCCCCAGTCCTGTATACTTATTAAGCAGTAAATTGTAAGCTTGTCTACATAGCTGGGCATTTGAAGGTTACAACAACTGCGATTGAGGACAACCTCTGAAACTGGGAGGTTGGCAATTTGAAGCAAGGGTGCTTGCATAGAACAGAAATTGTACTTTAAATCCAGGCAGCTCATCTCACAGAATGCAAGATTTAGTCTTTGACCTCAGGAAAAATTCCTCTTGCACCTTGAAGCCTAGGTACATATTCCTACCCAGGGTCCTCAAGAAACTTAAGGGCAGGTGAAATGGCTGAAGGCAGACTTACACACAGAACCTCCCAAGGTCACCGGATTCCACTGTGGAGTACAAACATTAGCTAGTGTCTATTGAGAATGCCGCTCCATCTACCCTTCCTGTCAGAGGGGGCCACAGATGCAAGTATTCCCCCACTGCAGGCCCAATTTATTTCCAAGAACAGGGAAACATACCAGCATCCTCAGGCCTACCTTTGAGGTGCCTCCTCAATGCCCCCATCATTGAAGGCCCAGACTGCTCCATGGAGGAAGGCAACAAGGAGTCATCAACTTCCCATTATGACCTCAGGACCTGTCTACCTCCTATCACAAGGCTACACAGTTTTAGGACTGTCCAAGTTTAACTGCTTAGGACTAACCTCCCACATTCACTTGACTAGTTTCCCACCCAACATTATCACCAGAGCAGAAGGAATATAACTTTAGTACTTGGATGGATCAAACATTCACTCGGTTTATCTTGAACTCATCTGTAGCCATCTGCATCCACACAGTAAATCACAAGAAAAGGCATTCAAAAAGCTTTAATTCAAACTTGTCAGGCATATCACAAAGATTCATAGATTACAACTGGATCGCATAACCCATTCTGGATCTGAACTCATGGCTACAATCTTACAGAGAACATAAAATATAAAGTTTATATAACATGGTCCTGGGGAAACCTCCTGGACCTCAAGGAGAACCATGCTTCATTTTCCCAAATCTAGACACAACCTGTATGAAAAATGTAATTGCCAGACAGAATTGAGTAGGCACAAAAGCCTGTCCAGCTTCCAATGGATGGGGTCATGATATGGACAAGATTTCACCAAGCTGCATATAATTAAAAGGCCTCAAAGCCCTTTATCAAGTAAATCAACAGGCACCTGTAGAGATAGATCCTCTTCTTTCCTGAAAGAGGGGAAAAAAATAACACAAACATTACATTCCCGAAGGTGGCACCTTTAAATCTTATCACCTTTAAATTTTTGTTTCCTGCATGGTTTGTCTCCTCAGTCATGGTCCACAGGACTCTGAGAAGTCGTAGGAATATGCAGGCGCAGACTCGAAGCCCAGCTTCATCTCCAACGTTGTGGAAAGGGACTGTACATCATCGGGCAGTACCCTATGCTCCCGTATGCCACTAGGACAGAGCCCGGGGAGAGTGACCTCCCGGGGTATCCACGTTGGAATGTCTGGTTAGTACCCTAAAAAATCAGTCAAACTCAACCAATACCAACTACACACACCCCCAATTAGTGTCTCACCACTATTAGACACACGGAACAAAGAACGCACCTCAATGACTTCTTTGGAATCATCAGTTCTGCAATAGAAGACACTCCGTCAGTAAATTAAACGCTTAAAGTACGCGGACCCATCCCCAGATTGCGATTTAAGACTGTTTCCTGCATGGTTTGTCTCCTCAGTCACGGTCCACAGGACTCTGAGAAGTCGTAGGAATATGCAGGCGCAGACTCGAAGCCCAGCTTCATCTCCAACGTTGTGGAAAGGGACTGTACATCATCGGGCGGTACCCTATGCTCCCGTACGCCACTAGGACAGAGCCCGGGGAGAGTGACCTCCCGGGGTATCCACGTTGAATAGTCACGGGAAAGACATTCTTTTGACAAAATGTCCCAGAGTCCTTGTCAGATCTCCAGCTCGAAACAACGCCTGGCTTCTGAGTGCTGCGGTCTCAGGCACCCCATGCAAACAGAATACAACACGCCTACCCCCACCCAAATTCTTCAGACATCTGCGTGAATGGCTCTCTGAATAATGGCAGATGAATGAACAAGCAAACTGCAGGATCTGGCTACCACGCGTTGGAGAGAAATAAAAGCCGGGGAAAAAAGCTCAACGACTTTTATGTTAAAATCGAGCGCTCGAAGGCGGCTAACTGCCCAAATCACGCCACAGGAACAAAAGAGCCTGTTTTCTTAAGTAGAATCAACCTTAAAGAAAAGTGCGTAGACATCGTTAAGTTTCCCAGGCAATAATCCAACTGGCTTTGAGATCCGCGAAAGAAGGCCGGTTATTAGGCTGAGAAGCACGTGTCCACACGCCATGCTGGGCAAATGAACCCGGCTTCCCGCGCGGAGTCCGCACAGCCGCGACTCTTCCTCTCAAAGCCTGGGTGCCGAACCACGAGGGAAAACCCACAGCCGCTGAGATCAGCATATGGTACTCACCTACAGAGTACAGACACAGAGAGCAACCGCTAAAGAGACTGAATCTCGCCGACGCGGCCGTATTTATACCTTAAGCAACTTCCGGAAGTCAGCTGTTGCCGACTGCGCCTGCGCAGGTCACGCGCACTTAGAGCCATTGGAAATGCGCTAAGGCTGATGGGATCTACTTCAGGTCCAGTTTCACCTCAACTGGGATTGGAGACTTTTGCGCTATTAAAGTTTTGGCGGTCTTGATGGCGTAGAATTGATGAGCTCGTGAGGTTTGTCCTCTCTGCCTGGATACACTGGTATAGGCAAAATGAAAAAAAAAAAAAAAAAAGCTAGAGAAACGCTTTCTAGATTCCAGAGCTTGAATCTACTTTGTATGTGGAAGGCACATTTGATACAGAACAGAGGTGCCTCTCCAAGAATTGGCTACAATTAAGAACTTCCCATGGAGGGGACTGGAGAGATGGCTTAGTGGTTAAGATTCCTGGTTGCTCTCCCACAGTACTTATAGGGCAGCTCACAGCGCGTCGCTCCCTACTGAGCTGTTACTCCAGTTTCAGTGGATCCCCAGACACATGGTGCACAAATAGGAGTAAGTACATCAAAGCACACACACACACAAAGCAAAACAACAACAACAATCATGCATTCTCAACGGGAAGACACCAGCCTAGGATTTGAGGTTCTTATCCACACCCGTTTAAAAAGCGGTTTTGTGCACTTTCCATACAGACATATAAAACTAATATAGATGTTGACAATAAAATGATGACGCTTAAGATATTTATCACTGGGTGGGCAGGTACCTGAACCGCAGGGCTGCACACAAAACCACGAAATGCTGTAACGTGTACAAAGCACTCCACCATCATACATGCACAAGCAATAATGCAGTAAGGATCTGTGTCAGGCAAATAAATTAATGGTGTCATTAAATCGAGGCTAGCCTGATTAGAAACACTGGCCACGGTCCTCTTGATATATCGAGATGTGTGCTGAGTTCTTCACAGGTGTGCACCACCACTGCCAAGCAAACAATTTTTTATAACTTGGTTTTTGTTTCTCAGTATGGGATTCTCTGGATAGCCCTGGCTGTCCCAGACTCAGTATGAAGAGGAAGATGGCCCTCAGGCTGCTTCCGTCTTCTAACACTCCATTTTCTGAGTAGAAGAGTAACATTGTGGGGCTGGAGAGATGGCTCAGAGATTAGGAGCACTGATTGCTCTTCCAGAGGTCCTGAGTTCAAACCCCAGCAACCACATGGTGGCTCACAACCATCTGTAATGGGATCCAATGCCCTCTTCTGGTGTGTTTGAGACAGCAACAATGTAAATAGGTAAATCTTCAAAAGAAAATACAAAGGGGCAAAGTGTAAGTTAATAGTTTTGACTTCATTTTCACATTTTAAAATCTACTTAACAGCAGTAGTGGCTTCTGAGCTGGTTTTCTTTTTTGTTTGTTTCTGTATGTTCCCATCTTCTATATGACCCCTAGTTCATTTGGTACTCACTAGACTCTGTTATTACTGAATGTGTGTATGATGTGTATGTGGGAATGCTCCTGCCACAGGGTGTGGAGGTCTGAGGAAATGCCTTGTGGGGGTGCTTCTCTATCTCTCTGCCCATCTGTGTGCTGTGGCTGTCCCTTAGGCTTGGTGGGAATTGCTTTTACCCACTGAGCCATCTTGTTGCCTCTGCCCTCTCCTTTCTGACATGGTTTTCCAGACCTCAGTCTCTCTCCACAAAGAACCAAACTTCATCCACTGTTCAGTAAATCCCGGGCAGCGTGCACCTTCAGAACAAACTTCTGGAGACATTTTAACTCCAAGGCTGCAGTAACAACTGCCGTAACAACTACTAATTTGGGCCACAGGAATCTGGGATCAGAAAAACAGCCAACAAAAAGTTCCGACTCCTGGTTTCTTGCCACACTTAGTAAAGGGTAGTGTGCCAAGTGCCAAGCAGCAAGTGAGTCATTGCTGAGGTGCCCTGGGCTGAAACTGGGCAGCCTGCCTGTAAGGACAGGCAGCACCAGCTGCTCGGTGACATCAGCCTGAGGGTCAGTTAGCCGTGGTCCATATCGAGTAAATCCTTATAAGGTGGACTGAGTGGGCTCTAAGTCCTTGTCCTCAAACATATGCAAAAATAGTATTTGTTTTGACCTTAAAGAAATAACCTGACCTGCACAATCTCATTTTCCAGATAGGGTGGGTAGAGGCTAGGCAGGCAAGGCCTGGACATAACTCCTCTCTCTGCAATTCAGAGATTGAGAGTGAGAGAGATTTAGAGAGAGAATACCACGTACCCCAGGCTATGCTGGATGATTTTGAATTTGCTATGTTACTCAAGATGACCTTGAACTTCTGACTCTTCTAACTTGGCTTCAGAAGCATTGGGGACACTTTGTCTGGCTGGTTTGCTGCTGGGGACTGAATAGGGCTCAGTGCGTACCAGGCAAGCGCTCTACTGAGCTGCTCTACCCCAACCCTGTGATTTTTGTGCATAGCAATTCATAAGCAGACTGTTTCGCCTCTGGCTTCATTTAACATTACTGTTCACCTTCTTTTTATTGGACGTCATTAGCAGTATTTTGGGATCACTTTTAAGTTGTTTCAATCTTCTGGAATAAAACAAAACAAAGCAAACCCACAGGTCAGGGCTATGGCTTAGTGGCAGAGTAATTAACACACATGAGACCTGAGCTCACTGCACAGCACTCCAAAGTAAAAAGTAACAAGTCCAGGTTTTTTAATATTCTAAAATACTTTAATAATTAAGATTGGTGGGAAGACTGATATACAATGTAATTATTTATTTTACAAGATTCTGTACACTGGAGAAGCATCTTAACCTACAACATGAGAGGCTTTTACCCTTTTACATTATGATTGTAAGCTTCAAATTACAGAAAGAAACACGTAATCAACTTTTATATACATAAAAACAAAACCACGGGCTAGATGCCGCCCTAACAGACGACGCTGCAGAAGACGAATGAGATGAACTGTGAGTCAGGGCCCTTGATGGCACACGCAAGCACACGGGCAGTCAGGCTTGGCACTGTGAGGGAGGGAAAGCAGCAGGGGGACAAGACAGGCAGGCATGGTGGGTGCCTCTGTGAGCCCTGTAAGCAGGGGGTGGAGGCAGGGGGATCCTTGGCTACATTGTGAAGTGACATGAGAGCCTGTCTAATAAAACACAAGGTTACCACAGCACAGGCAGCACAGGCCTATAAAGTGCTCTATAAACCCGGGACTAAGCAGGAGGGAACAGGGTGGAGCAGGCACCCGCCTCGCTTGTGAGGACTGGGCCTCCCTCCTCCAGGAGCACAGAACAGAATTCGATCACAAAGGCTAACAGCTCTGGCAACCTTGTACCCAGACTTCTCACAGACTGGGAGGTGGGACGCAGTCTTTTTTTCATAGCCAGAAACTATCTGGCAGTAAGGAAAAAAAAACAAAAAAACAAAAACCAAAAACCCAAAGCACTTTTTTCTCCATAGAGAACAAAGTACGAGTTCTAAGGTCACTTTAGCTTTTTTGTTTGCCCTATATTCTAACTCTTTAATAAGTATGACGTTGACACAGAGAACACTGCTGAAAAAAATATAGACAGGAAACAGAATAAAACAAAAAAAAAATGTAAAGACGCACAACTTACTAGATATTAAGGTGAGAAAAAGCTGGGTATGACTTGCCGTCCATGATCCCAGACTGGGAAGGCTGAGTAAGGGAGACTTCACTTCAAAGGCTAGCCTGGGCTACATACTGAGGTACAAACTAAAACAAAAACAAAAAATATAAACAAGCCCAGTAACATTTCTCTACCACTTACAATGTAAATAGAATTCAGGAGGGAATGGTGAGGCTGTGTGGGTTTCAGGAGAAAAGTTCTTTGAGACAATAAGCAAACCAGCACCCAAATGCAAACGGGGAGGCCTGACTAGAAAACACAGGCACCAACCACGCTGGCTCCAACATGGAATGGAAAGGCAAGTGAGGTGTTCGCTGTCGGGAGGGGCAGGGGCTAATGCTGTAGAGAGGGACTGTGCAGTAAGGAGGGTCAAGAGCACCACGGAGAGGGCTCTGTCTAGAGGCACGCGCACCTGTAGCACACGGTGCTCCCACACGGTGCTCCCACACGGTGCTCCCAGGCTGAAGTGATTTACAGTATCATTTGGTACAAGGAACATATAACAGTCTACCCTCTGAGTCAGTTCTCTACCAAACTGGCGTTATTTAATATTAAGGCCTTTTTCTTGGTTTGTACACAGGAAATGCACATGGCTTTCTCAAGTGATCACTTGGATTCTGGTTACAGCTCAGACCATGGAATGAATAAATTCCCCCATTTCTTTAAGCTCACTTTAAAATAAGGGCCAGCACTTGGGAGGCCGAGATGGGAGTTTGCAGGCCAGCCTGAGCCACAGTATAAGATCTTATCTCAAAATAAAAAGAAAGGACCTAGGATGACAAGTACCAAGTAGAGGGAGGGACAGGCCAGAGCCTGAGCTTCCTTCTGGTCAGTCCTTAAAGTGCGGTCTCTGAACTGACGCCAGTGAGGTCCAGGCACTTTCTCCGGAAGCGGGTCCCTTTCGCTCCAAGGGCTGGTGCCTCCAGAAGGTTTTTTCTGGTAAGAGGACTTGATGGCTGAATTACGCCTGCATGAAGACTCTCAGACAGAGCAGACAGGCTAATGGGACAAACGGCCCCAGTACATGCAGCTGTCTTAGGGCAGCGTGTGCTGCGGCCAGTAAAACTCAGACCCTGCAAGTGGCCCTGTGCCTCTGTGGCCGGTGAGAGAAAAGTCCTCACGTCTGCTGCAGTGTTGTTAAAAGGCTCAAAAGTATCTGGCGTTTTGTTCTTCTCTAAGAGGTGCACAAGGATCCATACCGAGGAAAGGCTACATGCATACGAGTGGTATCTGCCCCGAACCAGATCCCAGAGCAGCTCTGGCTGTGCAGGAAGTGTTATGGTCACCCTGGAGACAAGCAACAAAACAGCCATGCTTTCCCAATGGTCCTTTAGTTCCTTTCTCAGACTTCAGCTTCATGGGCGATGGTAGCTGGAAGGGGTCAAAAAGAAAGACATTATCAGACAATGGAGACTGCTTTCCTATTCTTGAAATTTGTTTGGAAAAAAAAAATCAAAGGATCCATGTTGATTACAAAAATATATACACTTCAGGTAGTGCTGATGACTGGACCCAGGGCCTGTGCACTCCGCCTATAAGTTAAACGTCCAGCTCCGCTTGGTTGGGTTAGTTATGGCGCTGCAGCTAGAGGGGAAGTACTTCCAGCACTTGGGAGTTTGAGGCAGGAGGACTCCTTTGAGTTCTAGGCTAACTTGAGCTAAGTGTGAGATACTATAAAACCAAAAAAAAAAAAAAAAAAGGGCTGGAGAGATGGCTCAGTGGTTAAGAGCACCAACTGCTCTTCCCGAGGTTCTGAGTTCAAATCCCAGCAACCACATGGTGGCTCACAACCATCTGAAATGAGATCTGATTCCTTCTTTTGGTGTGTCTGAAGATAGTGACAGTGTAATCATAATAAATAAAAAAAAAATAAAATATTTGAAAAAAAAAAAAACCAAAAAAAAAAAAAAGAAAAAAAGAATATAGAACATAAAACCGGATTTTCTCCTTAAGGACCTACTATCTTGTGCTGACATGGGTACCATGTTTGCACCCTGAGCTGTGGCGGGGGTCTGAGAGGGCTTCATGCTCTGTAGACGCCAGGCATCTCCCTCTCGGCATGCCACAGGAGCACCAGTCTTAATATTCACGGTTTACTTCCTAGTCGCCTTTCTGCTGTAACAAGAGCTTGCCGAAACCCAGGGTTTTGTCCTGATTCCCTGTTGCAACCAACAGTTCTAGAATTGTACTACTATGTTGTAGGTGCTCGGGAAATACTTGTTAAATAAACCGAGCTGTCTATACAGCTTCCTGTCTCACAGACCTCACAGACATCAATACAAAGGTAGAGATATGAGCACTCAGGTGTGCTGGCTCTCATCTGTGGGCTCCGCTTAGGAGGCGGCCAGGAGTATCAGAAGCTCCAGGCAGCTGGGCATGGCGGCACGGGCCTGCAAGCCCAGCACTTGGGAGACAGTCGGTACATGTGAGGTCAGCTATAGCTGCACAGTGAGACCCTGTCTCAAAAATAACAATAACAAGAGTAGCTGGGGCTTAGTAACCCAAGTTTGTTATCTTAGCACTTAGAAGGTAGAGGTTAGACAACTGTGAGTTTCAGCCTGGCACTGGCTGTCTATAGATTCTCAGCCTAAGCTACACAGAATGGGCATTTACAATTGCCGCTTGGTTCTTACTACTTTTTGTTGTTGGTATTGCTTTAAGAAGGGGTCCGATTTACCTCAGGGTGTTCTGGAACTTGCTGTGTAGCTGAGAATGACCTTGAACTTCTGATCCTCTTGCCTCTACTTCCTAAGTGCTGGGATAACAGACATACGCCTCCATGCCCAGGTCCTGGGGTACTGGGGATGGAACCCAGGACTTTGCGCATGTTGGGTAAGCCACACTATCAGCCTTTGGTATTTATTTACTATTCTGTCTTGTGTGTGTGTGTGTGTGTGTGTGTGTGCGCGCGCGTGTGTGTGTGTGTGTGTGTGTGCAGGCCCACCGATACGGCAGTGCACATGTGAAGTCAGCTAACAGTTTTGTCTTCCACCTGTTGGAATCAAGGTCTCTGTCACTGCTGTGTATACCAGGGTAGCTGGCCCATGGGCTTCTGAGGACTGCCCCATCTGCCTTCCACCTCACCACGGTGTGCTGGCATGATACACGCTCACTGCTGCTGCATCTGGTCTTATGAGTTCCAGGGATCCAGAGTCATCTTTACACCTTCACAACACAGCTCATCCACAGTCGGCACCCGGGCCCTACTGTCTTTGGATTTTAATAAAGTCTCGTGGAGTCTAGGGTGGCCTTGAACTCACGACAGGGACGGGCTAGCTTTGAACTCCTGATCCTTCTGCCTCCACCACCCAAGTGCTGGGATTATGGATACATGCCACCATCCTTGGCTTTCTGGATCAGCAGGGTTCCTCCTTCTGAACAACTCTGTTGTTTGTCGGTTGCAGAAATTTCACTGAATCCCAAGTATTTGGATCTTTGGGTCTTACCGTGTGAAGTGTTTGCTGTCTACGTGAACCTCCATCTCCGAGCTCTTAAACTCATTTAATTCTTTCCTGATGGCAGCCTGCGGGACAGAAGTGAGATTTGAACATCTCTTCTCTCCTGAAGGGCAGCTGAGTGACTCTCCGTGCATGTCTAATGGGCTGACCAATAGAAGGAACCACAGGTCGTGGGTGCAGCCCAGAGGGAGGAAAAGCCAGGTCTAGAGAACCAGCTGGGCTGAGCCAGACACGCACCACCCTCCCCGACAGAGAGCACTGAGCTGCGTGCAAACCCCCGAGTCTCAAGTCAAATCAGAGTATTAGAAAAACATATCTTTTTGGGCTGGAGATGGCTCAGTTGTTAAGAGCACTGACTGCTCTTCCAGAGGTCATGAGTTCAATTCCAGCAACTACATGGTGGCTCGTGAACCATCTGTAATGGGATCCATGCCTCTTCTGTGTGTCTGAAGACAACTACATGTACTTATATATAATAAATGAATAAATCTTTTAAAAAAAAAAAAAAAAAAAAAGAAAACTATCTTTGTAGTTTTCACAGTACATTAAATGGGTATAGAAGTGACTATATTACTCAAATATAGCACCATATTTCCTCCATTGTGGCTGTTAATAATGTATTTTATTAGGGCTGGAGAGACGGCTTGGCAGGTAAGCACTGGATGCTCTTCCAGACGACCCAGGTTTAGTTTCAGGCATCCACAAGATGGCTCACAACTGCCTAGAACTCAGTTCCAGACCATCAGATGCCCTCTTCTGGCCTCTCTGCACAGATATACATTTGTACACATAAAATAAATGTTTTTTAAAAGTATTTTATTTCCATCTCAAAGTAACAGGGAGAATTTCAGGGAACACGTGAGCATCTGAGTTACCTTGTCAGCAGGAGTCAGTTTGGTCCATGGTTTATCTGCTCGCCGGTCATAGTCCTGAGCGTCTGTCACCTCCACATACTCATTAAACCTCAGGATCTTCCTGGCAAGTAGTTCAGCCACAGTTGGCCTTTGGCTGAGCTGAAAGAGACGGCCAATCATGAGTTCAAATTGCTTTCCTATTCACTGAGCACTGACAGTTACCTAAGGAGCCTGTTTTCTTCTGAGATAGGGCTAGCTCATGCTATCCTGAAACTTACAGTCATCTTCCTGCTGACTCAACTGTCCAGAGCGAGAAGGACAGGCCAGAGTCACCACACCCAGAGTACCTAGGAAACTGTGACTATACCAGCCTGAGTCCCGTCCTCTCTAAAACTCCCCAGGGATTCGTGAGGTGTCATTTTGGGGTGTCAAGGGAAGCCAGGATAAGAAGAGCATTTGTCGGGTTGGGGATTTAGCTCAGGGGTAGAGCTTAAAAAGCAAACGCAAGGCCCTGGGTTCGGTCCCCAGCTCAAAAAAAAAAAAAAAAAGGAAAAAAAAAAAAAAAAAAAAAAAGAAGAGCATTTGTCACCAAGTCTGATGGGCTTATTAATCCCAGGGACTCACTGAGTGAAAAGACAACTGGTATCCACAAGCTGTTGTCCTCTGACCTCAATATGACTGCCATATTACAAAACACTCCATCCACACAAAATAGATAAAAATGTATGAGAACATTGTAAGGGTTTAGGCTTTAGTTTTAACTCATTTCACTGTACAGAACCATTGCCATGCCCCATGTTTTACAAACTAATATGTGCTCCAAGATCTGAGGATGCGGTTACACGGTAGATGCTGTTAGGATAGAACTCAGCACGAAGCATGTGTTCAGCATCCTTGACACCCTTGTGCCACTCCATAGCTCTGAGGAGTTCCCAGGAGATACCTGGTCAATGCTGCCTAAAGAGCAGATTTTGTGGGAAATTATGAGTTTTTTTTCCCCTAAAGATTTATATGTATGAGTGTTTTATTTGCATATATGCCTGAATGTCAGAAGAGGGCATCAGATCCTGTTAAAGATGGTTGCTGGGAATTGAACTCAGGACCTCTGGAAGAGCAGCCAATGTTTCTAACTACTGAGCCATCTCTCAAGCCCCATGAATTTATGATTTAAGGCTGTACAATTAGGTAACCTTAAATAATGAAAGGCCGGAGACCCAGGAATACCCTCTAGACAGCAAGGGTAATTCCTCCATTCCTGGAGAGGGAAACATAGACTAGCCACAATTTCACTACTCTGGGAACTCTATTTTTATTTTAAGATTTATTATTATTGTTTTTTAAATTTTTTGTTTGTTTTTCGAGACAGTTTATCCCTGACTGTCCTGGAACTCACTCTGCAGACCAGGCTGGCCTTGAACTCGAGATCTACCTGCTTCTGCCTCTGAAGTGCTGGGACTAAAGGTGCTGTGGCATTATGCCTGACAATTCTTATGATTTTTAAGAAGTATCATCAAGCGCTAGGAGAGAAATCAGCATTTGCAGACGCAATCACAAATGAGGGGTGGAGTGGAGAAGAGAAGAGAGGCTCCAGCACCAACATGGCGCAGTACAGACCAAGGCCTCTCCTGACTGACCTAGACCACAGAGAAAATCACGTCTCTTCCTATTTCTCAGGTCTCAGGACTATTTCAGCTATTTTCTTGATTAACAACCAACCAGTTTACATTGCAAAACGGAACACTACACAATTCTCCTATTATTGCTCCTACATGGCAACTGAATTTTTAGTCAAAAATAAAGACACCTCAGACGAGACAGCTCATAAGTTCAGAGCTCCTGGTTTAAATGTAAAATGTCACAGCCGTTTCTCCCAAATATTAAAACCAAACCAACAGATGCCACTCCTGTGAAGGTGGTGGGGTTGTCATGTCCATGGCTTACTGTCATATTAGTCTGGGGCACAAGTCAGACTCATTCGTTCCAATCACACAGATCATCAAACCCAAGGACACCCACCGTACCTTTCTAGTGAGTCGACGTTTAATTTCCCGTTTCTCTGCTTGGCGATCAGCTTCATTTTTAGCTTCAGTTGACAGAAACAAAGGACATTACTTCAAAATGAAAATTTGCACAGCAAACATTTTAGTAATTATAATACACGTATTTTTAGAACCAACTGAACCACTCCATCTGTGAATGGCGATCAAGAACCTTTCCTGCCCAGGTAGTGGTGGCATATACCTTTATTTATTTATTTATTTATTTTTGGTTCTTTTTTTCGGAGCTGGGGACCGAACCCAGGGCCTTGCACTTCCTAGGCAAGCACTCTACCGCTGAGCTAAATCCCCAACCCCGGCATATACCTTTAATTCCACCATGAGGAAGCAGAGGCAGGCAGATCTCTGTGACTTTAGTCACAGTTCCAGGATGGCCACGGCTACACAAAGAAACAATGTGTTTCAAAACTAAAAGCCAAACACACACACACACACACACACACACACACACACACACACACACACACACACACACACACAAAAGGAACCTTTTCCTGTCCACGGTATAATTGAATATACAAACCAAAGAGCAAGATAGGAGATAGCACACCAGGAGCGCGGGCCCTCGAGCCAAGGATAGGCTTTTACATTTGTAAACACTTTCCAGCTACCTAAAGGCTTCCCTGTGGTTAAAGATCTACAGAGCTGAAAATACTTTAATATTGATTATAGTGCTCTTGAACAGGAAGTTTTCAGGAGACAGCAAGCTCAGTGCACTTGTTCTAGAACCCGAGTTCAATTCCCAGCTCAGGTTCCTCACTGAGGTCGGTATTTCCAAGGTATGATGAGCACAGAGAGTCTCCAGGGGTGCAGGGGTACAGGGGTGTAGGTGCTGAGAACAAAGGATGGGAGGAGCCCGTGCTGTGAGGAGGGACTGAGGTGGCTTGGGGTGGGAAGACAGAAGGGAGTGACAGTGGAAAGGCTGGGCTGGGCTATTCTGGTGATTTTATCTGGGATGGAGACGAGCAGAGGAGCCTGCAGAGGTCAGGTGGACTGGGAGTTGGGGTTACCATGTGTCCTCGGGAAGGGGCCCCAGAGCACAGGTTTTAACTCAACGCTCTGGTGAAACCTTGGCTCAGAACACTACGCAGGAAGTTAACTATGCACAGGGACAGAAAGTTAGACACATGCTCCTCTTTGGTGGCTACAGAAACACAAGTCAAGGAGTAAAAGTAGAAGGGAAGCCATGGCTCAAGGATTGTTCCGAGCCTGAGACTCCACCAGGAACAGCAATGCCCTGTCCATCAGTTCAGCCATTACCTTAGTTCCCTGGACAGAGAAAGCATGGGCCAAGCCTGCACATACTGTCACTGACAAATGCCAACACAGACCCAGGGTGCTATGACAACATTTGAACAAAATTTCTGGCATGCCACACACAGTGCACTAACAATACCACGTGACATCTTCCTAGGAAGCTTGGCTTCCCAAGCAGACACTGACTCTCCTTGGCCCTTTTCGCAAACACTTCTGCCCTAATGCAAACTGAATTCATGGTGCACAAAGGCCTGGGCTTCATTGTGCTCGACTCACGCTGTAGGATGTTCCGTTGCTCCAGTTCTTCTGCTGTTGGCCTTTGACTCAGCCGCCTACAACAGAGACACACAAGGGCTCTAACATTGGTTCTAAGAATTTGAGAGGTTTTGGGTTTTTGGGGAAGCAAGTGCAAGATTTACATTGATGTATTAACAACTCAAAATGTCTTTTTCTTTTTTTTTAGAATTATTAGGTTAATTAATTTATTTCAAGGAGAGTACACTGTCGCTGTCCTTAGACACGCCAGAAGAGGACATCAGATCCCATTACAGATGGTTGTGAGCCACCATGTGGTTGCTGGGAATTGAACTCAGGACCCCTGGAAGAGCAGTGCTCCTAACCACTGAGCCATCTCTCCAGCCCTAACATATACTTTGGTGGCTTGTTTATCATGAAACCAATGTGACAGTGAAAGAACTGAGAAACACCGTATTATGTTGAATGGAATGGCTCACAGCTATGAGGCCAGCACCTAAGGGTAGAGGCTCAGGATTCCAAGATCCTGTTCCCGAAACAGAGAGGTATGTTTATGGTGGTAGCTCCACAATGGAAGCACAGGCTGTTTTCCTGGAGAACCTGGGCTCCATCCCAGCACACACGACAGCTCACAGACGCCCTCTTCTGAACTGCTCGGGAACTACACATGAGGGATACACGCCCTCAAACACCCACACACATAAAAAAGTCTTCAAAACAAACAAAAAGAATCCTTGATGGGTAAGTGTGAGCACCAGAATTGAGATCCTAGCAGTCATGCAACAAATTGAGGAGGGGATGGTTGAAAAGAGCAGAGACAGGAGGATTACTGAGTCTAGCCTACGCCCAAGCTAGAAGGAAGGTTGAAGGAGCGATACTGCCTCAGAGAGAGTCGAGGGGTGGGGTGGTTGTGTGTGCGCTTAAGCACTCTCTTTTCAAACACACTTGCATGCAAGCGTCGAGCAGGTGCATGTGTGTACATGCAGAGGCCAGAGGTCCTTGGTGGCTTCCTTAGCTGGAACTTTACTGAAGTAGGATCTCTCATTGAACACGAAGCTCATATGTTTAGCCACAGTGGCTGGTTAGTAGCTCCAGGGACCTCATCTTTGCCCTCATAAAGTGCTTGAAGTCACAGATGTATGTCTGCACGCCTGCCTTTTAATGGGCTCAGGGGATTTGAACTCTGATCCTCATGCTTTCAGAGAAAACATTTTAATGAGGTCATCCTCCTAAATCCCAGTCAGCTACTTTTAATTTTTGTTTTGTTAGTGTTTTACTACACAGCCTAGGCTTCTCTCAAATTCACTCTACTTCTTAAACCACTGGGATTTCAGGGATGCACCATCATAGCTGGCTTAACTTTTTGAGGAGCCTCCATAGTGTTCTGCACATAGGCTGTACATCCTGCATTTCCATCAAACGCTGTAAGGCTCCAGTTGCTTCACTCCCTTGCTAACTCCTGTGCTTTGTCTCTTCTGGCTTCTGTTTCTCTGATTATTAGGGATGCTGAACACATTTTTGTTTTGAGACAGGATCTCACTGTGCACCCCTGGTTGTCTTAAAACTCACTATGTAGACCAGGCTAGTCTCAAATGCAAAGCGATCCATTTACCTCTCTGCCTTCCAAGTGCTGGGATTAAAGGTCACACCACCACACTTGACCATGCTGAATGTTTTTAAAATAAAATCATAGTATACATATGATATTTTATTTTCTGGAAACACAGTTTCCCACTGTAGATCTGAGTGGTCATCATCTTGCCCCCACCTCCTGAGTATGGGATCCCAGCATGCATCATGGCATCTGGCTGCAGTGCTGGGAATATGGTAACAGGAACAACTGACCTTTACATGGACAGACAGGAAGTGAAGAGGGTTTTTCCAGGAAGGGCAGCTATTTCAAGGAAAGGTTACATCTGACCAGGAACAGACTGGTCATTCTACATTTTCTGACATAGTGAAGGTAGAGGTGGGGAAGGACTGCAGTGCTGGACACAGTCACTGACACCTGTAAGTCCCAGCATGGAAGCTGAGGCAGGAAGATTGCCATAGGTTCAAGGCCAGCTTCAGCTAGTAAGTTCCAGGACAGCTTAGGCCACCGTATGAAACTTTCATGAAATAGTCACAAAAGAGTTCACACTATAATCCCAAAGATATTTGAACTGAGGACACTATGGAAACTAACAGACTCCTGGCTTTCAAACTGGCCCCAGGTTCAGTACTGTGAACAAGAATTTCGAACCATGCCCCACCCTAGAGCAAAAATTCAGGGTGTAACTCAACAATTTGCTTTTTAAACAAGCCTGACAGGTAAGTTAAGCCTGCCAAATGAATGCTTAAATGTGAGAACCACTGACTAGAATCAGCAGAGTAGCAAACACCAGAGATAAGCACCATCCAACAGGGTTATAACTCAATTAATTAATTCTATCAGTTCAGTGGGCTAACACATGATCGTTAGTAATAAGGATAGCGACTAAGTATTCGGTTGCTGGTAGTGGTGCAAGCCTTTAATCTCAGCATTCAGGAAGCAGAGGCAGGTGGATACCTTAAAGTTTGAGGCCAGTCTGGTCTATATAGCAACTTCCAGGATAGCCAGGGCTACACAGTAAGACCATGTCTCAATCAAACAGATAGACAGACAGGCTATATGGTAATAAGGAAAACTGTTATGATTTTTAAAAAAAAACGCTGCACAGTGGTGGCTTGCACCTTTAATTCCAGCACTCAGAGTCAGAGACAGGCAGAACTGTGAGTTTATGTAACCTGGTCTACAGAGGGAGTTCTAGGAGCCAAGGTACACAGAGAAACCCCATCTCAGAAAGACAAAAACAACAATAAATAAACAAATAAACGAATAAATAAATAAATAAGGCAAAAAGATCGCAGTCATGTATATCCTCTGCAGGTCAAATTTAACCTAGGGCATAGTTTGATATAGTGAGAAAGAAAAGTTTTAATATTCAAAACAGTTTTGTTGTTGTTGTTGTTGTTATGTCTTATTTCACATCTGAACACTTGACCTGCATGGTGCAGGTGCATCACGTGCACGCCTGGTGCCTGTGGAAGCCAGGAAAGGGCATCATCTCCCCTGGTGGAGCAGTCCGTACTGAAAGCCATCTCTCTAGCTCAAGAGCTTCTCATACAATTATCTTTTTTATTTTGGTGGTGTTAGAGGGGAAACCCAGAGCTACCCCAGTTCTTTTACTTTAGAAATACATAATCTCTAATTTCATTATATATTTGAGAGACATTCCAACTAAATGGAACAGGCTGGCCTTAAACTTGTTATACATAGAGGCAGGCCTTAAACTTGGGGTCCTCCTGCTTCAGCCTTCCAAGCAGTTTAGATTACATGCATTTAGATACATTACGAACTCAGGGTTTTCTCTCTCTCTCTCTTCGGGCTTCTGTGAGTACCAGAGGCATTAGATCCCCTGGAGTGAGAGTTATGGGTAGCTATAAACTGCCCAACGTGGGAGGTTTAGTCTGTGTAGCTCACAGACAGCCCATTTGCCTAGCTTGCCCGAGGGCTTGTGCTCCATCCCTGCACCGCAGAAAGCAGAGGGCGGGCAGCAGGCACACGGCACATATGGCACACATTTGTAATAAATACCACCCTGGGCTCCAAGACACCTGATTTTAAAAAGCCAACAAACTGTAAGCCAAAATTTAGAAGAAGCTATATGTGGCTTTTTTTTTTTTTGAGGTGGGGCCTCTGTAGTCCCAGCTCGTCCCAGCTTGTCCTCAGACCCCCTATGTACCTGCAGGTAGTCTTGAACTTCTAACCCTCCCGCTCTATCATGCCAGATCTAGATGACACATGCTACCACACCCAACTGAGATACTTATTTTCAGCCCTTTAAAGGAGTCTGCCATGGTTGGGGATTTAACTCAGTGGTTGAACACTTGCCTACCAGTGCAAGGCCCTGAGACTGGTCCTCAGCTCTGAGATATAAAATAAAAAGAGGGGTTGGGGATTTAGCTTAGCAAGCGCTAGTCCTCAGCTCCAAAAATAAAATAAAATAAAATGAAATGAAAAGATAATGTGTAACTGGGTATAATGGCACACTATATCCCAGCACTCAGGAAGCAGAGGCAGGAGGATCTCTGAGTTTGAGGCCAGCTCTGGTGTACAAAGTGAGTTCCAGGACAGTCAGGGATACACAGAGAAACCCTGTCTTGGGGGGAGGGGGAGGCAACCAGAAAAAAAAAAATAGAAATTTGTCAAACATACTGTATAGGACGTAAGATTCTGAGCAGTTAACATTTTCTTTTTCTCTCTCTTTCCTTTTCTGAGATGGGGTTCTCTCTAGCTCTGGCTGGGACCATAACAGACACCCACCCGCCTCTGCCTTCAGAGCACAAGGATTAAGGGTGTGTCCCAGGCTAACTTCTCTTTTAAATTGTCATCACATTTATTTGTGCTTCTGTATGTGTGGTGAGAGGAAGGAGGTACAACTGTGACCAGAACACACAGGTGGCAGTCAGAGACAACTCATGGGGATGGACTCTCTCTTTCCCTTACATGGATCCCAGGAACTGAATTCAAGTTGTCTAGCTTGGTGGCAAGCACCATTACACACTGAACCAACTCACTGGCCCACAGGTTTTCTTTTTTCATGTAATTTTCTAACTATTAATATAATGAGCATATACTTACTTTTATACTGGAGAGAGAGAGAAAAAAAAAAAAAAAAAAAGAAAAGATCTTTGTGAATCATAGCCAGACATGGTACTGTGTGCCTTTAATCCTAGCATTAAGGAAGCAGAGTCAAGTGGATCTTGACTCTGTGAGTTAGAGGTTAACCTGATCTGCGTGGCAAGTTCTAGGTTAACCAGGACTACGAAATGAGACCCTGACTCACACCTTCAATCCTAGCACTTGGGAGGCAGAGGTAGGAGGATGGCTGAGTAGGTAAAGTGCTTGTTGTGCAAGTATGAGGACTGGGTCTAGCACCCATGTTAAAACCTGGTATGGTGGCAAGCATTTGCAATCCCTGCATGGAGGGGAGGAGAGAGGTGGTCAGGGACAATCTGGACAGCCGGACTCGCCAAATGGGCAAGTGCATGAGACTCCCCCTCAAGCAATCAGGTGGAGGGCGACAAGAGACTCTGAGTGACTGCTCTTTGGCCTCTGTATGTACACACATGGGCAAGGCACACCCCACCCTCCCACTCTCTCCACACAAACTATGCACAACATATTACACACTATGTGCAACACATATACACACACTCTTCGCTCACGCATGAACATAATTATTGAACCTTTAGAATAAAGCATCTAAGAACAATCTTCAGATTAAGCAGATCAAAGAGACAGGGCAACTGAATATCACATATTACCTCAGACCAGAAATTAGACTTGAGAGCATAAAACCCTGCTATTAAAAATATCATGGGAGAGGGCTGGAGAGATGGCTCAGTAGTTAGGAGCACTGGCTGCTCTTCCAGAGGTCCTGAGTTCAATTCCCAGCAACCACATGGTGGCTCACAACCATCTGTAATGGGATCTGATGTCTTCTTCTGGTGTGTCTGAAGACAGCAACAGTGTACTCACATACATTAAATAAATAAATCATATATATAATCATATATATGTGTACATACATACATATATGTGTATATACATATATATACATACATACATACATATATATATATATATAGGAGCAAGAGAGATGGCTTGGTAGGTAATAGCACTGGCTGCTCTTTTAGGACCCAGGTTCAAATCCCAGCTTCCATATGGCAGCTTACAACTGTCTGCAACTCCAAGATCTGACACCTTCACACAGACTTCATGACATCAATGCACATAAATAAATAAATAAATAAATAAATAAATAAATAAATAAATAAATAAATAAAAAGAAAGAAAGCAAGCAAGCAAGCAAGCCTTTAAAAATATGTTAGGGGTACGCCAGGCAGTGGCGGTACACTCAGCAGTCAGAAGGCAGAGATAGGTGGATCTCTGTGAGTTTGAGGCCAGCTTGGTTTACAGAGCAAGTTCCAGAACAGTTAAGGCTTCACAGAGAAACCCTGTCTTGAAAGCCAAAAGGAAAAATAAGTAAAGCTGCATGTGTACGGCAGGAAAGAAGACCGGACCTTAATTAATGGACACCTTGCTGGGAGAAGGCCAAGAGTTTTTCTCCTTTTAGACGGGAGGAGTGTGCATGCCGTGCAGACTCCTGCTGCCACACTCCTCCTGCATGCAAATACGCTGAGCACATAGCAAAGGCCCCTGCATGCGGCCTCCTCCTTTCCTGATGACACTACCTTTGAAAAGAAGCGGTTCCATGGTGCGTAAGTGAAAACACAGCACAGCACAGCACAGGCGTGACGCGCGGCTGGCACTCCACGGTAGCACTCAGATAGTCACAGGAATCTGAGTGTGCCGGGAACCAGCCTGACTCCTTCAGCGAGTTTTGAGAAGCCTCCTGTCTGTCTGATGGTTGAACCCACCCAGCGCCATCCGTGTAGTTGCTGACTCCTCGAGCTTAGAGGAAATGCAACTGTACCTGTCCTACGGTAGAAACTGTTTTCTTAAGAGACACATGAGTGCCTCACACCTGAGGCCTACCGGATCAGCGTGTTCCCGATCTGGTGCCGTATTTCATTCCACTCCTCCTTGCTTTTACAAGGCCAAGAACTCAGGCTGGTCTCTGGTTCGCTGGGTCTGCTGCTCAGCTTCATCGCCAGCGTGTCCTTCCTCTTCACTCTGTTGGCCAGGGCACCTTACACAGGGAGAAAATGCCGAGATCAGGCCAGAGTGTCAAGAGCAGACCCCCCAGGAGTCGGCTCCAATGACCCACCCAACACAGAGGAGCGGACAACGTAAGGCATCTGAAGATATTTTTATCAAAATGGACGGAGGTAGGTAAAGAACACCTCCTCCCTAACCAGCACTCTACACTTTGCTCATTTAGTGAGAGTTTCTGAAGACACAACCTAGTCTGTTCTGGAACAGTCCTCTGGTTTAAAACACGAAGAAAGCTGTTATATTGACACATCTTACAATCTTGAGACTCTTACAATGTTGCTGGGCAGCTCCCGAACTCCTGAGTTCACGTCCTCTTCCCACCTCTGCCTCTTGGTAGCTGGATGACATCATCAACCGGTAACTCCCAACCTTACCTCCTGTGCAGTTCTTGAGACAAGCTTTCACGCAGCTAACAATCCCGATTCCTCCCTCCCTGCCTGCCTGCCTGCCTAGCTCTTCAGCCCCATTTCTGGTTTTCGAGTTCATCTGGTAGTTCAAGCTATGTTCCACCTAATGCAATCCTTCTGCTGTAGCTTCTCAAGTGCTGTGATCACAGGCGTGAGCCTCCACAGCCAGGAGAACACACGTTTTTCCTTTGGTTCAACAAGAAGTGCATTATACTGAAGAAAATTCATCATTTTCTCCTTAAGATTCTGTTTGCAATGATGTGTGTGTGTTTACGTCTGTGTGGAGCTGTGTGCACATGATGTGTATGTGTTTATGTCTGTGTGGAGCTGTGTGCACATGATGTGTATGTGTTTATGTCTGTGTGGAGCTGTGTGCACATGATGTGTGTGTGTGTTAACATCTGTGTGGAGCTGTATGCACATGATGTGTATGTGTTTATGTCTGTGTGGAGCTGTGTGCACATGATGTGTGTTTACATCTGTGTGGAGCTGTGTGCACATGATGTGTATGTGTTTATGTCTGTGTGGAGCTGTGTGCACATGATGTGTATGTGTTTATGTCTGTGTGGAGCTGTGTGCACATGATGTGTGTGTTTATATCTGTGTGTGGAGGTGTGTGCACATGATGTGTGTGTTTATGTCTGTGTGGAGGTGTGTGCACATGATGTGTGTGTTTATATCTGTGTGGAGGTATGTGCACGTGCGAGCAGGCGTCCTCAGAGGGCACAGGCATTGGCTCTCCTGGAGCTGGAGTTACAGGTGATTGTAAGCTACCTAACATGGGTGCTGGGAACCGAACCCAGTCTTCTGCAAGAGTAATAACTATTCTTAACTGCTGAGTCAGCTCTCTAGTATCTCCTAACTTTTCAATGTATTCAACGTAACCTCTATACTAGTTTTCGCTGTATTTCTTAGATATTTATATTTCCTAGATCTTGATTTCTTATATATCTTCAAGGTGAAAGGGTTTTGTTTTGCTTTGTTTTTCTGGTGTTGGGTACTGAATCCAGGCCCTGTGCTTAGCTTAGCATAGGCTCTATGACTAAATGTATAGCTCTGGTCTCTGAGCAGACCTAAAATACAAACCAAGAATCTGAATGATGGGGGGTTGGGGATTTAGCTCAGTGGTAGAGCGCTTGCCTAGGAAGCGCAAGGCCCTGGGTTCGGTCCCCAGCTCCGGAAAAAAAAAGACCCCCCAAAAAAAAAAAAGTAATAAAATAAATCTGAATGAGTCTGTCAATGTGGCTCCCTCTCATGGCCTTGATCACCAAGGCAAAGTGGAGGAAGAGGCCTTCACACTGGCCTCCAACAGCCAGAGGACTCCATGGAGCAGGACATATGTTTCCTCTCCTGCTGGGGAATCTAACCATTGGCAGAGACTGCCCAGCATGTGGTGCCGAGTTCCCAGCACCACACATAGAACAACTTTCCCTTGTACTTTCCCCTCCTGTTCTTACTCTGATGGCTTTCATCATCATCATCTTCCTCCTCATCTCGATACTGAATGGGACCCTCTGAATCTGAGTCGCTCTCCTTCTCTTCCTCTTGCAGACACGGTGGTAGTTTAGGAGTAGCTGAGGTAGATGCCATGTCTTCAACAAATGGGCAGATCTGCTCTTCCTCGTCATCATCTGGACTAACAAACAGACATTTTTTTTTTTTTTTTTCAGAAATCGTGAGGCTTTTCAAGGGAAAAGAATGAAGCACACATAAGTCCATTCCTGGAGTAACTTACAAATTCACAGTCTTAATTTTAATATTCTTCCTAAGCAGCTCTTTAGTACTCATGAGTCAAATCCCAGGCTGTTTCGTAGTAGGCACTGACACATTTCAGAATTTGCCTAATTTCCTTCCCAGAAGCCTTCAGATACTACTCCCATTCAGAGCTGAGATGCTAAAAACCAGAAAGGCTGAGTACTATGCCTGGTGAGAGAGATGTGAAACCCAGGGCTTCCTCACTATTAGCAGTGGCTCTTCAGCATCAAGCAATACATTTAGATGATACATCTGAATCATCTAAAACTAGTAGTGTTAATGCTCATATCTATGGACAGATAACTGTACTGTCAATACAGAAACCACCACAAAAACCCATAAAAAACAAAAACAAACAAACAAAAAAAACCCCAAGGTTACAGAAATCAGCAGGGTTAAAAAAGCCCTGCTTCTAGAACTGACTCTTGGCAGAAGCATTCCCTCAACTTGAGTTTACCCATGTTGTCTGAAGAACCTTTCCTGTGTGGGGCTGCCTACATTACCCAGGAACAAGAGACCGGAGGAAACACTCACACTTTCAACATTTCAATCGTGATGGGAAGTGACCTGGTCCGACCCAGGGTGCCAGTGTCCTCGGAGAAGCTGTCACTGCTCTCAAAGAGCAGTGAATGGGCTCTGTGAGTTCCTTCCAAGGGAGGGGTCACGGGAAGGGGGCTGGTAAGGGCCTGCTGAATTCGGATATGCAGTGGGACTGGGGGCAGCCTGGAGGGTATATGGGACTCCCCAAAGCTCTGGTCCTGTATCTTCTTGGGGACTTCCTTTTTCTGATCTTCCTGCTGGGAAATGTCCTGGAATCGATCTAAAGAAGGGGAGAACGCAACTTCTGGCACCATTTGGAAAGTCTTAGCAGGGACTAGAGGGGACCGTGGAGGCTCTGGAGGTATGTGGGTAGGTAGGGGAGGTGACGGGGACGAAGGCGGGATTGTCAGCGGTGGTTCCAAACACAAAGAGACAGTTTTTTCTCTTTGATCATTTGCTGTCTTAGCTGTGGCTGAAGCAGCAGGCTCCGAGCTGGAGACCGAAGTTGATGGAATGCCTCTCTTGGGCGGCAAGGGTGGGGATGGTTTCGACAACAGTGTGCCACTGTTCATTGCTTGGGACAGTTCAGCTGCAAAGGAGAGAGCCACACTTCGTTACCATGGCTTTACAAAGCACCAAGGACAGGTCAGAAATAGCCTTTCAATTCAATTACGTAATTTCACACTTTGCAAGTCCTGAAACAAAATCGACTCAGGCAGAAGGCTGGATGAGCAGGGTGGGGCAACACCTGGATAATTAAAGATGATTAAAACTTAATTAAAATTTAACTACTGTGATGACGGATGTGACAACCTTGTGGCCTGATGGTGTAAACAGAATGGATCCAGGAGAAAAAAAAAACTTATTAAAAAGTTATTTGCAAGGTTGGGGATTTAGCTCAGTGGTAGAGCACTTGCCAAGCAAGCGCAAGGCCTTGGGTTCGGTCCCCAGCTCCAAAAAAAAAAAAAAAAAAAAAGTTATTTGCAGGGCAGTGGTGGCGTACGACTTCAATCCCAGTGCTTTGGAAGCAGAGGCAGGTGGATCTCTAAGAGTTGAGACCAACCCTGTCTACAGAGGGCATTCCAGGACAACCAGAACTGTTACACAGAGAAACCCTGCCTCGAAAAACAAGCAAAAAGGGTTGTTTGTTTTAATTTTTATTTATGTGCGCAAGTGTTTGCCTACAGGTATGCACCGTGTGTGCTGGACTAGTGCCTGAGGAGGCCAGACAGGCACTGGGTCTCCTGGGACTGGAGGTACAGATGAGTGAGAGCTGCCGTGTGGGTGCAGGGAACCAAATCTAGTTCCTCCAGAAGAGCTCTTAACCGCTGTGACATCTCTTCAGCCCAATATTCCCAGCGTTGAAAAGAGCAGCTCAAGACCAGCTACCTCCCCGTACCTCATTCTAGGCCAGCCAGAGCAATACAGTGAGATCCTGTCTCATCTGTAGGATGTAGGAGGAGAAGAACACACGACAAAATGTGGTCTTAAAAATCCAACCAACCAGGATGGTAGGATAGTCTAGTGGGTAAGGGCACATGCCTCCAAGCTCGATGACCTGAGTGTGACCATTGACTCACACGGTGGCACTGAAAACCAATTCCTGAGAGCTGTCTTCTGACCGCTACAGTGCACTGCGGTGTGTTCATTAGCACCCTCACACATTGCACACACAATGATAATAAATGAATTAAAATAGATACACCCCAAATCCATGGCCTTGCTTACACACCCTGATGAATGATTACGCCTAAGCATCCCGCTTTGAACTATGTATTACTCAATAAAATTCATAAAGCCATTTAATAAACCTTGAATTATTATGACAAATATAACGCCCTTGGAATAAATTAAAGTACTTTCTGTCTTTTGTTTTTGGGTTTTGTTTTGGTTTTAGGTTTGTTGAAAATACGACAGAACAGATTCAAATGCTCCACGTGGTATTTTGAAATTCATCCCAACTGTAGGCTGAGTGACCTGTATGTCAGAGAAGGTGCCGGAAACCAGAAGCATTAGATTTCCTTGGTCTCAGGATCGACCTCAGTGACCTCCTGATCCAGGGCTGAAGCCCCAGGAACATAATCTGGCCTCTCTCTGCTCCTCTTCCAAGCTGAGAAAGATGCCTCTCACAGGACGTCTGTGAATCGGAATCATCAGATGTGTGACACAGACGGACATCTTGTTGGGGAGTTTCTTGTTGGGCATCATGGCGGTCTCCTCCCACACACTTGGTGTAGAGGTTATTACTCAGGGGTGTACAGTACTTCTTGACGATGACCCGCGTCGCCTTTGTCATAGTCTTGGTGTGAATGTGGCCCATGTTGGTCGGTCTCCTCTTGTATGTCTTTTAAAAAGCTTTAAAATTATTAGTATGTGTACGTGTGTGGCTGTCAGGGAGTAACTTGGGATAATTGGTTCTTTTTGTGCATCTTGTAAGTCATGACGGTCAAACTGAGGCTGTCAAGCTTGGTGGCAAGTGCCTTCCTTTACCCCTGAGCCACCTCACCAGCTCAATCTTTGTGTCTTACTCCCCGGTCACTCAGCCACCTTGCCAGCCTATCTTTGCCTTACTCCCCAGTACCCCTGAAGTGATAAGGGAAAGCAAGATGTCATCTTTTTGCTTCTTTCAGAAGGAAAACTAGAAGCCAGACACTATGTAATTTGTCCAAGCTCATATTACAGATAGCCAAGGCCTTTAGCTAGCATGCAGCCTGCTTATCAGACTATTACTCTATCCTCTGCTCCCCTCCCCCTTATCAGTGTGTACAGCTCTGATGACCTTTGTACACCCATGTCACTTTGGGGTTTATGGCGGGACAACTCTTGCCTCCACTAGCTGCATACTCACAAGGATGCATACAGTGTGCCCTCAACACATTTATAACATGAGACACTCTTCCTCTGTACAGAGTAAATGGATGACAGCAAATACTCCACTCATCTTCCCAGAGCCCCAATGACTCAGGCTTTCATCCATGTAAGAAGCAGGCCATGACGTCATATAGAAGCTAACCTTGTGAACCAATTAGAGAGGAGAGCTTTTGATGAACAACTCTTCTGATCTATCTGAATACTTTTTTTTTTAATTTATTTATTTAATATATATATAAGTACACTGTATCTGTCTTCAGACACACCAGAAGAGGGCATCAGATCTCTTTACAGATGGTTGTGAACCACCACGTGGTTGCTGGGAATTGAACTCAGGACCTCTGGAAGAGCAGTCGGGGCTCTTAACCGCTGAGCCATCTCTCCAGCCCTCTGATCTATCTGAATCTTTTACTTCCGTCTACCCAATGTTCTCAAAGAATCTATAAATTTCCTCAAATAAAATTTCATTTGCCCTTAATCTCATTCCACGTATCCACTCTGAGTAGACAGTGAGCTAGCCTTGGAAGGTATTATCACTTATCATAAGTAAGCTGCGTAAACGCTATTTCGGCTAACACAGCAGTGTGCGCCCATAATCTCAGCAATGCAGGGAGGATGCGGAGCTCAACACCATCCCAGGCCACAGAGTGAATCCAAGGACTAGGCTACAGGTGAAACCTTGTCCAAAAAATGAAAACAAACAAAAATAAGTAAATAAAACCAAACGAATGAATAAAAAGAACAATCTAGAAAATACTGTACATAATACACGAAGATAAAGATAGCAGTTAGCTCCCCATCCATAATGAAACTGGTCCAACAAGACCATACGTAAGCATTTTCTTTTTGAACAGATCAAGTGAGTTGCTTGGTTTTTTGAGACAGGCTCTCATTATGTATGTAGCCTATAGGTTGGCCTGATCTCGATATGTAGAGGTTGGCCTGGAATTCATCATGCCTGGCCCCTGCCTTGTTTATAAAGACATGCTTTCCCTAAGGCCCGAGGCTTGCCAATTAGTTGAGGCTGGCAGGCCGGTGATCCCAGGACCCTACCTGTCTCGGCCTCCCTGGCACTCACACTGTGCCCCAGCACACACTTTCCAGGTGAGTTCTAGGGGTCAAACGGGTCCTTATATTTGCAAGGCATGCACTTTACGGCTCTCTCCTGGGCCCTAACAGAGCTTTCTTTTTATATTTTTAATTTTTATTTGTATTTTTATGTATGTTGGTGTCCACAAAAGCCAGAAAAAGGTACTGGCTCCCCTGAGCTAAAACTACAGGACATGAGGCAGAACAGGAAGCGTGCTTAATTGCAGAATCATTTCTCCAAGGCCACCCCCTCCAACCCAACCTGTCAGTTCTGAGGGTTCTAAATAACAGCTCATACGAAGTAGACCAACTGGGATCATGATCTTTTTCTGAAAGAAATGGTATTTTAGAATCAAAGCAATGGATGAGGTTATTAATTTTCGAACAAGGTGTAACCTTTAAATCAAATCTATTTAATCTTAGTAAAAACTGAACTAGCCATTTTCCTTCTGTGAGGGCCTATAAAGGATTAATGTTGATTCTTCAATCACAAGGCCCACTGCTCTGGGCTATCAGTTAAAGCTACTTTAGACACTTTTAGTTTGTTTGTTTCAAGAAAAGTTCTCAGCTAGCCCAGGCGATTCTCCACCTTGTGTAGCAGAGATGGCCCTTAAACGCCTGCTCCCCAGCACCTGCCTCGCAAGTACTGAGATGACAGAGATGGCCGGTGCATTACCACAGCCAGACAGTTACTGTATGCACTGCCGTGACTAGACAGAAAGAGACAGCGCCCGCCTGAGCAGGAGCACCGAGCAGTCGCTGACCAGCAGCATGGGCACCTTCTGCATACATATTGGAAATACAGACTGCGGCCTCAGCTGAGACACTGACATCAGAACTTTGGGATCAGGCTCTGCTGGGAAGTGAGCAGACCTTCTAGGTGAAGCCACTTAACAGCAGCCTGGATGACAGTTTGAGAACCACACTGTAGAGATCAGAGGCAAGTTTCTGTCCCACATTAGCTACAACCTCGGTGAGTCCCAGCATCTACATTTCTAATTGTCTCTGCAGGGTTGGGGATTTAGCTCAGTGGTAGAGCGCTTGCCTAGGAAGCGCAAGGCCCTGGGTTCGATCCCCAGCTCCAAAAAAAAAAAAGAAAAAAAAAAAAAAAAAAAAAAAAAAAAAAAAAGAACTAATTGTCTCTGCATACAACAGGTAGTCATTTACCACAGCCCTGGGTGGTTCTGAAAGTGCATGTGAAAGCTTTGGGTTCCTCAGAGATAAGTCGGGAAGACATCATCCATTGAGCAATGATAACACAATGGTCTCCATCCTGTTCCTCCTCCAACCTGTCTGTCTGACATCACTCTGAAATCTGATAAGGTTCTACTCACTCCACCCAGCTAGTGACATTAGATTCTTAATATTATACTTTCTATTCATTATCTGTGCAATTACTAACAAGAACTATATGCTGGGATAAGCCTAATATTATTCCTGAAAAAAATCACACTTGTATTAGCTCTGAAACACTTATCAGTTTTTTCCTTTACTCCCTTTCTGGAAAATCTCTGTGGAAAATGCAATTACAATAGGAAAACAGACCTAAGCAAGACTTCAGAAAATGCAAAGTAGTTTATGAAGCCTATAAACATATACTCATGCACTATCCTGCTTTCAGTTCACAGTGGTTCTGAGGACTAAACCCAGGGGCTATCACATGCTAGGCCAGGGTTATCACATGCTAGGCCAGAGCTATCACATGCTAGGCCAGAGCTATCACATGCTAGGGCAGAGCTATCACATGCTAGGGCAGAGCTTCATATCCTGGTCCTCATTGTTCTTCAGCATCTGAGACAGGATCTCACTAAGTTCAAGACTGGCCATGAAGGCCTTAAATGTGCAATCCTGAATAGCTGAGATCTTAGACCGGTTCTTGCAGGCCTGGTTTCCATTACCATCATTTATTTCCATCCATCCATCCATCCATCCATCCATCCATCCATCCATCCATCCATCCATCCATCCATCCACTGACCTACCTACCTATTTTGACACGGGGTCTGCAGGCTCCGAGCTGAACCTGCTCTCAGCTTTGGCCATCCCTCCTATCTCTACTCCCCGAGTGCTCAGTTGACAGCTTCCACGCCCGCATGAGGAGCATCCTTAACTCTCCCCAAAGTAAATGTGGTGTTTCGTGTTTCACAACCTCTGTAGCTCCCATGAAGAGACTATACTAGGCACTGAATCACAAGTTAAACAGACATTGACAAAACCACCACTTCAGCTACCAAACTTAGGTTCAAAGAAGGAACTGGTAGTTTACATTAGATGAGACATTCACCTCGTCCCTGTAGCCTGTGTCATTATTCTAATTTTCTCACTGGGGTGGTCAAGCCTGTTGTGGTCTTCCCATATCTAGACCATCAGTTACTGTGATAAATGTTTGTTATTGTTGTTTTTGGTTTTGGGGGGAGGGGGTTGTTTGTATGTTTCAGAAAGAGGGAGTCATGTAGTTCAGGCTAGCCTCAAACTCAGAAATCCCCCACATGACCTTGAATCCTGATTCTCCTGCCTGTGCCAGCTGAGTGTTTCCCAAGTGTTACCAATGCCTAGTTCTAGGGGATACTCTTTTTTAATCTTCAAAATTGTAATTATCAAATAAATAAACAATGCTAAAGTTAGTTCTGTAATACTTGTAGAGTAAAAACATATTAATCTCTCCAGATTTCAAGGTAATTTTACTGATATTTCCAATCCATGGCCATTTTTATCTTTTTTTAAAACTTTTTTCCCTCCCTCCCTCCCTCCCTCCCTCCCTCCTTCCTTCCTTCCTTCCTTCCTTCCTTCCTTCCTTCCTCCTTTCAGAGAAAGAGTTTCTCTGTGTAACAGCTCTGTCTATCCTGGACTCCTTTTGTAGACCAGGCTGGACTCAAACTCAGAGATCCATACCTCTGCCTTCTGAGTACTGGGATTAAAGGCCTGCACCACCACGCCTGGCTCTAAAACTTTTTTCTATATTGAGAATATTCCAAGAGATGAGTTAGAAAACTCTTTTACAGAACAAATCGCTCAGTAAAATTACTATCCAAAACCAGACTAAACCCAAACACAAACTCTGCAGACTCACCGATGACGGGGTTGCTGTTTCTCTGAGCTGGTTTAGGGGGTGGGATGGGCGGTTGCTTGGCCGGGGCCGGATGGGTGGCAGTAGTGTTAGTGCTGGCAGGAGCAGCAGGCAGAGTCCTGGGGGCGGGGGTGGGGGCTGGGGTCGAGGCCACAAAGGACTTTGTTAAGGTCTTTGTCATGTCTGTGGCAGCAGTGGTGGCAGCAGGTGTCTCAATGCCAGAGCCAGAAGTGGAGGAGACCGGTCTTGCTGCACTGCCGGCCAGGACCTCCTTTGCCTGCCCCTCGTTTCCTTCATCAGAAGAGGACAGGGGTCTCTTGGGGGGCAGCAGGGGCTGCTTAGGTGCTTGCTCAAGCCCAGGCTCTGCTTCAGAGTTGGGCTGGCTTCCAGTTGAGCCTACGAAATAAGAGATGATGGAACACACAACCAACTTCACCGATGAACTTACAGTTCACACATCATTTTCAGCCACTTTTAACATGCTTAGGGAGTGTCAGTAAGAGAGGCTCAGTAAGGGTAGTGACACTTCATACAAGAGCCATACTACCAAGGGCACAGGAGAGAAATGCCTGCCCACAAGCAGGACTGAGCTCAGATCCCCACATCTACATAAAAGCTAGGATCTGACGATAATGCTGTGCTTGGGGGTGGAGTAGAGACAAGATCACTGAAGCTCACTGGCCAGCCAGTCCACTGATCAGTGAGCTCTGGGTTCAGTAAGAGATGCTATCTCAAAGTAAATGAGTAAGCCTCGAGGTGGTGCGAGCCTTTAATCCCACACTCGGGAGGCAGAGACAGGCTGAGCTTGAGGCCACCGTGATCTACAGAGAGAAACCCTATCTGAAAAAGCCAAACTAAAGCTGGCGGTGGTGGCACCTAACCCAAAGTAAAATAACAAAGTAAATTAAAGTAAACTGATAAATTTAAGCCCCATCCTCAAAAAACGGTGAGAGCAACGAGACACCCAGTGCCAACCTGTGGCACCCACATGTATATGGACACCCACCCATAAAAGCACAGAGAATTCCTTGGGGTAGAACACAAGGAAGGTGGAGGTTGACAAGATCCCACAGAAGAGCTAGGTAAGGTGGCTCGCACCTGAAGCAAACCCACTGCAGCCCTCTGAGGTAATTAAGGACAGTCTGTGGCTTTCACACTCAGAATCCCGCTTTTACCAAGTCTCTTCTTTGGATCCTCTTCTGGAGTAAGATTCCTGAGACTTCCCTCTGCCTCTTCTTCCTCGAGAACTGGACTAGAAGACCTGACACTCCCTATGGGGGTGGTGTGTCCATTCTTTAATGCAGCATGGCTCAGCTTTCCTGAATCCTCACCACCTGAGAGAAGAAAAGCTTAAGTGAGCGCCCCCATCCCCCACCCCCTTAGGTGAGGCCCCACACACATATACAGCAGATGTGCAGTTTGGTTTTCTCATGGGCCCTGAACAACTGGAGCGGGGGCCGTCCCAAAAGCTGTGTCCTATCTGTAAGATTTGTTCTTTTGGCTGGGCTGCCTTGTCTGGCTTCAGTGAAAGAGGATGCACTTAGCCTTCATGTGCCAGGGTGGGGGAGACCAGGGGGTGTGTCTCCACCCTCTCAGAGAAGGGAAAGGGGTAGGGGTCACCGGGAGGGGGTGGTGATTGGGATGAAAAGTGAGTTAGAAAATAAATTTTAAAAGAAAATTAAAAAAGAAAAGCTTAAGTGAGAGGACTGACACTACCACATGGGAAGAGCCTGTTCGTCCCAACTCTCCTAGTTCCTCTCTCTGGTAAGGAGGCTCCTTCCTCACTGACACCTACGCTCCCTGGATCCAGCAGATTTAACAGAAGTAGCAGCTCTTCCACACACGGATTATCACCAACTGTATCAAGCAACTGGCTTCACAGATAATCTATTAAACGCATACAGAATGCAATCTAAGGCACAGCTCCGGAGGTTGAATACCTGCCTAGCACACGTAAGGCCATGTGACAAACACTCAGCCCTGAGGAGGAGAAAAGGATACGATTCTGATAGAAAGGCTACAGTAAAGATAAAGAAAAATCCATTCTGGGCGGGAAAGGCTTTGAGGTTGTACCACAGAAAGCAGTAGGTTTTGAGAGAGGAACAGAGGCCTACCACATGGATGAACAATAGTCCATTTAAACTAAGACAACTGGAGGGGCGGGAAAGAAGGCTCAGTGGTGGAGGCCAGGCACACACACCCCCCACACAACCCCTCCCCACCCCCCCACCCCCACGCACACTCACACGCATACGCATGCATTGCTACTGCAGTGGACTTGCGTTCAGTTCCCAGCAGCCGTGCCAGGCAGCTCACAAGCCCCAGTCACTACAGCTCCAGGGAATCTTATGCCTCTGAGCTGTGCAGGCATCTGCGCTCGGGCACACACCCCAGACAGGCACTCCCGGCACACATACATACTTTAAAGTCTTATTTAGTCTATATAAAGGGGCACGACTGTGGTCAGGTACTGCAGTGCACACCGGGTAGACTAGGAAGACACAGCTATGGGCAGGACTGTAGGCAAGCGGGTCCAGGCTATGAAGACCATACAGCACAGGGACAGGAGCGAGACAGGACTCCTGGAGGAAACCAAAAGCCTGGGAGGTAGGAGTAACAGGTAGACATAATTTTACTTACATGCAGAAGGTGGGCTCTAAAGGCTGTTAGGAGGTAGGGTTCTAGACAGGACGTGACTGACCAGGAAAAGCAGCAGAAACTGTTTTAATGCTCATGGAACAAACAGCCAGGGACTGAGGGTAGTAGGACTAGAGAGCCCAGGGCCTTGAAGGACACATCGATGTCAACACAACACACACAGCAATTCCCACACATTACAGGGATGGCCCCTGGCCTGGGGGCTGTGAGAAGCACACACTGCTACGAGAGGGAAAGGAACAGTGAGACAACCGTCCCCAGTTTCTTAGACGTTTTTAGAAGACAAGAGTTGAAAATAGTAGGGTCGGGGGGTGTAGAGATGGCCCAGTGGTTAAGAACACTGGCTGCGGGGTTGGGGATTTAGCTCAGTGGTAGAGCACTTGCCTAGCAAGCGCAAGGCCCTGGGTTCGGGTCCCCAGCTCCGAAAAAAAAAAAAAAAAAAAAAAAAAAAGAACACTGGCTGCTCTTCCAGAGGACCTGAGCTCAATTCTTAGCACCTACATGGCAGCTCTGTGCGTAGACATACATTCAAGCAAAACACCAATACGCAAAATAAGAAATGTAACTACATTAAAAAACAAAAAACAGAAGATGATGAAGAAAGAGGCCAGAGACTACATCTTACTTCCTGTCATAGGGCGGTGGACTATCCTTGTTGCTTTGAGTAACATCAGGGAAAGATTCATTTTTCTTTTTATTTGTGTGCACACATATGTATGCTTATCTCTTGATAGTTCTAGATGAGTTCTCACAAACCAGCCCCCCTCACCTGACACACCGCCTCCCACTAAGGTCAGGCAGTGCCCTCAGGCATGCCAGTACGTAGTGGGGTTAGGTAATAAACGTGCTCTGAAGAAACGGAAGAGCATTTTTCCTTATTTGCTCTGAGGCAGGTTCTCATACACACCTAGACTAGCCTTGAATTGGATCAACCTGGCCATCTCCTAGTGTTGTTGGGATATTAGGTGTGAGATACTAAACATGGCTGTATTTTTATTAAATTAATTGGTTAATGATTAAGCTAGCTTTTCAGACAGAGTGCTAGCATACATCTCTGGCTGGTCTAGAGCTTTCGCTCTATATCAGACTGATTTTTAACTTAAGAGTAATCCTCTTAATTGCCTCCTAGGATTACAAATATATGCCACTAGGCCCAGTTGTAGATTTTTTTAAAAAGATTTATTTATTTATTCTATATAAGTACACTATAGGGCTGGAGAGATGGCTCAGTGGTTAAGAGCTCCAACTGCTTTTCCAGAGGTCTTGAGTTCAATTCCCAGCAACCACATGGTGGTTCACGACATCTGTAATGATGATCTGATTCCCTCTTCTGGTGTGTCTGAGAACAGCTACAGTGTACTCCTATATAATAAATAAATAAACCTTAAAAAAAATTAAGTACACTATAACTGTCTTCAGACACATCAGAAGAGGGCATCGGATCTCATTACAGATGGTTGTGAGCCACCATGTGGTTGCTGGGAATTGAACTCAGGACCTCTGGAAGAGCTTAACCAGTGAGCCATGCTCCAGTCCCAGTGCCTACTTCTCACTTTTAGGAGAAGGGAGCAGGACGGCGATTCTGCAAATGTGGTGAATTGCTCCATATGTGAGCGTGTGAGACCCTGAAAACACCAAGGCACACCGCTGATTTACATACATATCCCACTGTTTCATGACGTCTCACAGGACTAACCAGCAGCAAGGGTTGGAACATCAGTGTGGTGTTGGTGGGACAGGAAGATGAGGACGGAGGCAATTTGGTCAAAACTACCAATCAACAACTTGAAATGACTGTCACCACTACAGGTGAGATGCACCTGAGGAGGGCAGAGACACAGAGGTTTGCTCCCAGGACCCTTCACCAATCCTCCTACTTCTGCTTAAGAGCAAAGCCAGGCACTTGGGAAGAAACAGGGAAGCATTTTTAAAGTGCTCCTCCACCATAACCCAGTGAGGGTAAAGCGAAGGACATGTCAGGCCTACGAGAGCCAGCGAGAGAGCACATGTGCAGACAGCATATGCTGATGTCGGAACTCACCCTGCTCGGGGTCTTCCAATAGAACCCCTCTTTTAACCAGCTCTTCTCTTGGTTTTCGCATAGATATTTTTCGCTCTAAAACTAACATTAAATTGGAAAACACAACTCAGAAATGCGGCAGTCGGAAGGTCAACAAATCTCTTAGCATTGTAAGTATAAAAGAATAAAGTGGGTCACATTATTTGTACTCTAAAGGAAAAGAGAACAGGGGAACTAACTTTACATCTAAAAACTTAGCTGGGAGTGGTACCACAAGCCTATAGCACTAGCACTTGGGAGGTGGAGGCAAGAGAACCGGCTCCAGCCCAGCCTTAGCTACACAGCAAGTTCTAGATTAGCAAGGGCTACACAAGACTGCCTCAAACAAAACAAAAACTACCACTTTTTTTTTTTTTTCAGGAGCTGAGGACCAAACCCAGGGCCTTGCCCTTGCTAGGCAAGCGCTCTACCACTGAGCTAAATCCCCAACCCCAAAAATGACCACTTGAGAATAAGATGCTGAGAAATGCTGCCACACTCAAGCCAGCACATGCTGTACAGTATTAGGCCAGCCAGGGCATACATAGCCAGGCTCTGAGCAAAACAAAACAAAAGAAATTGCTGGATCTCGGGGTGAGATTAACAGTAGTGATTGCCTCGCATGTCCAAGGCCCTGGGTTCCACGCTGAGAACTAGATATAAAAACAAACCAGGCCGGGCGGGCGCTGGTGGCGCATGCTTTAATCCTAGCGCGTGGGAGGCAGACGCAGGTGGGCCTCTGTGAGTCTACAGAGCGAGTTCCCGGTGCTGGGAAAGTATTTTTCCCAAGGAAGCCGTACTCACACGACCGCATCTTGACCAGGGCTTCAACAGTAAGGAGTTACGCACGAGCCAGGCTATGGCAGGTGGGACACAGAACAGCAGCACCGAGGACGGTACAGTGAGGCGCCAGCTCGTCCCTTGGCTGAGACAGGCTCTCGTGGTGGTTGTCTGTCTTTCCTTCCCCACTGTGATGCCGGCTGGCCCTGAGGTTTCTAGAGATTTTCTCTCATCCTTTCCTCTCCCCACAGAAGCACTGGATTACAACAGCATGTGTGCGGCTGGCTTTAAGTGGGTCCTGGGGTCCATCCCAGGCCCTCATGCTTCTATCAAACACTACCTGCTCAGGCACTGCCTTAGCCCAAAGGAGAACTCTTAAAAGAAGAAGGCTTGTTTGCTTGTTGGTTTAGAGTGGAGGTCTCCTGGTACCCAGGCTGGCCTGAAACTCAGGGTATAACTAAGAATGGACTTGAACTTCTGAGTCTCCCCTCTGTGGGGTCTGAGGAGAGCACAAGCACACCAGGTTCTCTGTGGTCAGGGAAGAGCCCCGGGCTTTGCTCAAACTAGGCAGGCACTCCACCCTCACTCCTCAGAACACATATTTGAATCTTAGTATCTTACCTTCTGATGTCTCTTTGAATTTATCACTGCTTTTTTTTTTCCTCCATTTCCATGGCTTGAAGATCTTGCCAAAGCCTGAGAACTTGCTTTTCCTTCTGGTGGGAGGTGTTGTGTCCCCTGCCTCCACACTGTCCATAACCAGGCCTGGGTCTCCAGAGGGCCGCTCCGCTTCTCCTGTTCATGGAGAGGAACAGGAAGGGACAGCAGACTTATCATCTCTAAGTAACCTCTAAAAATGTCCCCTCTCTTCCTTCCTGTGGCAGGAGGAAAGAATCAAAGCAATGACAAACAATCAGGCGGACAAGTCACAGTCCAGACATTACATGGACAAAGGCCTAAACTCAAAACCTGACTAAAGGAGCCAGACCAACCTGACGTCACTGAAGAGGAAACTCAGTGCGGTGGTGAGAACCAGGCCAGCATCTTTAGCACCCGATGCAGGTGCCTTCTCCTCACGCATGAGCTCTGTCTCACTGCAGCACGGAACCTCAGCACTAAGGGAGTCATCGTCACATACTACCCTCTCCCAGCAGTTCCCAGGACTCAAGGAATTCAGGGAAGGGCAACTCATCAAGTGTTGACACCTTGTGTCTGCTTATCCCGTTTTCCTCCTCATACAAAAAGGGCTCTGCATGGCTGTGGAAGACTGGGAGAGGAGCTGGGCGTTAGAGAAGCTGCCCTGACATGGAAGGAGTTGGGGAGAGTGGAGGTGAGAGTCAACTGCCTATCACAGTATTACTAGGGAAAACCCTGATAATAAACATTTGACCCATAACACAGCTGACATGCTACGAGTTCAGGACTGAGGTCCTCATAATGACACGTGTGAAGGACTTAATGAACTTTGAAGGTAGAGGCAGTAGCGGCCAGCGGACAGGAAAGGCTCGTGGCCTCCTTCCTGGATTAAGGTGATTTCTACTTCACGCGCTTCTAGAAGCAAACAATGCTGGGGACAGGACGAGTTCGACACTTGTACTAAACAATGATCTCCTTTGGACACCGCAGCTTTGTGTTACATTTTCTTTCAATTACGTTATTTTCTTAAAACTTAGCTTCTGGGGTTGGGGATTTAGCTCAGTGGTAGAGCGCTTGCCTAGGAAGCGCAAGGCCCTGGGTTCGATCCCCAGCTCCGAAAAAAAGAACCAAAAAAAAAAAAAAAAAAAAAAACTTAGCTTCTGTGCATCTGTGTGGTGTGGGGGCAGGGGAGCTGCCTGTAGCCCAGAGCAGAGGTGGGGGACAGAAGACAGACCAGTGCTCTCCTGCCTTCCACTGTATGGGCCCTGGGACTGAACTCAGACCATCAAGCGGCTTCCTGCACCGCTACCTAGGAGGCGTCCCGGGGCTGGTTTAGGCTTTTTGAGACATGGCTTGCCAGGTAGTCCAGTCTGGTCTTGACCATGTGATCCTCCTGCCTTAGGCACTGGAATTACAGGTGTGTGCCTCCACACATGACTCCTGTAAATCTCCTGTTAACACATCCATGAGTATTCCAGGACACAGACAGAAAATGTTATTTAACTGAAAAAAGGAAAATTACATCTACAGTTTTAAAGGACTGAAAATGTTAAAGAAAAGACCATAAAGAAAAGCAGCCAGCATTTTAGCAGCATAGAGAAGCTCCTGCCTGAAGTATCATCCGCCATTTAGCCTGCTTCTGCTGCTGAAATCCATACTTCATCACCTCCTTTTCTTTTCTCCTTTATGTGAGACAGGGCTTCTCTGCGAAGCTCTGGGTGTCCTGGCACTCACTCTGTAGACCAGGATGGCCTATAACTCAAATTGACAGAGACCCTCCTGCCTCTGCCTCTGGCATGCTGAGATTAAAGTGTGCCACCATTCCTGGGCAACTAACTAACTGCTTTTCAAAGTAAAACGTGATTTGATGCTTTTAAAACTTCATTATGTTGAACAATATATTTATGTATCATCCATCTTTCAAGGACTCAAAGTGACAAGGAGTAGGGATGTACCTCAGACTTTCAAAGTCTGTATGTGGCTCTGGGTTTAAATCCAATTGAAGCACATCCACACGCACGCACATATACATTTTGCTTTGTACAAAGCAGGTCACTGAACATATCAGCAAACACAGAGAGTGAAAAACAAAGTGTTTTCTTTTTGAGTTTTTCAAGAGCAGGTTTCTCTGCATAGCCCAGGCTGTCCTGAAACTCACTCTGTAGAGCAGGCTGGCCTTGAACTCAGGGATCTGCCTGCCTCTGCCTTCCCAGTGCCTAGCAGAAACAGTGTTTTCTTTGCTTCTCTCTTCATGTATATTTAATTCTGTCAAATGTTTTAGAAGAACAGAACACTGATATTTTCCAATTCACTCATGCAGTATTAACACTTACGTATTCTTATTCTTCTATCTTTGTATTTTCATTTTTGCTTGTTTAAAGCAAATTTCGAACTTGGGTCTTCAGTAGCTCAGGCTGACTTTGAACCCATTTGTGGCTGAGGATGACCTTGAACCCCAGATCCTCCAAGGTCTTGCTCTCAAATGCTGAGATTAAAGGTGTGAGAAACCACATCAGCTTCACTCATGCCTCTGTTTCCTCCTCCTCTCCCCTCCCTACTCTCAGTGACAAGCTGCATATTATTCCACTGACTCACATGTCTGTCCAAATATTTAGAATCAGCCCAACTGCCTTTATAACATACAGGATCTGCAGGAAGTGGGGCCATGAATCCTTTGAAAAACTCTCAGTCAGCTGTGATGGCACACGCCTGTCATCTTAGCACCAGGAGGTAAAGGGAGGAGGATCAAACGTTCCAGGACAGCAAAGGCTACACAATGAGACCCTGCCTTGAAAACACAAGGGCGGGGCTGAGGCTCTCCTGGGAGTGTGTACCAGCACTAGGTTCTGCAAGCAGCTAAGCGCCACAAAACAAAACAAAGCAAAACCCTAAATATCCAGGGGTCTCCTGTCCACCAAGTTTCTTACTCAACTGAAGGAGAAAACTGACTCCCAAATACATCATACACTCGCACTGATAATAAATAAAATAATAAGGGGCTGGAGAGATGGCTCAGAGGTTAAGAGCACTAACTGTTCTTCCAGAGGTCCTGAGTTCAATTCCCAGCAACCACATGTTGGCTTCTAACCATCTGTAATGAGATCTGATGCCCTCTTCTGGTGTGTCTGCAGCCATCATGGCAGTGTACTCACACATATAAAAATTAATTAATTAATGAAAAAATTTTCATTGCTTTTGCAGAGGACCCAAGTTCAAGTCCCAGCATCTCCATAGTGTACAACTACAGTTCCAGAGGATCAGATGCCCTCTTTTGACCTTCACAGGCATTAGGCACGCACACAGTGCTCGTACATACATACAAGGAAAATATACATACAAACAAAACAAAATACATCGTTTTAAAAATTAAAATTAACAAACAAAATGTATCAAGAGCAGGATCCAACGGCTCAGACTTATTATTACAACACTATCACCATGGAGAGGATTACAAGTTTGAGGGCAGGCAGCACAGAGCATATATACAGCAAGCCTCGCCTCAAAACACAGTCAACCTACAGCGGGGTATACTGTGTATGGCTGGTCCAAATGTGCCAGTCAGGCCAAGTCAGCTCACTGTGCTGCACAATTATTAACACCACGCTGGGTGTGCTGTCTCCTTGTTCTTTCAAGTGCTGGGGGAGGGGCAGTAACAGCTCTAGTTTGTCATTTGTCCCTGTTTTATGTGACAAAGTCTTACTCTGTTGGATAATTGTAAATTTAACTATGTTTCCTTCTTTTAAAAAAAAAATTGGGCTGGAGAGATTACCATCTGTAATGAGATCTGATGCCCTCTTCTGGTGGGCAATCAGCTACAATATATATATATACATATATATATATATTAATTACAATATATATTATATATATATTAATAAGTCTTTAAACAAAATGTAAGAACCAGGTATGGTGGTGTATTCCTTTAATCCCAGCACTTAGGAGGCAGAGGCAGGCTTATCTCTGAGTTCGAGGACAGCCTGGTCTACCAGTGATTTCCAAGACAGCCAGGCCTACACAGAGAAACCCTGTTTTGAAAAAATAAAAACAAAAATTTAAGAAATTAATATGTAGGGGTTGGGGATTTAGCTCAGTGGTAGAGCGCTTGCCTAACAAACGCAAGGCCCTGGGTTCGGTCCCCAGCTCCAAAAAAAAGAAAAAAAAAAAAAGAAATTAATATGTAAGGGTATTTTACCTCCATGTATGTCTGTGCACCATGTTGTGCTTGGTGCCTGAGGAGGCTAGAAAAATGAGTCAGATCCCCTGGGACTGAATTTGCAGACAGTTGAGGGTCCTGGGAATTGAATCTGGGTTCTCTAGAAGAGCAGCCAGTGTTCTTAACCACTGAGCCATCTCCCCAACCCTTTAATAAAAATTTAAAATCACGTCCATGTGTGTACATGTGGTCTTGTAGATAACTATCGAGGTTCAGAGGAAGTTATCAAATACACTGGAGTTGGAATAACAGGACGTTGTGAGCTACCTAATGTGAATGCTATCTCGCTAGCCCAGATGGTTTCCTCTTAAATAGACCCTTTTTATAGATATGAAACTTCCTTTATCATAGAAACACTTCTACCTCTATTTATTTTCCTATTTCATTTGACAACTGTCTTCTGCCCCCTTGAAACAAGATCAGCTCTGGCTTCAAACTCAAGTTCCTTCTCTCAGACTCTAAAGCCCTGAGGTTACACTGTACAGTAGCATACCCAGTCAGCCATCATTAACTGGAATACTTAGATTCATCTACATTTAATATTTTCATTGCCAGGTTGGTTTTAGCTCTGTCTCTTGTACTTGTCTTGTTTTCTATATCCTTGATTTACTAATTGTGATAGTTTGCATATGCTCTGCCCAGGGAGTGGGAGTGGCACTATTAGAAGGTGTGGCCCTGTTGAAGTAGGTGTATCACTGTGAGTGTGGGCTTTAAGACCCTCATCCTAGCTGCCTGGAAGCCTGTATTCTGCTAGCAGCCTTCAGATGAAGATGTAGAGCTCTCAGCTCCTCCTGCACCATACCTGCCTGGATACCACCATGTTCCTGCCTTGATGATAATGGACTGAACCTCTGAACCTGTAAGCCAGCCCCAATTAAATGTTGCCCTTACAAGAGTTGCCTTGGTCATGGTGTCTCTTCACAGCAGTAAAACCCTAACTAAGACACTAATTTATGGACCTTGACTGCTCCCTGAACAATGAAGAAATCTTATGACTCTAATCGTCTGGGCTACTGTCACATATCGCACTTCTCTATACATGCAGCAGTAAGCCGCAGGAACAAGCAATACTGCTGTATTTTCTATGTCATTTATGAACACTTCCTATATTTCTGCAATTCTATGGACATCAAGGAGGTTTTTTATTTCCTTATTTCTGAAGATATTTCAGTTGTATGTTTTCAGGTTTTTTTAAATAGATTTACTTATTTATTATATATAAGTACACTGTAGCTGTCTTCAGACACACCAGAAGAGGGCATCCGATCCCATTACAGATGGTTGTGAGCCACCATGTGGTTGCTGGGATTTGAACTCAGGACCTCTGGAAGAGCAGTCAGTGCTCTTAACCGCTGAGCCATCTCTCCAGCCCACGTTTTCAGTTTTGTTTGTTCATTTAAATGGCTTTTGGAGACAGGATCTCTGTCGCTGAGGTTGGCCTTGAAGCTTTTGCCTCAGCTTTCCAGTTCTAGGGCCTTCTCTGTTCTCTGTTCTTACTTCTGTGGTGTTTGGATTGAGTCTAGGTTCCTGTGCTTGCTGGGCAAGTGGTTTAGCGCTGAGCTATACCCACGCCCTTGCTCTGTTTAACTTTAAAGTTGCGGGACAGGGCTGGAGGAATGGCGCAGAGGTTAGGAGCACTTGCCTCCGTCCCAGAGGACCCAGGTTTGATTCCCAGCACCCACATGGTGGCTCCCACAACTGTATTGCTAGTCCCAGGGGACCTGACACCATCTCCTGGTCTCTTTGGGTACCAGACAACTTAAGGTACACACATATATATGCAAGCAAAAATCCATATATGTAAAAATAAATAAATTAGAAAAAAAGTCATGTGTGACAAAATGTAGACATAATTGAAATCTAACTTCAAAGTCTGTAGTCCCTTTTCTATCATGCATTTATTTTATTTTGCTTTTATATTATCTCATATTATATCCCAACTGCAGTTTTCCCGCTCCCCATTCCTCCCAGAGCCCCTCCACTTCCTCTTCCCAATACACTTTTTATTTTCATTTTTAATCTAAAATCTTATAATAATAAGTCTTATATTTCTTTATATTAAAAAAGTTAATCGCAACTTCTTACATCTGGATTCATTTAGTAACAAAGGCTTATAGCATACGAGTTATAATGGACAGGGCAATATACATCTGCAATCTTAGCATTTGAGAGGCAAATCAACCTATATCAAATATGATATCAAAAGTTCAAGGCCATCTGGAGTAGTATATGAAACCATATCTCAAACAAAACAAAAATTAAACAGCAACAATAAATACAGAATAATGCAATTTACAAAAATGGCACATTATAGAACTCTTGTCCTCACAACAACCCACACAACTCATGGTAATCTCAAATGCCATCCAAAAGATAGCTTCGCTGGAAGAGGCCCTAGCTGACAAGTCTGACAACCTGAGCTGGACCCCTCAAATCAGACCGCTGTTGTCCTCTGACTTCCACATGCACACTGTGGCGTATGCATGCACACATACATATAAACAAACAAATAAATGTGATTTTTAATTTAAAAGATCTAAATTATAAAGTGATATTCACATTAAATTCTTTTTACAAACTAATTTGTCATTCAGTTATGCCACTAGACTGCCCTGTGATAATTTATTAATTCTTTATTCACATACCTAAAGGTGGTTTATTTTGCTGTTGTGTGTGTGCATGAAGGCTAGAGGTCAGCCCTAGGTGACATTACCCAGTTGCCATCCACTTTATTTTCTCTATTACTTTTATTTTACTTGATTTGTATGAGTATTTTGCCTGCATGCTTATCTGTGCATGATATACACACTTATGTGTGCGTACATTGGTGTGGGTGTATTTTTTTAAAGCAAAAACAGGGTTGTCAAGATAAATACTTATATAAATAAAAAGAAAACACTAAAAGATGGCGGTGGTGGTACATGCCTATAATTCAAACTCTTAAAATATTGAAGTAGGGGTTTAGCTGTGTCTTTGAGTTCTAGCCTGGGGTCCATGGAGAGTTTAAGACCAGCCTGGACCTTATTATGGGGATTTTGTCTCAAAACAACAAAACCCGAGCCATAGCCTTTTAACCCTTTGTTTGCATCTTCAGGCATTCGCGGACTATGTGCAAGTTATGACTACCCATAGTGGATAAAGAAAAGAACAGGATTAAACAATGCACCCTAGATCAAAGACTGTATAATGTCACATTTCTATTCTGGCTGTACTGGGGGACGGATTCTACAACAACCTGTCTCCCTAGCCTTCTTTCCAGTCCTTCTGTGAGAAGAGGCTCACTTGCCCAGGATGGTCCTGAGCTCACTCATCTCAGCTTCCAGAGTAGCTGGTCTTACAGACACGGAGCTCGCGCCTGGCCTTCCACCAGTTCCTACTCGCCCACGTTGGATAGATAAGTACAGTCAGGCGACGTACCCGTGAGTCCCCAGAACACAAGTCTTCAACATTCCTTCACTAAACTGTAACTAAATCAGCTTAGATTTATTTGAATCCCACCTCTATCATTTGTACCTTATCAATTAAAATTTTTTGATATCTTTGTTTCCATCCGTAAGATCCCCGCCCCCAGTTCATTGTGTATTCACTCATGTTATGTGTGCGTGCATGTGCAGGGCTCGTGTGGAGGCCAGAGGACAGCTTGAAGAAGTCTGTCCCCTCCTCCTACCATGCTGGTTCAACAGGGATCACATTTAGGCCACCAGACTTTGGCAACAATCACTTTTACTAGTTGGGCAATATTTTCTGTCCTTTTTTGTTCTAAGACAGGGTCTCACTCCCCATCCCTGACTGGCCTGAAACTTATGTGACACTCGTGTCTCGGCCCTCAGAACTTTGTAAAGGGCAGCATTAGTTATACTTTGCCACAGTGTTTAATATTTTGTTCTCTAAAGAGGCTTATTGTTGGATTTAATGAGTAGTTTCAGAAGACTGCAACAGAACTATAAAGCCAAACATTTCCCTAATGAACAAAGCAGTCTCCATGTGCAGAGACGGTCTACACCTTCTGGAGATCTTGTACAGCCTTGGCCATGGGGATTAGAAGGAACGGGACAGGTCTCCCTGGGTAAGGTCTCTACACTTCTACCTCAGGAAAAAGGTTTTTGCTGCCACAGCTGTGGCAAGAAGTGATGGAGCCGGGGCTAGCAGGGTGCCAGATGCTTGCTTAGTCTAAGGCCAGGCACCACAGAGACTGCTTTCCACCTCGGCCACACGGCATGCACTCTGAAGATAAGGATGCCGGCTGCAAGGCTCAGCCGATGTCCATCAATGCAGTGTTCACCAGAGGGCTTGAGTGGGATCCCCAGGACTCATGGGAAAGCCAGCATGGTAGTTTGTATCCATAACCCAGCACTGAGCGGGTAGGAGTGGAGTTAACAGGACCCTGGAGCCCATTAGCAAGCCAATCTACTCAGGTTCAATAAGAGATCCTGTCTTACTAAAATAAGATGGAGGGGCCAGTGAGATTGCTCATAGTGTAAAAGCATTTGTCACACAGCCATGATAACCAAGAGTTCAATCCCCAGGCACCATAGTGGGGCTGGGGGTTTAAGTCATTCTCTGATCTCCAGACATACACTGTAGCATGCATACTCCTCTCTCTCTCTCTCTCTCTCTCTCTCTCTCTCTCTCTCTCTCTCTCTCTCTCTCTCTCTGTCTGTCTCTCTCTGTCTCTCTGTCTCTCTCTCTCTCTCTCTCTCTCTCTCTCTCTCTCACACACACACACACACAGGCACACACACAGGCACACACACTTTTAAACATGTTCTATTAAAGAGAGGAAGCAGGGGGAACCAGCATGGTAGGTAGCAGCTATCTTTAATCCCAGCATTTGGGAGGCAGAGACAGGCAAATCTCTGTGAGTCTGAGGCCAGGCTAATCTACTTAGGGGTTTCCAGGTCTGCCAGCACTACAAAGTGAGACCTTGGTGTCACTACAAAGTGAGACAAGGTGTCTCTGTGTCCCTCTAGCTGGCCTCCAACACTATGTACACCCTATGCCCTCCAACTCCACAGAGATCTGATCTGCCTCTGCCTCCAGAGTACTGGAGTTAAAAGGGTACACCACCAACACCACTCATGAGACCTTTTCTTTTAAAAGAAAAAAAAAAAAGTCAAACAAAAAACCCAGAACAAGAAATGAAGTGGGACGGGCCCATGTTGAAAAAGCTCAGCAGATAAAGACTCTAGTCACCAAACCTGAAGACCTGAGTTTGACCTCGGGGTCCCACAGGGTAGGGATACAGACCAGACTTGGGGGGTTGTTCCCCCACTTCCACAAAAGCACTGTGGTATACACATGCTCACACATAACCCGCCCCCACACATACATACTAACAAAAAAATAAAAACGTAAAGCGGGCAAGTCAACACCAACAAACAGATAAAGTCAGGAGTGACGTAGAAGGTGACCAAAACCCACCTCAGGCCTCGACATGCATACCTTCATGAATACGTGCATACACAGAACACAACACACGCAAACACCACATACACACCAAACACTACACATATCACACTACAAAACACACATACACAATACAACACATACCATATATCATACAGAAAACACGAAGTTTTTTTTTTTAAAAAAAAAAAAAAAAAAAAAAAAAGACTGAACAAAGACCTAAGTGTATGACAGTTCTAGAATACTGGACGGCTTATTCTGCCCTGTTTATCCTTCTAAGGATCTAGTGCAGCCCTCTAAACAGCTGCCCACTAAAACACTTCATAAGAAATTAGTATCTGAGGGCGGGCAGGCGGGCGGGATGGCTCAGTGGTTAAGAGCAACAGCTGCCCTTCCAGAGGACTCCCATGCCCCACCCACCTACTTGCACCTCCAGATTCAGAAGACACAGTGCCCTCCTCTAGCCTCAGTGGACAACAAGCACACACATGCACAGACATACAGGAAAAAACTCCCATAAAGTAAATTTAAAAATAATTTTTTCCTTGTTTGTTTTTTGAAACAGAGTTCTTTATGTAGCCCTGGCTGTCCTGAAACTCAGAGAGATCTGCCTGCCTCTGTCTCCCAAGTGCTCAGATTAAAGTCATATGCCACCACCACCTAGCTAATAAAAATTATTAATTAAAATATTTTATTTACAATTATTGTGTGTATTTTTTGCTATAATTGGGATCAAATCCAGTCCAAGGTCTAATGCATACTGCAAAGTACTTTAAGCTACATCTCCAGTCTCCCACAATGTCTGTTATATTTATTGGTGGCAAATGTGACTTCTTCCTGTCCCTGAGACCATGTTTCAGGCAGCCCAGGCAAACTTGGCACCAAGACTGACCTTGACCTTCTGACCCCCTGCCTCCACCTGAACGCCTGCATAACTTGTGTGCACCACACCCAAGTTTATGTGATGCTGGGGACTGAACCCATGGCTTTGTGCAGCGGGGAGGAGCCCTCTTCCTGAGGTACCAGGTTCCCTTAGTTCTTTCTTAAAAGCAAAAGAATAGTCATCAGCACAGAGATCAGACGATGGTCTTCATAAAGGGGCCCCATCACTAAACGGTAGCAGCTCAACGACTCAATGCTTTCCCAAACTCTCTGTCCACAGTGAGGATAAACGCCTGCCAGTACTGAGCTCGCACAGAATCTGTCAGAGAAGAGCTATGGAGCAGCAGGCACGAGAAGAGCTGACCCTGCACAAGGAGGTAATTTGTCACATACAGGAGAAGGCTGGCTCTAGGAGCAAAACAGCGACAGACATGTCATTGGAAGGGAGAGAAGGGAGAGGCTGAGGAGAGCTCTACTTTGGCTTATGATTTTAAAAATTATTTAATGTTTGTGTGTGGGAGACAGGGTGTCCTAAAACCTAGGCTGGTCTGAAACTTGCTATCCAGCCCCAGCTGACTCCTGAGCCCCTGATCCTCCTGCCTCTGCCTCCCAGTTCTGGGGTTACTGATGTGTACCCCACCCGCCTCTCTGTTTTAACTTACTCTCTCAAGCTGGAAAGTAGTCCTGAGGGTTTCTGGTATTTTTCTGTAAACCTTTTTCTATAAGGCACCTCACTTTTTAAAAAGTGAAGGACTGATGTGAGAAAGACTTAGCGCAGTGTTCAGAGGAAAGCAAGTGACTGGAGCACGCTCTTGCCTGGAGTCCCGAGTCTGTGACTGTGTGACACTTTGTCATCCGTGTGCTCAGTGAAGACACCTTCCCTGGGAAATCAGCAACTGCACAAGTCACCAGCACATTCGAGCCTCCCTGCTCAGTTACCACAGCTTTCACCTCACCTCACTGGGCTTTCTTTTTTTTTTTTTTTTCGGAGCTGGGGACCGAACCCAGGGCCTTGCGCTTCCTAGGCAAGCGCTCTACCACTGAGCTAAATCCCCAACCCTCACTGGGCTTTCTTGAGGCTGGTCTCACTATGTAGCCTGTCTACCCTGGAGCTCACTCTGGAGACCAGGCTGGCCTAGAAGCAGAGACCACCTGCATCTGCCTCCATGGTACAAGGATCAAAGGACTGAGCTACCATGGCCAGCTCAGACCTTTTCTCTCTTAGTAGAAGGGAGAGAAAGAGGCTTCCTGACGCCTCCTAAATCAAAGTCACTTTACACAGTGTGCCCTAAATAGCACTGCCCAGAAATAACCTCAACACATTAGCCTATTCTTTCCAATCTTCTTTTTTAAATCATTTGCACAATTAATCAGCAGCAGCCGCTCCAACACCCTACGAAGACAGGAGAATGTGCTACCAAGACGATGGGCGACCCCACCATTCACGCTTCAGCTCCGAGCCATACTCACAGTTCCTGCTGCGTCTGAGCTTGCGCCGCCCCCAGACAGTAACACTTCACGGGTTCATACGGCAAAGCGTCTTAGGAGGAACAACACTTGTACACAGAGAAAGTCTTAGAAAGTGTGTAACAAGTCTAAAACATCTAATTCAACCTTAAAAACGATCCCATTTTTAGAAGCTGACGATTTTATTTCTCGATCACACACGTAACAATCACCCGAACTTGCAGAGTACCGGTAAGACACCTCTGCCTCTAAGGAACAGCTCGTGTAACTTCTATTTTCTTTAAAGGCAAGAATAAAGCATTAGGTAGCATCCTAGCAATGTAATCTTAAAACAAGACTCCAGAGAGCAGGTAAAGCACAACCGCGAAAGGGAAATGAATTTAACCAGGTAGAAACAACTCTAAAGTTCTCATTCATTTCTCACAGACTTACAAATATGCTAAGCCTGTACTCCACTTCCTAAGAGACGCCAACTTCACCTGGAGCCCGCCTCGCTCAAGATGTCTATCTTCCTGCCTTCCATTACTCACCAACTGCATCTGGATTTACCGGTCTGGAGACATCAGCTTGCCCCATGATTATAATTGTCTTAGATGTGTCCCACGACAACAAACTCTTTCTGGCAAAAGCAAACGTCTCTTAAGATAAATCCATGTAAGGGACCAGCAATCCTGTATCACTGCCAAATGCCAGGAAACAGCGTGAGATCTGGAGTTTCTGTTTGCCGGCCACCAGGTACGTGTGGCTCTCACAAACGTCTTCAACAGCAGCTCTCTTCACACAGGAATGCCTGTCATTCCAGAGAGCACAGTGTGTAGAGCTCCGTGCGGAAGGGGAGGAGACAGCCAACCCCATTCTGGCTGCCAGCGGCACAGCCCAAAAGCCCATCCCTCCCCTTCCTGAACTGAGTTTGGCTGGAAGCCTCCAGGCTCAAAGCCACAGAAGAAAGGCTCAAAGCCTGCCCCAGTGTATAGCAAAGACCCTATACATTTAGTCACAACAAACACCCAACACCATCAGCAGGGTTTAAAGTAACAGTCAAATAGTCCATTTCAAAGGCACATTTTAGATATAGCCTTACTTGCAAAGCCTCCAATTATTCTACAATCTTGCGTTGTATATGGATTGAATATTTATTACCTCCCCGTGTGTGTGTGTGTGTGTGTTGTGTGTTGTGTGTATGTGTGTGTGGTGTGTGTGTGTATGTGTGTGGTGTGTGTGTGGTATGTGTGGTGTATATGTGTGTGTGTGTGTGGTGTGTGTGTGTATGTGTATGTGTGTGTGTGTGTGTGGTGTATGTGTGTGTGTGTGTGTGTGTGTGTGTGTGTGTGTGTGTGTGTGTGTGTGGTATGTGTGTGATGTGTGTGTGTATGGTATGTGTGTCTGTGGTGTGTGTGTGTGTGGTATATGTGGTGTGTGTGTCAGTGTGTGTGTGTCAGTGTGGTGTATGTCAGTGTGTGTATGTGTGTGGGTGTGTGGTGTGTGCGTGTGTCGGTGTGTGTGTGGGTTGTAGTGTGTGTGTGGTGTGTGTGTGGTATGTGTGTGGTGTGAGTGAGTATGTGTGTGGTGTATATGGTGTTTGTGTGTGGGTGTATGTGGTGTGTGTGGTGTGTATGTGGTATATGTGTGGTGTGTGTGTGTGGTATATGTGTGGTGTGTGTGTGTGTGTGTGTGTTGGGGCTAGAGAACATTTGTTTCCCTTACAAAGAATATGGGTTCCATTCCTAGCACTCACATGGCACCGCACACCATGCTTAAGTCCCGTTCCAGGTGATCCAACAATCTGAACTCTGTGGGCACCAGATATACAGAACACATACATACATTCGGGCAAACCACATAAAATAAAATAATCTAATATATAGTATATAGTATATGTAATTGTATATATCCTAAACTCTTTGGAATCTCTGAAGTAAAAATGTATGATTACTTACCCCCTCCTGCTTTGGGACAGTTTCATGTAGTCTAGGCTGGCCTCAAGCTGAACTGTGTAGCCTTGAACTGATGATCCTCCTGCCTCTGCCTCCCAAGTGCTGGAATTTAGACTGGCATTACAGGCTTGTTCTACTAGACTTAGTTATGCGATGCTGGGGATGGCCTGGGGCTTTGTTCATCCTAGGCACTAGTCCAGCAGCTGGGCTGCATTCCCAGCCCTGATTTACAAGATTTTCATTCCATCTTTTTATTTGTGTATGTGTGTGAGAGAACACATACCTGTGGAGGTCAGAAAAGCATTGTTCTTCTCACCACGTGGATCCTGGAGATGGAACTCAGGTTTTGAGGCCTGGTGGCCAGTGCCTTTACCTGCTGAGCCATCTCAGTGGTCTCCTAGCCCCTAGCTATTTGCATATGTGTGTGGTGTAAGTATGTGCGTGTGTGCATGTACACAGAGGCTCGTGTGGAAGCAGAGGTTGGTTGGTGTTGGTCTGTCTTCCCCAAAGCTCCAGTGGTTTCTGTGCTCTATGCTGGGTTACACAACCGGCAGCGAGTCACCTCCCCAGTCCTCATTACCAGTTTTGAGAGAGAAACAAACAGCAGAAAGTCACAATGGTGACGAGAAAAGGACTAAAGTGCTAAGGCATAGACAGAGGAAGAGCCGTGGAAGTGCGCACTCGCTCAGGTGATCTGTATGACACGATCTGGCTGCCAGGCTTTGGGGGCTTGCCCGCTCACGGCTTCTGGCAGCGACCATGCCACACTGGTAGAAGGCCTCCCTAGTCATCTGTGCCAACTCTTCAGCATGTTTTTCATTTTTGTAAATTGTTCCTTTAGCCTGGAATTTCTTTCTCAAATCTAGGAGGAGAGGATCTACCATCCTTAAGAACCGCCTGAATCCTGCTTCCTCGGTTGACGGCTTTCCTTAACTGTGCAAACAGAACTCCAATAGACTCACCAATCATGTGCCTAGTACTGTGTTGGCACCCAAAACAAGGTTTTCCGCTAGGTGCTTTCACGAACAGGAGCTATCACAGAATACAACCAGCACATAGGGGTTAGGGGGAGCAGTGTCTAGAGGAAGCCAGAGAAGGCATAATGGGTAAGGAAAAGAAACAAGTATCAAGTCTGAAAGACAAAAAACATTATCTTCCACCACTGTGGCACAAACCAGCACTTGGGAGGCAGAGACAGAAGATTCAAGTCCCATAACCTGAGCTACATAATAAAACATCTCAAAAAACTCAAACCAATCAAACAAAAAGAATGGACTAAGCCAGTGGTTCTCAACCTTTCTAATGCCAGGGCCATTTAATACATTCGGTACCTCATGTTGGGATGACCACAACTCCCCAACCATGAAATCATTTTCATTGCTACTTGACACCTGTTATCATAGGTGACCCCTGTAAAAGGGTCCTTTGATTCCCCAAAGGGGTCTGACCCACAGGATGAGAACCACTGGACTAGGTGTTGGTGGACACAGCAGCCTGAACCGCAATAATCTTTACAATTCCCTAGTAGTCTGGAAGCTCTTTATGGGCAGGGACCATGATGCATTATCCTTAGACTAACTACCAAGGCTTGCCGTATGCAGCCCAGTGCACAGTGTACATGCAGCAAGTCTTCAGCAACTGGAGTCACCTGCCCCTCAAGCATGCCCCATGCATCCTAGGCAAGCACTGAACTCTGGCCCCACCAAGAAACAGAATTAATCTGAAGCTCTGCTTATGAAACGTGGGAGTGAAAGGCGCCTGTGACCCCAGCGTTCTGAGTGCTGGGGCAGAAGGCAACGACAAGGGAAAGCAGCCAGGGTTATAAAACAAGACCATGCTCCAAAGATCATCAGGGCAAGACCATGAGCCATGGAGGCAAGAAATCCACGCCAACCACGAAGTATTCTATCATTCCAAATGATCACGAGAACTGCTAAGAAGCTCACTTTAGGGGGGAGGTGGTGGCATAGCCACACTAAATTTTGAAAATTTATTCCTAGCTGGGGGTGTTGGTGCAGTCCTTGAGTCTCAGCACCCAGGAGGCAGAAGCAGACAAATCTTAGCAAATTTGAGGTCAAGCCTGGTCTATAAAGTGAGTTTCAGGATAGCCAGAGCTACACAGTGAGACCCTGTATAAAACAAAACAAAACAAAAAAAAATATTTGGGGTATAGAAATTTTATATATATATATATATATATATATATATATATATATATATAAATATGGTAAAAATCCATGTTCCATTTTCTGCACAGGAGGATTATAAACAGTATATGAAAAAACAGAAATGCCAAGTTCTTTATGTGACAGAAGTGAAGAATCAGGGATCACTTTGTCTCAGATTAAATCAGATTAAAAAGCATGAGGGCATCCCTGAGAATGGAAACAGTTATTCATAGATTGTAGGATTAAATCAGGAGACATACCTACAGTTCACTGGCCAGCCAACCTAGTGGATATGGGACCTTCAAGTTCAGAATGAGACTATGTCTCAAGAAATAAGACAGAAAGCAATGAGCTGGGATATGGTGGTGTGCACCTTTAATTCCAGCACTGGGCATGAGAGGCAAGCAGGTCTCTCAGTTCAAGGCTAACTTGGTCTACAGGAGTTCTAGGACAGCCAGAGCTACACGCAGAAAAACCCCGACTCAAGGCAACAACAAAAGATGGAGGGCAACAGATGACTAGACCTGATGTCCCCTCTGGTACCTGTGTGCACACACCACACACACACACAGCACACACACACACAGCACACACACACACACACACACACAGACCACATACGAGATAAGTACGGCAAAGGAAGAGATATGTGAGGACCCTGGCTGCCATATGCACGTGCCTCCCGTGAGTGTGCATCTGAACCCACAGGTATACTTGCACATGGGTGCTCACACACACAAGAAACCATGGATTTATATATACACCATACACATAGACAAAAAATCATGTGAGCATAAGTGATGAAAACTATTGTTAAAGTCCTTTCCTGTTGAACCAAAGATTTAAGCAATTCAGTATGCTGCCAGGGGGAGAAGAGGCTCCAGGAAGGTTGGTCAGGTGTGCCACTCAATACTTTTTATAATGAATCAAAAGTCAATTCTTGCCAAAGAAGGCAAAAAAATAATCATGTGAATTGTGTTATTAGTAAACCTCATTGGTCACCAATTTTTTCTACTCTATTGTTTTTTCATGAGCAGAATGTAGTTGGTTTTTATAATTACAATAAAAGAGATTAGTCATTTAATGAAAAAACACAACCTTATAAAATCCCATGGAAGAGCCAACTGAACTCTATTAAGGAGCCCGGAGATGTCAATGATGTCTAGAAACTGGGCAGACAGAATGGAGGACCCACTGCAGGGTTTTGCAATGTGCGGAATGTTTCCTAACTGGAGCAGTCACTGCCTGTGACTCAAAGGGATGACGATTAACCATGGCTGCTCCCGCCTTCCTTCTCTCTCTCATAACGATTCACAATTCAGCTGGCTCACACGCTGTCTGCAAGTAAAGGAGACAGGAAATCTGTGTAGAACCAGCCCTCGGTCACGTTCGTATCTGTGAGCACAGTGACTGTTTGAGAATAGCCGCGGCACCTGAAAAAGCTAGTCAGGAACTTCTAGCAAGGATTCAGGTTCAGGGGCATTCCTTTCCGGCTCCTATGCAGAGAACCCATCCTTTATTCTCTCCTAAATAGAGAGTTTGAGTAATGAACACCTGGTACCGCTGTGAGTCAACAGTAATTCCTACAGAATAGCTCAGGCTGACTGCGTGAATGTGTCTATCACACTCGCTCCCACTGGTGATTCAAGTGCGCTTTGCTGATTTCATATACAAAATAGCCCTCCCTTCAAAACCTTCAATTTTCTAGAGCCACAGGAAATAGGGGGTGGGGGGAATATAATTAAAACTTTCCATAGAACTTTTAAAGTCAAAGAGAAAATTACGTTTTACATTATACACCTTTGCTTCCAAGTTTCATTTTAAAAGCAGAACCAAATGTATGCATGCCTTAGGAAAACAGCCCGTGAAATCAGGAAAGTTCAGACAACCTGCACCTATGCTTCTGTCTAGCTAAAGCAGCCAGTATAATTCTCTTTTGACTTTTCTGAAAAGCTTCATGAGTGCTGTGGATAAATATGAATCCCAAAACACAGAACCTTCCAAGAAACAAGCTTGGTGATTGTTATTTCAACCTAAGAGCTATTTCTTCTCATGAAGAATCCTTAAAGAAGCATGATCCCATGGGGTGGTGACTTATGCCTGTCAGTCCCAGCAGTGCAGAGGCTGAGGCCAGAGGATTGCTCTGAGTCTGAGGCTAGTGAGTAAGATTCTATCTCAAAAATATATCAAATAAATAGCAGTGGGCACACATCTTTAATCCCAGTATTCAGGAAGCAGAGGCAGGCACATCTCTGTGAGTTAGTTCAAGGCTAGCCCAGTCTACATAGGGAATTCCAAGATAGCCAGGGCTACACAGAAAAGCCCTGTCTCGAAAACTCAAAATAAATGAATAGAAAATAAACAGAATCCAATAACCATTAAGCACTCATACTTCCTGCTCCCTGGCTTAGGCACCAGGAACCTAAAGGTGCCCACCTCAAAATCTAAGGAAGGGCTGCGCAGTGTTTGATCATGACTGTGAGGTTGACAGACAGAGAATCGCCACGAAAACCCACCTCAGGTTTTACTTAGAAAGTATTTCCAGAAAGGTTTAACTAAGGCTGGCGAATGGTTTGCTATGTAAGCCTAGAGACCTGAGTTTCACCTCTAGAATCTACGTAAAGGTGTAGAAAAAGAACCAAGGCCACAAAGTTGTCCCCTGACTGCCACGTGGGTGCAGTTGCATGCACACTCCCACATACAGTAAATTAATGAATAAATGAACGTTAGGAGAGCACTCACACTATGCATGGGCTAGTGTCCTGGGCTGAAGAGAAAGTAGAGAGACTAGTGAGGTGGCTTAGTGGGCAAAGGCACCAGGCTGCTAAGCCTGATGACCTGCGCTCAATGCCTAGGTGGGAGGGGAGTGTAGGGAGCGGCTAAAGATGGCGCCAACATCCGGTGGTCGTTTGTGGTAAACACCTACAGCGCATGTGTTGGCATGCCCCCAGCATCTACAAGGCCAGGGTGATATTCATGCTAAATAGGTTATTTCATACTCCACCAATCCCCAGTGGACAAATTTACAGCCACAGTCTGTTTTGTATATAAGGCAACTGCCTTTGTTCCTCGGGGTCCCCGTACTATCAATGAGGTGTCCTGCAATAAAGGCTGATTGAGAAGGATCCAACGGTGTTGCGTCTTCCTTGCCGGTTGAGGTGGGCGACGCGACAACTGGTGGCCCGTACGAGGGGACCGAAAATCTTTTCTCGTCTGGATCCAGAACTTTTTCAGCCACAGGACGGTCGGCGTCGGTAAGTTCCCAAGGGGTGGCAGTTAATTGCCGGAATTGGGACAATAGAGTTCCTAGAAGTGGAACGGTAAAGTTCCTGAAATTGGGACGATAAAGCTCCGGGATAAGGGATTGTAAAACTTCCCTGGTAGGACAATAAAGTTCTCTGGAAAAGCAGAGACAATGATAGCCTTGGTTTAGAGGCAAAAAGGGGTTTGTGGAGCACGGTAATGTTGTCTTTTCCATTTGATCCTTTGTGGGTTGGACTAGCACTTTTGCCTTATACTCCTTTTGTGTTGTGGTGTTGCTACTGTTAATTGCCATCGTCCAGGGCACGAATGCATTTGTTGGGAAGAGTCCACTGATGAGCCACAAGATCGTGTGTAAATAAACACGCCAGCTCGCCAGCTCGCCTTGCTCGTAAATCGATCGTAAATAAGGTCGTAAAAGCATGGGAAGCTCACACTCCACCCCGCTCCTGTCAGCTCTTCAGGAGCTTCTTGGTCAGCGTAAGCTTAAAATTGAAAAGAAAATCCTGTTGTGTTTTCTTGATGAGTGTAACCGTTGTGCCCCGTGGTTTATAGTGTCAGGGTCGCTCACTTTGAGAGCATGGGAGAAGCTGGGAAAAGATCTGGATAAGGAGACTACAGTGGGCAAGCTTAAACCAGGGACAAGGCCACTTTGGCGTATGATCCGTGCCTGCTTGGAAGATAAACGATGTGAAGAAGCTGTTAGGACAGGTCAGAGAATCCTTACAGAGCAACAGGAGAGTATGTCAGAAGGAGAGAAAGTTTTGAAGGAAAGAAAGAAAAGAAAAGGAGGAAAAGAGATAAAAGAAAAGGCAGAAAAGATCAAGGAGAGGACAGACAAAGGCGGGAATAGTAATCAAGATCAAGGAACAAAGAAAATTTATCCCTCATTAAAGACATTGACCTTGGAGATGTCTAGTGATTCAGAGTTTAGTGATAGTGACTTAGCTGACCTTGAGGAGGAGGTAGCTCATTATGAGAAAGAGATTTATCACTCTGACAGGCCAAACACTTATGCTGTGCAGAAAAGCCAAGGACTTAAATAAGAAGACAATTATGCCAACAGCACCTCCTGCACCACCGTATAACTTTCAAGGTAAAACAATGGTGAAGTCTGCAGGAAGTACTTCTTTTTGCCCAGAAGTATGGAAAGAGTTAAGATTGAGTTTTCCAGTTTTTCTGGATGCAAATGGGCAGCAACATCATGAACCTGTTGACTTTAAGACAATAAAACAATTAACAGAGTCAGTCAAAACCTATGGAGTCAACTCAGCTTTTGTTATCGCTCAAATTGAGGCTCTTGGCAGATATTGTCTCACCCCTGGAGACTGGGGGAGTTTAACCAGAGCCTGCCTCTCTTCGGCTATGGAGCAGGTGTAGTGAAAGGAAACTTAATTTTATAGACCCCGCTCTAGTGGCGGTGTGTTGGTTGATAGCCAACGTTAATTTTTGAAGCATAGTGTTTTATCTGTGCTGGTGCTCCCAGCCCACACAGTAGTGGGGAGCGAAACTAGCTGCAGAGCTGCTACAGCGAGCATGGAGACTTCTCAGTCTCATCCAATTTTCTGGCTCATCAGGAGCTGGTTGAAAGAAAAGGGCTTAGGATAAAAAGAAACACTGTAGAGAGATTTCTTAGTGAATGCGATGCTATTGCACCTTGGTTCACAGTCTCTGGGAATCTCAGGTAGACAGCTGAGATAAGCTGGGAAAGATTTACATTTTGCTTGGGAACAAGGAACCTTAAAGGGACAGGCTGCGTTAGAAATGCTATAGGAAGAATGATCTGAAAAGGCTGAGAGTGAGGTGGGGGAGGACTCTAAGGAAAACAAAAACAAGAAAGGAATTTCTGCCAGTTGAAGGCCTGACCTTCAACTTTTGCTCACAGAAAGAGAGTGCTCATTAAGAGAAGCTCTTTAAGGGAGCCTACCTTATCTGTTGGTTTTATTCCAAGAGAGGAGTCAGTCTCCAACATTAAGTTATTTTTCTCGTTAGTCATCATTAACATGGAGAGTGCCTTTGATCCTATCCCCACAGCAGCCAATTCCTGCCCCTATGGTCAAAATGCCCCAGGTTGGGGGACAGAGAAGCCCCACGGACCGAAAAACTGCCAACAGCCAAAGGCGAAAGTTATAACAGAGAGCATTCCAGGAAACCGGTTGGCCCAAGCCTAACCAGATGTGTTTCAAATGCAGATGCCTCATCAACTCTGACAAACTTTTACTCCGACAGGACGATATAAAAATAAAGAGGACCTGAAGATCCGATCCTTCTCCTGATTTAGTAGCTCTGTTCCAAGAACCAGGGGCCATAAAACCTTTTGGCATCCCTTATCTCCTGGAGCCATAAAACAGAGACATATTGGGGTAAGATGGGCTAAAAAAGGCCTCGATGATTTGTGCTAGTGTGAGTAAAACTTGTAATAAAAAAGAGACAAGGTAATGGTAAAGTGTTTTTGTGTATACATTCTTTTAGAGTTATGTTTTAATCTTTGGACCCTGATTAGAGATAGTTTACACCCTAGACATGAGAGAGAATGGGTTTGGGAAAAACAGTCCTCCCAGACTCTCCACAGATGCTTTGGAGAAAGAGAAAAACTTTCAGAGCTCTCCTGGGAACAGAGGGAAGGCGGGAGACGTCCTGCCTCTCTGCTGGCTCCTATTGGAGAAATGCTTATTTCTGGTTCTGGGTTCCATAGACAGGATATCTGGGTCCTTTCAGTGGGACATCATCTAGTTTTTTCCCTTTATGTCTATTGTCTGTCCTTGGTGCACCAAGCTGTCCATGTCTGTCATTTTATGTCTGTGGTTTTTGTTTTTCGTTGTTTAAATGTTTTATGTTTCATGTTCAAAAGAAAAAATGATAAAAAACTTTATCTGCCGGTCATTCACACCTTGATTTGGTCTTAACTCGTTTCTAAAAAGGGAACAAATGAATAAAAAACAGTTTCAATCGGCCTTTGGAGCCCTGTACCTACAGTAAGGAGCCTAGGTCAGCTAGAGAAGCTGCCCGGGGGCGGAACATCTACAGGAGCTGATCTTAAAGGCGCCAACAGCTCCTCAGCTTCTTGGTATGGGAGCTGATGGCTGTTTCTCTTAGAAAAATTCCTGACTTGTTATTAGACTTAACAGGTGACAAGGTGCTTCTTTTAAAATCACAGCTAGAAAAGCAAAAATGGTGCTTGATCTAAATATTAAAGACATGTGTAACCACTTCAATTTTGTTTCTGACTGGTTTTAAATGTATAAATATGCTCTACATGACTTGGTCATAGATTATTGGCCTTTAAGTTATTGGATATGGTTAAAAAATTATAACATCTATAACAAGAAGTTGACATAAAACTGATAATTTAGATAGAGTCATTCTAGACAATATGTGACATAAGCCAACCTAGAGAAACAGGTCTAAATTGAGATAATATTTTTATAGAACTCTTATCCTAGGAGCCAGGCACCCCCAAATTACAGAATGTAAAATTGTGTTAAAAGTTTTTAAAAGATTTCATGATTCTTTCAATTTAATTTCTGATTCTGCTTATATAGTTAACGCTGTGCGCTCACTTGAAATTACAGGGCCAATTAGGACGACTAGTACTATATGTCAAATTCTTTTAGAATTGCAAAAATTAATTTGGGCCAGGAAAAATAAGTTTTTCATACAACATATTCGAGCTCATACTAATTTGCCTGGTCCCATGGCCAGTAATAATGCTCTGGTGGATGCTAGTACTCGTAGAGAATTTATTTTTCATACAGCCCCAGTTGATCTCGCCAGAGAATTTCATCAAAAGTTCCATGTTCCTGCTTTCACTCTTCAACAAAAATTTAAAATCTCTAGAGCTACAGCTCGTGATGTAGTATTACGTTGCCAGAATTGTGTTCAGTTTCACCACCCTCCTCAGGTGGGAATTAACCCTCGTGGTCTGATTCCACTGAAACTCTGACAGATGGATGTCACGCACATATCTCAATTTAAAAATTTAAAATATATACACATGTTTTCTTTTGATACCTGTTCTGACATTATACATGCCACACTGATGACTGGTGAAAAGGCTCGTAATGCCATTAGTCATTGCTTAGAGGCGTGGACAGCCTGGGGAAAGCCTGACAGTCTCAAGACAGACAACGGACCTGCCTACACTACAAAGTCTTTTCAGGCATTTTGCCAAACAATGCAGGTCAAACATACTACAGGATTGCCATACAATCCCCAAGGTCAAGAAATTGTAAAAAGAACACATCATACTTTAAAAGAGCTCTTACAAAAACAAAAAGGGGGAATTGCCTATGGCAAAACACCAAGAGTACAGTTGTCTTTAGCTCTTTTTACTCTAAATTTCTTAATTTTGGATACGCATGGCCGCTCTGCTGCGGATCGCCATGCCCCTACTAAACCTATGATTAATCAGGTACAGACAGCAGAGACTATCAATCAGATTGTGGAAAGAACCACAGTGGCATTGGAGATACAAGAAAAATTTAATGCCCACTTGGCATCTGGCTTTCTATTAGCTAACCAATGAATAGATTTGCTTCAAGAACAAATTGAGGCGTTATATCATATGACACAGCTGTCCTGCGTTTCCTCTCTTAGAGGCTTATGTGTTACTCCATTGCAAGCTAACCTTTCTCAGTATTCTCAACAGAGCAAAGAGATCTCAATTATTTGAAAAGAAACTGGTCCATAGAAGCAGAACAATTATCGAGACAATTGCTGATGCAGATTGCTGCCTTAACAACACTAGATTGGAACCCATCATGTTTGGAGATTTCACCTCGTGGATCACCAATGCTTTCTCATTTTTTTCAAAAGAATGGGCTGGCATGTTTGCCTGGGGACCATTGTCCTCTTGGGATGTGGAGTATGTCTATGGCTTTTTTGCCATTTACGAGAGCATGCCAGACAAAGCGATTGTTTACCAGGCTATGGCGGCCATTGAAAGCGGTGCTTCTCCCAGGGTATGGCTGGCCTCTCTGATAGATTGAGAGTTCGCCCTAGATCATATTTTGTCACTGTCATGTGAAGTCATTGTATCCAGAGACGGGCAACTTTCCTCAGGCTCGGACCAACCTAAGCCAGGAGCCCGGTGGCGATAGGGTTATGTTCCAGTGACGGGTAAGGCCGAGTTCTTGAGAGGAACGACCTAAGACAGGAACAATGACGTGTATTGACGTGACACCCAGATCTAGACCAGTCATAGACAGAGGTGGCTCTGCCCTGTTTGTACATTCGGGCTGGTCCCATGCCCCTCTGCTCTGTCTCTCTCCTACTATTTAGCACACCAGTAGCCCAGAATGGTGTGTTGTACATCTCAGTCATCTCTAACCATTGGGGTGCAGTCCTAACTGCAAGAGTGGCTTGCCATGGCCGAGCTGGGCACTCTGTGAGGCATGTCTGACCTCTCTCAGACCACTACCTCCACCTAATGGGTTCATTTTTAAATAAAACAAAAAAAGGGGAGATGTAGGGAGGCTAAAAGATGGGCCAACATCCGGTGGTCGATTTGTGGTAAACACCTACAGCGCGCATGTGTTGGCATGCCCCAGCATCTACAAGGCCAGGGTGATATTCATGCTAAATAGGTTATTTCATACTCCACCAATCCCCAGTGGACAAATTTACAGCCACAGTCTGTTTTGTATATAAGGCAACTGCCTTTGTTCCTCGGGGTCCCCGTACTATCAATGAGGTGTCCTGCAATAAAGGCTGATTGAGAAGGATCCAACGGTGTTGCGTCTTCCTTGCCGGTTGAGGTGGGCGCGACAGGGGAGGAGAGACTCCAAGTTCTCTTCTGATACCTCAGATGCATACACACTCACATAATAAATAAAGCAAGCTGGGCAGTGGTGGCACACACCTTTAATCCCAGGACTCAGGAGGCAGAGGCAGGTGGCTCTCTGAGTTTGATGCCAGCCTGGTTTACAAACTGAGTTCCAGGACAGCCACGGAAAAAAAAATCAAATGAAATAAATTTTAAAAAACTTCTTTTAATGTATTTAACTTTATTTTATATGCACTGGTGTGAGATCCAGATCCCCTGGAACTGGGGTTGCAGACAGTTGTAAGCCACCATGTGGGTGCGGGGAATTGAACCCCAGTCCTCTGGAAGAACAGCCAGTGCTCTTAACTCTTGAGCCATCTTCCCAGCTCCACATATTTGTTAAAAAGTGAAAACTCCGGCATGATGACACACACCTTCAATCGCCACACTCAGGAGGCAGAGGCCAGTTTGGTCTACAGGGAGCTCCTGGACAACTGGGCCACAGAGCAGCAGCACTCTTCCTTTCCTGCTTCCCAGCTGAGATGCCAGGCAACTACTTCACACTCCTGCTGCTGGGCCTCTCGCCCACTCAGGGCAGACCCCACTGAACTGTCCACGAAAACCATCCTTCCTCCCCTAAGGTGCTCCTTTGGTCACAAGTCTGTAAAGACAATGGGCTGAAGTGCTCCTTTCTCCCTCTCAAAGACAAGGTCTCGCGTCTCCCAGGCTGTCCTCAGAGTCCCTAAGAAGACCTTTCACAGCTCAGTATGCATGGTATGAGAGCAGATCTGCAGGCTCTGAGTCCACCAGCCAGACCATCTACCAGCTGAGCTGCAACCCCAGCTGACAAGGTAATTCCTTCAGGATTTACTGATTTGGTTCAAACTTTCTTTTTCTTTTGTGAAAAGCTTTCTATTAATTCTGGGTTCAACAGGATGTGTGCGATGCTTTAGAGCACAATGTCTCTGTGTATTTAGGACAATAATCTCAAGCCTGGTTCTGTTCTGATTCTGTCCCTTTCTATGTAGCCCAGGAAGGCCCGGAGCTTTGAATCCTCCCAGTGCTGAGATTACAGACAGGTAACACCAAGCTCACACTGGCTACAACCACGTTTTTGTGCTGGAGATCAATCCATTCCCTTGTATATGTTAAGCAAGTGTTCTACCACTGCGCTGTCAGCTCAAGCTCCGCCTCCTTTCTAATCCATACGATAGCTCCTCCCAAGGCCCTCTCAGTTCTCTTGCTTCAGCCTTTCAAGTTTCAGGACTACAGACATGTGCCACGTCCACAAACAGTGACCTCTAGAATATAAGTATACAGTCCTGGTGGCGCATAATATACTATATAGTATACAGTAATCTATAACCCGGGCACTTGGAAGTCTGAGGCATGTGAATCAAGCATTCAGAGAACCTGACCTTGTGTGGAATTTTCACAACTCTCCCACATCTACCCTTATCTTTAGTGCTGCTGACCCTTGGAGCTATGATACATTTCTCCGGGTCTAACTCACACAGCCATATGCTGTTCCCTCCGTCTTTTCTTTCTGATCTGTCCAGCTGCCGGTCTCTAGCCTCCAGGGCACAGTACTTCCTTGAGCCTTTTCATTCCTCCGTCTGCATTAGACCCTCGTCTCGTCAGTTATGGGGAGTCTATGGGGAGTGTCCTCTGCCTCCAGCTGCACTGCAACCTTGGCTGCAATCATCTGTGTACTTGTCTCTTTCTTGTTGGACTGTACATTCCTTGACAGTAGACTGCGGCTGGGAGTGGTGGCCCTGTCTAACCCCAGGTTGAGGCAGAAAGACTGCTGTTTGTTCAAGAGCAGCCTGGGCTGCATGCAGAGATGTGAAGGCCAGGGCTAGGGCCAGACGCTGAGCGTCTTCCTGGATCACCTCCGCCTCATCTTATGAAACTATAAACTAATAAGTAAACAAACAAACAAGGGGGGACTGTCTCAACAGCCTCATAAAATAGCATAATACACACACAGTATACTATGGCATTCAAAAAACACTTGGGGACCAGTAGATGGCTTACTGGGTAAAAGGGCTCGCTTCAAAAGGCTGATAAGCTGACTCTCATCCCCAGGACCCACATGGGAAAAAGAGAGAATCAACTCTCTTGAGTTATGGCTGATTTAAATTACAAAATGTGCATAGGCCTAGAAATTATGAACACATAATATCACTGATCAGTTGTGTAAAAAGGAACAAAAAGGACAACATAATTGAGATTATTTCGCTAGTGTACTTTATGTGTTATAAATTAGCGGGCTGGAGGGATGGCTCAGTGGTTAAGAGCACTGACTGCTCTTCCACAGGTCCTGAGTTCAAATCCCAGCAACCACATGGTAGCTCCCAACTATCTGTAATGAGATCTGCTGCCCTCTTCTGGTGTGTGAAGACAGCTACAGTGTACTCACATACATTAAATAAATAAATCTTTAAAAAAAAATTAGCTTCCACATGAGACATAGGTTATTATAAATAGTTTCCATGAGTTATATGTTATTGTAAATTAGTTTTCACAAAGGCTTACCTATAATTTACCTATGTGCATATGATGCAGGTATATGGAAATCAGAGGTAGATGTTGGGTGTATTCTTCAATCACTCTCCACCTTATTTTTTGAGACAAGTTCTCTCACTGGGACGTGGTGCTCCCCAATTAGGCTAGGCTGGCTGGACAGAGAGCCTCAGGGATCTGCCTGTCCCTACCTCCCCAATACCCGGATTACAACAAGGCATCACACCTGGCTTTTTTGCATAGATTCAGAGAGTTTAAACTCTTTTTTTTTTAATTTTTATTTATCTAATGTATATTACAGATGGTTGTAAGCCATCATGTGGTTGCTGGGATTTGAACTCAGGACCTCTGGAAGAGTTATCAGTGCTCTTAACCACTGAGCCATCTCTCCAGCCCCCGATTCAGAGAGTTTAAAGTAAGTCTTTACCAACTGAGCTAATTCCCTAGCCTCACAACTACTTTTATTTGTATAAAAAGTTAACTTTATCTGACATTAACAATTCCAAATCTCTTTAATCCCAGCACTCAGGAAGCAGAGCAGGCAGATGTCTGTGAGTTCAAGGCCAGCCTGGTCTATATAGTGAGTTCTAGGACAACCAAGAATACACAGAGAAACCCTGTCCCAAAAAATAAAAACAAACAAAAAAGTTCATATCTCTTTCTTTTTTTTTTTTAATTTTATTTATTTTTGTATGAGTACATCAGCTGTTTTCTAGACACACCAGAAGAGGGCATCAGATCCCATTACAGATGGTTGTGAGCCACCATGTGGTTGGGGGGAATTGAACTCAGGACCTCTGGGAGAGCAGTCAGTGCTCTTAACGCTGAGCTGTCTCTCCAGCCCAAGTCCATATCTCTTAAGACCTTAAATTGTGGGCTGGAGAGACGGCTCAGCGGTTCCGTCTCTCCAGCCCAAGTCCATATCTCTTAAGACCTTAAATTGTGGGCTGGAGAGACGGCTCAGCGGTTCCAGCCCAAGTCCATATCTCTTAAGACCTTAAATTGTGGGCTGGAGAGACGGCTCAGCGGTTAAGAGCACTGACTGCTCTTCCCGAGGTCCTGAGTTCAAATCCCAGCAACCACATGGTGGCTCACAACCATCTGAAATGAGATCTGATGCCCTCTTCTGGTGTGTCTGAAGATAGCGACAGTGTAATCATAATATATAATAAATAAATAAAATATTTAGGAAAAAAAAAAAGACTTTAAATTGTATCTTTTTTGTGTGTGTATGTGGATCCAAGTGCATACTGACATATGCTTGCAGGCCATAGGTCAGTACTGGGTATTTTCTCAGTCACAGTACAATTGATCTGGAACTCACTGACTCAGCTGCACTGGATGCCTAGCAAGACCCAGAGATCACATGTCTCCACCTGGCCAGGCCTGGGGTTACACAGGCACTGTGCTTGGCCGTCAGATGAGCTGAGGTCTGAACTCATGCTCTTATGCCTATGCAGCGAGCACCTTGCCCACTGAGCTATCTATCCCCAGGCCCCTGAAACACTACCCTATTCTTTTCCTTTTTCCCTTTAAGGCAGATGGGGCAGTATGCCAACGAAAATTTGATGAAAGAATAAATCCAGTCAGTCAAGGATCCAACGACCCACCGTTACCACTCGATGGAGGTTAGGACACTAACCAGCCTTCATCGTACCCAATGTTAAAGCACATACTGTGTGCGTGTGATGAGATTATAAGCAGAAGCAGAGGGCATGCGCCTTTGTATGTTCTGTACTAAGTCAAACTACTCGTCTTTTAAGAATGTCTCTTCAGAGCTGGAGAGATGGCTCAGCAGTTAAGACCACTGACTGTGGGGTTGAGGATTTAGCTCAGTGGTAGAGCGCTTGCCTAGCAAGCACAAGGCCCTGGGTTTGGTCCCCAGCTCTGAAAAAAAGAAAAGAAAAGAAAAAAAAAAAACAAACCAAAAAACCACTGACTGCTCTTTCTGAGGACTGGAGTTCAATTCCCCAGCAACCACACGGCAGCTCACAGCCATCTGTAACTCCAGGAGATGACACTCTCTTCTGGCCTTTGAGAGCACTGACATGTCTGTGGTAGGCAGACATATATGCAGACAAAACAGCCTCATACACAAAATAAATCCTTAGCCTCGAAACCAAATTAACACCCCCAAACAAAAAAAAAATCTTAAGAAATTTTTATTTTCCAATTAACTCATTAGTAGTAATTTTTCATGTGCTTGTATTTGTACTTATGTATAGGTGCACATGCCTGCATTACACATGTTTATACAGATTCATGTGAAGACTCAAGGACAATCTCATGTGCTGTCATCCAGAACACTGCCCATCTCCTTTCACTGACTTAGAGCTCACTGCTTAGGCTAGCCTGGCTAGCCAGGGAGTCCCCAAGGATCGCCCTGCTTCTGCCTCCCCAGCACTGGGGTACAATCACTTATCACGATGCCCACCACTTTCAAGTAGAATACTTTACTAACTAAACCAACCCCCAAGCCAGCCAGCCAGCCTGCCTACCTGTCTGTCTGTCTGTCCAACCATCCATCCATCCATCCATCCACCCATCCATCCATCCATCCACCTATCTATCTTGTTTTTTGATATAGAGAATCAATCTGTAGCCCAGGCTGTACTGGAATTAATTATCTTAAGCTAGCATCAAACTAGTGATAATCCTCTTGCCTCAGTCTCCAGAATGCTGGGATTACAGGTGTGAACCAACGGGCAGGCATATATTCTTAAAGCTTTAGGAAAACACCAAACCCCACAAGAGAAGGATGAACTAACATCACTTTTAGCCTCATTTAATCTTAGAGGAATTTATCTCCTACGCCTGAAGGACTGCGACTACATCAAGTTCATGCTTCCCCCTTTGAATAGAAGGGAGGGCTGTATTGCTGACAGCGCTTTTAGCTTCCACTGTTAAGACAACATCATAAAAAATTTCCCATCAACTTTGAAACAACACACTAGCTGCGAGCATAGCTACTCAATAAATACTCTTGATCAGATAGAGCACCAGCTCTCTCCCTTCCTGACGCTGAGACCCTTCAGCACAGTTACTCATAATAATAATAAAATGGAAAAAAAAATGAAAAAAAAACAAAAAAACAAAAAACAAAAACCTATCGTTGGGGATTTAGCTCAGTGGTAGAGCGCTTGCCTAGCAAGCGCAAGGCCCTGGGTTCAGTCCCCAGCTCTGGAAAAAAAAAAAAAAATAATAATAATAAAATGAGATTATTTTAAATAATTGTATAAAATTTTAAAATTATTAAAATAATAAAATTATTTTGTTGCTACTTCCTAATTGTAATCTTGCTACTGTTATGAATCATAATGCAAATCTCTGCTATAAGAATGTCTGCGGGGTTGGGGATTTAGGCGAAGGGCCCTGGGTTCTGGGTCCCCAGCTCTGAAAAAAAAAAAAAAAAAAAAAAAAAAGAATGTCTGCTATGTGACCCACAGGGGTCTCTACCCACAGGCTGAGAGCTGCTGAGATAGAAGCGCGAGAGCAACAAACCCAAAAGCTCTGCCAGGCGCGGGAGTGCACGCCTTTAACCTAGCACTTGGGATCTCTGTGAGTTCTAGGCCAGCCTGGCCCACATAGTGAGTTCCAGGACAGCCTAAAGAGACCTAGTCTCAAAAAAGCAAAATTAGACATAGTAGACACAAAAGACCCTTGGACCACTGTCACGCTCATCCCTCAAGGGTACCTTACTTTATTCTATAATAACCTTAGTCTTCCATGCTAAGTCTTCCATAAATAAACTAAGCTAAAAGAAAACTGACCTTATTTGTTTGGCAAAGAAATTGCTCACTACACTAACAAATGGTTTCTTACATTTTTCAAATGATACAATTTTAATTAAATAAAAATGGGTATAACAGGCTGGAGAGTTGGTTAAGAGTACATGTTCTTGCAGAAGACTAGTATTCAATTCTCAGCACCTACATGGTGGCTTACAACCATCTATAACTCCAGTCCCACAGACCCAATGTCCCCTTCTGACCTCAGTAAGCACCAGGCACACATGGTGTGTGTGTGTGTGTGTGTGTGTGTGTGTGTGTGTGTGTGTGTGTGTGTGTGTGTGTGTGTCAAACACTCATACACTCAAACAGGTATTACCAGCCAGAAGGTGGTTTAGTTCCAGCCTGGTCTAGAAAGCAAGTTCCAGGACAGCGAGGGCTACACAAAGAAATCATGTCTGGGGATGGGAGCTGGGGGGCCTAAAGAGGGCATAGCTCAGTTCAGGTGGTACCTGCCTGCACGAGGATTGGGCTCAGTCCCCAGTCCCCCGCATTGCGTAAAACCAGGTGTGGCACACACCTGTAGTTCCCAACTCATCTGACCTCAATGTATAATAAGTTTAAGGCCAGCCAGACTGGGTTGCATGAGATCCTGTCTCGAAACTACTTCAAAAGGACCATCAAACCAAGCAGAGTGGTATTCTAGGCCATCCTGGTCTACAGAGTGAGTTCTAGGCTGTCCCCAGGATACATAGTGAGATCCTGTCACAAAAGTGGGTAGAGGGAGTTGGATCGAAATGGCTCATTTGGTAAAGACACTTGCTGTCAAGCCTGACTACAAGAGTTTGATCCCAAGGCCCCGTAAGGCAGAAGGAGAGACTCTTGACAGCTGTCTTCTGACCTCTACACTGCTGTGCTGAGCATACACACAAAAAATTATTAAAATATGAAAAAACCCACAACTTAAACGTGAAATTCATTTACATGTCATATACAACTTATAGGCTAAAGGTAATTTCATATAATGTTCTTATCTTTGTTTTCAGATTGTAATCCACCCCATTCTCATTCAGGCAGGCAGACTTTTCCAATTATATTAGCATTCAAAGAGTTTCAGACTTTGTAAAATTACAGACGTCATTCTACTTTATGTGTATGAATCTTTTTTTTTTTTTTTTTTTTTGGTTTTTTTTTTTCCGGAGCTTGGGACCGAACCCAGGGGCTTGCGCTTCCTAGGCAAGCGCTCTACCACTGAGCTAAATCCCCAACCCCGTGTATGAATCTTTTTCTGCATGTCTATGCACAGTGTGCGAACAGTATCCTCAGACGCCTGAAGAGGACACCGGAGCCCCTGGAACTGGGACTCCAGCCCAGGCGCTCTGTAAGAGCAGTCAGTGCTCTTAACCTCTGAGCCATCTCTGCAGCCCCATTACAGATCTGAGATCAGGGATGTCCAGAGCCTACTGTGGTGAAAATCTTTAGCGGGATACGCACGGTCCAGCCCATGACCATTCTTGTCTCGCTTATCTCCTTGTGCTTTGTTCTCTCTTCCTTCCTTCCTTCCTTCCCTCATCCTGTCTTCCCTGTTCTTTGAAAGATCTCACATAATGTAGGCACGGCCCTCTAACTGCTGGAGGACGGCCTCCTGCACGCCTGTCCCAGTGCAGGGCCACATCTCACGTCTGCAGCTTATTGTACCAACACATCTTTAGGAACAGTCACTGTGCTGTGAAAATAAGTTCAATCTCCCCAACCCTCACAATGATTTCAAGAGTAACTTGATGACAAAACTAGGTTTATTAACAAGGTGCTGTCTGCCCTCTAGCGTTCAAACTAAAGATCTCCCATGAACTAGCTATACTCTGTAAAACCTCCAACATGCTCAGCCCGCTAGGCTCATTAAAATCAGAAAAATGAATAAATAAACAAATAAATAAATATCATCTCAATTAAGACCAAAAATGTAACCTGAACTTCCTGATTATGGCTACCAGGTCAGAAAGTTCAGCCTCAGTCATATCAATGGCAATAGAGCAAGACAGAAGAAAATAAATATCTCAAATACACTTCCTAAGGCCTGGGGCTCTAGCTTGTGGTATGTTACACTGCCTGCATATACACATGAGGTGTGTGTCTCTCCTAACCACAGAACCATCTTCCCAGTCCCTTACATCTAATTTGCAATACAGCAAATGTCAGCAAACAGAAGCTCATTAGGACCCTTAATTATGTTGAAAGTATGAATGGAGCCCAGCACTGTCATGCACTCAGGAGGCAATGGCAGAGGGAGCTCTAAAAGTTCAAGACCAACCTGGTCTACATAGTGAATTCCAGGCCAGTGGAGCTACAATGAGATCCTGTTTCAAAAAAAAGCAAAACAAATGAGCACTGGCTGCTCTTCCAGAGGACCTTCAATTCCCAGGAACCACATGGTAGTTCACAACTGTCTGAACTCCACTTCCAGGGGAATCTGACACCTCACACATATAATGTTAAATAAATTTTTAAAAAAAAAGAAAAAAAAAAAACAAAAAAAAACAAAAAAAAACCAAGAACACCAAAAACCCTAGTGCGGAGGCAGGAGGATCTCTTTGAGTTCGAGGCAGACTAGTCTACATGAGCTCCAGGACAGCCAGGACTAGGTAGAGAGATCCTGTCTCAAAAGCAAGAACTAAAAATAAAATAAAGAACAAAAGCTAACGAACTAGAGTATGAACGCAAAGTCGGAGGCACTGTCTGCCATCTGCACCCTGAGCGTGAGACAATGCACTCAAAGCTCTAACAGGCAAGGACAAAGCACAAGCGTCAGTAAGAGCACAGGCCACACTCACCAAATGGATCCTCCATGCCACTGTTAGCCAGCGTAGGCAGAGGAGGAATAGCTTCTGAAAAGAGAAAAGGTAAACACAATGCTGAAAATGTCAAATTTACCATTTTGTAAGTTTCTCAAAAAAAAAAACCAAAACAACTCACCAACACTTTTTCTTTTTTTTTTTTTTTTTTTCTTTTTTTTTTTTTCGGGGCTGGGGACCGAACTCAGGACCTTGTGCCTCCTAGGCAAGCGCTCTACCACTGAGCCAAATCCCCAACCCCAACTCACCAACACTTTAATAAGTATCTAACATTATTGAAAACTGTAACTTAAACTTTTTTTAAGACTTATTTATTATATGTGAGTACACTGTAGCTTTCTTAGACACACCAGAAGAGGGCATCAGAGCTCATTAGAGATGGCTGTGAGCCACCATGTGGTTGCTGGGATTTGAACTCAGGACCTCTGGAAGAACAGTCAGTGTTCTTAACCACTGAGCCATCTCTCCAGCTCCCAGAAAAAAGTTGTTTTGTTTTTTTTTTTATTTTTGCTGTTGTTTTTTGAGACAGGGTTTCACTTTGTAGCTGCCAATTTATGGAGATGTCCCTGTCTCTGCCTCTTGAGTGCTAGTGTTAAAGTTCTCCAACACCATGTCAATTAAGAACTTTGACTGACTATAAATACTGACCACTTCTCAAGGGTCAAATCGGCCTTATCCAGCTCTGTGCCCAGACCGGTTTCCTAACCAACCTCTCTATGGTTTTGTCCTAAGCACGTTCCCTGATCAGCAGTGCGAATGCAAACTCTAATTGGAGTCAATTATGAGCAGAGAGAACTGGGATTAAGATGGGGTTTTGGAGTAGACTCCCGGGCAGGGCGGATACAGGGTCAAGTGCACAGCACTGATTCCCTCTGGCACAAGGTGCTGTTGGTCCAACTCTTAGAGAGTTTCAGCAGTGGTGGGCAATGCTATGGGAAGGAATGTAACAAACAGGTAAGGCACTGTCATCTGACAGGTAGACAGGAAAACCTCAAAGTATCCTTTGTAACCTCCAGAGTTCATCTCTCTCTTGAAGCAAGATGGCTAAAAGCTCTGAGGACCAGCCTAAGAACGAATAATCAGAGCTGCCAGCTCCAGAGGTAGCTAGTTCACCACAGAAGTCATGGTATATGATCCTATGTATGCTGTGTTTGTGATCCTATGTGTGCTGTGGTATGTGATCCTATGTGTACTGTGTTATATGATCCTATGTGTGCTGTGTATGTGATCCTATGTGTGCTGTGGTATGTGATCCTATGTGTGCTGTGGTATATAATCCTATGTGTGCTATGGTATATGATCCTATGTGTGCTTTGGTATATGATCCTATGTATGCTATGGTATATGATCCTATGTATGCTATGGTATATGATCCTATGTGTGCTTTGGTATATGATCCTATGTATGCTATGGTATATGATCCTATGTGTGCTGTGGTATGTGATCCTATGTGTGCTATGGTATATAATCCTATGTGTGCTATGATATGTGATCCTATGTGTGCTGTGGATCTTATGTGTGCTGTGGTATGTGATCCTACGTATGCTATGGAATAAGATCCTATGTGTGCTATGGTATGTGATCCTATGTGTGCTATGGTATGTGATTCTATGTATGCTATGGTATGTGATCCTATGTGTGCTATGGTATGTGATCCTATGTGTCCTGTGGTGTACCAACAGAAGGGCCCTGAATGGGAAAGAATGAAACGTTAGTATATGGAATCCAGATATCTGAGCTGATGCCTGCTGTGCTTAGATGTGTTAAGAAACTTGTCCCCAGGGTGCTCGTATTGGAAAATGGAACCTTTAAGAGCTAGGGCCTAATGGAGAGAGAACACTTAGGGCCTTTGAGGGAACTTTTAAGTTTATGAGAGGGCAAGCTGTTATAAAGGCCTGAGCCTGACCTTTCTCCTCCCATGCGTGCCTCCTGCCACTGCCATGTGTGGGTAGTAAGGTCCTCACAAGAGGCCCTCAGCAAAAGGTGGAAAACTTACTGGTTCACAGCACTTAGGGAAATCTCTGTCTAATCATTACTTAACCACTAAGCCAAACAAGTGCAGATTACAGTTGGTCCACAGAACAAAGAACACACAAGTTACAAGTGTGGTCCAAGACAGTCACCAAAGCAAGACCAGAAGAAACCCACAGCAAGGGAAGTTTATTCCAGAGCTGCGAGATCATATGACTTTAAATGGCCAATACATATATCCCTGTGTGTATGTGCTGTGTATGTGTGTAAAGCCAAAGAAAAAGGGTCTAAAAGTAAGAGAGTCAGCAAATAAATAGAAAAGTATGGCTTGTAACTAACTAGGCAGGAAAACGCAGTCAAAAAAGCTGAATCGGGCCAGGGGTGGTTCTTTAATCCCAACAGTCAGGAAGCAGAGGCAATCTGACTTCTGTGAATTAAGAGGCTAGCCTGGCCTACATAGCAAGTTCTAGTGCAGCCCCAGGCTACATGATAAAACTATCTTTAAAAAAAAAAGAAAGAAAGAAAAGAAAAGAAAGAGGAAGAAGGGGGAAAAATCTGAATAAAGGAATTCTAGCTGTTAAAGATTTAAAATAAGCTACAAAACACCACTAAAACACTAACTCTAAAGAATCAAAGGGTTGGGTTGGGGATTTAGCTCAGTGGTAGAGCGCTTGCCTAGGAATCGCAAGGCCCTGGGTTCGGTCCCCAGCTCCGAAAAAAAAAAAAAAATAACCAAAAAAAAAAAAATCAAAGGGTTGCTATGCACACAGCTCAATGGAAAACACATTTCACGGGATTTGCGCTCTAACAGCTCACGCAAAAGTCATCTCTAATTAATTATTTAATTTTTGTTTGTTTGTTTTGTTTGTGTGTTTTCAAACCCTGGCCTTACTCTGTAGCTCAGACTGGCCTAGAACCTTGTGCCTAGTGTAGCCCAAACTCACAGCAAACCTCAGCTAGCCCCCTTGGTACTGGGATTACAGGTGGGACCAGCCCGCCAGGACAGGAGTGTCAGGGACTAGCAGTCCGTGGGCATGTTTACCGTGCCCAGCCATGGAGGGTGGACACTGTTGCTTTGTTCAGCTGTCTGGAGGGTTGTCAGAATCAGAGTGCTAAAGCCCGAGTGTTAACACTCCCAGCATTCCAGATCACTCTCTCCCCTAGACACACAGCTAAACATGTTTCCACTCCATTACATTCTTATGCTCAAAACCACTCCCTCTACCTAGAATAACCTTAGGGCTAGGGAGACAGTTCTCTCTGGAAAGTGCTGTCTCGCAACCATGATGATCTGAGTCTAATCACCAGAAGACATGATGGCTTAAAAATAAAATAAAATAAAATAAAATAAAAGCTAGAACAAGAAGATTCCTGAGGGGCTGGAGAGATGGCTCAGCGGTTAAGAGCACTGACTGCGGGGTTGGGGATTTAGCTCAGCGGCAGAGCACTTGCCTAGCAAGTGCAAGGCCCTGGGTTCGGTCCCCAGCTCCGAAAAAAAAAAAAGAAAGGAAGAGCACTGACTGCTCTTCCAGAGGTCCTGAGTTCAAATCCCAGCAACCACATGGTGGCTCACAACCATCTGTAATGAGATCTGATGCCCTCTTCTGGTGTGTCTGAAGACAGCTACAGTGTACTCACATACATTAAATAAATTAAAAGGGGTTGGGGATTTAGCTCAGTGGGAGGGCGCTTTCCTAGGAAGCGAAAGGCCCTGGGTTTGGCCCCCAGCCCCCAAAAAAAAAAAAAAAAAAAAAAAAAAGAACCAAAAAATAAATAAAAAAAAAAAAAAAGAAGATTCCTGAGGTTTATTGGCCAGGCAGCCTGACCTACTTGGAGAGTTCCAGGCCAATAGGAGACCCCGTCTCGAACAATGTGTGCATCTGAGGAAGGATACCAAAGGTTGGCCTCTGGCCTCCACACCTAGTCATGTACCTGTGTGAACACATGCGCCTTAAAAGAAGGTGGTAGGGGAAAAGTAAGGCAAGAACCTGGAGAGTGACAGGTTCCTGAGTTCCTACTTACTCTGACCCAGACCACACTGGGAAAATCACCGTCTATACTGCTTCCTGCACTGGTTACCAAAACACAAGTCTTTTTGTTCCCCAGACAGGGTTTCTCTGTGTAGCCCTGGTTATCTTGGAACTCACTCTGTAGACCAGGCTGGCCTCAAACTCACAGATCGACCTGCCTCTCCTGAGTGCTGGGATTAAAGATGTCCACCACCACTGCCCAGCCCAAAACAGAATCTTAAACTAGATATCAGTAATGCCTTTAATCCCAAAACTCAAGAGAATCGTTGCAATTTCAAGGACAGTGAGTTCCAGGTCAACAAGGGTGACCCCAGCCTCAAACAAAGCAATATAATGGTTTAGTTCCTATCTAAATTTTATATATTTATTTATTTTTTTTTTAAATTCTTTTTTTCGGAGCTGGGGACCGAACCCAGGGCCTTGCGCTTCCTAGGCAAGCACTCTACCACTGAGCCAAATCCCCAACCCCATATTTATTTTTTATTAATTAATTTTTTTCTTTTTTGGTTTTTTAAGATAGCGTTTCTCTGTATAGCTCTGGCTGTCCTGGAACTCAGTCTGTATAGCAGGCTGGCTTCGAGCTCAAACCAACCATGCTCTGCCTCCTGAGTGCTGGGATTAAGGGCATGCACCACTACAGCCCAGCTCTAAATTTTATTTCCACTTGAAAAAGTATGTATATGCAGTTGCCTATATGTCTGTATGTGCACCACATGGGAGCCCATAGTCCTTAGAGGCCAGAAGAGGAATCTGACCCCTGGACTTACAGACGGTTATAAGCCTTGATGTACACATGCATGCCACGGTATGCATGTAGAAGTCAGCATGCAAGCACTGCTCTCTCCTGCTACCATGTATGTGGGTGACAGGAATTAAACTCAGTTTAACCTAGCTCCATGTGTTTACTGCCTGAGCCAGCTCAGCCCCAGGTCCCTACCTATTTTTAAATGTATCTCTATTTATCCATCAAACTGCTGTATTTCTGTAATACCTCAGAGTTTTGGAGACTGTGCTGAACATCATTACATCATCATGCTCACGAAACAAGCAGCCTCTGCCATACAACAGCAAAACAAACATATTTGCTGGATACCATCTTGGTTCTGATACTCTCCAAAACTAGATCTGGCCACTTTTGGCATTCCTTCATTCATAGGACACTGAGCGAATAATGTTCTGAAGGGAAACCCAGAGCTGAGGCTAGGAAGGGGGCTTGGTGATTAAGAGCAAGGCCGCTCTTACAGAGCTCTCGGGTTTGATTCCCAGCACCCTCATCAGGGCTCACAACTGCCTAACACTCCAGGTCCAGGGGACCCAATGCCCTCTTCAGCAGGACTCACGGGTACGTGGTACATATGCACGTACTCAAGTCTACATACATAAGTGGAAAAAGGAATACCAAGCTGTGTGCTATGCAATAAGCATGAAGCCTAAGACCTTACTTATCCTATGCTGGAGCTGGAGCTCTGTGGTAATTAGAACTGCCATTATGACAATAACTATTTAAAAAAATGAAGACAAACTTTCTTCAATGAAGAATACTTTGAAAAAGGTCTCCATGGATGTTAGCAATAGCTTCTATTAAGATACAAAAGAAAGGGTGGGAATACAGAACTTACCCATCACATACAGGCCCCAGCATGGCAACAAGGCAGCCTCCCCCACTCCCCTCAAAACACCTCCATGTTTTACCAGGGGACAGACTCTTGGTCCAGGATCCGCCCACTCACTTTTCCTTTGCTAGAAACAGCAGCAGCAGGAGGAGGGAGAGGAGGAAGAGGAGGAAAAGAAGAAAATGACGGTGAGGAAGAGGAAGAGGAAGAGGAAGAGGAAGATGCTCAGGCCACTTGTCCCTGGAAACATTCCATTAGGTAAAGCAAGAAGCCATTATCCCCATGCTCAAAATGAAAACCTAAGGCCCAATGATGTGACATAAACTGAGGCATGTGGTACAGGCCTATGTCTCAGCACTTTTGAGACTGAGGCAGGAGGATCATTTCAGGTGCCAGGCTAGCCTCAGAGTTTCAGACCAGTGTGAGCAGAGAGAGAGACCCTCTTTCAGGGGCTGGAGAGATGGCTCAGCGGTTAAGAGCACTGTGTCTTGTGGGGTTGGGATTTAGCTCAGTGGTAGAGCGCTTGCCTAGGAAGCACAAGGCCCTGGGTTCGGTCCCCAGCTCGAAAAAAAAAGAACCAAAAAAAAAAAAAAAAAAAAAAAAAAAAAAAAAAAAAAAAAAAAGAGCACTGTGTGCTCTTCCAAAGGTCCTGAGTTCAAATCCCAGTAACCACATGGTGACTCACAACCATCTATAATGAGATCCGGTGCCCTCTTCTGGTATTCTTAATCATAATAAATAAATAAATCTTTTTTAAAAAAAGACCCTCTTTCAAACAAAACAAATTAATTTTAAAAATAAGAGGCTAAGGGCTGGGGAGATGGCTCAGCGGTTAAGAGCACTGACTGCTCTTCCAGAGGTCCTGAGTTCAATTCCCAGCAACCACATGGTGGCTCACAACCATCTGTAATGGGATCCGATCCCCTCTTCTGGTCTATCTGAAGACAGCTACAGTGTACTTATATAATAAATAAATCAAAAAAAAAAAAAGAGGCTAAGATGGCCACACAACGATCAAGACCTATATTTAGTGTGAATTTACCATCTGTCTCTTTTCCTACCCCAACCTGGAGTCAGTTCTGTAAGACCTATAAACCTCCAGAGGTGAAAACACTTCCACTGCTCTATCCTCGGGGCCTAAAGCATTAACTTTCATTCGTGGTTGAATGAGTAAAAGGGTGGGTCTGGAAATAAAGCAGACCAACATGTAAAGAGAGAAGGGGGGAATAAATCCTTCCTCACTACAGTGTCAAAACAGAACAGATCTAAGGTGCACATCCATCAGTTTAAAGGCTGAACTATTCCAATCCAGCACTGAGAAGGTTGAGGCAGCACTGAGAGTTTGAGGGTAGCCTGGGCTATGTAGCAAGATCCTATTTCAATCCTATTCCAAAAAGAAAAAACTAAGAGAAAGAACGTAGACTAATTACACTGACTCAATTCCACTGGAATGTTATGCATTTTACTTAACAATTTAAGTACAAGAGTAGAAGTGGGTTGCTGTTTCTGATGTCACATTCACGGCATGTACCGACAGAAAACCGAGACTAAGCTGCAGGTTAAGTCTGACCAAAGGTTTTTAACTGAGCATACTCTGAAAAAGAATATGTGTTTGAGTTCTGTCTTCAGAGTTAGGTTTCGGGAGCCAAAGCTGCCTTATTTAATCTCTCACAGACATGCTTCTTAACAAACTTTTAACCATCTTCTTGCCTCTTTTTCCTTTTTTTCTCAAATCATGGTCTTACTGTGTCGTTCTGGCTGACCTAAAACTTGCTGTGAAGACCAGGCTGCCCTCAAGTGTAACCACCTTTTAATAAAAGCTTAAAACCACAACTAAGTAATTCATCATCCTTTTGTCCCCAAGGCCCCATAAAATTGCTTTTCTGCCTAGACGGGGATAAGCAGGCCAGAGTGAAGGTGGCAATCTTAGGCAAAAGACTCCAGGGTTCCATGAATTTCAGTCCCTTATAAATCAGTTTGTTTGGAATGGAAAGTATTTCCATAATTTTTCTCTTACATTCAGTTCTCAGCAAATTAAAGCAGTTTGTGGCAATATGATTGAGAGCTGCATTGAATCTGAGGAAACAGAAAACCTTAGGCTTGCCATTTACTTCAGCTTTCCTACCTGGGCAACTGTACACCTTGGGCCAGTCACTTAACATTTTAGAGGCAAGGTTGCATCAACTGTAAAGTGAGAACCAATACCTCCGGGAATTGTGGTGAGGACGTAATAGTTATACAATGTGTATTAATAACTTATAAAAATGTACATGACTCTTCAAACATAGCACGGACACCACTCTCCTGTGAGTAAATAAGCCAGAAGGTAGTGATCCTGCTGGAAATTCACAATTTAAGAGGTGCGTTGGTGCCACCATAATAATCTTAAACTCAGAAAGGTAAACACAAGTTAGGAGAGCCCAAGGCCAGGGTGGGCAACAGAGTGATCCAATCTCCAGGAAATAAATTTCTATTCCCAGTGATTGAAGAATAGCTGGGGCTAGAGGCATAAGCTTGGTGACAGAGACGTGCTGCACTCGGTCAAAATCCTGGATACCATTCCTAGCACAATGAAACACGAAAAAAAATTGTGGGCTAGCAAAATGGATCAGATAGTAAAGGCTCTTGCCCTGCCAGCCTGGCTCAGGAACCCACATGAAAGTAGGAGAGAACCAACTCCACACAGTTCTCTAAAGTCGCAGCGGTACTATCTCAGCTTCCCGCCCTCCCAGACACGTTTAAGAAACATTTTTTTGAGACAAGGTCTCAGTTATGTAGATCTAGCTGGTCTTGAATTCATGCTCCTCCTTCCATAGTCCCGGGAGAATTGGGGGTACAGGGATGTGCAGCCACAAGAAGTTAGGGAAGACAGCCGACAGCCTGTATTAAATACCTTCCACCTCGATGCAGTAACACCATCTAAGAGTCTCAAAGTCTTTTCCGTTATGAAATGTCAAACAGAATAATGAAGACTTTATTTGCCTATATTTCTAGGGTGGGAATTTCGCCTCAAAACACCTTTCCTGATTCATGGAAAGGAGCCTGAACTGTCTTCACTCAAGTAATTTGAAATACTAATCGATTTTCAAAGGTTATCTAACTTGGCCTTTAAAAGCTTTACCCCTACGCTAAGTCTCGAGATCCGTTCGACCCAACATACAGTTGCCACTATTTAATCAAAAGGAACAAATCCACACAACTCAGCGGTATTCAGTAAGAACATATTTTATCACTCTTTCCCTAAATTGCCTTATTTTTTTTTCACCTGGTTAAAAAAAAATGCTTTCTAGAATCTACTGGGTTTCTAGGTTTTTCTACAAAGCAGGTGCTTTCAGTGAGCTGACTTTTTCTTTGGACTTTTTGTTTAAAAAAGAAGGCTGTAGTCTGGAGAGTCGAAGAGCTGCGTGGGCAAATGAAATGCCGAAGACTGCAGGCAATGAATGATGCCCTGGTAATCACTCTCCAACGATTTTCAGGTTTCCGAAGCGATGATTCGCCCGAGTTCTTTGCCGCCGCCCCCACCCCCACCATCGCAGCTGCCACACGTATCGCGGCAAATTTCCACTCTTTCTCGGTTTCCGGGATTGAGGCTCCAAGTCTCACTTCTTTTTCTTAAGACTCCATCCACTGGAGGAGAAAAGCGCCTTGAATTTTGATCCCTAGCTACCGGGGGCTGACATTTAGAAAGAAGTTTGGACAATTAAAACTTCCAGGTTTCCACTGAAACTATGCCAGGCTCCTAAGCCTCTGCTCTGCTAAGCCAGGATGCAGAGGTCTGAGGGAGGTCATTTTTTGAAAGATGGACTTTGACCCGATCCAGTTACAGTAACCGGATCCCCGGGGAGCAGTCCCCAGCAGGACGTGCGGGCTCCCCTGGAGACCGCGACTCTGTGCACAGCCACAAAAGGGGTAAAGCGGAGCAGACAAAAGGGCCCCGCGGAGGCTGGGGGGCGGAGAGCGCGAGTCTGCGCCGGCCGGCCACAGGCGGAGACACCGCCGCGGGACCGTTGTGGGAGGGCCGAGGAGGGAGGAGGCTACCGCCCGCCACGCCCTGGCTGCACGGACCGCCACCGGCGCCGTTACCCCCCCTACCCCGGCCCGGACCGCGACCCCCAGCCGAACCGAGACCGCTGCTCCGGCGCGCGCGTGGGAGACGTTCACTTTCCCTACTTTGGGAAACTCACCCAGGTCGCCGCTGCCTCCTCTGGCTCCACAGTACTTTCTCCCGGAAATCCTACCTGGTCTCTGGCCGCCTGGCTCCAGCCAGAGCCTTCGGCCCCAGGGGAGGGGGGACGGAGGGAGCGGGCCGGACAGTGAGGGTAGGAAGTGCGGCCGCGGAGCCTCACGGGACTTGTAGTCCACTCCTGTGGCCAGCGGTGTGGCGAGCGGGACAAAATGGCGGGAACCGCCGGCCCTCCGCTGCGAGGCGCCTGGTCCCCTAATCTGCCGATCTGGGCATGCGCCGCCCGCGGACGGTGCGCTGCACTAAAACGGATTTGGGCAGCTTGCCCAGTTCTGAGCAAGGCGAAGAAGGTCTCGGGGCTTGGGAGGACACGTTCAGTAACAGACTCTCCGGGCGATGCCCAAGAAAGGATGTGTGTGAGTGTTCTACAAAAGGAGAGCAGTCTGCCTCAAACTATTGAGTGCCAGTTTGAAGTGTAAAAAACTTACAAGTTACCTGCAAGGTTGTATGAAAGTACGGAACCCAGCCCAGTAAGCACAGACATTCTACATCCACATTCCCAAGTGTTTGATTTTTTTTTTCCCCCACTATTACCTAGTGGAAGCCACCATCTGTCTCTAAGTGGCAGTCATTCAGGCTCCAGGGCTGTATCGCCCTCCAGACCCTCCTTGCAGCTGCTGGAGATCTTTGTAAATGCCAAACCCATGGGTCACACCTATATGAGACCTAAATGTATACATACGATACATACAGAGGGAAACAGAAAATTTATCCCTTTTAAGTACATAATCCATAACACTAAAAAAAATAGCAATAAAATTACAACCCACTTGTGGCACACCATTATTCCTAAGTGCTCTGGAGACAGGGGCTGGAATATTGCTGTGAGTTCCAAATCAGTTAGGTCTACAAAGTTCCAGGCCAGGACAACCAGAATTCCATAGTGAGACCCTGTCTCAAAACAAACCCAACAATAAACAATACAGGCCAGCCAGATGCTGTCTGGTAAACAGTTGCTGCTCTTCCAAAGGGGCTGAATTCTGTTCCCAGTACTATGCATGCTACAGTTCGCAACTGTCACTACAGCTCCAGGGGATCTGAACCTCTGGTTCTGTGGGCACCTGCACGCATGTGCACAGACCGCATGCAGACAAATACCTACGCATAAGTATAATTAATAAAAAATAACTCTTTAAAAATAATGTATAATACGTATAATCATAATAGTTGCATGTCACCAAAAATCAAGAATTTGGGGCCTGGAGAGATGGCTCAGCGACTAAGAGCACTTCCAGAGTTCAATTCCCACCAACCATATGATGGCTCACAGCCGTCTGTAATGGGATCCGATGCCCTCTTCTGGTGTGTCTGAAGACAGCGACAGTGTATTCTTATATAATAATTAAATAAGGGGTTGGGGATTTAGCTCAGTGGTAGAGCGCTTGCCTAGCAAGCGCAAGGCCCTGGGTTCGGTCCGCAGCTCCGAAAAAAAGAAAAGAAAAAAAATAATTAAATAAATCTTTTTTAAAAAATATGTACCTCAGCCCCTTGTTCCACGTCTGAAACCCAACAATTAGAATTATAGAGGAAACAGCCATAAATGGTGTGTGCCTTTAATCCCTGCACTCAGGGGTCAGCGGCATGTGGGTCTCTAAGTTCAAGACCAATTTGGTCTATAGAGTAAGTTCCAGGATAGCCATGGCTACACAGAGAAACCCTGGCACAAAGAAAAAAACAAATGATGATGATGATTATGATGATGATGAATTAGAGAGACAGAATGGCACTAACAGCTTGCATGACAACCTTAATATCTTTTTATAAGATTTAATTATTTATGTGCCTCTGTGTGGTGTGCTTGTATGCGTGTATGTCCGAATATGTGTGAACGCACACCTGTGTGCACTCCAAGGAGGGGTGAGCCTGAAGTTGCTGGCAGGTGTCTGCCTTCTTGCTTGCTCTCTGTTTTACACACTGAGGCAAAGTCTCTCTCCGAAGATGGAGCTCATCAGTTCCAACCAATCTAGCAAGCCAGCACTCCTCAGGGATCCCCTCTCACCCTCCGGAGTGCTGGGATTGCAGGTAACTGCCAATGTCTGCCCTGCCTTTCTGTGGGTGTTGGTGACCCAAACTCCAGCATTCGTGGTGACTAGCGAGCACTTTATCCGCTCCACCCCTCTTATCTTTTGTTTAAGGCTTTCTTGTTCTATTTGTTCCTTAGAGAAACAGAACAGCCTCCTATAATAAGGTGTTGTGCTGTTGGGCTGTTTTGACCTTGTTTAAATGTTTTGATCTGTACTTGTAGACTTAGGGAGGAGAGTTGAGCAGTACTTGTCAGAAACAGCCCTTGACTTAACTTTATCTTGGAATACAGAGTTTCGGTATCCCAAGCTGGCCTCAAAGTCACCACATAGCTGAAGATTACCTTGAACTTCTGAGCCTTCTGCCTCCACCCGCGCCGCCCACACACACCAAGCCTAGAATTACAATTGTAGGCTATCAGGCCTGCTTAACATGGTGCTGAGAATGGGATCCAGGGCTTTGTACATGTGAGTCAAAAGCCCTCTGCCATCTGAGCGGCAGCCTCCGCCCGGGAAATGGTGTTTCGTGATCTATGCTTTAGAGAGTACTGGGTCCTGAGATCAAACCTTTTCTTTTTTCCCCTCTCAATTAGAAGCAGAAAAATCTCGGTGCTTGTTAAACTTTATTCTATAGATTTTTGTTTAAAAACAAACAAACAAACAAACGAGAGGGAGAGGGAGAGAGCGAGAGCGAGCGAGCGAGCAGGGTCGTGGTGCCTTACACCTTTAATCCCAGTACTTGGGAGGCAGAGGCAGATGGATCTGTATGAATTTGAGACCAACCTGGTCTACAGATAGAGTTTCAGGACAGTTAGGGCTACACTGGGAAACCCTGTCTCAAAAACAACAACAACAACAACAACAACAAAGTAACTCCAAGTTGTTTTTGAAAAATAGAATTTATGAAGTGAAAAGCTGCCCGTTATTTGTGTATATAATTTTTTTTAAAAAAAGACAGGCGCTCAGGAAGCTCAGGCTGACCCCAATACTTGGTCGAGAATTTCCTTAAACTCCACCACTTGTCTCTGCCTCCTGAGCGCTGGGATCACAAATGTGGGCTAATGTTGCTGCCACCTGCAGGCCACAGTGCTCACTAACAGGTTCACAAATTCTGCCCACCCCTCACCCCCATTCCCCTACGAGGTGGGGAGGTTCTTTGAGGTTTCTGTGGAACTTTGGGTTCATTGGAGAAAGTTTTGGTGGCTATTGTTGTTTCGGGTTTGGGGGTTTGTTTTGTTTTGTTTTTAGCAATTTTTCCCTTCCCCCATCACCCAACAGTCTGCCCACAAAACCGAATTGTGATTAGGGGTTCCTAACAGTGGGGTCTGTGACATCAGATTGGGTTTGCAACTTGTTCTCCACCCCGATGAGTAACACCTCAGTTTCCTCACCCATAAAATACGCATGATAACAGGCAGAAGTTCCTTCACAGAGTCGAGAAAGGACAGGATCAGGGCCGCTGGAGAGCACTGACCGACACACAGCGATCCTGCAACAAACGATAAGAGTTGGCGGGCAGAGCAGCGCCTAAACAGACAGGCGGTGCCTTAGCGCAGCAGATCAGCGGGGGACCTTTAGCATCTGTTTGGACCGCTTATACCTTGTGACCTCTGGCAAGTGTCTCGACCTCGCTGAACCTTCCTTGACCTTACAGGTGGCTTAGGAGATTAATGAGATCATCTATGTGAAATGCCGAGCTGGAGACTGGCATGGAATCTACAGATAATAAATAGGGTGACGGTAGAACGATGATTAACACGGAAATAGTTAGGAAGGATAGCTACAGGTGGAGCAGCACAGACTGCAAACAGGCAGGCTCTGGGGAAGTCATAGCCTCCAGGCATTCTTCAAATTGTTGGCCAGCTTTAAAAATAGAAATTAATACACAAACGTGGTGCACAGATATGTAGACAGGCATACACTTTTATTTTCAGACATACACATAAAAGAATAATATTTTGGGGTTGGGGATTTAGCTCAGTGGTAGAGCGCTTGCCTAGGAAGCGCAAGGCCCTGGGTTCGATCCCCAGCTCCAAAAAAAAGAACCAAAAAAAAAAAAAAAGAATAATATTTTTTAATAAAAATTTATCTGGGACTGGAGAGATGGTTCAACGGTTAAGAGCACTGGCTGCGGGCTGGAGAGATGGCTCAGCGGTTAAGAGCACCGACTGCTCTTCCAGAGGTCCTGAGTTCAAATCCCAGCAACCACATGGTGGCTCACAACCATCTGTAAAGAGATCTGATGCCCTTTTCTGGTGTATCTGAAGACAGTTACAGTGTACTTATATATAATAAATGAATAAATCTTTAAAAAAAAAAAGAGCACTGGCCGCTCTTCCAGAGGTCCTGAGTTCAAATCCCAGCAACCACATGGTGGCTCACAACCTTCTGTAACGGGATCCGATGCCCTCTCTTCTGGTGTGTCTGATGATAGCCACAGTGTACTTATATATAATAAATAAATCTTAAAATTATAAAAAAAATTCATCTGGGTATAGAGGTGTTCACTTGTAATCGCCCACCTATGCAGGAGGCTGACACAAAGTTTGTGAGTTTGATACCTGTCTGGGTTACATACACAGCATGCCCCTCTCTCAAAAACTAAGCAAACCAAAAGCCAATCTGTATGGGGTAGATTATCTGTAATCCCAGGACTCCAGAGGGAGAGGAAGGAGGGTGGAAAGGGGCTAGAATTTGGTTCAAGGGCAGCCTGGTGCTTAGCGGGCAGAACACTCTAAGCTCAAAGCTTAACACCACAAAGGGGTGGAGGGCTGGGCTTCAGCTCAGTTGGTACAGTGCTAGCCTAGAGTGCACAAAACCCAGCCGTCAGCTCCCAACATCACAAAACCAGACATAACGGCACATGCCTGTAACCCGGCACTTGAGAAGTGGAGGCCAAGGATCAGTCGAAGGTCATTCTCTGCGACAGGGCCAATCCAACCTCTGTCTCAAAACAGAAGCAAATAGTAGAGAATGCATAGAGATGTAAAGGTCTGACCCTTTGTGAAGATAATGGTGGTGATAGTGTACGACACAGAAAGCTGATTTATGGTAAGAAAGCTAAGTGATGATGCTCCTTGAAGGAGTGATATTAAACCACAGGTACAAGTCAGTAATGACGGCAAGCCAGCCTGGGCTACGTATATGTTCCTGGATAGTCCATCCTGGACTACATGGTGAGACCCTGTCTCTAAGAAAGAGGGGGAGGAGGAAGAGGAAGGAAAGAGAAAGAAGGAAGAAGAAGAAAAGGAAAAAGGAGAAGAGGAAGAGGAAGAGGAAGAGGAAGAGGAAGAAGAAGAAGAAGAAGAAGAAGAAGAAGAAGAAGAAGAAGAAGAAGAAGAAGAAGAAGAAGAAGAAGAAGAAGAAGAAGAAGAAGAAAAGGATGGCAGATAGGAGAAAATGCTCCAAGCAGCTGTGCTACTGCGTCCTAAGATCTAGCGACCAGGGATTTCATTTGGTTTCATTAGCCCTGATTGGCCTTGAACTCACTCTGTAGAAAGGGTTGGTTTCCCAGAGCTCTGTGTCCAAAGTACTGGGGCTGAAGATGAGCACCACAAAGCCCTGCATTTGGTTTCCCTGGAGATTTCAGAGCGGCGAGGCGGCTGATGCTCGGCGAGCGAGCACGTGAGAAGATAATTACGGCTTAAGAATCTTTACCAGGAGGACCAGTGTATGGGTGCCCCTGACCTACAGAGGCTCAACTCACAAGGTTTATTTTTAAAACATTTTTATTGGGGCTGAGATGGCTCAGCGGTTAAGAGCACTGACCGCTCTTCCAGAGGTCCTGAGTTCAATTCCCAGCAACCACATGGTGGCTCACAACCATCTGTAATGGGATCTGATGTCCTCTTCTGGTGTGTCTGAAGAAAGTAACACTGTATTCACATACATAAATAAATTTTTTTTTCTTTTCTTTTTTTTTGGAGCTGGGAACCGAACCCAGGGCCTTATGCTTGCTAGGCAAGTGCTCTACCACTGAGCCAAATCCCCAACCCCTAATAAATCTTTTTTAAACAAACGTTTTTATTTGTGAGGCTGGAAAAGTGGCTCAGAGGTCAAGAACAGTTGCTGGTCCTGCAGAGGACCCAGGATGCTGGCTCACAACCATCTAAAAGTCCAGTTCCAGGGAATTCAACCTTTTTCTAGCTTCTGCAAGTATTGCATACACATAATGCGGGTAAATCACTCATACACACAGAACAAAAATAAATAAATGTAAAAAGACATTCGGTGGTGTTGGAGAAATGACTCATTGGTTAAAGAGTGCTTGCTGCTCTTCCAGAAGTCCCTAGGTTCAATTCCCAGCACCCACATGGCAGTTCACAGCTATCTGTAATGCCACTTCCAGAGGATCTGACACCCTTACACAAACATGCATACAGGCAAGACATCATTTCAGAATTTTTTTTTTTTTTTGGTTCTTTTTTTCGGAGCTGGGGACCTAGCCCAGGGCCTTGTGCTTGCTAGGCAAGCGCTCTACCACTGAGGTAAATCCCCAACCCCCATTTCAGAAATTTTAAAGATATTCAATTTTCTTAAATTTTTTTTAGATTTATTTATTTATTATATGTAAGTACACTGTAGCTGTCTTCAGACACACCAGAAGAGGGCACCAGATCCCATTACAAACGGTTGTGAGCCACCATGTGGTTGCTGGGAATTGAACTCAGGACCTCTGGAAGAGCAGTCAGTGCTCTTAACCACTGAGCCATCTCTCCAGCCTGATATTCAACTTTCTAAATTAAAACTTTTCATTTATTATGAGAGAGAGAGAGTCTCTCTCTCTCTCTCTCTCTCTCTCTCTCTCTCTCTCTCTCTCTTTCTCTCTCTGTGTGTGTGTGTGTGTGTGTGTGTGTGTGTGTGTGTGTGTGTGTGTTACTATATGTAGTTCCTCAGGGTAATCTCAGACTTGCCATCCTCCTGCCTCAGCTACCTTATTAGTGGTATTGTAGGCATGGACCACCACAGCCACTTAAAAGGCATTTTTGATTGGACTTCTTCCTCTCAATGGTTTGATCCTCGTTACATCCAGAAGCATTTGCACTTGAGGCTGGACTCTGGGTGGTAGTTAATTGATGTAATAAAGTAGAGGCTAGACAGGTCAGAGTGGAGATGGATTGAGGTCCTGGAGAGGTGAGTTTTTGCTACACTGCTCTGTGCTCCAGGCAGCAGATTGAACAAATGCACCCACCTGCCCAGGAGCTATTTGGATCGGAGAACGAAAGGCACACACATACATAACTTATTTTTAAAATGCCTTGGTTACCTCAAAGGCTGGGCACTCATAAACCTCCTCCTGCTACCTGAGGCCCAATCAGGGATGTGACCAGTGGAGGAAGTGGCAGCCTGGAGGAAGTGGCAAGAACCAAGTTGAGTTGGTCTCCGTAGTGAGTTGCCAGGCAGTCAAAGCCACAGGCAGAAACACACACACACACACACACACACACACACACACACACACACACACACACACACACACACACTGTCTTAGTCAGGGTTTCTATTCCTGCACAAAACATCATGACTAAGAAGTAAGTTGGCGAGAAAAGGCTGGACATCTGACAGTCATTTTTCTAATGGAAAAATGAGAAGATTTGGCCAAAGACATAGAACAGCAAAACCCAGAGCTCAATTCATAGTGCCTAAGGCAATTCGTTCTCAAGGTGAGGAAACTCACCCCAATACTTTGTTGCTAACAAAGTAACATTGTAAATTTAAAAGTATTGCTTAGGCTGCAGAGATGGCTCAAGAGCACTGACTGCTCTTCCAGAGGTCTTGAGTTCAATTCCCAGCAACCACATGGTGGCTCACAGCCATCTGTAATGGGATCTGATGCCCTCTTCTGGTGTGTCTGAAGACAGCTATAGTGTTCATATATATAATAAATAAATAAATCTTTTAAAAATATCGCTATTATTATTTTCATTAGTGAGTATGTATATGTGTGTAAGTCTGTGTGTGTGAGTATGTAAGTGTGTGTATGTGTGTACTGACTGGTTTTGAGTGTCAACTTGACACAAGCTGGAGTTATCACAGAGAAAGGAGCCTCCCTTGAGGAAATGCCTGCATGAGGTCCAGCTGTAAGGCATTTTCTCAATTTGTGATCAAGTGGGGAGGGCTTAGCCCACTGTGGGTGTTGCCATCTCTGGGTTGGTAGTCCTGGGTTCTATAAGAAAGCAAGCCAGGGGGTTGGGGATTTAGCTCAGTGGTAGAGCGCTTGCCTAGCAAGTGCAAGGCCCTGGGTTCAGTTCCCAGCTCAAAAAAAAAAAAAAAAAAAAAAAAGAAAGCAAGCCAGGGGCTGGGATTTAGCTCAGTGGTAGAGCGCTTACCTAGGAAGCGCAAGGCCCTGGGTTCGGTCCCCAGCTCAAAAAAAAAAAAAGAACCAAAAAAAAAAAAAAAAAAAAAAAAAAGAAAGAAAGTAAGCCAGGGGAAGCAATCCAATAAGCAGCAGCATCCCTCCATGGTCTCTGCATCAGTTCCTGCCTCCAAGTTCCTGCTCTGTGTGAGTTCTTGGCCTGACTTCCTTTGGTGAAAAAGAAGAGGAAAAAGAAAGAAGAAAAAGAAGAATAAGAAGAGAAGAGAAAGAGGAGGAGGAGGAGAGGGAGGAGGAGGAGGAGAAGGAAGAAGGAGAAGGAGGAAGAAGAAGGAAGAAGAAGAAGAAGAAGAAGAAGAAGAAGAAGAAGAAGAAGAAGAAGAAGAAGAAGAAGAAGAAGAAGAAGAAGAAGAAGAAGAAGAAGAAGAAGAAGAAGAAGAAAGGAGAAAGGAGACCAAGAGAGGAGGAGGTTACCAGGACAGGAGGTGGACCCTTAGCCAGAAGAAAGAGCAAGTAACAAGGACATGTATGGCTGGGTTGTAAGTTAGAATAGCTCCAATTTGCCCAATCTAGGCTTTCAGCTTACACATAAAACACCTGGGTTATATGTCTTTTTTACAGGCTAGCTAGGATTTATAATTCCATTTACACCGTGGCTTTCACCTCTACCCAACAAGCCATCTTGTCATCCCTATGCAGCTATTATTTTATTCTTTTTACTCATTTAGCAAAAACAGTCTACCAAAATATTGTGCACCAGGGAGCACTCGGACACTAGAGATACAGGGATGGGCGAAGTAGACACTGTCTGGATCCTTCAGGAATTCACAGTCCTGAACGGAAGTGAGTTGTGTGAGAATGTCCGGGCTGGGATGGAGCGCGGCGGTAGAGCTCTTGTTTAGCACGCACAATGTCTTGGGTTTCGCCCTGAGTAGTCAAAAGGAAAAAAATTACTAAGAATTGGTAGGCGCTACAGGAAGACTAACAGCGAACTCAACATGCCATAGCCAGGGGTAGGGGTTGGGGATTTAGCTCTCAGTGGTAGAGCGCTTGCCTAGGGAAGCGCAAGGCCCCTGGGTTCGATCCCCAGCTCCGAAAAAAAAGAACCAAAAAAAAAAAAAAAAAAAAAAATGCCATAGCCAGTAGGGGAGACATTCTGGAAAAAATGACAGTCAAAGGTTGGGTATGGAGGCAGAGGCCGGAGGATTTCTGGGAATTCAAGCCATGCCGGTTCTCCACATGAGTTCCAGCCAGTTAAGGCTGTCTTAAAGAAGAAGAAAAAAACCTGTAAAAGCAGGAGGAAGTTAAGTGACATGCAAGGGTCTGTCCCCTCAATCGCCCAAGGAGGAAACCAGAGCAAGTGTCCCAAACAACCACAGATGCACACCATTCTCTCAATACGTTCTCTTGAAAAAGGGATGTGAGAGCCTCACTTCTTGAGGATGAGGAAGATGTGGCTGGGAGCGATCAACGCCCCTCGTAGGCGGTGCTGGCGCCCGTGGCGTGGAAGCACCGCCTACACCAAAGGACCTCTTAGCTGCCCAGGCAGGTGCGCCTTGGTTTGCCCTCTCTTCCGAAGGGTCAGGTGAATGGAATGGGATAGTAAGGCGCCTGCAATGCAGGAAGTGGAAATCCTGGCTTGCCAAGTCTGCTGGCATGCTTTGATTCATGCCTGACTGTCACTTTTGTAATGGTGGCTATTTGGTGACGGAGCTTACCTTTGAGCTAAATGGATGTTCCGTTTACTTCGTGTGATTCAAGAGCCACGTGCTGGGGACCTACTATGTGCAGATCACGATGCTAGGCACTGCCAGCGTTATAAACAGGGGAAGACAAGTTCCCAAGTACTAGGCTAAAGAGAGTAGTTAATTACTCACTCTCTCTCTCTTTCTCTCTCTCTCTCTCTCTCTCTCTCTCTCTCTCTCTCTCTGTGTGTGTGTGTGTGTGTGTGTGTGTACAGGGAACTGTAGCACATGCTAGACAAACATTCTTACTGCTGAGTCAAATCCTCAGCCTGACTTTTTTTTTTTTTCAAATGCCATAAATCTGACAGGAACTTTGAGTGACTTGCTGTACGTAATACCTTCATCCTTTCAGCATTAGCCACGTGCCCAGTACTGCATGAAGTACCTCAGAGAAAATCCAAGTTGGCGTGATAGCTTTCTCTGTTATCCTTGGAGGCATGCCGCTGAGGCGAGCGCTGTGCTTGAGCCAAAGAATTCAAGAGCAGCTTCAGCAACACAGTAAGAACCCATCTGTCGCAATAGAGAGAGGGACAGCTGGAGAGATGGCTGCGTAGGTAAAGGCCTTCACCAAAGCCTAATGGCCCGGGCATTCTTTTCCCAGAACCGATGTAAAGGTAAAAAAAGGAAATGATTCCACAAAGTTAACCTTTCAGCATCCCACCTATGGCACAGGTAAATCCACACACACGTTACAGTGCAATAACAACAATAATAATAGTATATAGAAACTTTTGGGGGGAGGGGTTTGAGATAGGCTTTCTCTGTGAAAGCCTGACCTGGAATTCTCTCTGTCAGAGCAGGCTGGCCTCAAAAAGAGAAAGAAATCCTACTACCTCTGCCTCCTAAGTGCTGGGATTAAAGGTAAACAGCGGCAGCACCCAGCTGTTTTAAAGATGTATTTATTTTATGGATCTGAGTACACTATGGCTGTCTTCAGACACACCAGAAGAGGGCATCGGATCTCATTACAGATGGTTGTGAGCCACCATATGGTTGGTGGGAATTGAACTCAGGACTTCTGGAAGAGCAGTCAGTGCTCTTAACCACTGAGCCATCTCTTCAGCCCCTGAAATGAATTTCTAAAACAGAGAAAGTTGAAGTCATCACTGCGTGAGATCTGTATTAAGCAGTTTGATCTTCAGCAATCATAATCACTCCGTAATGCTACCATCATAGCAGTCATAATACGAATATTTCCCACTTTACAAATGTGAAGACTGGGCTTTGGGGCTCCCAGATTAAAATTCCAGAGCTAATAAACAGAAGAACTGGAAATCAAATCCAGGTTTCCCTAGGTCCAAACCTTGGGCTCTAAGCCACTCCGCATAGTACCTCTAAAAATTGTCATTTTGTCAAAAGCCCACAAGAATGTTCTCTGAGCTATCCATTCATCCAGATAAGAGGGAATTGGTGTTTTTGAAAACCTTCCAGCCCAGTCAGGGAGTTGGCTTAGGGGTAAAGGGGGCTGCTGCCAAGCCCTGGGACCTGAGTTCAATCCCTGGAAGGAGAGAAGCAGCTCTCACAACGTCCTCTGACCTCCACATACCCATGCGTTAAGTATATAGTAAAAAATAAATCCATAAGTAAAGTAAAATAAAACCTTCTAGTTGAAGGCCAGGCCTGTTGATAAACACCTGAAATCTCAACACACCAAAAATCTGAGGCAGGAGGATCCTGAATTCCATGACTTCTTGGGATGCATAGGAAGAATTTGTCTCAAAGCAAAACCAAAACAGAAAAAGAAAAAAGCCCTACAATTGTGGAGGTGACATGTGCAGTCTTAACTAAAGTGGCTCAGGCAGGATGAATCCTTGGTCTTAAAGAGACGGATGGCAGACGGGCAATAGAAGACACCCTCTCACTTCAAAATTAAATAATGATCAACACCCCCCCCCAGGAAAGAATAAACCAAAAATTAACACAAATGTGCTTTACCAGGTGGTGGCGTTACACACCTTTCATCCCAACACTTGGGAGGCAGAAGTAGGCAGATCTCTGAGTTTGAGGCTAGACTGGTCTACAGAAGAAGTTCCAGGACAGCCAGGGCTACACAGAGAAACCGTATCGTAAGAAACAAATAATAATAATAATAATAATAATAATAATAATAATCCTTGTAATTTGATCTGGTTAATCTCTAAAACAAAGGATGCATCTGAAAGTTACTTTTTATTAGTACAGATGCAAAATTTGTTATTTAATCAGTAACTAAAACTTAAAATCCTTGTTATCAAAATGCTCACACACACACACGTGTGTGTGTGTGTGTGTGTGTGTGTGTGTGTGTGTGTGTACACTTGTGTGTGGTTGCCTGCACCCAAAGAGGCCAATAAGGGACACGAGTTTGTCCACCTTCACACATCTCCACTGTATTCCCTTAAACAGGCTTCTCACTGAATCCAGAGCCTACCTTTTTCTGGCTCTGTCCCCAACTCTGTCTCTGCCCCTGTAGCCCGCTGGTATTATAGGTGCTCTCAGTCACATCCAGCCTTTCACTTGGGTAGTGGAGATCCAAATACACACTCTCAAGCACGCACAGCGGGCAGCCTCCTTACCCACTGAGCCACCTCCCACCCAATGCGCTGTGCTTAACTCTAATGCTATACTTACATGAGAAGAAGACCATTTTGCAAAAGCTAATGTCAAGGCAGCAGAGTGTGGTATGCGGCTGCTACCCCAGCCCTCCTGTGAGGCTTCTGCAGGGAGACAGGGAGGGGTAGGCGAGACTGAGCCAATGACAACCGGCTGCATGATGAAATCTGGTCTCAGAAGTGTGTGTGTGTGTGTGTGTGTGTGTGTGTGTGTGTGTGTGTGTGCAGATATATGTGGTGGATGTGTGTAGCTGTGGGTGCATATATATCATATATCATATATATGTATGTATATACATATATATCATATATGTATGTGTGTATATACATATATCGTATATATATGTATATATATATATGATGACAGTTATGCTGTGCTTTGTAACCTGGGATTAAAAACAACCAAACCAAACCAATACAAAACCAAAACGGAGTAGACAGCCATCAGCCCAACTACATGACCATCTCGCTGCCTCCATGATTACTCCTGGCTCGGAGGAAGCAGATAAGCCACCTTTTCTGTCGGGGACAGGGCACACGTGAAATCTCTGCAGCTGAGGAAGTGCCCGGATTGGCTCTGTGACAGATGGGTCAGAAAGACCTGTGTGGTGTTCAAACATGAATGTTTGCAGTGGAGTGTTCAAACATATAGATGTTTGCTTTTCCACCTCCTTCTTGGCCCTGGGTCTCAACGCAAAAATGCAAAGAAGGAGGCTAAGATACGTTGATTGTCACTTTGCTGGCCTGGCTTCACAGTTCATTTGATGCTGTAAATACTGGCGTTCAGAAAACTAGGATTCCTCGCTTAGCAACGCTTCACTTACCGGTACAAAATCCTCTTAGCAAGGCCCAGTAACAGTGTCCACGAGTTGAATGTATACTATGTCCGAGGCATTGTGAATGGAATCCCTCGTGTATTTTATTCAATAATCATGGCAACCCTGTGATATAATGATAATTAACCTAATGACAATCAACCATTAGGGAGAGAGACTCGTGAGGTCGGGTGGCATTTGGTGTCATATGGTTAGCCAGTGGCCTCTGTCTGGGTCTGACTTCCCATTACAGAACTGCAACACCCAACCCACTTTAGTTGCAGATGCTCTTCAGAATACATTAAATGAGCCCAGATCTGGTGGTCCAGGTCTCTAACCCCACTGACAGCAAAGACTGAGGCAAGAGCATTGCAAGTTTAAGGCCTGCTTGGACTGTTAGGGAGAACTCAAGAGGAGTTAGACAAAGTAGAGAGACCCTGTCTCAAAATAAGAATAGGGGTTGGAGAGATGGCTCAGGAATTTAAAAAAACTTGTTTGAAGCCATGTTGGTCTACATAGTGAGTTCCAGGCTGACCAAGTTTGCATAGACCCTGGGCCCAAAAAGAGAATGGGGAAGGGATCTTTAGACAAAAAAAAAAGAACATAGCTGTATTTCTCAGGTATTTACTTTTCCTATGCTGTAGCCTCCAACTGCCAGTAAAGGGTTGCTTTCAAGTATGAAGGAAGCTGGTGCAGCCGAAAAATAGCACAGATAAGAAAGCAAGAGACAGGGGCTGGAGAGATGGCTCAGTGGTTAAGAGCACTGACTGCTCTTCCAGAGGTCCTGAGTTCAATTCCCAGCAACCACATGGTGGCTTACAACCATCTGTAATGGGATCCGATGCCCTCTTCTAGTGTGTCTGAATTTACAGTGTACTCATATACATAAAATAAATAAATATATCTTAAAAAAAAAAGACATTGGAATAGATCTGCCAACCAAGAAGGCTGAATCCTGGGGCAGAACGGGAGAGGGTTAGGAAGCAGCCTGCTGTGTCCAGGAAGTGGTCTATACTCCTGTTATCCCTGGAGGTGGCGAGGGGAGAGCAGCTGAAATGAGGACCAGCTGAAGGCAAATTCCCTTTCAACACCACAGTGTCAGCAAATACGTGGAGGTTTATTCTCTTGAGAGAGTAAACAATACCAGGACCTAGAGGAAGAGTCACCCGGTGCAACTAGAGGTACCACGCTAAAAGGGGGATAAATGGGTTTGTCTCTGTGGAGAAAATGAAGCCCGATATGAAGCCGCTTGTGATAATGCACAGAGGTTTCCCAACAACCGCTTCTCGTGGTCAGTGACCTTTCTGGTCACTGGATCCCGGACAAGTGACTTCATGGCCAATGACTCTTATCCCAAATGTACGAAGCATTCAATCAGCTTTAATTCCAGCTTTTATCGATGAGCAGACAGCCAAAGACGATAAGATAGAGGTTTTCCTCTATCAGAAGAGCCAGAGAGCAAACAACAGAGCAAATGTGGAAGGAACCAAAGCAGGGCAAAAGGAGAGACAACTTTAGATGGCTTTTATTCATTTATTTATTTTAATTGTGTGTATGTGTGTGGGTTTGTGCAGAGGACAGAGGGGTTGGGTCCTCCTGGAGCTAGAGGTAAAGGAATGGATGCTGAAAATGGTCCTCTGTAAGAACAGTTCATGCTCTTAACGTCTGAGCCATCTCTCCGCCACCAAAAATAAAACTTTAAAAACTATCAAGAGTATAGCATAGCAGCGCCTTTTATTTTCTTGGGATTTTTGACACAGGATTTTTTTTCCTGCGGAGCCCTAACCATCCTGGAACTCACTCTATAGACCAAGCTGGTCTCAAATTTAGAGACTCGCCTGCCTCTGCCTCCCAAGTGCTGGGAATAAAGATGTGCGCCGCCACCACTTAGAATGTCTCTGCCCACCCAACCCTCCCTTCTTCCTTTTCCTCCTTTCCCCTTTCTCTCCCCAAAAGGTTGCAGATGTGTACTGGTTTGGTGTCAACTTGGCACAAACTAGTAACATCAGAGGAGAAACCTTAGTTGAGAAAATACCTCCTTGAGATCCAGCTGCAAGGCATTTTCTCAATCAGAGATCAATGGGGGAGGGCCCAGCCCACTGTGGGAGGAGCCATCCTCGGGCTGGTAGTCTTCAGTTCTAGGAGGAAGCGGGTCAGTAAGCAGCATCCTTCATGGCTTCTGCATCAGCTCCTGGCTCCTGCCCTGTGTGAGTTCCTGTTGTGACTTTCTTTGACGATGAACAATGATGTGGGAGTGCAAGCCAAATAAACCCTTCCCTCCCCAAATCGCTTTTTGGTCACAGCAATAGAAACGTTAACGAAGACAAGATGTAAGTTGATATTACCTCCATGTTTCTCATGATAAGGCCCTGAGATGGAGCCTCCGTGATGAGGGGAAGGAGAGAATCCGGGGAAGACACAGCCTACTGAAACTAATGGGTTAAATCTATTTTAAACGTTGTGAGGGACTGGAGACGCTTTAGTGGGTAAGAGTGCTTGCTACATAATCATGAGGTCCTGAGTTTGGAACTCTAGCATCCAGATAACAAAGAGGAACACAGCCACATGCCTGTCCCACGGCATTGTGGGAGGTGGAGACGGGGATCCCAGGGGCTTGTTGACCGACTAACCCCAGGGAAATCAAGGGGAATGGTGAGCTCAGTCTCAAGGGAGGCTCTGTCTCCCGGGAATAAGGTGGAGAAAGATAGGACAGGACCCCACATGTCTTTCTTTGACTTCAGAGGCCTGCACAGGTCAGCACACGTGCATATATACTGCGTGTTTGTAGTGTGCACATCTACACTTGGGTCTGTGCGAGCGCGCGCGCGCGCACATACACACACGGCACATACACCCACACAATCACACGCACACACGTGCGCTCGTACACACGTGCACACACACACACACAATCACACACACACATACACTGTTTTGGGATTTCGGAAAGTCAACACAAGAGACATAAAGGGAATTTTCCAGAATACTGAAAAGGGCTATTCTATGGGGAGCACAGGTACCAGACGTAGAGGTTACCGCCCAGAAGAAAGGATTATCTAGAGGAACACATGTACCGGACATGGAGGTAATAGAGGTTACCTGCCTGGAGGGACTGATGGAATCAAGACACAGACATCTTGAAAGCAGCCATCATTAAGGACAGTGGACATGGTGGAGACCGCCTAGGATTCTAACAACTCAGGAGGCTGATGGAGGAGAATCATATGAACCCAGGAGCTTAAGACCAATAGGTAAATAAATAAATAAAATAAATACAGAACAAAAGAAACTTTACCACTCTAAACTGACCATCCTTAGTCCAAACAAACAAACAAACAAAACCCCAACTGCTCTGAAATCTAAATCTTGTATTCTTCCAATTAAAAAATACTAAAAACAAAACATTTCATTTATTCGTAAAGGGGGACACATGAGCCACAGTGTGAGTGTGGAGGTCAGAGGTCAAGCTGCAGCACCCAGTTTTTTTCTTCCAATGTGTGGGTTCCAGGGATTGAAATTCAACGGTCAGATTTGGCAGCAAATATCTTTACCATCTGAGCCATCTTGCCTACTGTGTTTTGGCCTTTTTCTCTTTGAAAAAAAAAGTTATTTATTTATTTATTTATTTATTTCGTATGAATGGGTGCACATATATGTGCTATACAGCATGGGTGTGGAGGTCAGAGGCCCACTTGAGGGAGTTGGTTTCTCTCTTCCAACGGGTGGGTCCTGGGGATCAAACTTAGGTTGTTACACTTAGGGGAAAGCAACTTTACCCACCCAGCAACTTCACAAGCTCATGCTGTGAAATTCCTGCTGCTGTTTGCTTCCTTGGGGGTTTTGTTGTTGTTTTTAATTTATATTTTATTTTATGTATATGATTGCATAAATGTTTGGTGTACCACGTACATGCCTAGTGCTTGCAGAGGTCAGAAGACAGTGTAGGCAATGTCAGATTTTCTGGACCTGGAGGTCCAGACAGTTGTGAGCATCCATGTCCCTGCAGGGAATTTGACCTGGATCCCGGAACAGCAGCCAGCACCCCTAACTGTTAGGCCACCTCTCCAGCCAATAGTAAGAATTCTGGAGTTTTTGTTTACAAAAAAACAAAAAGGAAACAAACACCCAGAAGTAATATATGTTTTGCTTTTTAACTGCAGGTGTGGGGCTCTGGAGCTGCTTCAGAGCAGGTGACTATGATTTGTCTCCGCTCTAGCAGAGGCATGTTTTTGCCAGCTGCAGATGATTTCTGTGATTGTGCGTCGTTTGGAATTCTGGGATCTTTTCAGAGAGAGTATAAATTCTAGAGCCCTAATAGGTGGGGATGATGGTTGTTGGTCTGTTAGGGAGGCTGATTGTAATTCATTAGTAGTTGTGCTCAAAAAAAAAAAAAAAAAAAAAAAAAAAAAAAAAAAAAAAGAGAAGAAAAAATTAGATTCAGAGATCTGTCTGCCTCCCTCCCTCTCCCTCTCTCCTTCTCCCTCTCCTTCTCCCCCTCCCCCTCTCTCCCCATCTCTCTCCCTATCTATCCTTCTTTCTCTCCTATCTAGTGATAGGGATGAAACTGGGGGAGGGGATAAAGGGTGGGGAAAAGGGGTTGGGGATTTAGCTCAGTGGTTAGAGCGCTTGCCTAGGGAAGCATAAGGGCCCTGGGTTCGGTCCCCAGCTCCGAAAAAAAAAAAAAAAAAAAAAAAAAAAAAAAAAGGGTGGGGAAAAAAGAACCCACAAAATGGATAAAGTAATGGATTTTTTTTCAAGATGCCAGCAAAAAATGTTTATTGTAACTGCTACCACTGGGATATCCTCCACTTTGTTCCCAGAGGGGATCTTCTTCTTCCTCCTCCTCCTCCTCCTCCTCCTCCTCCTCCTCCTCCTCCTCTTCTTCTTCTTCTTCTTCTTCTCTTCTCCTTCTCCTTCTCCTTCTCCTTCTCCTTTTTCTCCTCCTCCTCCTCTTCCTTTTCCTCTTCCTGCTACTGGTCTAAAACAAGGTTATGATGAGGCAGCCTGAGGTCTTATAGAAATGATAGACACCAGGCATTTTAAAGAGGCTGTGATTTTATGTGGGATGCATTTGCTTTATGTGGAACAAGTTCTAAATAACTGGGCTACTCAAAATGGAGTTTCTCACAAGACTGGAAGGGATTGGTGACAGCTGTACTAGAAGCCAGTTCCCAATTGCAACAGTTAACATGGTGGGGGGAATAAGCCACGAATATTGAACAGTGAAATAGAACGAATGTAGTGACGTATCAGTTTCTGGGTGAAGGACAGTACTCTGATATGCACTACTATAAAACATTGTGGGTTAGCAGTGGCTTTAAGAGCTTGGGAAAGAGTTGAGTTGAATGGGGGAATCTACCTCATTTACAAAGATTATACAAGGCTCTGGAGAAGCCTTCACTAATTTTTTTTTTTCAAAAAATCAGACCCTGACACAAGACAGACGTGGATAGAGACATTGACATAGGGAAATGCAAACACCGAATGTAAAAAGATAAAGGACCACTAAAATCAAGAGCAGTGCCTACAGATGAGTGGATAAGGGATAAACAGGTTCCACGCTAATATAGTTAATATAGATTAAGCTGTTGTTAGAGGTCTCCAATATCAAAATCGGCAGTGCTTCAATTGCAGGATATACACTCATGTGCAGAGAGGCTGTGACCAAGCGGTTAAAGCTCTCAGATCTCAAAACACCTGATGCTTTAATTGTGATAAAAATCATTTGTAACAAAATTGTAAACAAGGAATCTCTAAGGGAAATGGTTTTCTAAATATAGAAACTATTTCTATATATACATGGTTTCTCCTGGGCATGGGGAGTGTCAGTAATTCCAGTGCACAGGTGGCTTGAAAAAGTAACCTAGGTTTCCAGGGGTATTCAGGAGATGTGGCAAGAGTTGGTATTGGACCAATGAGTGTAGGTCCAAAAGAGATAATCAGGGTAATTTCTTACCATAGGGAAATAGCTTTGGGGGCCTAGTTCAAGGCCCCAAAGAAAAAGGTATGAGCCAAGGAGTGACAAGCAGACCAAAAATGCTTCATTCAAAGTTGGAGATTTAATGTGCACTATTGCAGGCCGCTTGGCTCTAGACTTAGCCACAGATAAACATCTTACTCTGTCCCCCCAAATTCAATGTTATACAATAGGTACTGGAGTTTATGGTCCTTTTAAGGGACAGTAGGGTGTGGTCTTGGGAAGGAGTGGATTGACTTCCCAAGGACTCATTGTGTATCTGGGAGTTATAGATGAAGATTTCAAAGGAGAAATTAGGGGTTGGGGATTTAGCTCAGTGGTAGAGCGCTTGCCTAGGGCGCAAGGCCCTGGGTTCGGTCCCCAGCTCCTGGAAAAAAAAAAAAAAAAAAAAAGATCAAAGGAGAAATTAAATTTATGGCCTAAAAAAGAGAGATGCAGCACTCAAGCTGCAGAAGCCCTACAGTCCAGACTGCGCCTGGAACTGAAGGGACCTGGTTAAACAGTTCCCTGCACCTAAATCCTGTGGGAGGGAAAGCTAGCCTTTCAGAGGGGCAGACATGCCTGGGAAACCAGAGGAGACTACTCTCTGCCCACATTTCTGACTCTAGAGGAAAACGCCTAGCGCCATCTGGGCCACCTGTGCACAGAGACCCAGGAGAAGGAGGGGCAGGCCCTTCTGGTTGCTGCCCTCACAGAGAGCTGTTGCTGTGCCTCACGTTGGGCGCCATCTATTGTTGTAAAAATACAAAAAATAAAAAAAAATGTATAGTTGTCTTTTATCCTGCTAGGTCCTGCACCACGGTGCCCCAAGATATCTGCTAGATATCTTAGCGGAAACACATCCCAACTCCTCAGTGGCTCAGAGTCTCCTGCCACCGCACTTTCCTACACTCAAACCCTCACATGAAAGAACATACAACACAATAATCTTTGACCCAATTGATAAGATATAATTGCCAACCTAAACATATAAAGCCCAGTACCATCCATCCCTTAAGAACATTTGTAACAACCTATAAAGGTACAGCGTGGAATCTTTTTTTTTTTTTTTCTTTTTCGGAGCTGGGGACCAAACCCAGGGCCTTTCACTTGCTAGGCAAGCTCTCTACCACTGAGCTAAATCCCCAACCCTACAGCGTGGAATCTTAACACCACCCGCCATATTGTCCTGCCTCGGCTTCTCTCTCTCTCTCTCCCTCCTGTCTCTTCCTTTCTGTTCTAGTTCCTCCTCTTCCTTCAAACTTCTCTCCCACCCACCTTCCTTCTCCTCCAATGATAGGCCTCCTTCTATCCTGTACCTGCCCCTCACCTGTACTTTACAGATTCAATGGGGAGAAGGTTCTGGTGAAGTCACCTGATTCCTGAGTAGTGACAGTTGGGGCAGTGGAATTAGCATCAAAGTACAGATACCTTCAGGGCAAACCACAACAGAGAGCTGAAACTCAGCCCCAAGGAGTGACTTCAGGCCCAAGACCAGAGGTAAGACCAACTTTTCTGCTCCAAGTGACCTGCCTAGTGGACGCAGGATACACACCCACAGGAACATCTGAAAGCCAGTAGACAGGAACGACTACATGCCTGAAAGCAGAACACTCTGTTCCTATAACTGGCTGAAAGAAAACAGGAAAACAGGTCTATAACACTCCTGACACACAGGCCTAGAGGACGGTCAAGCCACTGCTAGAAATAGCAGAACAAGGTAACACCAGAGACAACCTGATGGTGAGAGGCAAGTACAGGAACTCAAACAACAGAAACCAAAACTACATGGCATCATTGGAGCCCAATTCTCCCACCAAAGCAAATACTGAATATCCAAACACACCAGAAAAGAATGATCTAGATTTAAATTCACATTTGATCATGATGATGGAGGACTTTAAGAAAGACATAAAGAACTCCTTTAGAGAAATACAGGGAGGGGTTGGGGATTTAGCTCAGTGGTAGAGCGCTTGCCTAGCAAGTGCAAGGCCCTGGTTCGGGTCCCCAGCTCAAAAAAAAAAAAAAAAAAAAAAAGAAATACAGGAAAACACAAGTAAACAAGTAGAAGCCCCTTAGAGAGGAAACACAAAAATCCCTGAAAGAATTATAGGAAAACACAATCAAACAGGTGAAGGAATTGAAAATGGAAATAGAAACAATTAAGAAAGCACAAAGGGGGTTGGGGATTTAGCTCAGTGGTAGAGCGCTTGCCTAGGAAGCGCATAAGGCTCTGGGTTCGGGTCCCCAGCCCCAGCCCGAAAAAAAAGCAAAAAAAAAAAAAAAAAAGAGAGAAAACCCTGGATAAAGAAAAAGACAACCCTGAATATAGAAAACCAAAGGAAGAGACAAGGAGCCGTAGATACAAGCATCACCAACAGAATACAAGAGATAGAAGAGAGAATCTCAGGAGCAGAAGATTCCATAGAAATCATCGACACAACTGTCAAAGATAATGTAAAACAGAAAAAGCTACTGGTCCAAAACATACAGGAAATTCAGGACTCAATGAGAAGATCAAACCTAAGGATAATAGGTATAGAAGACTCCCATCTCAAAGGACCAGTAAATATCTTCAACAAAATCATAGAAGAAAACTTCCCTAACCTAAAGAAAGAGATGCCCATAAACATACAAGAAGCCTACAGAACTCCAAATAGATTGGACCAGAAAAGAAACTCCTCCCATCACATAATAGTCAAAACATCAAATGCACAAAACAAAGAAAGAATATTAAAAGCAATAAGGGAAAAGGTCAAGTAACATATAAAGGCAGACCTATCAGAATCAAACCAGACTTCTCACCAGAGACTATGAAAGCCAGATGATCCTGGACAGATGTCATACAGACCCTAAGAGAACACAAATGCCAGCCCAGGTTACTATATCCAGCAAAACTCTCAATTAACATAGATGGAGAAACCAAGATATTCCATGACAAAACCAAATTTACACAATATCTTTCTACAAATCCAGCCCTACTAAGGATAATAAATGACAACAAAACAAAGAGAAGACGAGCACACAAACATAATCTCACATCCAAATATGAATATAACAGGAAGCAATAATCACTATTCCTTAATATCTCTCAACATCAATGGACTCAATTCCCAAATAAAAAGACACAGATTAAAAAACTGGATATGTAATGAGGACCCAGCATTTTGCTTCCTTCAGGAAACACACCTCAGAGACAAAGACAGACACTACCTCTAAGCAACTTTCTAAGCAAATGGTCTGAAGAAGCAAGCTGGAGTAGCCATTCCAATATTGAATAAAATTGATTTTCAACCAAAAGTCATCAAAAAAGATAAGGAAGGGGGTTGGGGATTTAGCTCAGTGGTAGAGCGATTGCCTAGGAAGCGCAAGGCCCTGGGTTCGGTCACCAGCTCCGAAAAAAAAAAAAAAAAAAAGATAAGGAAGGACACTTCATATTCATCAATGGAAAAATCCACCAAGATGAACTCTCAATCCTAAATATCTATGCTTCAAATACAAGGGCACCTACATTCATAAAAGAAACCTTACTAAAGCTCAAAGCACACATTGCACCTCACACAATAATAATAGGAGATTTCAACACCCCACTCTCATCAATGGACAGATCATGGAAACAGAAATTAAACAGAGACATAGACAGACTAACAGAAGTCATGAACGAAATGAACTTAATAAATATTTATAGAACATTCTATCCTAAAACAAAAGGATATACCTTCTTCTCACCACCTCATGGTACTTTCTCCAAAATTGACCATATAATCAGGTACAAAACAGACCTCATCAGATACAGAAAGATAGAAATAATCCCATGCGTCCTATCAGACCACCACGGGCTAAAGCTGGTCTTCAATAACAATAAGGAAAGAACGCCCACATATACATGGAAGTTGAACAATGCTCTCTACTCAATGATAACCTAGTCAAGGAAGAAATAAAAAAAAGAAATTAAAAACTTCTTAGAATTTTTTTTTCTTTTTCTTTTTTTTCGGAGCTGGGGACCGAACCCAGGGCCTTGCGCTTGCTAGGCAAGCGCTCTACCACTGAGCTAAATCCCCAACCCCCAAAACCTTCTTAGAATTTAACGAAAATTAAGGTACAACATACCCAAACTTATGAGACACAATGAAAGCTGTGCTAAGAGGAAAACTCATAGCTCTGAGTGCCTGCAGAAAGAAACAGGAGAGAGCATATATCAGCAACTTGACAGCACACCTAAAAGCTCTAGAACAAAAAGAAGCAAATAAACCCAGGAGGAGTAGAAGGCAGGAAATAATCAAACTCAGAGCTGAAATCAACCAAGTAGAGACAAAAAGGACTATACAAATAATCAACAGAACCAAAAGCTGGTTCTTTGAGAAAATCAACAAGATAGATAAACCCTTAGCCACACTAACCAGAGGACACAGGGAGTGTGTTCAAATTAACAAAACTCAGGTGACAGCAAATGCTGGCGAGGATGTGGGGAAAGAGGAACACTCCTCCATTGTTGGTGGGATTGCACACTTGTACAACCACTCTGGAAATCAGTCTGGAGGTTCCTCAGAAAATTCGTCATTGCACTACCTGAGGACCCAGCTATACCTCTCTTGGAAATATTCCTAAAAGATGCTCCAACATACAACAAAGACACATGCTCCACTGTGTTCATAGCAGCCTTTTTTATAATAGCCAGAAGCTGGAAAGAACCCAGATGCCCTTCAACAGAGGAATGGATTCAGAAAATGTGGTACAGCTACACAATGGAATACTACTCAGCTATCAAAAGCAATGACTTTATGAAATTCATAGGCAAATGGATGGAACTGGAAAATATCATCCTGAGTGAGGTAACCCAATCACAGAAAAATACACATGGTATGCACTCATGGATAAGTGGATATTAGCCCAAATGCTCGAGTCACCCTAGACGCACAGAACACATGAAACTCAAGAAGGATGACCAAAATGCGGATGCTTCACTCCTTCTTTAAAAGAGGAACAAGAATACCCTTGGGGGGTTGGGGATTTAGCTCAGTGGTAGAGCGCTTGCCTAGCAAGCGCAAGGCCCTGGGTTCAGTCCCCAGCTCCGAAAAAAAAAGAAAAGAGAAAAAAAAAAAAGAATACCCTTGGGAGGGCATAGGGAGGCAAAGTTTAGAACAGAGGCTGAAGGAACACCCATTCGGAGCCTGCCCCACATGTGGCCCATACATATACAGCCACCAAACTAGATAAGATGGATGAAGCAAAGAAGTGCAGGCTGACAGGAACCGGATGTAGATCTCTCCTGAGAAACAGCCAGAATATGGCAAATACATAGGCGAATGCCAGCAGCAAACCACTGAACTGAGAACAGGACCCCTGTTGAAGGAATCAGAGTAAGGACTGAAAGAGCTGAAGGGGCTCAGGACCCCATATGAACAACAATGCCAACCTAAGCCACTACCCAAAGACTATACATGGACTGACCCTGGGCTCCAACCCATTAGGTAGCAATGAATAGCCTAGTAAGAGCACCAGTGGAAGGGGAAGCCCTTGGTCCTGCCAAGACTGAACCCCCAGTGAACGGGATTCTTATGGGGAAGTCGGTAATGGGGGGGAAGATTGGGAGGGAACACCCATATAGAGTGGAGGGGGAGGGGCTAGGGGGATGTTGGCCCCGGAAACCAGGAAAGGGAATAACATTTGAAATGTAAATAAGAAATACCCAATTTAATAAAGATGGAAAGAAAAAAAAAAGAGAGATGTGATCGAATGCAGGGGACAGTGTTGCTCAGCTGCCTCAGTCCCCCTACATCCAAGGCAAAGCTGCTCCTGAGGCAAGAGGAGAGGCCTCCTGAAGACCTTCCCCAGTGACCCGAAAGCACTTAGTTCATTGAAAATGCCTGTTTATAATTTCCCAATACACCCAGCATAATTAATGGCTTAAAGCAGAAAAGGGGAAATGTAGTGAGAATTCTGGAATTTCTGGTTTCTTTAAAACACACACACACACACACACACACACACACACACACACACACACACACTATTATAAGAATGTGTTTTCTTTAATCCCAAGTGTAGGGATAAGAGTCTGCTTTGGAGCAGCCAACTACAGTTTGCCTTGTGCTCAAGCAGAGATGTCATTTCTGCCAGCTGCAGACAGTTTCTGTCACTGTGTGACGGTTGGAATTCTGGGAACTTTTCAGAGGGTATAGAAATGCTAGCGCCCCAATAGGTGGGTTGGTTGTAGTTTGTTAGTTGTTGTGCTCAAAGAAAAAACAGGAAGAAATGGGATTCAGATCTTTCTCTCTCTTTCTCTCTCTCTCTCTCTCTCTCTCTCTCTCTCTCTCTCTCTCTCTCCTCTTCTCTTCTTTCTCTCTCACTCTCTCTTTCTCTCTATCCTCTAGTTTTCTTTGTCTCCTAACTAGTCTTAGGGGGTGAAGCCGAAGAACCCACAAAGTAGAAAGACCAGCTACCCCAAGCCCTGTTGTTTTGCTTCTGAGACATGATCTCTGCCCAGGATGTCTTTGAACTTGCAACTGTCCTGCCTCAGCCTCCAGAGCTCAGGGATTATAAGCATGCGTGACCACATCTGGCTGAATTTATTTATTTAATCCTCCCTCACACAGTTTTTGGGAAAAGAGTCTCATGTATCCCAGATAGGTCTCCAATTTACTGTGTAACCTAGGAGGGCGAGATGATGTGTATATTCTCAACCTGGGGAGTGGCCCTGTCGAGTAGCTGTGTCAGTGTGGGCTCTAAGACCCTCATTTTAGCTGCCTGGAAGTCAGTATTCTAGCAGCCTTCGGATGGAGATGAAGCGGTCTCAGCTCCTCCTGTACCATGCCTGTCTGGGTGCTGCCATGTTCCTGCCTTGATGATAATGGACTGAACCTCTGAACCTATACGCCAGCCCCAATTAAATTCCATCCTTGTAAGGCTTGCCTTGGTCATGGTGTCTGTTCACAGCAGTAAAACCAGAGGGTAAGCTTGAACTTCAGGTCTCCTGCTTCTTGCTCTCAGGTGTTAGGGCCACAGGTATGCACTCCCACGCTCAGTTTAGGTAGTGCTACCAATTATTTTAGTACATGTGTGTGGGTGTAGGCACATGTGCGAACATGCACTTGGAGGCCTGAGGTCCATTTGGTATGCCTTCCTCAACCACTCTCCTCCACACCGAGATTTTAGGAAATGAAGAGCTTTGTAAACAGAAACTGATATCAAGATGAATGGGTTTGATTTCCCCCTCGTCTTCCAACAGTCCAAACCAGCGCCCAAGGGAGCTACTTATCTGGGTGCTTATCATCTGCCCCCCTGTTTGTTTGTCCCTTAGGTTACTCGTATTATTCCCTACTCACACTCCCAAGGAAAAACACAGAAACAATTAGTCAGATTGACTAAAGGCCAGAGCAGTGACTCATATCCTGTCCTTAAGGTTCATCCCTGGTTCTCCGTCCATGGGCATCATCACTGTTAAGACCTTGTCCCTGCAGACAGCATCCTAGGCTCTCTTGGGTGAGAAGAAAGCCAGTCACCTCCCAATCACAACGACAGGCTTCCCTTCTCCTGGGTATTCAAGCACTAGACACAGCACACAGACTGCACGGCCAGGAACAAAGTGGAAAATTCCATGTATCCTTACTTTATTTTTAGGTTGTTTTTTTTTTTGTTTGTTTTTTGTTTTTGTTTTTGTTTTCGTTTTCGTTTGTTCGGTTCGTTGGTTTTTGAGATAGGGTTCCTCTGTGTAGCCCTGGCTGTCCTCAAACTTCCTCTGTAAACCAGGCTGGCCTCAAGCTCAGAGGTCTACCTGCCTCTGCCCTCCATGTGCTTGCTGGGATCAAGGTCCATGCCACCACCACCCGGCTGTTTTTTTTTTTTTTTTTTTTTTTTTTTTCGAATCTGGGGGCCTTGAAGGGCCTTGCTTCCAGGCAAGCGCCTACCACTGAGCTAAATCCCCAACCCCCGGCTGTCTTTTTAAATGACATAAAAAGTATACATCCATTGTGGAAACATAAACAAGTGAGCTGGGTGTGGAGGAATGTGTCAGCAGTTCCAGCACACAGGTGACTACAGCAGAAGGAGAATGAGTTTGAGGCCAGCCTAGCATACACAGTGAGTGCTGTCTCAATTAAAAACGTAAGAACTTGGGGTTGGGGATTTAGCTCAGTGGTAGAGCACTTGCCTAGCAAGCACAAGGCCCTGGGTTCGGTCCCCAGCTCCGAAAAAAAGAAAAGAAAAAAAAAACAAAAACGTAAGAACTTGGAGCTAAGTATGGTGGGTGGTGGTACAAGCCTTTAATCCCAGCACTCCAGAGGCAGAGGTAGATCTCTGTGAGGTCCTGGACAGCCTGGTTTTAAAAGTGAGTCCAGGGACTGGAGAGATGGCTCAGCGGTTAAGAGCACTGACTGCTCTTCCTTAGGTCCTGAGTTCAAATCCCAGCAACCACATGGTGGCTCACAACCATCTGTAAAGAGATCTGATGCCCTCTTCTGGTGTGTCTGAAGACAGTGACAGTGTACTCATATATAATAAAAGTGAGTAGTGACAGTGTACTTTTATATAATAAAAGTGAGTCCAGGACAGCCAGGGCTACATGGAGAAAACCTGTCCTGGAAGGACAGGACAGGAAGAGACAGGGTAGACAGACAGACGGGACAGACATATTACAAACAGAAAGCAAAACCAAAAACTTGGGACTGCCGCCACACCCGCTCCCCACACAAAAAAGTCCCTTGTCAGTAAGTGGACTGTCTTCCTTACAGGGTATGATTTTTTGGGTTGGGTTTTTTTGTTTGTTTGTTTGTTTTTGTTTTGTTTTTGTGCAAGACAGGGTTTCTCTGTCCTGGAACTCACTCTGCAGACAAAGCTGGCCTCAAACTCACAGAGAGAGCCATCTGCTTCTGCCACTGAAGTGCTGGGATTAAAGACGTGCACCACATAGGGTACGAATTATTATGTATGAAAATATTTGAACTAGTATCCAACCTATAGTACTCCACTTAAAATTAGAACTTATAAGTGATTACAAGTATAATAGTATTATTATATGAGAAAAAGTGCTAGACAAAGTCACATACACTTACTTAGTCCTAGTACTTGGGAGGGAGAGACTGGAAGATCTCTGTCTGCAGAGCCACATAGCCAGTTCTAGGCCAGCTGAAACTACATCATGTGTGAGACTTTGTCTCACAGAGGAAAAACAAAACACTAGGAAAGGGGGCTGGAGAGACGGCTCAGTGGTCAAGACTGATTGTGGCTCTTCCAGAGGTCCTGAGTTCAGTTCCCAGCCCCCATATTGGACGACTCAACCACCTGTAACTCTGGTACCACAGGGTCCAGCCTCCTCTTCCAGTCTCTGGGGGCACCTGAGATACACACATAGCAAATAAGTAAATAAATAAATAATTTTTTGAAAATGAAATATTTAAAAAAAAATAAGTTGGAGCACTAAATGCTGAGTAATTTCTTATCTTTAAAAAAAATATTTATTTCTTTCTTTTGTGTATGTGAGCGAGTTCATGGTAGTGTCCTTGCTGGAACAACTGGGTCTGAGAGTACTTGGGGGCAGTGTGGAGCCACTGAGATAAAGATAGCCCCATCCGCAGGGCCATGTGGTGCTACTGGTGCTGGTGCTAGAGCAGATCAAAAGGGAACCATTTTAAAATATTTACCACAGGGGCTGGGGATTTAGCTCAGTGGTAGAGCACTTACCTAGGAAGCGCAAGGCCCTGGGTTCGGTCCCCAGCTCCGAAAAAAAGAACCAAAAAAAAAAAAAAATATTTACCACAACAAGAGGAGGGCATCGGATCCCATCATGTGGTTGCTGGGAATTGAACTCAGGACCTCTGGAAGAGCAGTCGGTGCTCTTGGCTTCTTTTTTTTTTTTTTGGTTCTTTTTTTCGGAGCTGGGGATCGAACCCAGGGCCTTGCGCTTCCTAGGCAAGCGCTCTACCACTGAGCTAAATCCCCAACCAGCAGTCGGTGCTCTTAACCACTGAGCCATCTCTCCGGCCCTCTTCTTTTCTTTTTGAGAAAGGTCTTCGTGCAACTTAGGCTGACCTTCAACTCCCTGTGTAGCTAAGAACACCCTTGGGCTTCTGCTCCTCTCTGTCCATCCTCTCTCACGTGCTGGAATCATAGGCATACAGTGAGGATCAAACCCAGGGCTTCCTGCATGCTATACAAGGGCTCTGCTAACCCAGCTATGTCCCCAGTCTGGCTGAGTAATTTCGGGGTGTGGTGGGTATGTGTACACATGCCACAGTGTGCAAGTGGAGGTCAGAGGACAACTTCGTGGAATAGGTTTTCTCCTACCATGCGGGTCCCAGGGACTGAACTCAGGTCATCAGGCTTGGTAGCAATTATCTGATGAGCCATTCTCCCCCCCCGCCCCCCTATATAAATATATATAAATATATAAAATATTTATATATATTTATATAAATTTATATATATATTTATTTCTATATATATAAATGTGTGTATATGCATACATATTTATTCATACACACACACACACACACACACACACACACCTCTATATCTCCAGGTTGTACTGGCTGGTTTTGTGTGTCAACTTAATGATGGATCATCACAGAGAAAGATGCCTCCCTTGAGGAAATGCCTCTATGAGATCCAGCTGTAAGGCATTTTCTCAATTAGTGAGCAAGAGGGGAGGACCCAGCCCTGGGCTGGTAGTCCTGGTTTCTATAAGAAAGCAAACTGAGCAAGCCAGGCAAAGCAAACCAGTAAGCAGAACCCTTCTATGGTCTCTGCATCGGCTCCTGCCTCCTGGTTCCTGCCCTGTGTGAGTTCCAGTCCTGACTTCCTTTGGTGATGAACAGCAATGTGGAAGTGTAAGCTGAGTAAACCCTTTCCTCCCCAGCTTGCTTCTTGGTCATGATGTTTTGTGCGGGAATACGCACCCTGACTAAAACACACGAGTGTTAAATGTTTATAATTATCTTGGCTAATCTCTGGTATAGCCCGCATAAGAAAAGGTTCATAGAGCAGTGGGCCCCAAATCACAAATGGGGGTGAGGTGGGACAGAGACTGAGGTAAAGTGCTTCAGCCTGCTTGAAGAACACTTTTTTTTTTTTTTTTTTTTTCTTTTTTTTTTGGAGCTGGGGACCTAAGACAGGGCCTTGCGCATGCTAGGCAAGCGCCCTACCACTGAGCTAAATCCCCAACCCCTTGAAGAACACTCTTATAGTGGCAATTTGCCCCTGGATACTTACGTTCTCTTTGGTGCTACATACCAGACCCTGCACACTGAACAAGCAAAGCTGTGCTCAACAATGAACTTCATCATGGCCCTGAGGTGAAGTTTGAATTTGATCTCAAACTTCCAAGTCTGTGGTTGGTACCATTAGATTCTCCTGCAAATCCATACTTCCCCGTGGGAAGCACAGGGGGAGGCTTGGTTGGTAAAGTGCAGGTTGTACAAGCACCAGGGGCTGTTCAAGCCTCACAGTCCACAGAGAAATAGGACATGAGGGCCCAGGCTTACAGTCCCAGTGCTGAGAGAACGAGATGAGCTCCTTGGGGCTTGCTGGCCACCAATCTAGCCTAACCGGCAAACACCAGGTTTGGCAAGCAACCCTGTCCCTAAGAAAGGCGGATGGCTCCTGAGTCCTCTTGGACACACACACACACACACACACACACACACACACACACACACATCCCCATACATATGCACACAAAAAAGTACAAAAATAATACTACATATGCAACTACATGGCAACAATGTACTAGGTTTTATGCATTTATGCACACTGGTAATTTAGCTCGTTCGATCCACTTCTGTGAAGTGGGACTGTAATTACATGCACGAGGAAATAAGACTTCGTGAAAGCTTAAATCCCAAGGAAGGGTTAGCACTAGATGCCAAAGTACACACATGTAGATGACAGTACAAGGAACATGGTGAAACCTGAAACGTGTGGTGCCACTTAGTTGCTGTCAAAGGTCAGAGGTCAGACAGAGGTCAAGGCTAAGGATGTAGCTCAGTTGGTAGAGGGCTTGCTTTGACCTCAGCACCACATTGACCAGGCATGGGAAGTCAGAAGATCAAAGTCATTCTTGAGTTCAAGGCCGGCTTGTGCTGTGGGACATCCTACAACAAAACACACACACACACACACACACAAATTTTTTAAAAAGTTAGAGGTCGGGGTTGGGGATTTAGCTCCAGGGTGGAACGCTTGGCCAGGAAAGCCCAAGGCCCGGGTGCCGTCCCCCGGCCTGAAAAAAAAAAACAAAAAAAAAAAAAAAAAAAAGTTAGAGGTCAAAATGTCAGACTTTGCCATAGAGAGCCATATCTCCAGCATGACACTTAGGAGTTAAGGCCAGCCTTGGCGACATAGGCAAGTTCAAGATCAAGGTAAACTGTATGAGGCCCTGTCATGAACAAACAGCAAAACTCTTTTTTTTTTCTTTCTCTCTTGTGGTCCTAAGTATCAAACCTTAGGATTTTAACATGCTCGGCAAATAACCTACCTCTTGGGAGTGACCTTACACTGTGGAGGCTGAGACAGGCATACATACTGTCATGAGTTCAAGACCAGCTGGGGCTAGAGAGTTCTAGGCCTAGAGTGACACTATGACTGCAACTACATTAGAGGAATGAGCAGTCTTTTCCTACAAAGAGGTTTAAGATCTGTTCCAAGCCTGGAGAAGTGGCGTACGCCTTTGATCCCAGCACTGGGTAGGCAGAGGCGTGTGGATCTCTGTGAGTTTGAGTCTAGTCTTGTCTATAAAGCAAGTCCAGGAAAGCAGGCATGGTTACACTGAGAGAGAGAGAGAGAGAGAGAGAGAGAGAGAGAGAGAGAGAGAGAGAGAGAGAGAGAGATATTAAAGGGGGGGGCATTGCTGGAGAGATGGCTCAGTGGTTAAGAGCATTGACTGCTTTTCCAATGGTCCTGAGTTCATTTTTTTTTTTTTTTTTTTTCCGGGGCTGGGGACCGAACCCAGGACCTTGCGCTTCCTAGGTAAGCGCTCTACCACTGAGCCAAATCCCCAACCCGGTCCTGAGTTCAAATCCCAGCAACCACAACATGGTGGCTCACAAAAATAAAGACTGTACCACCAGGATAGCCAGGGATATACAGAGAAACCCTGTCTTGAAAGACCGCACACGTACAAAAAAAGAATTCATTATTTGCCTAATAACCGTCCAGGGAGCGAAAGCTCTTCTTGCACACGCATGAGGTACAGCAGAAATGAAACAAAACAACAAAACTCCTCCCTTAAAAATCTCACATTTCATTAGAGCAAGGTGGGGATTCCCATAACAGTTATTCATGAAGGAGGGAAAAAAGAGGATTTTTCTATATAAATTCCTGGCCTCCCATTCTCTTCTCTATGTAGCTTGCCCCTCCCAAGTGCTGGGGCTCTGGGTGTGCGAGTCTGTGGCCTTTGAAAACTAACTCTATTTTGAGGGGAAAAGCAAAGTAGGGTACCTGCCCTACTGGTAGAACTGGACCTACCACAAAGCCAATAAAAACACAGCTCAGGCGGCTGCTGGCAGGCAACAAAGGAAAGGCCAATGGGGTAGAGATGGCTTAAGACAGTGTGCGTGGGAAGTTAATGTGGTTAATGTGTGATAAGGGTGGCACGCCACAGAGCCCAGGAGGGATTTGTCCCAGGTGGTGACAGAAACTAATTCAACACCGGCAGAAGGAAGGTGGATCTCTCTACTTGGAAGTTAAAATCATAAAGTTAATATAAGAAAAGGCAAGATGGCCGTGAGGCTAGCTCAGTGGGTACTACCAATCCAGACCCACACGGTGGAAGGGAAGAATACACTCCCACAGGCTGTCCTTTCTCTCCACATTCAAGCCAAGGCATACATGTGAGGATGTGTTTGTAGCTGTGTTTGTGTGCACGGATGCATGTGTGCGCTCTCTCTCTCTCTCTCTCTCTCTCTCTCTCTCTCTCTCACACACACACACACACTCTCCTCTCTCTCTCTCTCACACACCCACACTCTCTCTCTCACACACACACACACTCTCTCTCACACACACACACACACTCCTCTCTTTCTCTCTCACACACACTCCTCTCTCTCTCTCTCCTCTCTCTCTCTCTCTCTCTCTCTCTCACACACACACACACACACACACACACACACACACACACACACACACACACACAATGTAATTTAAGAAGATAAGATAAGGCTGGGCATGGTGACGCCTGCCTTTAAACCCAGCACTCCAGAGGTGGAAGCCAGTCGATTTCTGTGAGTTCAAGGTCAGCCTCACTACCTCAAAAGGATGAAACCAGGTTTCGGTTCATGAGGCGATATCTCAGAATAAAAGCAGAAATAAGCAAAAATAAATTTGATCTTTAAAAGTATAAGAGAATAAAAGTATAATTTAGAACCGAGAATAGTAGTAGCTCATGCCTGTAACCCCAGGCCTCTGGAGGTCAAGGCGGAAGGTCTGCCTCGGGTCCAAGGCTAGGCTGGGCTGAAAAGCAAGGCTGTGTCGGCACAGAATACACAGCAGAGATTAGATGGAGGGGAGGCCACACGGTAAGGAGCAGCATCTGAGCGATTGCACTAACACATTGTGACGGGTGTCCTAGTTTCTTTGTTGCTGAGATAAATGCCATGGCCAAAAAAAACAATCTGGGGAATAAAAGGCTTATTTCATCTTCCCACCCCCAGGTTACGCCCTCACTGTAGGGACTGAGAGGGATAAACGGAAGCGGAGATCATAAAAGAATGCCGCGCCGCCTCCGCCCTCCTCCTCCTCCTCCTCCTCCTCCTCCTCCTCCTCCTCCTCCTCCTCTTCTCTTTTCTCCCCCTCCCCCTTCCTCCTCCTCTTCCTCCTCCTCCTCCTCCTCCTCCTCCTCCTTCTTGTTCTTCTTGTTTTCCTCTCTTCTTCTTCCTCCTCCTCCTCCTCTTTCTTGTTATCGAGACAGGGTTTTTCTGGGTAGCCCTGGCTGTCCTTTGACTTGCACTAGAGACCAGGCTGGCCTTGAACTCAAAGATCTGCCTGCCTCTGCTTCCTGAGCGCTGGGACTAAAGCCATGTGCCACCGTGCCTGGCCAAGGGATACTTCTTATGTGTTCCAGATTGGTCTCGAATCTGCAATCCTGCCTCAGCCTCCGTGCAGCCGGAACTGGAAGTGTGCCACCTATCTGGTTAGGAGTCTCTCTGTCGCTTTTACATTTAGCGTTTATCCCACGCATGTCTGCATGCTAGGGCGTGGGTGGAGGTCAGAGGACAGGACAGTCTTTGGGAATCAATGCTCTCTTTCCACCCTGTGTGTCCCAAGTATCAAGTCCGTTCCTCAGCTTAGCAGCAGGTATCTGTTTACTGGCTGAGCCATCTTGCCTTCCCTTTTCCACCCCGCTGGCTTCTGTCTCTGCTTCCTCTTCCCTTCCCTTGTCTCCCATCTTTTTGTTTCCTTGGAACAGAATATATAATCATATATAAACACACATATATACATATATATGTGTATATACATAGTCATAATATGTATATATGTATACACACAGACAACTTCATATACACACACGCGCGCGCACACACACACACACACACGTTTTGGGGGTTCTTCTAAAAACTTTTTTTAGACAGTTTCTCATTGTAGCTCTGGCTGTCCTGGAACTCACTCTGTAGAGCAGGCTGGCCTCAAACTCACTGCATCTGTCTGCTTCTGTCTCCTGATGCCGGTATTAGAGGTGTGTACTATATCGTCCAACTGGATATTAAGTTCCTGGACTCAAGTGTTCCCCAGACTTCAGCTTCTCTGGTAGCTGGCACAAATGAGGACAAACTGCGCCTTGCTTGACAGTTTGCACAAGTTTTTGTGTTTGAGTGGCCTTAGTTATGGAACCTGAGACCTTGTGCGTGCAGTCAAGCAGCCTGTCCTGGGCCAGAATCCTCCCTCTTTTTTTTTTTTTTTTTCCGGAGCTGGGGACCGAACCCAGGGCCTCGCGCTTACATACGCTCTACCACTGAGCTAAATCCCCAACTCCAACCCCCCTCCCCTCTTATAATACTTTGAATGACAAACTAAAATCCAAAGTGAGTGATGGCCAGGCATGTTGGCACAGGCATTTAACCTAAGCACTTAGGAGGCAGAGGCAAGCTGGATCTATGCGAGTTCAAGGCCAGTCTGGTATACAAAAAGATTCAGGCCAATCAGGGTCGCACAATGAGTCTCAAAACAAACAAACAAGCCAGCAAACAAAAAGAAAGAAATCATGAAATAAATTTTGATTGTCAACATTTAATACCAGGCTATACACCCTGCTAATGAACATGTATAACCTTTTAACAGATTACGTGCGTGCGTATGTGTGTGTATAATATAAATGTGCACATACACATTAACAGAGCAAAGACAATGGGGTTGGGGATTTAGCTCAGTGGTAGAGCACTTGCCTAGGAAGCGCAAGGCCCTGGGTTCGGTTCCCCAGCTCCGAGGAAAAAAAAAAACAGAGCAAAGACAGAAGGAATAGTGAGAAGGAACTTCCAAGAGTGACAAGAGCTCGAATAAGGAGTACAAGGCTCGGTGGCCTACACTGGCCTAGAATTGAGAAAACGTCCCTGAATCCCTGATCCTCTTGCCTTCCCTTCTCAAGCACGGGGCTGGCAGATGAAATCGTCAGCCTCGTGCAGCTTTCGGCACCCTTTAAACGGGTCTTTTCTGTTTGTAGTCCAGCACCTCGTGCATGCGAGACGAGTTCTGTGCCCCTGAGCTATTCCCCAAATGAGTCTATTTTAATATTCATAAAGCCCTTAGGACAGCAGAAAAAAACATTAGACAGAAACTCCACAAAGGAGCTTGGAGCGTTAGTAGACTCCACATGATCACTCAGGAAAAACATTTTGTTTGTTTGTTTTTTTGTTTTGTGACAGGGTTTCTCAGTAGCCCTGGCTGTCCTGGAACTTGCTCTATAGACCAGGCTGGCCTTGAACTTAGTGACCCGTTTTTCTTTGACTCCTGAGTGCTGGGATTAAAAGTATGTGCCACCATGCTTGCCTGAGGGAAAAAAAATTTTTTTTAAGTTCCAAAAACCTACGACCACAGTATACAGGCAGTGGTTTGCAGATCTCCACGGCTACGCCTACAATGACTGCTGCGGGTGTAGCAACCAAAGAACCATCTCTGGTATTTTATTGGTTTTAAAATGTTCCATCGACGAAAAATGTACTTTTCCTGCGCATGAGCGTGCCTGTGGTTTGAGGTGGTTTGAGACAGGATCTTGCTTATGTAGCTCACCCTGACCTTGAGTTTGTGATCCTCCTGTCTCAGCCTTCCTGACGCCTTTGACAACAGGATGGCTCCAATGAAAGGTTAAAACACCTCTACAAAGAATAATTGCAAGGGCCTGGGGCCGTAGCTCACAGGGTAAAGCATTGCTGAGCATTACAGAAACCCTAAGTTCAGGTCCCAGGCAGCGGCTGGTGTATGGCTCCGTAATGCTGCTGCTGCTGCTGCTGCTGCTGCAGGGAGGCTGAGGGGCAAGAGAGCCAAGGGGCTGTGAGAGAACTCATCTGGAAAGGAAAAGGGAATAAATGTGTTCGCTGCCAAGCCTCACAGCCTGCACTCCACACTCAGGCCCCGTGTGGTGAAAGTGGAGAACTGCTGGAAGCAGGCCTGTGCCTTCCTCATGTGCACACGTGAGAGACCTAAAGAAGTAAACATAATCTAACACGTAAGGTAGACAAGCCAGCAGTGAATTTCACTAGGGTTGTTTGTAGCATCCTGGGTAAGACTCCTAAAAAAATGTAGAATTAAAAAGAAATAGGACTGAAAGTCCTCCTGACCGGAAAAAAAATGAAAAAGAGAAAAATAGCTGACTTTTCAAATGTAGGACTGTGAGCTTTGTGTTTTTCTCCTCTGAGTAAGAGCTTCTCTGTGTAGCCCTGGCTGACCACAGATCTGCCTGCCTCCGCCTACTGAGTGCTAAGACAAACTTTAATGGCACGCATCACCCGCACCTGCCCCTTTCCTTGCCTGAACATGTCTGTGTATTGTGAGCCTGGCGCCTGTGTAGTTCAAAAGAGAGCATCAGATCACCTAGAACTGGAAATACAGAAGGTTGTTAGCAACCAAGTAGGGGCTGGAATTAAGCCTGGGTCATCTCTGCAAGAGCAGCCCTCTCTCCACCACTAACTACTGAGATATTTTTTTTACTGCATTTGCCTGTGGGTGTGCACATGTGTGAGTGCAGGAGTCAATTTTTTTCTCCCATGTGGGTCCTGGAGAGGCCCACACACATCATATACAATAACAATAACAGTAAGACAGTGTTGTTGTAAAAATATAAAAAATAAAGAAGTATGGTTGTCTTTTATCCACTAGGTCCAGCACCGCCGTGCCCCAAGATACCTGCTGGATATCTTAATTCTCAGTCAGCAAAGCCTCTCACCCCCTTTGCTCCATCCCATATCACACTGCCGAAGGCCTCTCTCTGAGCCTGGCAGCAATCTCTCTTCCTGTCTAGTTCCCAAGGCAGGTTTCCATGCCAGAAACACACATCCCAACTCTGTGGCGGCCCAGACCAGCTGCTGCACACTTTCTTACACTTAAATAGCTACATGAAAGAACACACAACACAATAACCTTTGGCCATTGATAAGATACAATTGCCCACCTAAACATACAAAGCCCAGTATACATCCATCCCTTAAAAACATTTGTAACAACCTGTACAGGTACAGCTTGGAATCTTAACACCACCCGCCATATTGTCCTGCCACAGCTTCTCTCCTTGTCCCTCTTCCATTTCTGTCCCCTCCTCTTCCTTCACACTTTTCTCCCGCCCATCCTTCCTTCTCATCCAATGACAGACCTCCTTCTACCTTGTGCCTGCCTCACCTGTGACGTCATCCCACAAGACAGTAACACAGTAATAGCAAATACCTAAGTAAAATAGTAAGGAGTTGAGTAAGAATCAGAATCACAGCTGTGTCTTTTCAGTCTTTATTGCCCCACGATGCCAGCTCCCACCACCATTATGAACCTTGTATAGTAATGGCAAAACAACACAATTAAAAATATGAAGAAAACAACAAATAAATAAAGGAATGAGAAAATGCTTTTCTTAAAAAACAAAAGAAAAACAATTATCAGTTGTTTTTTGACTTTTCCCTCTAAAAAGCTAATGTATTCCAGTTCCCTCTTTTTGGGTGGAGGGAGGACTTGAACAATTCTCCATATTATACTGGGTCTTTCATTGGAAAAGACTGTCAAGAAGATGAACAGTCGGGTTCAATAAGGACCCTTAACACAGGCACCTAGGCGGACAGTACAGGGACCTCTGAGCTCCAGGCTAGCTAGTTTATGTAGTGAGTTCCAGGGGAGCCAGGGCTACATGGTAAAACCCTGTTGAAAAAAGAAAGGAAGGAAGACAGACAGACAACAAAGAAAGGGAAGAAAGAAAGGAAGGAAGGAAAGGAAGGAAGGAAGGAAGGAAGGAAGGAAGGAATTACCAGGTGAAGGAAACAGTTCAAAGGAACCAAATTCTCACCATCCATCTTCCAGAAGGAAGTGGCCTGGCTGGCATCAGTACCTAGGGTACTTGTGGGATCTCTCACCTCCCAGGTGAGGACAGGTCTCAAAGGCCCACAGACTTTCTTCCTCACATCAGCCTTTTAGGGTCTATTTTTTCTAGGTGAACCAGAGGTTTGAGCTGCTCTGCAAAGTTCCTCATGTCATCAGAGACCATGTCCTGCCCAGCTGGTGCGACAACACTTAATTCCACAAGATAAGAGAGCGACAGGGCCTCAGTGCTGTCTGTGTTCCCCGGGACCAGGATTCGGAAAATCTTGTACACCACAATCTTCATGATGCCCTTCCGGAACAGGTGTCCTTTGGCGACGAACTCATGGTCCATGCGGAAGCCCATTTCCATCAGGAAGTCCGTGAGGTTCTCAGACGTGGCGATGTCCACGCAGTTGCGCACCAGGGCATGGCGGTTCTTGTCTCCCATTTCGGGCTGTCCCAGGTAACGCAGATGCCAGGGCGCCCCTGCCCTGTCCATGGAGCGCCGGGCCCTTAGGACGAACGGGCTGGCCTGCTGGCCCTTAAGCAGGAAGACCATCTCGTGATCGAGGAAAGTCTCAGGCTCCATGTTGTCACACAAACCACGGAGGCGATGGATCAGACTTTCCAAACTGTGGTCTAAAACACTCCCTGAAGAGGCAAGGGCACAATGAGTCCAGGCTTCCATTTCGAGTCATGAAACTAGCAAAAATAAGCACAGTCGACAAATAAATAGTCCTATGCGACCTTTCATAAGAACAATCCACGGGATTCTAGTTATCTGTTTATTCAAACCTTCCTTACATTTAGCCTTTCACGTCTCGGCAAACACGAGAATACAGTGGCACGGGAATGCTGGCTGGAAGATGACCTGCTAGAACTGAGTCTCTCTCCACCTGTGGGTCTCACAGGTCCAACTCAGGTGGTCAGGCTTAGCAGCAAATACCTGGCCATGTGCTTGGGAATGGCCCCCACAGGGTCCCGTACTTGAGTGTCTCGTCTCTACCTGGTATCGTTTAGGGAAGGGTTAGGAGTTATGTCCTTGTAGGTGTATCAATGGGAGTTTTCAAAGCCAGGCCCCATTTTTCTCTGTCAGTGGATCAGGCTGTAGCTCCAGACCTGCCTGTCTTAAAGGGATGAAAGGGCGGGGGTGGGGGGGGCATCACCACACCAGCTGTGTTCTGAAGGATAAGTGAAAAGGAAAACCTGAATTTGTTCCACAAATGGAAGAATTTCGTTGGCTGGAAATAAATCATTATGGCTGGGTGTACACCTGTGGGAGACCCTGGGTTCTGAATGCAAGGCCTTGGGTGTGATCACGGCGCCAAGGACCGCGGCTGAGGGATGGAGCTTAGTGGCCGAGGACTAATGCACAAGGCTCTGGGTTCGATTCCTAGTACTAGAAAAAAAAAAAAAGATTAACACCAGCAAAGCAGCGTTGTTCTACTGAGCCAGGCATGAGGGCACTCAGGAGACTCGGGCTGGGAAAACGGCTCGGAGGTGCAGAGTTTGTCCTGCTCTTGCACCTGGGTTCAGTCCCACCCACATCAAGTGGCTTCCGACTGCCAGTAACTCAACTCCAAGGATCCCAACACTTCCAGCCTCGCATGCACATACCATCCCCTGTAACACATCCGCACGGAATTTAAAATGGTATTTTAAATCTTTAAAAAAAAAATAAAAAAAGGACTGAGGCTCTGAAAATAAATAAAAAGATACAGGCCAACTGCTCAAGGCCAAAATGTAAATGTTTAATCTGGAACATTTAAGAGGGGCCAGTAAGATGGCTCAGTGGGTACAGGTGCTTGCTGCCAAGCCTGAAGACCTGAGTTCAATCCTCGGCACCCTCATATATACATTTATATTGGAGGCCATTGAGCAACAAAAAGCAGGAACTTACTGAGGCCCATACTGAAATGAATGAACAGCGAAATAACAAGGCTAGATCCCAGAGACAGTCCAGTCAGCATGCACAGTACATGTATGCAGTTAGGCTCAGGACGGAAGGGCAGAAGGTCCAAACTGTCCGTGGCCATCCAGCCAGTTAGAGGGAGGTCAGTCAATGGTCAGGGAGGTGGCTCAGTAGCTAAGAGCACTGGACCTGGGCTCAGTTTCCACCAGCACCCAAACCGTGGCTCACAATCACCCACAATTCTTTTTCAGGGAACTGGACACGCTTGTCTGACCTCTGACTCACAAAGACTCATACAAATTTAAAATCCTAGGGCTGGAGAGATGGCTCAGCAGTTAAGGATGCTGACTCCTCTTCCAGAGGTCCTGAGTTCAAATCCCAGCAACCGCATGGTGGCTCAGAACCATCTGTCTGAAGACAGCAACAGTGTACCCATACACATAAAATAAATAAATCTTTAAAAAAAAGATTTAAAATCCTAAAAGAAAAAATCTTAATTATATTTGAAAAAAAAAAAAAAAAAAAAGTTGGCCTGGACTACGTGATACTCCTGTTTCCAAACAACAAAAACAACATAAATCGTGTCATAGGTTATCAAGGACATAATGCTATGAGAAATAAGTCAGTCACAAAACCAGGGACCTCACTCATGTGGGGCATCTAAGCCGCCAAGGAAGGAAACAAAGTGGAAAGGTAACTGTTAAGAGCTGGGAGAGGAGCTGGAGAAATGGCTCAGTGGTTAAGAGCACTGACTGCCCTTCCAGAGGTCCTGAGTTCAAATCCCAGCAACCACATGGTGGCTCACAACCATCTGTAATGGGATCCGATGCCCTCTTCTGGTGTGTCTGAAGACAGCTACAGTGTGCTTATATACATAAAATAAATAAATAAATCTTAAAAAAAAAAAGAGCAAAAAAAAAAAAAAAGAAAAGAAAAAAGTAAATAAAAGAGCTGGGAGAGAGGGAGACTCAGTATGAGTTTTAATTTTTTTTTTAAATTTTATTATTTCTTTTTTAAATTTCATGTGTGGGAGTGTTTTGTCTGCCAGTTTATCTGTAAACCACCTGTGTGCCTGAATCCATGGAGACCAGAATAGGGCATCACATCAACTCCTCTGCAGCTGGAGTTACACACAGTTGTGAGCTGCCGTGAGGGTGCTGGGAATTGAACCAAGGACTTCTGTAAAGGTGGCCAGCGCTCTTAACCGCTCGGCCATCTCCTCACCCTGAGTTTTACTGTTTCAAGATGAAAGAGAATAAATGAAAGCCAGGTGCTGGTGGCCCACACCTGTGATGCCAGCACCTGGGAGACAGAGCAGGTGGACCTCGGAGTTCTGAGTTCCAGGCCAGCCTGGTCTACAGAGCAAGTTCTACTACAGTGAGGGTTACACGAAGAAAACCCTGCCTAGAGAAACAAAGTGAGAGCGAGAGCGAAGAGAGCGAGAGAGAGCGAGAGAGAGCGAGAGAGAGCGAGAGAGAGCGAGAGAGAGCGAGAGAGAGAGAGAGAGAGAGAGAGAGAGAGAGAGGAGGGAGAGGAGGAGAGAAGGGAGGCGGGAGGGGGAGGGGGGAGAGGGAGGGAGGGAGGGAATGAATGAGAGAGAGCAAACAAGTGTAGCACACCTGTGATCACAGGCACTTGAGGCCTGACTGATCTACAGAATGAGTTTCTGGTCACTGAGCCATCGTCCCACCCAACCTCTTCTAAACACAATTACTGGGTGACAGGAACCGTGCAGTTGCCTTTATGTAAGTCATCTTGACTTGCTCTAACAAGAAAAGGAACGAAAACTTGGTAATGCATGCTCCGTGACTGACTTACCCTGCAGGAGATACTCCATCATGTTAATGGTGCCCCCAGTGACTGGCATCATGGTGACTGGAGGTGCCTCCATGATGCTTCTAATTAGGTTCAAGACGACAGAACTGCAAACAGATCTTCCAACCGGGGAAGCACGGGATACACCTGGAAGAATCACATTTGTCCATACACTGTTTTCTGTGGCACTGGCCTTGAAACCAAAGCTCATTCATTCATAACTTTGAATATCTGCTTATACAGCCGGTTCCAAGAACGGGTGACGCAGAAACAAGAGAGGTCTGGCCCTGGTGATACAGAATGACCATCTAGTCTCAAGTTCTGAACCTTCTGAAAGTTTTTCTATGTCACCTTGAGGCAGCTATGCAACCTCTTGCTCTTTTAAAATAAGCCCGGGGCATATAACCACACAGACCCTCCCTCACCCCCTATGCGGCTCAAATGAAACAGCCGACATGCATATTCAAAAAAGGTGACGTCACTTTGGTCTACGCTGAGAGGCCTCCTTTCCAAACATAAAGAAATAAAAGCCGGTCGTGTTAGGGGAACATCTGTAATCTCAACACTCGGGGACAGAATTAGGAAGACAGCTGACATCTGTAATCTCAACATTCGGGGACAGAGTTAGGAAGACAACTGCGGCTTCGGGCTAGACTGGTCTATATAGCAAATCCCGGCTAACTAGGGCATCACAGTGAGACTGTCTCAAAAAACCCAAAAGACCTATGAACCTTGTATACCCTTCGTTCTATGCAGAGGCCATGGAGACTCAGTGAGAGCACACGCCGGGATCTGACTAGAACTGGTTCTGCCTTTTTGAAAACGCCTTTACAAACGAGCCAGGCGGGAAACATGAAGTTAAAGTGACTGCACCGGTCCTCCCACTCGGGGATCCGGGACACGTGTGCACTTACACTAGCAACACGTCTCCGTTCGCGCTACAGGTCCATGCAAAGCTGGACTTAAATCCACGCGTGCACACCCGCAATCCGCACCCCCAAATCCCTCCAGCACAGATCCAGAGAAACCGCCAAACATTCCCTTCAGCACTTCCGGTAGGAAGCTGACGGACAGGAAATTTCTTCGCTACCGCCCCGAAAAGTAAGGGTGCCGAGAGGGCAAGGAAGGCGCCCGCCTTCTGGCACCGGTGTGCAAGCGCGCATGCGCAGAGTGCTGGTCCGCTGTGGTGTTGGGGTCCTAGTCTAGAGTGGTACACTGGAAGGTTACTGTAGGCCTTTACGTCATAGGACAGCTCTAGGAAACGGTTTTTGATTTTTTTTTTTTTTCAGCTTCGACGACCTGGATGTTTTGATCAGATCTCTTGAAACTGATTGGATACAATATTTAAATTTTGAACTCAGCCACTGGGGGGAGCGAGGAGGGAAAGAGTCGCAGTGAAAAAGATCAGAAGGGTGGGGGGCGGGGTGGGGGCTGGCAGTGAGCGGGATGTAAAGTAAGTTAAAAATTAAATTAAATTAAAAAAAAAGAAGAAGGGAAGTATGTTTTAAATCGGAAACGCTAAGCACAGCGTTGTGTATTTATAGACCCCAGCAGGAACAATATTTTCTTGTGTGCTTTCAAGGGTCTGGAGAAACAGCTCAGTGCTAGAGCCTTGCCTGGCATGTGCAAGGCCATAAGTTTAATACAGAACAACAGCAAACTCGTTCGATTTACCATGCATACCCACAACTATAAATACGTGGGACCAGGCACAGTCCGAATCTGAGAACCTCAGGAGGCTGCGGTAAGGATCTCCAGCAGAGCCATTCAACACCTAAACAATATTTTGAGGGTTTTTTTAAAAAATTAATTAATTAGGGCTAGAGAGATGGCTGAGCAGTTAAGAGCCCTTGCTGCTCTTGCAGAGGTCCCCAATCCCTACATGGTGGCTAACAACCATTTATAATTCCCCTTCCAGGAGATCCGTTACCTCTTCTGACCACATCACTCACTGCATCCCTGTGGTACACATACATACACCCTTGCAAAACACTCGTAACACAAAATATAAAATAACCAGGGGGCCGGGGAGATGGCTCAGCAGTTAAGAGCACTTGCTGTTCCTCAGAGGACTTGGGTTCAGTCCCTAACACCCATATCAGGTGTCTCACAACCACCTGTAACTCTAGTTCCAAGGGAACCGACACCCTCATGTGGCATCCATGGGCATCTATACAGGACATATACGGTGCACATACATTTAGGCACACATATACATTAGATGGATAGGTAGTAGGTAGGTAGATAGATAGATAGATAGATAGATAGATACATAGATACATAGATAGATACATAGATAGATACATAGATAGAAGGTTGATTGATTGATTGGTAGATAGGTAGATAGATAGAAGGTGGATTGATTGATTGGTAGGTACATAGATAGGTAGGTAGGTAGATAGATAGGTAGGTAGGTAGGTAGGTAGAGAGATACATAGCTGAATGGATAAATGGATGGCTAGATAGAGACTCTAAATTCAACAAGTTCTTCTTGAACTCTGTACACGTGCCAAACACATAACAGACATAGAGTGAGGCACCCTTAATCCTCCAGAACCCCTCACCCCATAACATTTCCCCAAAGGTCGTCTACCTCAGGCAAAAGCACCTAGTTCCAAGTCACTCTGGGCAGCTTGTATCGGCTCAGGGCTCCACCCTGCTGTCACATAAAATCGGCTTACCTTTCTCCCATTTTGCTCCTTTCTGCCACCCCCTCCCATGGCCTTGACAGCTTGATCTCCAATACATCTTACTTTCTACTCATGGACATTCAGACGACATCAAGAAATTGAGTGTTTAAGATTAAGAAAAAGGCAGGGCAATATTAGTTCAGTGGTACAGGGGTTCGGGCCCGAAGTTCAGTCCCCAGCATTGTAGATAATACCAGTAACATCGGTAATGCAATGTTTTAAAAGGTTAATGAAAAAATTGTGAGAGAGTAGCTCACACGGTAGCCCCAAGCTTTCCTGGAACTCAGGGCTCGGGACAAGTGCGAGCGTGAGCCACCACCCCTATTCATTTAGCTGATGACGTGAAACAACAGGGAGAGCCAATCCTGGTGGTGCATGGGAGGCAATGGCAGATGGATTTCTGTGAGGTCCAGGCTACTGCGGGCTTCATTAGTGAGTTCCAGGCCAGCCAGGATGACACAATGAGACTCTGTCTCAACACACACACACACACACACACACACACGCCACGGGAAGGGGGAGGAAGAGCGCTATGAACTAACGTGCAACACTACAGACTAGACAAGCAAGACAACCAGTGCCGGATACAGAGTAAGACTTTTTGGTTGGATTTGAGGCCTGCACCACAGGAGAAATTCCCATCTGGTACTGTAAACCTAGTCAAAAGCCCTCGGCTTGTGAGGTCACGGGTACTAGTAGAAGACACAGTTGTTTTGCTGGAGGACGTGAGGTGCCACTCAAACTGCCTTCCGCTACATTGATAGGTATCGGTTAATACTGCTCGCCGCTTTCTTCAGAGAAGCTTCTTTTTGCAATGGGCAGGGCTCAGTCGGTCCAAGGGATGAGAGTACGAGACTGCTGGATGCTCAGCCACAAATGAGACCTCTATACCACTTCACAGCTCCGAGGGCATCACAGAGGAGGAGGTCTGAGGAAGGGGTGGTGCCGCTGCTGTCAAATGCTGACTTCCGGGCATGGCGTGTGTGTGGTCATGGCTATTTTTAACTCACAGAATTGTGCTTACCTATACTAGATCTGCTTGAGATTGGGCCCATCCTGTCAGAGAGGAGGGAGAGGTTCGTGAGGCCCCACCCCTCCCTGAAGACTTCTAGGCCATTAATGTTTAATAGGGGAAGGAAAGACAATTTCATCAGTGCTTCAAGCTACCAATAAAGTGCACGTGCTCTCGTAAGCGAGCCCAATGAAACTCATTGGGGAAACCAAAGTAGAAGTAGAAAGGGGGGCTAGTCAGGAAGGAGTGAGAGGAACCAGTGCGATTGGGAAGGGGCTAGAGAGATTAGTGAGGTATGCATGGCTATGACCAATACATATTCTGTACGCGTATGAAAATGTCATATGAAACCCATGATTATGTGTAATTAATACATGCTAGTTAAAGCAAAACAATAAAAGGCTGGCACTATGCCATAGTGGGTAACAAAATGTCTGCCACCAAGCCTGATAAGTTGTCTTGTCTATCAGGGATCCAAATGTTGGAATGAGACCTCCACATGTGTGCCCCCCCACAGAAGAATAAACAATAAATGAAATTTAAAAGGCATCATAAGCAGGTCATTGTGGCACATGCTTTTAATTCCAGCACTCAGGAGACAAAGGCAGACTTAGCATGGATTACACTAGGTAAGACTCTATCCTCCAATCTGAATTAAAAGACCACAATGAAACGGTAGTGTAGGTCAATGGGTACAGTCCTCGCCTTGTGTATATGGAGTCCTCCGTTGAATCGAGAGATAAAGATGCTTGCCTGTAATCCCAGGATGAAGGCGGTGGAGGCAGTAAGATTAGGACTTCAGATGAATTTGAAGCATACACAAGAACCAGTCTCTTTGGGGATATTTTTTTGACGTAATAGAGACAGAACCTAGGACATCATGCATTTGAGGCAAGTACTTTACCACTAAACTATAGCTCCTCCCTGAGAGGAGGAAGAAGATGAAGGAGGAGGAAGAGGAGGAGGAGGAGGAAGAGGAAGGAGGAGGAAGAGGAGGAGGAGGAGGAGGAGGAGGAGGAGGAAAGGAGCCAGAAGAAGTTTATGACTAGCCAATGGAGGGAGAGACGACAGAGTCAGAAGTGTCCAGATTTTTGCCTTGGGTAGCTGAGGCCAAAGTACTACTTTTTTTTTCTCCTACAAGACTGGGCAAATGAAGTGCTCTGGGTGGTCTTGATTGGCGGTGGCTTGCTTCTCCTACCCATATAGATGCTAAGTTCAGAATAGAATGTCCAATATGTCCAGTGATTTATGAGGGCCATTGAGACAACTAGGTCTTTAGGTCTCTATTAAAGCTTAAATAAGGTGAAAATTGATTGGAAAGAGGAACAGGAACTGGGGCGGTGCACACTTGCAATCCTAGGGCGAGAGAGAGAGAGAGAGAGAGAGAGAGAGAGAGAGAGAGAGAGAGAGAGAGAGAGAGAGGCTTGAGAGAATTGCCAGGGCCACACTGCTACTAAACGTCTGAGCTCCTATCTAAATTCAGTTCTCTGGGATACCAAGTCATTTCCTATCTCTGTGAGTGTAAAATCAAGGCCATTAAATGCTGAGATGATCTGCCCATGTCCCTTCACCTGTCTGACCAGGTACAGCCAACCATCCTCACCTGCGCTGCTCACTCCAGCACTGCAGTGCTCACTGATCTAACTACCGCACGGCTTCGGTCTGCCAATGTCCAGCCTTCCAGAAACCTTTATCCTGCCACTGAACTGTGGGACTCATTCTCTTGCCTTCTCTCCGTGTAAGTGTTTTTTAAAAACATGTATGCATGCATGCGTGTGTGTGTGTGTGTGTGTGTGTGTGTGTGTGTGCATGTGTGTAAATGGGTGTGTGTGAGGGAGTGCTAGAGTACCTGTGGAGGTCAGAGGTCAACTGTAACTACTGTTGCTCAAGAGCTCTTCACCTTGGGTTTTTGTTTTTGTTCTTTTTTTTTTTTTTTTTTTTTTTTTGAGACAGACTCTTTCATTTGTCCCAGAGCTCACCAAGTAGGTTAGACTGGCGACTAACCAGCAAGACCCAGATTATCCACTGTCTCAGCCTCCCCTGCACAGGGATGACTACAAGCCGGCTACCATGCTCCTCTTACTCCTGTGAATTCTGGAGATCTCAGATCTTCATGCCAGCAGTGTGTATGACGGTTTGTATATGCTCGGCTCAGGGAGTGGCACTATGAAAAGGTTAGACCCTGTTGGAGTGGGTGTGTCACTGCGGGTGTGGGCTTTAAGAACCTCATCCTAGCTGCCTGGAAGCCAGTCTTCTGGTAGCAGCCTTCAGACGAAGATGTAGAACTCTCTGCTCCTCCTGCACCATGTCTGTCTGAATGCTGCCATGCTCCTTCTTGCCTTGATGATACTGGACTGAGCCTGTAAGCCAGCCCCAGTTAAATGCTGTCCTTCATAAGACTTGCCTTGGTCATGGTGTCTGTTCACAGCAGTAAAACCCTAAGACAGTGGGCTTTACTATGTCCGAAGTCTCTCAAATACTCCAGTTTTTTGTTTTTTTTTTTTTTTTTTTTTTTTTTAGCTGTACCTTCTCTGGCCACATGTTTTCATTAGTAATCCAAGTCAGATATAATGGAGTATGCCTGTGATGCCAGCTACTTAGGAAGCTGAGGCAGGAGGATCACTGAACATCAGCAGATGGAGATCAGCTAGTAACATAACAGTACTCCACTTCAAAACTAACCAGTAAGAGGCTGGCCAGATGGTTCAGCAGGCAAAAAGGGTAGTCTGATGGCCTGAGTTTGATCCCAGACCACACAGTGGGGAAAGACAGTTTAGCTCTCAAACGTTGGCCTGTGATATACACACACACATACATCTCTCTCTCCCTCTCTCTCTCTCTCTCTCACACACACACACATCACACACACATCACACTCACATCACACACACATACATCTCTCTCTCCCTCTCCCATACACACACACACACACACAAACACACACACACACACATCACACAGAGACACACAGACACACACACATACATCTCTCTCTCCCTCTCACACACACACACACACACACACAAACACACACACCAATAACAAATTAAATTAAATTAAAAAAAATAAGACCACAGTTTATGAGTTTGATGATTTGTACCTATAATCCCAAAATTTGGGAGACAGGAGAATTGCCAGTTCAAGGCCAGCCAGGTCACGTAAGGAGATCCTGTCTTAAGTCAATAATGGGCTGGGTTGTAGTTTGGTAAAAAAGGAGATGCCTTGCAGATAGAAAACCACAGGCTAACAGTGTGTGGTGGCACATGGCTTTGATTCCAGCAAGAGGATCAGGAGTTCAAGGTCACCCTTGGCTATGTATTGAGTTCAAAACCATCCTGAACTACAGAAGTCCTTGTCCTGTCTCCCTGGCCCCGCTAAAAAAAAAAAACAAGAATAAGCCAGAGAAAAGCCTCTAGGTTCATGTGTCCATGTGTTCGTTATAAGTGAAACTTAGCAAACACAGTTTAAAACACATGAGTGCTGAGAAAAGGAGTTGAACCTTACAGAGTCACCCTCCTCAAAGACACAGAGCCTTAGTGCATGGCACCTTCTCACTGGCTTTGTTTGTTTGTCTCCTATTATTATAACTGCACCTTTTTTTTTTTTCAGATTGTTTTTTAATGGTAATCACCAACAGGAAACACCAGTCCAAAAAAAAAAAAAAATGACACAGTCCTTGGTCTTGAGGAGTTTGGTTTGGGAGGACAGAGGAAAACATACCAGGTCCTTTGGTGTCTAAAGCTCCTCCCTGGGTGCTGACTCTAGAGTTTATCTTCCGGCACCACCCCCTGGGTGACAAACAGCAGGAACCATTTAATCTGGGGTGGGGGTTACTTTGAAAGTCTGCTGCCTCAGGGTAATTGCCCTATTTACCTGTTCCCTTCCACCAGCCGACTCACCCCAGCTTCAGGTTGACCAGGGGTTAAGCTGCCTCGAGGGGATAGCTATAATAGTTAATGTATTACGCACGTCCATAAAAGATTAAAGATCAGCTCTTGCTTTAGCTGAACTGTAACCGTCTGCTTGGGTCGTCTGACCCCACCACCACCACGGCCACCTTGCTGTCTGGGGAAGTCAGCCTTGTTTTCTGTCTGAAGATAATTAACCAACTGGGGCTCAGATTTCCTGGACAGAGGCTCCCTTTAGTGAGCACTTGTGGGGGCCAGGCTCCCAGGTAAACACTTTCTGCAAATCTCTCTCCCTTGGTTACACCGTTTACCAGCCCTCTCCGGGCAGATGGAGGTCTCACGGTTTGCTGGTTGCCAGAACAGAGTCTGCCATGGGCTCTACTCTGGGTTTCTGGTCCTTTAACATCTCTTTACCATTAACCCCTTCCTTGGGTCGAAGGTTCAGATGCCATTCTGTATTTCTGCATCTGCACAATGCAAAAGAGATACAGGCTTCAGAGAAGACTTTGTGAGGAAGCAAAGAGCACAGGTCACAAAGCTCCAAGACCAAATGCTGGCTAGCCACTCACATGTGAGGCTCTGGGTTCTATCCTGTACCACAGTTGTTCGGTAGTGCAGGTTTATAACCCAGCTACAGGGAGACCGAGGCAGGAGAATCGAGCATTTAAGGGGGGCCTGAAGAAATGGCTGCACAGTCAATAACAGTCAATAGCGTGTATTGCTTTTATAAAGGAACTGAGTTCAGTTCCAAACACCCAAGTCAGATGGGTCACAATTGCCTATCAATGTAGCCCCAGGGGGAGTGACGCTCAGGGCCTCCTTGGACACTGTGATCTCGTACTTCAGTATACACACACACACACACACACACACACACACAGACACACACTCGCGTGCACTTAAATAACTCTAAGCCAGGTGCGCCTGCTCTGGAGGCAGAGGCAGATCTCGTGAGTTCAAGGCCAGTCTACAGAGCCAGTTCTAGGACAGCCAGGGCTAAAAAAATTCTAAGGAGTCACTAAGCCTTCTTGGTGCAGGGCAAAGTAAGCCATGGTTATCAGGTTCTTTTAGCCAGAGGGAAGAAACCTTTCTCCTGGGACACCATGTTACGTCACACTCCCCGAAGTTCTGGCGCTCCTCAGCATAACCCCCTCTTTGCCTTTTTTCTAAGAAAGAGTCCAGGTTGGTCTAGAACTCATCATCCTCTGCATAGCTTCCTAACTGCTGAGATTATAAATTTGTGCCAATATTCCTGGCTTTCATTCACTTTCTTGAGATAGCAACTGTCTTCGTCACATTAAATAGTTTGTTAGCCAGGAATGCAGCTCAGTGCTATAGCATTTCCTAACACACACAGACCCTGGGGTTAATCCCCAATAACCCAGTCCCTCCTACACACACACACACACACACACACACACACACACACACACTTAAAAATAATCTTTCTTATGAAGAATTTAAGGCTTAGACTGGAGATGTATGTACCCCAGTTGATAGACTAGAAGAGCATGTAAATAAAATTGGGCACGGTGGCAAACAGATGCTGCCACAATCAGGAGGTAGATGCTGGAAGATCCTGAAGTTCAAGATTAAAAACAAACAAACAAACAAACAAACAAAAAATAGAGGGAGGCAGAGGCAGCTGGATTTACAAATCAGGTTCTAGGACAGCCTGGGCTACACAGAGAAACTCAGTCTCAACAAACAAACAAACAAAAAGAAGTTCAAGTTTAGGGGCTGGAGAGATGGCTCAGTGGTTAGGAGCACTGACTGCTCTTCCAGAGGTCCTGAGTTCAATTCCCAGCAACCACATGGTGGCTCACAACTTAGAGGGCAAGAACAGACATCTAGAGTTTCACTAATCGTAAAGCAGAGAGTAGTAGAGCAAGGTCCCTGACGTGCTGCTAGCCACCCCCCTCCGCACCCAAAACACACACACACACACACACACACACACACACACACGTTTATTTATGTGACTACACCGTAGCTGTCTTCACACACACCAGGAGAGGGCGTCAGATCTCATTACAGATGGTTGTGAGCCACCATGTGGTTGCTGAGAATTGAACTCAGGACCTCTGGAAGAGAGAGCAATCAGTGCTCTTAACCTCTGAGCCATCTCTGCAGCACACAATCTTAAAGCTCTGTTTTTATTTTGCAACTATGTGTCTGGGGTATCTGTGCATGTGTGAGTGCCTGTGCAGCGGAGTCTAGAAGTGAGCTTAGGATCCCATGGAGCTGGAATTCCAAGAGGTTGTGAGCCCGTGTGCTAGGAGCAGAACTTGGATCTTCTGGAAGACCGTAAAGTACTCTCAACCATTTCTCCAGACCCTAAACCGAATTTTTTAAAAAAGAAAGACAGAAAAAAAGAAATGAAAGAAGAGAGAGAAAGAAGAGGGCTGGAGAGATGGCTCAGAGGTTAAGAGCGCTGACTGCTCTTCCAGAGGTCCTGAGTTCAATTCCCAGCAACCACATGGTGGCTCACAACCATCTGTAATGGGATCCGATGCCCTCTTCTGGTGTGTCTGAAGCTATAATATACCCATATACATAAAATAAATAAATAAATATATCTTTAAAAAATAAAATAAATAAATATTTAAGAAATGAAAGAAGAGAGAGAAAGAAGAGAGAAGAGAGAGAAGAGAGAGAGAAGGGAGAAGAGACAGAGACAGAGAAACGCTTTAACAGTATGTTCCCAGTCAACATGAGTGAGGCCGTAGGTTCAATCCCCAGCACTGGATAAAAAGCAAAAGCAGACTGTGAGAGAAAGCTCCCCTCGGAAGCAGAGAGAAGAGAAAGGAGAGGGGTGTTCAGAGATGCCACACTGCTACAGACATCTAGTAAAAGCCCCACGAGAGGCCAAGGTTGTTAGCGATGAGAAGACCGTGCTGGTGGGGGCTGATGGCACTTCCAGCCGTTCATCCTTGGTGAATGGGGTCTATCGGCCATTAACTATACTAAGAAACCACACAGAGGCCCACATTGGCAACTGTAAATGCAAAAATGATTCAGGTCCCAGTGTCCACTCTGGTGGGAAGGATGAGAACCCAGGGTAAATGTGCTAACGCACATGCGCACACCATTACTCAGCAAGCTTCCGTACAGGCTTGCTACCCATTACCTCATACCGGAGGAGGAGAGAGCTGTAAAGACAAGGAGCAAATGCTCAAGAGTTTGAGACACCAGCTCCACCTCTTATAGCCAGGCAGCTACTATGGCCTAGCAAAGATGGCCGGGTAACCCTGTACGACCCACCTAGCACAATGGCATGTACCGAAACTGCGGCGTCAGATTTCTGGGGATCCTAATGGTGCCGGGGAAGATGTGGCAAAAAACCAGAAACAAAACAACAAAAACAAAACAAAGAAAAAACCTGCAAGCAAGAACTGCAAGGCCTTGTGGATTCGCCATCTCTGTTATTTGTTCTTCCCCTGAAGGGAGGTCAGGAGCAAACTGCAAGATCACAGACCCTGTTCAAGGTGTGACTTAGGGAACAATCATTCTAACCTAAAATTAGAGGCTATAGCCTGGAATGAGAATGATGTCTTCAGACGCTTCAGACCCTACCCAAGGACAGGGAAATTGAGCCCCCGCGGAGCAGAGGGGGCTTGCCCAGTGACTGACTCTGTAAAACAGCAAGCCCTCAGCAACACGCAAGCTTCTTCTCACTGTCTTCTCAGCACGATCTCTTCATTTTCAGTTTTGGAGAGTTTTGCAAGAGAGGCTCAGTTTGTAGCCTAGATTGACCTCTCAAATACTAGGTTTACCACAACCCCTTGACTCCTATTTGTCATTCATATATATAATATAGTAATATACACATACATATATGTGCATATATGCTTATTTATTATTTTAATTTTTCTTGAATTTTTCAAGACAGGGTTTTCTTGTAGCTCTGGCTGTCTTAGAACTTACTCTGTAGACCAGGCTAGCCTTGAACCTGGAGGTCTGTCTGATTCTGCCTCTTGAGTTCTGGGATTAAAGGCATGCTTGCCCCATCAGCGCCCACCTATTTGTATTATACTATGTGTGTGTGTGTGTCTGTGTATGTATATAAATACTTTTTAATAATTTTACTGTATCTGTCTTGGGGAGGGTGTACCACAGCACTTTTATGGATGCCTGAGGACAACTTATGGGAATCAGCTCTCCCCTTCCACCATGTGGCTCCCAGGGACCAAACTCAGGTTGTCAGGATAATGGAAACAAGACAAGATCTCACTATGTAGCCCAGGTTGGCCTAGAAGTCATTATGAAGCCCAGGCTAGTATAATTTCTTAGTCATGTAGACTTGGGTGGATTCCTGACCTTGCACTCACCTGTGTGGCTTCAGTTAGTGACATAACAACTCTAATCCCAGTATTTTCATTTGTCAAGTTAAATAGCGACATCCATCTCACTGGGTTGCCATAAAGGTTGTATTATATGGTATACTACTACACGATAATTAAAATGCGTATCTACTTCCCGTTTTTACGGGTGAGGAATGAAGGCTTGCTACAGCTTCTCCTTTTTTTTTTTTTTAAAGATTTATTTATTTTTTATATATGTGAATACACTGTCACTATCTTCAGACACACCAGAAGAGGGCATCAGATTCATTTATAGATGGTTGTGAGCCACCATGTGGTTGCTGGGATTTGAACTCAGGACCTTGGGAAAAACCGTCAATGCTCTTAACCACTGAGCCATCTCGCCAGCTCCCCCCTCCCCCCCAGCTTCTCTTGGCTTAAGATTGTACTTCAAGGCAAAGAGAGAGCTTAAGAGGTTTGAAGAAACTTCTGCGTGACGATTGGGTAGGTTTGACTGAGCCAAACTCCTCTTGCACAGGGAGCTACCTTGTTGTCCAGGAAATCTAAAAGACCCAGAATCCTGCCCAGCCTCTATGGCCTAGTGGACAAACAGGTTGTGAAACTACCTAGCGGTGACTCGGCCTGGACCTGCTCGGCTGGTCACAGGCAGCAGGCTGAGGCCGTTTGGTCTTATGCTGAAAGGACACTGTGTCTAACAAACACATTGCCTGTCAAAGCCCTGTCTGGGTGCCAAGCACAGACTGTGAACTCTGGTCATTGGGGCGTCATGAATGACTGAACCAAAGCTGTATACGGCTCCTGCTTGTTTTTCTTGTCTAACAATGGCCCAGAGCTCATGTCAGGGTAAAGGAATGTGCTGGAAGCTGGGGAGCTTCTCTCAAGGAGAAGCTTGGCCTGGTCTTTGAAGCCCTGGGAACCTGTCTTTACCCCCTTTAAATGTGAACTTCTTACTCTAAAAAATGCACACCTTGAAAAGTTGTCATTTAATGATAAAGAATGCCAAATTTTCTAAACTATAGAGCATTCTTTGCAAGTTAATATTAGAATCCCATGCTGAAACCCATCTTCCCCACTCTACTGGGAGCTTGCACTGTCTGCAAGCTAGATTTCATATTATGGTAGAATGTTTCTGCTCATCCAGAAACCATAGGAAAGCAACCCAGAGTGAGCACAGACCCCAGCCTCAGCCATTTATGTCACTCCAAGCATTTTTTGGTCATCAGATTTATTCTCTAGTATTAAAGTATTGGCGACACTTGGGAGCTGGGGACAGCCTCAGTTACGTAATGAATTAGAGACTAACCTGGGCTACATGAGATCCTGTCTCAAAAGAACCAAAAAAAAAAAAAAAAACCAAAACCTTTTGGAGTTAGTGTCTTGCCGAGTAGCCCAGCCTGGACTCATCATCCTCTGGCCCCAGGCTCCTAATTCCTAAAACCTGGGAGGACAGACTCCTGTCTTCATGTCTGGGTGAGAAGGAGACACTCACTGTTAATTAGGAGTTGTGGCAGCTGAAAAATGGTCCGAGAAGATCTCTAAGTCAACATCTCTCATCACTTTGCAAAAGAGTTGAAGAAAGGGTGACAAGGAGGGACATTATCCTGGAAGATCTACACAGATGGGCCCTATTTGGGATCACACCTGTCATTATAAAAAGAGAAATCCCCCGGGGCAGTGGTGGCCACTCCCTCAATCCCAACGGACAGGAGGCAGAAGCAGGCTGACCTCTCTGAGACCAATGACAGCTTGGCATACAGAGTAAGTTCCAGGACAGGTAGGGTTACACAGAGGAATCCTGTGGGGGGAGGGGGGAGAGAGAGCTAGCTGACTGAAAAGGCAAGCAGATGTGCAGCAGTTTAAATGTGTCCTGAAAAGTTTGTATGTTGGAAGCAATCTTCAGGGCAACACCAGTGAACTTCGAAACTTCTAGAAGTGATTGAGTCAAGGGGCTCTGCTCTCCTGAGCAGACCCAGGAATGCCCTTGTTAGAACAGGACTGGTTTCCTTATAAACAGGATCACCCCCTCTTCTCTCTCCTTCCACCAAAGCCCTGTCTCTTCCTTGTGCCTTCTGCCATGTCCTAACGCCCTTAGCATCCCATGATGAAATCCTCACTCACACTTCAGAATGTAAAGAAATCAATCCTTCCTCATTAGCCATTATCAGTCTGAGCTGCTGTGGTGACACCTGCCTGTAATCTCACTATTTGAAGCACCAAGATGTGATAATAAACATATATTCCAGGCCAGCCTGGGCTACGTAGTAAGTTCAGGCAAACCTGGGCTACAGAGTGAAGCCTTTCTCCGAAAACAAAAATGGCAGTGACAACAAGAACAAAAAAGCTAGGCTACCATTGGATTTATTCATTTATTTAACATGCGTGTGTGCGAACAGGTGGGGTGCTGGGGGACATAAGCCCTCGAATGTGTCCTATGTCAAAGAGCAGTTTGAAGAAGTCGCTTCTCTCCTTCCACCACGTGGTCCTTGGTAACAAGTGTCTTCGTCTCCTGAGTCACCTGGCTGTCCACTGCCACTAAATCGGAAAGTGAATGAAGCCGGTAGCAAAAGGCCACCTATTGTAATTATTTTATTTTATTAAGACAGACTGTCTCCATAACCAAAGATAGCCTTTAACTTCTAATCTTACAGCACATCCAGCTCGCATGCATTCCCATTGTATCCTATGTCTGTTTGTTTACGTTCAGCCTGGCAAATGTGAGAGAAAGAGAGTCAAGGAGATCAGGAGTCCAAGGTCAACCTTAACTTTAGAGAGGGTTCAAGGCCCGCCTGGGCTACAGGAGAGCATGTCTAAAAGAGATAGAATAAAAATGAAATTCAAGGGGCTGGAAAGACGGTTCAACAGGTAGAGGCACTTGCCACCAAGCCTTATGGCCTGAGTTCAAATCCTAGGACCCACACGGTAGAAAGTGGTAGAAGGAGATAACCAGATCTCACAAGATGCTCTCTGGCTTCCGAACTCACACCATGGCTGAAGTGAATTAATATCATTTTTAAAAATTTTTTTAAAGGAGCTGGAGAGCTAGCTCAGTGGTTAAGAGCACTTGTTCTTGCAGAAGGACCTGGTTTGGTCCCCAGCCCCTACATAGTAGCTCACAGGCATCCTTAACTTCATTTTCTAGAGTCTCTGACCCCTTCTGACCTCTTTGGGCACTTGTTTACATGGAGACAAAATACTCATGCACATAAATAAAGCAAACCCAAAAAAGATTAAAGAAAGAAAAAATGATGTATATAGAATTTCAAGAAAGTAACAAATCTAAAAACAGTTATCTAACATGTAAGAGTTTGGTCCTAATTTTTTTTTTTTTTTGAGGTGGGGGTTTTGAGACAGAATTTCTCTGTGTGGCTCTGGCTGTCCTAAAACTTGCTCTGTAGACCAGGCTGGCCTTGAACTCAGAGATTCACCTGCCTCTGCATCCTGAATGCTGAGATTAAAGGCCTGCACTGTCACCAGCTGGCTTGTGTGTGTGTGTGTGTGTGTGTGTGTGTGTGTGTGTGTGTGTGAGTGTGTGAGTGTGTGTGTGTGTGTGTGTGTGTGTGTGTGTGTGTGTGTGTGTGTGTGTGTGTGTGTGTGTGTGTAGCATGGATTCCTTGTAACCCAGGTAGGCTTTCACCTTGCGGTCACACTGTACAGCCTTCCACCCGCTACAATCAGAGCAATGTACCATGGCAACAACTCACCGTTCCGGTTCTACTGAACACTTAAAGTAGTTAAGTCTGTGTCGAGACTTTATAACTCTAAACAGACCAAAATTTTGGGGAGATTGCTAAAAGAGATACAGAGACAGACAATTTCAGTACTTGGGAAGAGGAGGCAGGAGAATGAGGAGTTCTAAGTCACCCTGGAACTTGATGCAAGTTCAAGGTTATCATAGGCCACATAAAACCCTATCGATACTAGTACTAATATTAATACTAATACTTGAAGTAGAAACTTTAGGGTTCTTTGAAGAGTCAGTCGTGTTGGATGGTGTTTTGCTGAGACAAACACATGAAGGAGTGTTTCGCTGAAGCAGACATAGAGGTGAAAGGCTAAGGCGGACTCGTGAAGGAACGTTTCACTGAAGCAGACACAGGAGAGAGGGTGTTCTGTTAAAGCAAGCACGTGGAAGGACACGTGATGAAGGATTCTTTGCTAATGACATGCATGTATTGGTCCGCCTTACATGTGTAGTTGAGATCCATGTCAGGAATCCATAGAGAAAAACCAAAAAACTTCTGGTGGTATGCTGTAGTTTCTCGCTGCTTCCTCGGACTCGGGTCAGCTAGTGGGTGATGTCAGCTGAGACAGACTTTATAAACGGAGTTTTATTAAGACTCAAGAGTTGGGGCTGGGGATTTAGCTCATGGTAGAGCGCTTACCTAGGAAGCGCAAGGCCCTGGGTTCGGTCCCCAGCTCAAAAAAAAAAAAAAAAAAAAAAAAAAAAAAAAGACTCAAGAGTTGAGGCAAGGGGTTGGGGATTTAGCTCAGTGGTAGAGCGCTTGCCTAGCAACTGCAAGGCCCTGGGTTCAGTCCCCAGCTCCGGAAAAAAAAAAAAGAACAAAAGAAATAAAACCGTAGCATCATGACGGGGGTCACTGTGCATACGCTAGCCTGTGCTGAGCCCTCAGAAGTTTCCTGTGAGGAAGGCCTGTCTGCAGTCTCCCTCCCTGGAGTAACTCCCAGTAGCTGTGGCAAGACACATGGTGGGTCAAGAGCAGTGGAGAATACCTGATGTTTAGCGGGAATAAAAAAAAACTCAACAGTCAGTGACAGAGGTGAACCTGACTTCCCTATAGAGCTAACTGGACAACACCTATTGGTCTCCAGACTTTGCTGATCCTTGTTTCACTGAGAGATGTACATTCTAGAACTTTTCTTGGCGGTCCTGTTGGCCCTGGTCCCTCCTGCTGACTCGTGCTGAGGCTGAGGCTGAGGCTGGCTGTCTCTGCTAGGTTATGCAAGCACAGTTGATTCGTGTTTACTACCCCAGCTCTATTGAACTGGACTGCTGGTGCATCCATGAAGTGTTTGTGAATGGACAGAGCTGCTGCTGCTGACCTGTGAACTGAACTGCTGATTTCCTGACAATGCACATGATATTTGCTCCTAAAAACCATTTCTAAACAGGTCCACTTCCCCCATATCTTTTCTTTTTATTACCTCTGGTAGGTGGTGGACTAGAAAGGAGATTAAAGCATTTAAGAACCATCATTAAAAGTAGTCTTTAATAGGGTTGGGGATTTAGCTCAGTGGTTAGAGCGCTTGCCTAGGAAGCGCAAGGCCCTGGGTTCGATCCCCAGCTCCGAAAAAAAAAAGAACCAAAAAAAAAAAAAGTAGTCTTTAATAAATTAAAGTTACAAATACTAATAACGACAACAATAAATGAATGGCCAGGTCTTTCACTCAGTTGGTAGAGTTCTTGCCTAACACACACACACACACACACACACACACACACACACACACACACAATGTCATGCACACACATCCACAAAGCTCTAGTTTGATCCCAGCATTCTATAAACTGGGTGTGGTAATACACCAACACCCAGGAGGTGTGGAAACAGGAAGATCAGGGGTTCAGGGTCATCCTCTACTATGTAGCCAGTTAGAGGCTGGAAACGAGGCTCAAGCTGGCCTCACATTCAAATCCTCTGGGCCCAGTGCTGGGACTAAAGGTGTGTGCCTCCAGGCATGGGTCCAAAGGCCGAGACAGTAACCATTTTCTCTGTTTTCTACTTTGGCTTCTGAGGTCTCCTACACTGGGCGGTGAGGTCTGTAGAACTTCCTGCTGTTTATTCCTTTGCACGGTGCCACGACATTTCCTAAGTCTGCACGGACTCTCCTTGTGGCTGAGGGTTGAGCTGGCCTCAGTTGTTCCTAAAAGCTCCCTGATTCCGAGAGGCAGTGAAGGGATTTGCTGGAGCCATGGTGACCAAAGAACCAAGAAGCATGTTTGTCCTGACCCTGGGACCTGGGGACCCTCCTGAGTCCACAAACCAAAGACAAGACCATGGCACTCCACGTCTCCAGGTGTGCAGCTCAGCAGCACATGTACACACACACACACACACACACACACACACACACACACACACTCTGCATACACACACACACACTGCATATACACACGCACCCCCTATACACACACATACCTATACACACACACTCTGCATATACATACACACACCTATACACACACCCTCTGCATATACACACACTGCATATACACACACACACACACCTATACACACACACACTGCATATACACACACACCTATACACACACACTCTGCATATACACACACTGCATATACACACACACCTATACACACACACACTCTGCATATACACACATACTGCATATACACACACACCTATACACACACATACTCTGCATATACACACACACTGCACACACTGCATATACACACACACACACTCTGCATACACACACACACACTCACACACACACACACACACACACACTCTGCATACACACACACTCACACACACACACACACCGGCCTTTCATTTAAGTCACACTGTAAGGATCTTCAGTGTGTGTTTATTTGAGGCAGGGGGAGTGTGTGACGTAAGAGTGTGTAGGCCAGAGCTCCTCTATTACTTTATGTCTTTGAGACAGGGTAGTCCAGGCTGGCCTGGAACTCAATATGTAGACCAGGCTGGCCTGGAACTCACACAGACCTATCTGTCTGTCTCAGTCTCCTGAGTTCTGGGACTTCAAGAATGTATCACCGTATCTAGCTCAAGGACACTTTTTCCTTCCTTTCTTCCTTCCTTCTTTCCTTTCTTCTTTCTTTCTCTCTTTCTTTCTTTCTTTCTTTTTTTCATTCATTTTGTTTTGTTGAGGCAGGGTATTTTAGTATGGCCCTGGTTGTCCTGAAGCGTGCTCTATAAATCAGGCTAGCCTTGAACTCAGAGATTCCACAGCCTGGCTAACTCAAGGACTTTGCCAATGAGTCCTTCTTTTTGGAGACAAAGAGTCTCCCACAGCTTAGGTGGGCTGGGTGATATTGAACTCTTGATCTTACTGCCTCTACTTCTCAAATGCTAGAAATATTTGCCACCACAGCCAAGTTATTTTTTTTCAGTATTTCTTTTATCTAGAGACTTTTTTCTAGTATTGTAATCAATAGAATTATGTGCCTGTGCCACCAAGCTAGACCTCCATTTATCTATCTATCTATCTATCTATCTATCTATCTATCTATCTATCTATCTATCTATCTATGGGCTGAGTCTGTCTCATTGTCTCATGTAGCCCAGGCTGGCCTAGAACTCACTATGTAGCTAAGGATAACCTTTTTTTTTTTTTCAGAGCTGAGGACCGAACCCAGGGCCTTGCGCTTGCTAGGCAAGTGCTCTACCACTGAGCTAAATCCCCAACCCCCAAGGATAACCTTTAAATTTGTGATTTTCCTTCCTCCCATTCTTCAGTGCTGGGGTTCCAATCATGTGTCACCATTCCCACCTTTACGCTGCTCTAGTGATCAAACCTAGACCCCACGCCTTTCCGGCAGGCATTCTACCAACGTGATACTCACAGCCTCTCTATACCCTCGTTTTTATTTGACTCTTTTTAAAGATGAGTCTCACTCTGAGCCCAGACTGACCTGAAACTCACTATGTAGACCAGATTGGCCTTGAAGTTGCAGCAATCCTCCAGCCCTCAGCATCCCAGACTTGGGTCACCATGCCTGACTGTTTCCCCTGCAGATGCAAATAGAAATATTCACTCCCCTTCAGATCCAATCTGTGATGGTTTGTATGCTTGGCCCGGGAAGTGGCACTATTAGAAGGTGTGGTCTTGTTGGAATAGGTGGTGTAATGGTGGGCATCAGCTTAAGACCCTCACCCTAGCTGCCTGGAAGCCAGTCTTCTGCTAGCAGCCTTCAGATGAAGATGTAGAACTCTCAGCTCCTCCTGCACCATGCCTGCCTGGATGCTGCCATGCACCCACTTTGATGACAATGGACTGAACCTCTGAGCCTGTAAGCCGGCCCCAATTAAATGTTGTCCTTATAAGAGTTGCCTTGGTCATGGTGTCTGTTCACAGCAGTAAAACCCTAACTAGGACACAATCTAAACTTGCCTTCCGTTTCTCATGCTTTCCTAGTGCAGATCTTGTTTCGTTCTTACATGTCTCACAAAACACACTGGGCACAATTCTCGTGGACTGAGCTGCTGAACGTCCTTCCTTATACCAACCTCTGTGTTGTAAGCAGCTTCATGGTGTATCCGTATCTGGAGATAAGGAGGTAGGGTCAGGCCTTCTAGAACTAGGGTTAGGTTAGTGCATCTTCCCACAAAGTAGACCCAAGCTGTTTCCAGAAAATGAGGAAGAGGCTGGGTGGGCAAATCCATACCCTGTTTCCAGGATATTTGAGATATGGCGGACTCAGCTTTTCTCCACTGCGAGAGCTGCTCCTCGCTAGATATCCATTCTGCTCAGGACTTGCCTACACCTTGTCAGTTTTAAATAATTTTTTCCCATGTGCGCATGAGTCTCTCTCCAGCTCAGTAATACTTTTGAGTCCGTTCGCTTCTATCAAACAAACAGTTTGGGCCCAATTTATCAACTTTTCCAGGCAGATCTGTTTCTATAGCTACACACACATCCTGTGGCCCATCCCAGTGGTTCTGTCTCTCAGGACCTCAGCCTGTAAACGCAAAGTCTACTTATTCGTCTTCCAAGACCAGCTCAACCACACTTCCCCCACTGAAGACTTTCTGACCCCCCCACTTACAACTCACTTCAGACTGCCTTCCCTGCCTGAAGGCTTTGTCACCACCCCCCTGTTTGTCAGATGGATCAGATGTTTTCTGGCTTTTCCTCTGTGAGATGTTTTCTGGCTTTTCCTCTGTGAGACCCTAATGCTTTTGAAGGCAAGGACTATACTCTATTCATTCTTCTCTCCATGTAAGTCTCTCACAATGATCCTGGGTCATTTAATTAATACTGTGATACTTTCTTAAGGCATTCATATTTCTGAAGTTTGGCGTGTGTGTGCGTGCGTGTGTGTGTGTGTGTGTGTGTGTGCGTGTGTGTGTCTTAGTCAGGGTCTTACTGCTGTGAACAGACACCATGACTAAAGCAACTTTTTTTTTTTTTTTTTTATTGAGCTGGGGACGAACCCAGGGCCTTGCTAGGCAAGCGCTCTACCACTGAGCTAAATCCCCAACCCCGATTAAAGCAACTCTTAGAAAGAACATTCATTGAGGCTGGTGTACAGGTTCAGAAGTTCAGTCCAGGCTTCCTCTTTCCAGCCAGCGCTGAGCGATGGGACAACTGGCACAAGCGCCGCAAGACCGGGGGGTGGGGGTGGGGGGGGGTAAAAGAAAACCCTACCACAAGAAGCGGAAGTATGAGCTGGGACGCCCGGCCGCCAACACTAAGATTGGCCCTCGCCGCATACACACAGTCCGAGTTTGAGGAGGCAATAAGAAGTACCGGGCCCTGAGATTGGATGTGGGGAACTTTTCCTGGATCTCTGAGTCTTGTACTCGCAAAACAAGGCTCACTGGTGTTGTCTGCAATGCATCCAATAACGAGCTCGTCCGCACCAAGACCCTGGGGTAGAACTGCACTGTGCTTATTGACAGCGCACGGTACGGACAGTGGTACGAGTCCCACTACACCGTACCGACAGTGGTACGAGTCCCACTATGCACTGCCCCTGGGTCGCAAGAAGAGGGCCAAGCTGACTCCTGAGGAGGAAGAGATTTTAAACCAAAAACGATCAAAGAAAATTCACAAGAAATATGATGAAAGGAAAAAGAATGCCAAAGTCAGCGGTCTTCTGGAGGAGCAGTTCCAGCAAGGCAAGCTTCTCGCCTAACTGCCTCCAGACCAGGCCAGTGTGGCAGAGCAGATGGCTATGTGCTCGAAGGTAAGGAGCTGGAGTTCTGTCTGCGGAAGATCAAAGCCTGGAAAGGCAAATAAACTGTCATAGCTCATGTAAAAAAAAAAAAAAAAAGAAGTTCAGTCCATTGTCATCATGGCAGGAAGCATGAAGTGTCCAGGCAGGCATGGCACTAGAGGAGCTAAGAGTTCTACATTTGAAGGCAAACAGGAGAAGACTGGAAGCTAGGAAGAGGGTCTCAAAGCCCGCCCTCCCGGTGACACACTTCCTCCAACAAGACCACACCTCCTAATAGTGCCACTCACTTCCCTGGGTCAAACATATTCAAACCACCACAGTGTGTGCTGGGAATTTAATTTGATGCAGGCTCTCCCATGTGCTGTGGTATCTATGCAAATGCTCTACCACCGAGCTATATTTCATCCACTTTATTCTTTTTTGAAATAGGGGTGGGGCTGAAGAGATGGCTCAGTGGTTAAGAACACTGACCGCCCTTCCAGAGGTCCTGAGTTCAAATCCCAGCAACCACATGGTGGCTCACAACCATCTGTAATGGGATCTGATGCCCTCTTCTGGTGTGTCCGAAGACAGCGACAGTGTACTTATATATAATAAATAAATAAATCTTAAAAAAAAAAGAAATGGTGTTGATGATACCTCTGTCCCTGTTTGTTTTTGTTTTGTGTGTGTGTGTGTGTATGTGTGTGTGTGTGCATTTGTGTGTGTGTGCGCGCAGACTAAGACACATAAATAATATAAATTTATTTATTTATTTCTGGTACAGCATTTCACTCTGTAGCTCTGCTTGGCCTGGAACTCACTATGTAGGCCATCACACTGGCTTCAAACTCACAGAGTTCCTCCTGCCTCTTTCTCCCAAGTAGTGGGAGTAAAGGCCGGTGCCATCATGCCTGACCTAATTTTTAGGCATGTATATACCAGGCCTGCCTTGCCTTGGACAAACGCTCCTGTTGACAGAGCTGGAGTTCAAACATTCTCTAGGTAAAGGTTGGTGAGGACTGTTCCCAACGTCATTCTCAGTAGGAAACAGTGCCTGGCACACGGCAGGGGAAGCAGCGAGTGTTGCTAAATGCTTTTCTCAGTAGAGTTGAATCCGTTTCCGATTTGGCTGCCCTTTGCCCTGGATTGCTTAGGCCTTCTCCGGTTCATCCAGGAGGCTTCAGCAGACCATGCGACACAAAGCATTTTTGGAGGGTCTCACTTAACTTCTCACTGAGCTAGACCTCATCTTCTGAGCGTTCCTCTCAAGTGGGGAGCTGGAGGTGGAGGGTGGGTTAGGGACCCATAGGCCGGAACTCCTGGGTCTGACAATCTGTGCTGACCCAGACAACCGCTGGAACTGGTGCCAAGAGAGCTGCCTCCAGGTTGGGAAAGTGTTAGCTTTACCCGTCCCTCCCCCACGGTCCCAGGAGTCCAAAGTCCAAGGCTGCACTTCTGTTCTGAACAAATTCCTCACCCTTTGCTTTCCAAGGCTTTTTTGGTGCTAAAACCACTTTTTTGATGTGAACCTCGTCACTCCATCCCACTGTCTGCAAGATGTCTGGGGAAAGAGCCGTGGAGGTGCAGACTCAATGAACCTATCCATGTTCCTGCTCCCCTAGACACAGTTCCCACTGAAAGGGAGCTGGGAAGGTGGCCCAGAGAAAAATCGCTTGCACCCGGGTCAAAGTTATTTTAGCGCTAAGAGAACAAAGTCTGGAGAGTCCTTGGGACTCCCTTGCTTCCTGGCCTGGCTTAATTTGTGAGCCCCAGATTCAGTGAGAGACCCTGTTCCCCCCCCCCCCAAAATAGGATAGGGCCTGGAAAGATGGTTCAGAGGTCAAGAGCAATCACCTCGCTTCCAGAGGACCTGAGTTCAATTCCCAACACCCATGATGCAGGGAGAGGGGCTCTCTAACACCTGTAACTTCAGATCCAATGCCTCTCCTGAGGCTACCCACACTGACGTGTACACACACACACACACACACACACACACACACACACACAAATATATATACATGTATGTATCATACACACACACTAAAGTACAGTATTTGCTTGAGACTTACCAGGTACTGTATTGAAAGCATCCTGTGTTAATGTTATTTCATTCAGAATTTTCCAGCCTTGGGACCATCGACCTCTTGGACTGGATAATAGTTTGTTATGGGGTACGTCCTGTATCATGTAGCATGCTTAGCAGTACCCCTGGTTTTGACACCATGAAAGTCAGGAGACCCACCAGTTGGGACAAACAAAAATGTCTCCAGACCTTGTTAAATGTTCTCCATAAATGAGAATGACAGGGTTTTTCCCCCCTTAATTTAGAATTTTTTCTTATTTGTGTGTATGTGTGTGTGCATGTGAGAGAGAGAGAGACAGACAGACAGAGAGACAGAGAGAGAGAGAGACAGAGAGAATGTGTGCACACCAGAACACGTGCATAGTGATCAGAAGGTAACCTGGAGAAGGCAGTTCTTGCCTTTCACCGTGTAGACACTGAGTAGCAGCCTCAGGTTGTCAGGCTTGGTGGCAAGTGTCTTTTCATGCTGAACCATCTCATTGGACCTAATAACACCTTTATAGATAGATGTATTTATATAGATAGATATAGATATAGACAGACAGACAGACAGACAAAGATACTATAGCCCTTGCTGTCTTGAAATTTTCCATATAGACCATGCTAGCCTCAAACTCGCAGAGATTCCCCTGCCGCTGGGCTCTTCGTGCTGAGGTTAAAGGTGTGCCCCACTCCAGCTATTATAACTTTTTGACACTGATGATCACGTTATCAGTTCATAGTCAAAAAAAAAAAACTTAAACACGTTATTAATGGTCACCTGAGCACTTGGTTCTGTTTGTTTACACTCTGCCCCATTCCACATGGACTCGCACTCAGCTGTGAGGCTCCTTGATCTCGTTCCAAAGTCCAAGCTCTTTCCCCACCACTAAACTGAGCTTGATTCTCTGAGATCTGGCCACAGGTGAACAGCTAGCCAGGCAGGGAGAGAGGCAGGGAGCCGAGGCCGCCGTCTCAGATCCTGCGATTTTTAAAAAGTCTTTTTAAAAATTTCATTTTATTTATTAATTTTGTGGATGTGTGTGCATGATGTATTGTGTGTGTGTGAGTGTGCATGTGTGTGTGTGTGTGTGTGTGTGTGTAGGTAAGAGGACGACGTCCACCATGTGGGTCCCAGGGATTTGATTTAATGATCTAATTTGTCAGGGTTGACAACAAGGGCCTTTACTCAGTGAGCCACCCCCATAGCCTGAAACTGGGATTTGTTGCACTAGACCAGACATTCTGTTAAAACCAGACAGCACTCCACATATACTTGCTCAGCCCCTGCTAGAAGAATAAAACAGAGCAGACCAAACAAAAATCCCTGCCTCTCTAGGGGTTTTTAGAAAACAGAAAAATGAGATAGGCACACAGTTAAACTTAGATTAAAAAAATAAAATAAAGGCTTGGAAGTGAAAGGATTTTTGCAAGGATTGAATGTGTTCTAGGAAGGGATGGGAACCAGAGAAAATCCTTTTTTTGTTTTTGAGACAGGGTTTCATGCAGCACAGGCTAGTCTCAAACTCACAACATAGGCAAGGATAACCTCTAACTCTCCCGATCCTGCTTGCATGTCAAATGCTGGGGCTATCAACATTCATCCTCTTTCCCAGTTTATGTGAGGATCAAATCCAGGGTTTTGTGCATGCCAGGCAAGTACCCCACCAACTAGGCTAATACCCAGCCTGAAGTTTCTTCATATCAATCAATCAATCAATCAATCCAATCCAATCAATCAATTGATTGGTCTTGAACTCACCCTATGCATTAGGTTTACCCCCAACTTTATGGTCTCCTCCCACTGGCTCCCAAATGCTGGAGTTTAAGGTTTACGCCTCCTGAGTGCTGGAATGAGAGGCTAGTTTTACCATGTCTAATTCTGTGTATGCTTTTCTTTGAATCAGGGTCTATTTCTATGGTCTAGGCTGTCAATCATCCTGATTCAGCCTCCCAAGTGATGGAATTGTGGGCCTGGGCTACTATGTCCAAGTAGACAGAAAACGTTTGTAGATGAGAGGTGTTTTGTTTTGTTTGGTATTATTTTGTTGTTTGTTGGTTGGTGAGTTTGTTTGTTTTTGAGACAGGATTTCTCTGGGTAGCCCTGGCTATCCTAGAACTCACCGACTGTTTCAAACTCATAGAGATCCGCCTGCTTCTTCTGCCTTCTGAGAGCTGGGATTAAAAGCACGCACCACCACTGCCTTGAAGGTAAGAGAGGCTTTTAAACTGTGGCTCATTAAACCATCTATATTCTGAAACAAACAAAACCAGCTATAGTGACTCCCCCCTGTAGTTCCAGAATTCGCAAGGCTGAGATAAGAGGATCATAAGTTCGAGGCCAGCCTAAGCTACATAAGATTCTAAATAACTAAATAACTGCTCATAACAGACTCCATATAGAGAGATGTTACTTAGGCTGAGAAGCAGACCATGCCTGTGACGTAGAGAGCCCTGAACACCAAGCCTTTCTAATCCACTCCCTCTTCTCCTATAGCATCTACTTTGCAATAAACTGCAAATCCCCTCTCAAGATGTCCCGGCACTCACAGAACAAAGATTTACACTGTTGGGTTAAAAAAAAAAAAAAAAAAAAAAAAAAAAACAGGCCCTAGTACATGCTGGCCAAGGCACACGGCCCCTAAACTATAGCCCCAGGCCAAAGTCCAGACTTCTGTGAGACTTGCCTAGGCCTTTTCTAGCCTTGGATTTCCTCATGTTTCTCTTTTCCTGTCCTTTCGAAGCTGGCTTTCTTCTCTGGCTCTCTTAGGCTGGGTGTGGTCACAGCACTTGGGAAGCAGAGACAGGCGGATCTCATGAGACCCTGTCTCAAAACCACAAAACCTTCTCTGTCAGCTCCTTTGCCTGCTCTTTTCCCCTTCCACTCTGAGGCCAGCCGTACCCTACGAGTTCAGGATCGGCTGTGCATACTTGAGACTCCTTGGACTTCTGATTCTTCCCAGGACTCATCCTGAGTATTGACACGAAATTCACCTTTCTCTTACGGACTTCATGGCCCCATGAGGATGCTACGGTTTGTCCCACTCATGTTTGCTCTAAGCACTTCAAGCTGTCCAGCCAACAGTAAGCACTCAAGGAGGCAAAAACAAAAAAAAAAGGTGTTGTTGTTGTTATTTTTAAAAGCAAGGCCTCATGGATTTGGGGCTATCCTTGAACTCACCATGTAGTTGCATTTCTGTCTAGTATCTTCCTTTTTTTTTTAAAGATTTACTTTATGTATATGAGTACACAGTAGCTGTCTTCAGACCAGAAAAGGGTATCAGATCTCATTACAGATGGTTGTGAGCCACCATGTGGTTGTTGGGATTTGAACTCAGGACCTCTGGAAGAGCAGTCAGTGTTCTTAGCCGCTGAGCCATCTCTCCAGCTCCAACTTTTCTGATCCTCCTGCTTCTGCTTGGTCCGTTTCAGGCAGTGCTGGGGACAGAAGCCAGAGCGAGCTCCTCGTAGGCCTAGGAGACACTGTGCCAAACGAGCTCCATCCCAGCACCCCCAATGCTAGTTTTTGTCAGAGACGGGAGATGAGGGTGGCCCGAGTCGCCCAGGTCACACTCGAACTCATGATCTGCCTTCCTTCCTCCAGTGCCACCATGCCAACTAAAATTAACTTTGTGGACAGACAGGTTTTGACTCAGAAATGCAACAGAAGCTCAGGCTATCCCTGCTGATCCTGAAATGACAGGGACAGAGATGGTTTGGACCAAGGGAGGAAAGAGTTTCTGCTGCTAAGACCAGTAAGATATGCTTTGGGGTTTCTTTCTTGTTTGTTTGTTTTTTGTTTGTTTTTCAGGACCAGAGGCATACTTAAGAGAAGCTAAGCGCTTGCCTAGCAAGCGCAAGGTCCTGGGTTCGGTCCTCAGCTCCCAAAAAAAAAAAAAAAAAGAGAGAAGCTAGAACTCTCTGTCACTGTATATTAGCTTTTCCCCAGAGAGAGGAAGTAACTTACCCAAGGTCTCTCTAGCCATGGGAACAGAAACCTAATCTGGCTAACACACCTTCTGCCACTAACCTCAGGACAAGATAAATTAAGGCAGGGGAGACTGTAATCCCAATACTTGGGAGGTAGGGGCAAGAGGTTCAGGAGTTCAAAGCCAGCCTCAGCTACATAGTAAATTTCAGACCAGCATGCGCTACATGAAACCCTGACTTGGAAAAAAGAAAGGAGGCGAGGGGAGGCATCCGGAGGCCCGGCAAGATGACTCTGAGGGTAAAGGCGCTTGCCAATAAGCCTGAGGAGTTTTGTATCATTCTGGGGTTCCACAGAGTAAAAGGAGAGAACCAACTCTCTCAAGTTGTCCTCTGACCTGAGCGTGCGTGCAAATGCGCGTGCTCGTGTTGTGTTTGTGATTGCACATATAATGCTTTAAAAAAAGCAATTTTACTTTTTATTTTTAGCGCATGTATGTCTGAATTTGTGTGTATTTGTGTACCAGGTGCATGCCTGGTACCCAAGGAGGGCAGAAGAAGGCACCAGATTTCCTGCAGCTGGAGTTGGGAGCCTCCAGGTAGGCTCTGGGAGGGAGTCCGAGTCCTTACAAAAGTAGCAATTTCTCTTCTCCACTGAGCCTTTTCTCCAGCCCCTTAAAACAATTTTGGGTTTCTCTGTGTAGTTTTGGCTGTACTAGAATTAGCTTAGTAGATGAGACTGGCGTCAAATTTACAGAGATCTGCCTGCCTCTGCCTCGTGAGTACTGGGATTAAAGGCATGCACCACCATTGCCCTGCAAAATGACTTAAAACAATTTTTTAAAAATTCATAAGTTGGGCTGGAGAGATGGCTCAGTGGTTAAGAGCACTGACTGCTCTTCCAGAGGTCCTGAGTTCAATTCCCAGCAACCACATGGTGGCTCACAACCATCTGTAAAGAGATCCGATTCCCTCTTCTGGTGTGTCTGAAGACAATGACAGTGTACTTATATATAATAAATGAATAAATCTTTAAAAAAAATTCATAAGTTGGGGTTGGAGATTTAGCTCAGTGGTAGAGCGCTTGCCTAGCAAGCGCAAGGCCCTGGGTTCGGTCCCCAGCTCCGAAAAAAAAAGAAAAGAAAAAAAAAAAAATTCATAAGTTAAAAAAAATTAAAAGCAAAGGGTAAATCAAGGCAGGAAACTGTAGGGCTGTGGCACTCCATCCATGAGACCTCAAGCAGGTCCCTACACAGTTGTAAGGACCTTTTCTCCATCAAGAGGGAAATTTTCTCCATCCCTGAGGTGGAAATTTGCATATGGCTTTGTTTGTGGATGGTATCTTGGGAAGGAGAAGCAGGGCTGGCCAGAAGTTGGGCTGCAACGTAGCTCTTACCAGATCCAAAGCTACTGCTGGAGTTGAGGTGATCCTTCCAAGTTGTTTGAAAAGAGAGGCGAAAGGGACAGACTTCCCAAAGACTTTTTCAGGGACGAGATCTTGGGGTCGGGGCTATAGCTCAACGGACAGCATTGCCTAGAGCCTCAATCCTTAGCACCACAGGAAGCTGGGATGTTGGCAAAGTCCTGTAACCGCAGCACTGTAAAAGGTACTTTCTCGGCCCACCAGCTCCTACCTCTGCTGAAAGTGCGAGCATTCTCTCCTCCTTTGCTACAGGCCATCAGCTTTTTGTTAAACCAATCAGAAGGTGAGAGTGTTTACAAAATACCCAGGCAGGAGATGATCCAATAAAAATACCAAAGTCTGGTCTGCACTCAACTCTCTGCCGGCACCAAATAGGCAAAAATCTTTACACAGTGCACAGTAACATTATCCCAACTCAGCACTCTAGGGGCAGTCTCTCTTACGTAAGGGGTTGGAGACCTGCCTGAGGTTACAAGATCCTGTTTCAAAACAAGAACAAGGAAACAAGGTCTTTCTCGGTAGCCTAGGCTAGCTGTTAACATCTGTAACTAAGGTTAGCTTCAGATTCAAGATCCCCTTGCCTCAGCTTCCTGCAACCTGGGATTATAGGTGTGTACCACCATCCCCAGCAGACCCCAAAATATTCCTCTCCCATCAAGTACTTGTTGGAAGCCGACTTCCATTACCTAGAGAGGCCAAAACCATAAGTCAAGGTATTCTCTTCACCTCAGTGCAGTTCCAAGAGAGGGACTAAGCTAAAACATTCAGGAACTGACGCTCTTAATGGAGTGGGGAGGGAGGAAAGGAGAGGGTAGCACAGTCTGTGTTGAAAGCTAGAGGAATGTAGAGAAGTTCTTCAACTGGTCTGTGGAGACCTCGGCTTCCAAGAAGGTACTTCAGTGGGTGGGGAAGTGCTCTCCAATGTGCTGTAGCTGCTTCGAATGGTCATATTTCCTCGGAAGAGAAGTTTCTGCTCCAGCATTGGAAATAGCTTTGGAGGACCTCCCATTTCTCCTTTGTGGTGCCGATCAGCATTGCAATGTTAAATCATTAGCCGAGTAACAATCCTACATCCGCCTCCTCCACTTGCAGGCAAATTCTAAGGGAGTGGCAACTTTGTTCCAGGATTTACTCCTGGATCTCCAGGGCTTGGTACATAATGGCTCTCGGCCTCTGGTGAGTGATGGGACACCAGAACAGGTGTTAAAGATGTAACTTCTCCAGTTCTGCCTCCGACCACTGGGCCTTCAGGGGAATTCTAAGGTGTGAATTGGTTCAGCAGTCTCAGTCCCTATCTGCCTGCCCTAGGGCTCTGTGGACTCTGAAAGGGGGCAGGAGATTTTCTCTGCTCCTTCTTCTACTGCGGATCAGCCGAAGGATAAAATGTTGCAGCAGGCAAACAATTACAACAGCAAAACGGTTACAAAAATTATAAAGGCAAACAAAGAGGTAATGACTGGCACTAGGCTATGCCGCTTGTCGACCTAGTGGTATTGATTGCAGTACTGGGGAAAAGAACAGCCAAGAGTTTAAGCCGCCAGGAGTTCAAGGCTGCGTTTAGCTACAACAAAAGTTCAAGGCCTCCATGGGCTAATGACAACACTACCCTCTTCTCCAATAAACTAAACTAAAAATAAAGAGAAAAAAAAAATTTAGTCCTAGCTGTCTTTCACAAACTCCAAGCAGGTTGGAGGTGCCCAGATCCCCAAGTGATGGCTGCAGTGTTTTGTTTTGTTTTTTTCCTTTTTCTTTTTTTCTGGAGCTGGGGACCGAACCCAGGGCCTTGCACTTGCTAGGCAAGCGCTCTACCACTGAGCTAAATCCCCAACCCCCGGCTGCAGTGGTTTTAAAACAAATTTATTGCAGACAAACTGGAGCTGAGACTTTGAAAGTTTTTAGGTCTGTGTGCTAATTGATTAACATATGCTTTAAAAAAAAAATCAAACTGAAGGTCCGACATTGGTGGTACACATCTTTAATCCCAGCGCTAGGGATCAAAGACAGGTGGAGCTTTGTGAGTTTGAGGCCAGCCTGGTGTACATGGAGAATTCTAGGACAACCAGGGCTACATCATGAATTCCTTGGGCTCAAAAAGAAAGGAAAAAGTTGCAGATTGAGAGCTGGTGTGTGAAGATGCCTGTCTCTAAACCTGCCTCAAGTGTGAACCTCAGGTCCTGGATGGTGGAGAGCACCAACTGCTCCAAATTGTCCTGACCGCCCTCCCCCACCCCCCTCCACACACACACACACACAAAATAATTAGAAAAAAAAAATCAGCCACTCTGGGAACAAAAGCAATCCAATGATACAAACAACTCTGGAAGAAAGCATTGCATAGTCACCACATACCTATGAGCCAGCACCCAAGTGACAGAAGCAGGAGTACTGTGGAAAGTTTGAGGCCAGCCTGCACAGCTACCACAGGTAAAGGTTCACAGGTCCCTCATGGGAAGGCAGCACATAGGACACGTACATTTCAGTGTATGACGGCAGCGTTCAGGGTAAATGGGAAGCCGGCTGAGAGATCTTAGCTTAGTCACTATGTGGTTTTCCTGCTGCGCTTTCTAGTTCCTGGTACCAAGTAGCTTGATCAAGGTCGACACCTTTAGATGAACAGGAACAACTCGGGATGCATCTAATTCTTTTCTTCTGTGTGTTATTTTTTTTTTTTTCTTTTTTTTCGGAGCTGAGGACCGAACCCAGGGCCTTGCGCTTGCTAGGCAAGCGCTCTACCACTGAGCTAAATCCCCAACCTCCTCTTCTGTGTATTTTTTTTTTTTAGATCCAATTGATAAGATATAATTGCCCACTTAGACATACAAAGCCTGGTACCATCCATCCCTTAGGAACATTGATAACAACCTGTAAATACACAGAGCACAATCTTAACGTCACCTGCCATATTGTCCTGCCACGGCTTCTCCTCTTGTGTATTTTTAAAGTTTCTATCTTGTACATGCATTGCGTTGGGATGTGCAGAGAAGCGTAGGTATCCCGTGGTAGCACTCCGGACTTATTTTGAGACAGGGGTTTTGTTTGGTTGATTTTCTTTCTTGTTTTTTTTTTTTTTTTTTTTTTTTTTTTCCGGAGCTGGGGACCGAACCCAGGGCCTTGCGCTTGGCTAGGCAAGTGCTCTACCACTGAGCTAAATCCCCAACCCCTTGATTTTCTTTGAGACAGGTTTTCTTTGTGTAGGCCTGGCTGTCCTGGAATTCCCACTGAAGACCAAGCTGGCCTCGAACTCCTTTTTGCCTGCCTGCTCAAGTACAAATCAAAGATGTGTGCTACCATGTCCAGCCATATGGAACATTCTTGATTATTCTATTTTTACTTATATGTGTCTGTGTGTACAGGCATGTGTGTGCAGGTGCCATATAGGCCAAAGGAGGGTGTCAGATCTGCTGGAACTGACGTGATGGACAGCTGTATTGATGCTGAGAATTAAACTCAGGTTCTCTGCCAGGGCAGCAAGTGCTCTTAACCCTGAGCTATCTTTTTTCCTTCCTCCCCCTATTTCTAATCCTTTCTGATAGTCCTGACTCCTCAGCTCTAGACAAGAAGCATAATGATGTGTTGAGGGGGGACCCCTCAGGTGGCCAACACCTCTTACCCGACCCTCACCCTGATCACAGGATGTCCATGAGTGGGGAAATAGCAGGAAGGCAGCCCGCCAAAGCCTCGTCAAGCAAGCCCCACGGGGACCCTGGCTCCACGGCCTCATCGATATTATTCCACGTCAATCGGTTGCAGTTTCAAGGTGGCCTCCCACTACCAGCTCAGGGACACTTCAGTCAGAAAACAACATTGCCATTTCTCAGCTCACAGCGCCAGACATGCCAAACGGATGGCAGGGTCTGCCACCTGAGCAATGGTAGACTTCGTTTTGTGGTCCCTAGGATCGAGCCTGGAACCTCACAAACACGAGGCAAACTCGATCACTGAGTCCCAGTCTTGCCTCAGTCTCGTCCCAGCCGACTTTCAATGCCAGTGATTCCCAGTCTTGCAATCACTGGGCACAGGCAAAGGCAGGGCAGAGGCCATGAGGTCAAGTCCGTGACGCAATCACAGCTTCTGGCTTATACTAGGATGTGAACTCTGGCCTTCAGGAAATGGACAAACATCCCATTAACAAGGACTACAAAACAAACCCCAGCAAACTTTTATTTCTATTACTGTTCACAAGGGCCAAGATTTCTGCACTTTAACACTGGATGCTCTTTCCCGCCCACCCAGGGGACACTGTCAGTGTCATCGTGTCCCCTCTAGAACTTACCCCATGCTGGGGTCCCCTCCCCTCTTGCCCACCTTCATTTCAGGCAGAGCTTTCAAGCCTGGAGGGGGTGGTACTAGTTGCTTCCCGTGCCTGCACGGGCGTGAAATGTGGCACACTGGCCAGGCTCCTGTTCTGCCTGGCCCAAGGAGGAACAGCAGCGGGGTGTCCTTGATTTTTTTCAGGCACCTCTGTACAGGTCCGAGAGGAGGCACCTATGCTGCTGCTGGAAGGGGAAGGGAAGTCAGAATTCACAGTCGTTTGCTATGCAAAGTGCTTGTCAGTCCATGGCTGCTTCTACCAAGTAATCCATTTAAATCCAGGAGAGGGGACAGATGGGACACTGGGATGGGGGTGGTGTCCCTTGGAAGGCAGCCAGCAGAGCCTGGTTGTGGAATAAGTGTCCCCAGAGGCCTTCAAGGTCTTGTGAGAAAATCAGTCTGCTGTTGATGGTTTGGCCAGAGAGCCCAGAGGAAAGCGTCAAACCTTGAGAAACTTAAGTCAACCCCTCAGTCTGCAACCGTGAGGTCCAAGAACTGTAGCCTTGTGGCCAAGAGAAAGAGAACCTTGGTATATGCTGGGTGGGCCCTGGGGCCAACTAAAAAAGGCTCTTTTTTCTTTTTTTTTTGGCAAGCACTCTAGGCAGAACCTAAGGGATGAGGAGAATGGGACGCCAGCCTCTGTGTGGCAATACAACCAACCTAGAAGAACGGTGTCAACTCCCTCCTAGGCTTTGACTCTGGTTCCATGGTGAGGTCCTCAAAAGACCAGACCTCAGCCTCAAGACCCAAGTGCAGAGTTCGTCAGCACCCATTCCTCACTCTTCAGACAGCAGAGAGACCACCGTGGGCTCCGACTCTCCAGAGACAGTGTGTTCTTTGGATGTGTTTGGCCCCTCTCCCAGGCCCCACACCACCAGGCATGGGAGAAAAGGGTATGAGGGGAAAGGAGACAGAAGGACTGAACCAATATTCAGGTAACCAAGGAACAGGCTGCCCGACAGAACAGGCTTAGGGGGAACTGGGCACACAGGCCAGCTGTGAGTCCAACTTTCACATTGATGGGTGGAAGGCGGGGGTGTGTGTGTGTGTGTGTGTGTGTGTGTGTGTGTGTGTGTGTGTGTGGTGTGATGACATTGGTGAATGAGGAACTAGGGAAGGCAAGCTTTCTGGAGTGTTAGTCCCTGCTTTTCTCCCACATGGGCAGCCAGGGGCTTCCCAGTCCAGGAAGGCAGCATTTGTGCCTGGGGTCCAGCCTGCTGGCTCGTAAGCCAGACTTTAGCTCTGTAGACTTCCTCTGCTTTAAGGAGCAAGGAAAGAAAAGGGGGCGGAGCCTTTGGGTTTTCCTAATCTTCCAGCTCTAGGGACAGAGCCAAGACCCCCAAAGTCAGTGCAACGATCCTGTTCAGTCCAGTGAGGAAAAGGAAGGTGTGGCTTGCCTCGGGGGCTGTGCATGGCCACGTGCATGCTCTTCCCCGGCATTTGGTGGATGGACATGAGACGGGAAGGGTCCTGGATCTGTCTCCAGACACAGAAGTCTTTGCATGGAGGACAGTGGCCCAGGGTCAGCTGTTCCGGGTGCCGTTCCTGTGTGCCGGGTAATCAGGTCATGTAGCGAGTGATGGCGCGGAGGGCATAGAGCAAGGCTGCTTGCATGCGGGCTTCGAGGAGCAGCAAGTTCACGTGAACCTGAGGAACAGAAAGAACGAGGCTTGCTGACAACTGATCTCCCGGTCTACCCGTTCCCTGCCACTCACTTCACCCACGCCTCCCACCAAGATGCCCTGACCTCTGCTAAGACTCAGTGCAGTCTGGTGCAGTGACTAATGCTTTACCCCACGGTCTGAAAAAAGAGCTACCAGCTAACTGGTGCTAGGGCAGGATCAAATGTTTCCATACATAGTCTCCTTGTGTCTTCCCAACTTTGAAATGCTGGCAGTGTCCCTTGCCATTATAAAGGGGAGACGCTCAAAGATAAAGGGGAGACGTCTAAAGCCACACTGCTCCTATGTGAGGATTTAGATCCACTCCTATGGCTGGGGGTGGTGGTGGTGGTGGCGGCGGCACACGCCTTTAATCCCATCACCCAAGAGACAGAGGCAGGCAGATCTCGTGAGAGTTCGTGGCCAGCCTGGCATAGAGAGTGAGTTCCAGGACAGTCAAGGCTACACAGAAAAAGTCTCAAAAAAAAAAAAAAAAAAAAAAAAAAAAAACCAAACAAATAAAAAATCTGCATCTATGCCCACGTAGCCTGTGGAAGACAGGAACCTGACTGCCCAATTTAAATGAAGTCTGAAATTACACCGTAGAATCGAATCTGAACAAGGATAACAGGCCAGGGTGTCACACCTCATAGGACAGACCCACAGTGTGGCCCTCACCGGGTTCTAACCTCTGACTCTTCCACAGCCCCTCCCACGCCCACACTGCCATCACCTTCTCTGAGTGGCGGAAGTGCCTCCAAAAGAGGTTGTACATTCTGCGGGTCGTCTTCTCTGGGTAGCAGGCGACCGTCTTGATATAGATCTTGAGGTTCCTTTCCAGGAGCTGGTTTACCTCTCCATAATCATAGTCATCATATCTGATGGACAGACAGACACGACAGCATTACTCAGAGTCTGCTCCCAGAAGCAGCCCGGCTCCCCTGCCCCCACCCCATAGAAGGAGGAACAGAGTGCCCAGAAGAAGGAGAAGGTAGGGAGCCGTGAGAGGCCTGGTTCCTCTTAGAAAAACAGCTGACATCATGGGTCATAGGTGACAAGGCTCGTAGAGGAACACTCCAAGTAACGCTGACAAGCGTGCGCTACCGAGCTCTGACTGTCTACCAGTCACGGACACACAAAGGCAGATACTCCGGTGGCATACGATAAACGGAGTTCATCAGAAGCAGCAAACTGGCAGTGTGGAGAAGCCACTCCCCTCTCCCTCCCTGGTCTCGTTCATGCGTGTGCATGGGAAAAAAGGCAGGAAGGAAACGCCTGATAATAATAAAATTAGGCGCTCTCCTGAAGAGTGTCGCTGGGTTTTACAGTTGTTTGGAGAGTCCTGTAGCCCAGCTCCTGAACTTGTTAAATAGCCACGGATGGCCGTGAACTCCTCATCTTCCTGTCTTGGCCTTTCCAGTGCTGAGATTGCAGGTGTACACAAAAATAAACCAATTAAAAGAAAGAAGTAAAGAAAAGGAAAGACAACAGGAAGAAAAAGCCAGGAGCCAGGTAATCAGCTCACACCCACAATCCCAGCACTAGAGAGACTAAGACAGAGTGGACCTAGGAGTTCAAGGTCCACCTGGGCTGTCATGAGACATCAGAAAACAAACAAACAAACAATATAGTTCTCTCTATATCTCTTAGATAAGTCATGTTATTTTGGGCATTTAACTATTAGAACACCTGATGTCCGCGGTTAGATTCTGTTCCACCGTGTGTGGAAGAGTGGTCAGTGCGAACAGTGTTTATAAGAGTAAAAACTGGGGCTGGAGAGATGGCTCAGTGGTTAAGAGCACTGGCTGCTCTTCCAGAGGTCCCAAGTTCAATTCCCAGCAACCACATGGTGGCTCACAACCATCTGTAATGGGATCCGATGCCCTCTTCTGGTGTGTCTGAAGTCACTGACAGTGTACCCACATACATGAAATAAATCTTTAAAAAAAAAAAAAAAGGACGTTGGGGATTTAGCTCAGTGGTAGAGCGCTTGCCTAGGAAGCACAAGGCCCTGGGTTCGGTCCCCAGCTCCGAAAAAAAGAACCAAAAAAAAAAAAAAGAAGTAAAAACTGCTGACGGTGGTGGCGGCCTGTTATCTCAACACCAGGGTGGTCAAAGAGGCAGAGGGGTCCCAGGGAGCTAACAGAGCTTCTGAGACTCCTTCTTGGCAGTGGGGAGAGGGGAGGAGGTAGGAAAGGGGGAAAAAAAGAACAAAAGGAAAACCAAATCAACCCTGAAAAGAACTCTCAATACTCAACAGTAAATAGCACGTCACTCTAAAAAAGGCCTTCCTCAAAAACCAGTCAGCGGACAGGCGAGATGGCTCAGTGGTTAAAGGAGCTTGCCGTCAAGACTGATGACCCAAGTTTGATCCCTGGGCTCCAAATGGTGGAGAGAACCAACTCCAGTAAGTTTCCTTCTGACCTCTACATGTATGTTGTGCCACACACACACACACGTGTGTGCGCACAAACATACAAAGAAATAAAATATATACATAATTGTTTTGAAATCAGGAAAAGACCTGACAAGATAAAATTTAGCTCACAACATTATTCTGTGTACATGACCACTGTCCTCATGCCTGGCTCTCAGGTATAATTTTCACGAGTTGCATAATAGATTATGAATGGAAATATCCTTATTTAAAGTACTCTGCTGTACATGCATATCTGTGTTGTCCTTATTTACTGTGAGAAAAGATACGCTATTGGAAATTTTACACAAGACTCTGGGTATCGTGCACATACGTATGCACATGTTTATGTATGTGCATAGATGTGTGAATACACACACAAAAACATGAAATCATAAGCTGGAGTACTTTGGTGGAGTAGGTCTGTAAGCCCAGCAGCTAAGAAGCTAAGGCAGGAGGATTGTCGCAAGTTCAAGGTTAGCCTGAACCATACATGTTCTAGGCTAGTTGAGGTGACATCCCAAGACATCAAAAACAAATAAGTAAAGTGACATAAAACAACACAAAATAAAATAAAACAAAGGGTGCTGCCTGCCTAGCACGCACAAGGTCATGGGTTCAATCCTGAGTACTGCATAAGCAAACAGAGCAAAGCCTAGTTATGCCTGGGAGAGTGTAGAGCCTTGCTTACAGAGCCTGCGCACTGAGCATTCTTACCAGCTTTAAACCTGCAAAGGCATAAACGTGGTGGCCTGAAATCTTATCAGAGCCAAGAAGACAACAAGAACTAAAAACGACAGTGAGCCCAGGGAAGACTTGGGGGACACACGCGACCTGAGCTTGGGGCGGGGCACGTGCTCACCTGATACCAAAGACGCAGTGGATGTAGTTCCAGACGGCTCTGCGGAGCATGGAGGTGTCCACGCCACTGTGCATGGCGATGGTGTTGTAGGTGAGGCTGTAGGCTACCTGAAACTTCTCATCCAGCAGCTGCCCTCCCTCAGGGTAGAGCCGCTGGATCAGCGAGTAGCCATGGTCTTCCCAGGTATAATCCTGAGGAATCGGGGAAGAGGTCTGTGAGCAAGACTTGGGAAGGCCGTGGCTGGCCAGAGATCTGTCGTCCTCTGCACCACTAGGAGTCACACCTTAGCTTTGCCTCACATGCCTTCCCTCAACCACAGATCTCATGACCTCCCAACCCACAAGAGGCACCTTTCGGGTCTCCACCGCCCTCACGAGTTTTCGAGGGGAGACAGTATCCTACTTAGGACTGCTTGAAGTACCTGCCCCCACGTCTGTGTAAATCTGAAACAGTGAACAACACCTGGGCACGGAAGGTTGGGGGGGCCTGAGTCCCTCGACGAGTGAAGTCTTCATATCCAAACGTGGGGTCCTCTACAAAGCATAGGATGTCTGGGTGTGGAGAGGGCTCCAGAATATCCGCTGAGGGCCACATCAGAAAGAGGGGACAGTGAGACTGAGCAGAGCACAGCAGGATCCCCGAATACAGCAGGGGCCACAGAGAGCCCCTCCCCACACTAAGTAGGAGGGTGTTAGCTCGAGCCACTGGAAGGAGGCAAGCGTCAAACCAGCCCCCTAGCCCCCCACAACAGTAATAGTGTCAGTTTTATAGAATGGCTCAGTCTGGGGAAGAAACTTGGCCCATCTACCTCACCCAAGCCCTGAAGCGCTAACAGACCAGGATTCAAAGGCAAGTCTGAACACAAGGCCGGTGCTCAGAACCTCTTGGAAGGGGAAGGCAAAGCGTGTGGAGGCATCTGCTCCCATCAGAAGTGTAAAGAGAGAGGCAGCAGCCCCTAGCATTGGCGCCTGTGAGCCTGTACCTGAGGGGGTCACCAGCAGGCTTTCCGTCTTCTCCAGCTCAAAACGGTTCTCCATTTCCTCCTGGGAAGCCCCCTCATCCCGCAGGAGGCTCTCCTGAAGCTGCCTCATGCGTTCCATCAGAGCTTCTACGTCACGGGCGGCTTCAAAGCCCTGTAGGAAGGACCCAGTAATTACCATCTACTCCCTCATGGCCCTCTGGGAGACTCCGCTCCGTTCCTCCACACCCCAGGCCACCACACCGGGCAGCTCACGTAGCTAGCCCGTGAATCTACACTCACGAAGCAGACCAGTGGCCTTGAACTCACAGAGCTCTGCCTGCCTCTGCCTCCCAGGTCCTGGGATTGTGGCAGTCCCTGTTTGGCTTTTAGTGCTGTTGCTGAGTGACCGTAGCAGGCTGGGGCGAGCACTGAGTTATAATCAAAGCCCAAATTTTGCATGGTCAACTGGGCAAAAAAAAAAATGTCAGATACATTGGCTCACAGGGACCGGAGAGTGAGGGTAATCATCTGAGTTTGAGGCTAGCCTGGGCCAGAGTTAATAGCCTGTCTTGAAATAACAAAGCAACCCCCAAAACATCCACAGACAACGACGAGAATCAGCTGCCGTGATGGCGCGTGCCTGTCGGAACCGCTTGTCTCCACAGTAAATTCCGGTGCATCCCGGGCTTATTATTCCAACATTCTAACCAAAAAACCCGGCTGACTCAATCCGAAGAGGCGAACACTGAAGTTTGGTCAAGCACCTGTGGCTCACAACCCACTGTAGCTAAGTCTTTATCCCCAGGAAACAGATAAGGAAACTGAGTTTGAAAGCCGAGCAAGTTTGCTGGACTCTCTCACTATGGAGGGAGAGACAGGGAAGCGGGTGGTGGTTTCCATTCCTAGAGCGGAGGCCAAATCGCTTTTCTCCCACACCAAGATGCAGGACCATGGCTTACCCCCGAGTTGTTCAATGGGTCTCTGCTTGGGGGGCTGCCTTGCTCACTGGGTGGCGAAGGTGCCTGTGAGGTAGGACTGCCCTCAGCATCTCCCTCAGGAAGTATCCCACAGCCAAACACAAAGGAGGCCAGACAGTGGCAGTGGGTAAGCAGGACCAGCGCTTGGATGAGCTCAGCCAGGGACCAGCTATGCTCTCCAGTCTTCAGCAAGGCCTGCAAAGCAGGGAGAAATAAACAAATCCGCTTAGTGGCTGCCCCAGCCCACCCCAGCCCACCCCAGCCCGCAGGCTTCCTTCCTCAGGGTCCTCCACTCTCTGCCTATCGTACCTGAATATGCTCCTTGGTGATAAGCCATGGCCGATGTGCCAGTAATTTGTTGATCTCGCTGAGCTTGCGGAGCTTTTCAGGGGCGCGATGGAGGCCCAGCAGCCACTCGGGGTCACCGCCGGTCTGCAGGAACTCAGTCATGTGGGAACCCACCAGGTAAGAACACTGGTGGCGGGCAGCAGCCTGTGGGGAAGGGCGGGGTCAAGGAGCCTGAGTTACCTTCCTTCCCTTCCGTGTCCCACTCTGGGAGACGCCCCACCACCACCTTGGCATCTAGGAGGCAGGAAAATCTATGTCCTAACTTCGGCTCTGCTACCAGCTTGTACCTCAGTTTCCCCATTTGCAAAGTATACACCTGAAGACGCCTTTCTTCAAAACCTGAAGTTCCCTGGGGTATAAAGCTAGACACTCCTCTACACCTAAAAAAAAAAAAAAAATCAGTGGAGCCAGGACAGACTCACCATGATGGCAATGTAGTGGCGCCAGGAGCTGGCCAGGGGCCCATCCGTGTGCAGCAGCAGGTAGTGGAGGCGCCAGAAGCTGCTAAGGTAGTCGGGGTGGAGGCCCATCACCACCGCCAGGTTGTCCACCCGCCCTGAAGACATCAGAGCCTCGAGCCCCAGGTGCTGCTCCAGGCTCTCAGCTCCTTCCCGAAGGATCTGCCAGGCAGAGAGAAGCGCGTGGGTTCCCTCCTGCCCCCATATGGACCAACCTCTTCTTTGTTTTATATACATATGGTTATATCACAGATATAATAGGAGACTGAATGCTACCAACCACACCGGAAAGAAACTGATTAAGTAAACGCTACTGGGCAGTCTACTACACTAGCGCTACCCAAGTCCGTCACATTACACTTCATGTAATACCTCATAGTAACTCAATTCTCAAGACAGCTAGGGAAGTACAGGTCAATTTCCCCTATATTTATTTCGTAATTAAACAGTTTTTTTTTTTTTTTCAATGCTGAGGATCAAACCTAGGGCCTCCGGGCTAGACAGATACCCTACTTATCCTTCCTCTGACCTTTTTTCTTATTTTATGTTCCTCTTTTTCTCTTCCTTTCTTTGAGACAAGGCTTCTCTGTGTAGCCCTGGCTGGCCTGGAACTCTGTAAACCAGGCTGGCCTCAAACTCACAGAAATCCACCTGGCTCTGCCTCCTGAGTGCTGGGACCGAAGGCGGGCACCACCACCACCACCACCACCACCACCACCACCACCACCACCACCACCACCACCACCACCGGCTTCCTTCTCTCTCTTATTTCTGAACTTAGGCAAAGAAGCTAAGATTGGTTGCTGGGACCCGGAAGAGTGTGGCTCCGTGGGAAAATGAGCGCTTAGCCTGCATGAGGCCCTGAGCTCCATCCTTGGCGATAAGAACTGAGTGCATAGTTTCTCTTGTCTTCGTAGAATTTCTATTCTACCATGGCAAATGCGGACAGGCACGGAGGTAAGAGGAAGTGCAGAAGAGTTCGAGTGTCCTCACTGTCTTTTCATGTAGAGCCTTTTAACCTTATTGACTTTTTTTTTAAATACAGGATCCCATACAGTTCGGGCTGGCCTCACACGTCTAACCCTCTCTTGCCTCTGCCTCCCAAGGGGTTGGATGGTAGGCCCGCTCCACCATGACCAGCTTATTGGAGCTAAGGGTTTAGCCCAGGGCTGTGTAGATGGTAGGTAAGCACTCCAGCGTCTGCAGCGTGATACAGCCCTCTTCCCCCTTTTCTTCCTCTTATTTACTTAGTTATTTTACTTATTTGTCTGCCTCTTTGTTGTGGATCTGGGTACCAAGCCCAGGGCCTTGTGCATGGGAAACGAGTGTGCTGTCACTGAGCTTCACCCCCAGCCCTGATTCATTCATCTAGCAGATAGCTACCCTACCCAATTATGAATCTCCTTGAGTGTCCGAACTTGTCCTGTGAGGTGAGTACTATTATTTTCCTCCATTAATAGATGAAAAAACCAGGTCTGCTTGAAACCACAGATCTGATAAACGACAGAAACAGGGTTCTAATCTAGATGAACTCCAAGGCCTCTTGTTTCTTTCCTTTCTTTTTTCTAAATAAAAGACAAATTATTTATAAGCAGAAAAAAATAAAATGCAAGAACACCGCGAGAGGTCAAAACTGCTGGGATACGTGCTGAAACCCCAGTGGGTTTGTCCCTCTTACATTACAAAGGAGATAAGTTCTGGTTTGGGAGCCTTGAGTTTGGCCATGTCACGCTATCATTTCATCTGTCTGAACCCATTCCTTGGCAGAAAATGAGGTTGAGAACAGCCCGGCTTCAAGAGCTTTTTAGAGAAATTAAATAAGTCAGGAGCAGGGAAAGAAAAGATCCTCGACTTTCCGTCTCCATGTCCTTCCCTCCTGGAGACTGAAGACCCTTAACCTTAACGCCCCCAATTCAAACTCACCTCCTCCACTGGGATGAAGGCGCTGGGCCCTCGAGGGCCTCGCCGCGCCTGGCCCTCCCGATGCTCCTGTGGGAAAACACATGGTGGTTATTTGGCAGAAGGGAGGACAAGGGAGGGCGGAGAGGACTTTCTGCGAGCTCTCTAGTCCCCCTTCTCCACCCCTAAATGACACTGAGTTTCTAAACTGCCTTCTTGGTATAGCCGGAATGGAGGAGCAGGGGGAACACTTAGACACATTTGATGCATAGCAAACAGGCAAGAGGAAAGAAAGCTCATCAAGGCTCAGGAACTCAGTCAGGACCCAGAAATCCAGCATGGCTGGGTGGGAGGGGCCGAGGAAGGAAATGACAGCTTTCTGCTGCCTGTCCCCAGAAGGCCCAGAGGACTGGTATAGTAGAAAGAATTCTTTATAGAGGGCAAAGACATGGCTCGGTGGGTAAACGTGAAGACCTAAATTCAACCTCTGGGCACCCACGTGCTAGAAAGAGACCAGACTCCTACAAGTTGTCCTTTGACCTCTAACACACAAGCTGTGATTTATGAACACACACATTTTTAAAAACAAGTGATTCGGACAGAAGTGGTAACGTATACCTTTGGTCCTAGCACCCAGGAGGCAGAGGCAGGTGGATCTCTGTGAGTTCAAGGCCCCCTGGTCTACAGAGTGAGTTCTAAGACAGACAGGGGCATGCAGTGAGACACTCTCTGGGGCTGAATGACCATTTCTCTCTCTCTCTCTCTCTCTCTCTCTCTCTCTCTCTCTCTCTCTCTCTGTCTCTCTCTCTCTGTCTCTCTCTCTCTCCTTCCATGCCGAGGATGGACCTAGGCAGCAGCATGCCTGGCATGCTGGGCACATTCACACCTTGAGCTGCACTCCTCAAGGCCTTGCAAACAGTCATTTGTTTACCCTTCTCTCCACAGCTTCTAGGCTCTCTCCACTCTCTGGGCCTCACCGTCTATTCCTGCCCGCACTGCCTGCCTTCTGCTAACCCAGTATCCACCCTGTAACCGATTTTCTCAAGTATGAAACTGATCCTTAAAACCCACCCTCCCTTACCAAAGCCTTCCAGATAAACGACTGGCTAAGCCCCACCCCTTCTGGGACGTGATAGCTCTCCTAGGTCTACCACCAGACCTTCCTTCTTACGTGACCCCGTAATTCCAGGTGTTTTTTGCTTCCACAAACACTGCCCACTGAGGGCCTCTTTTAAGTTGCTTTGTTCCCACACCACGTTTTGTGGAGAGCAGGGCCGGGTCATTCTGTGAATAAAAACAGAAAGCAGAGTGGCGTGGAGGTGTGGGGGGGGGGGACTCCAAGGAGGATGTGCAGGCTGGGGGTGGCAGCTACTCTGACTTCAGCTTCTTTGAGCTGGAGCTGTGTGCTCAATGGATACGAGGTGGGGGAGAGCATTCTATTCATTCACCTAGTTTCTGAATGTTGGCGTGGGGCTCTCCATACCACAAGCCTGGACACAAATGATCTAAATAACAGTTTTGCCTTCACTACAAAAGGCCGTCCCCCGAGCCCTTTCTCCTGGGAAAGATCCAGACTAGGACTGCAGATGTGTAAGGACTCCACACTATACCTGAGATCCTGTCTGCCTGTCTGTCTGTCTGTCTACCTATCATCTATGCTTTTCAAGATAGGGTTACTCTGTGTAGTCTTGCCTGTCCCTCTGTAGACCAGGCTGGCCTCATAGATCACTGCCTCTGTCCCTGAGCCATCTGGCTACTCTTTTTTTTTTTTTTTTTAAAGTGGCCAAAACTGTGCCATCACTGTCACCCTAAAGGGTTCTGTGGCAGTGGTGGCCCACACCTTTAATTCCAGCACTTAGGAGGCCGAAACAGATTACTGAGTTCAAGGCCAGCCTGGTCTACAGAATGAGTTCCAGGACAGACAGGGCTACACAGAGAAACATTGTCTCAAAAAACAAAAAAAATAAATAAAAATAAAAACAACAAAAAATAGTCCCCCGAGGGAGGTGACCTCTGGGGGCCTTCAAGATAACTAGAGAAAAAAAAAAAAAAAAAAAAGGAGCCTAGAGGCCTAGGTGTGCACACTGGAGGCCTAAGTGTGCACACTAGAGGCCTAGGTGTACAATACTAGTTTTGATGCTAATTCACTGTGTGGTTCAGGAAAGTTACTTAGGCTTTCTGGGTTCTGATTCCAGAGGGCAGAAGGAATAGGCTGGCTCCTTTCAACCACTACCTTTTCTTCTTTCCCCCTTCTCCCTCTCCTTCTTCTCCCGGCCTCCCCCCTCACCCCCCTCTGATACAGGGTATTTTTATGTAGCCCTGGCTGTCCTGGAGAACTCACTCTATAGACCAGGCTGGCCTTGAACTCAGAAATTCCCCCTGCCTCTGCCTCCCGAGTAGGCATGCTCACCAGCCACTCAAGCACTCCCTTTACAGCTCCCCCTCCTCCCTCACTTGAGAAAAAGCCCAACAGCTCTGTCTGGGAGATAAGAACTGCTGACTCCACAGACCGGCCTCCCTCTCTCCAGAGGACCTGAGGGCAGATAGAAAAAGCACGGTGGAGCCAGGCCAGACACCTGTAATACCATAACTAGGGAGAGGCTGAGGCAAGAGGAGTTTGAGACCAGCCTGGCTACACAGAGAGACGCTGCCTCAAAACAAATAAAACCATTGGAGAGGGAGGGGTTGAATATGCAAATATCAAAATTTTAAGACAAAAAAAAATTAAAATTAAAAAGAGAAAAAGAAACCACAGCAGCTCAAGCAGAGAACTAAGGGCCCTTAGCTGTGTGATGTGTGGGGGAAGGGACGGGGAACCGCCCTGGGATCCTCTGAGCCTAGAGCCAGCAAAGAAAGAAAATGATACCCCTAGGTTCTAACCCATCGGTATTTCCCAGCAAAATAAATAAAATAATAATGTAGTTTACAATTAAAGATAGGAGCTTGGAGGGCTGGGGCTGTAGCTCTTTTGCAGAGTGTTGCTATAGAGGATACTGAAATTTAGCTCAAGTAGTCATACATAGCCTGTACAAGACTTAGAGAGAGCGCGCGCGCGCGCGCGCGCGCGCACACACACACACACACACACACACACACACACACATTTTTTGATAGTCCCACCAGTCAGCTCTTCAAGCCTCAGTTTGCTCCTGGAATAAGGGAATTTTCATGAGGATTTAACAGGACTATGCCACAGTTTACCTCAGCACCTCTACTAGGGAGAACTCTTAATAAAAGTCCCCTGTCATTAACTTTGTTGTTTTTTTTTTTTTTCTTTTTTTTTCCGAGCTGGTTCGTTGTTATTTTAAACAAGGGCTTCTCTGCCCTAGCGGTCCATTAGCATCCTTTTGTGAAGCTTTTTTTTTTTAATTACTGTAACCAAAGTCCCACCACCTCCAGCGATCCACACAGAGAGGAAGTGGGGGTGGGGCGGGGAGGGCGACGTTGGTACCGTTTATTTACTGCTCACTCAGGTACAGAGCCCAGAGCTGAGTGCTTCCCAGGTAGAAGCAGAATCTGTTCATTTGATGATTTTTTTCCTGATGTATTTTACAGGCAGCGTGAATACAACAGGGCAAAGGCAACGTCCCAGCCAGCCTTCATATGATTTTAGGCATCAGGGAGCAAGTTGACAAATGATGAACAGGCTTTCCAATCAGAAGAGAGGGAGAGACAGAACTGAGTAATGGAGTTGGGAGAGTGTACGGTATTTTAGTTTAAGAGGACAGGAAAACTACTGGAGAGGTAGGTGACCTTTGAGTTGGTTGAGAAGGCAGTGGAGGACCTGTGAAAATAGAAGGGACCAGGGGACACTAGAGAGTTCTGAATCCGAGTCTAGGGACTGAAATTCATGGCTCTGATATCCCGAATGCTCCCCTACCCTTCTGGGCAAGTCCATGGGAAGCTGGAGGAGCCGGGCCTCACTGGCAAGAGGAGACATCAATAAGCCAGCCCTCCTCCCATTCCCTGGGATAGACAAGCAATGGTAATGTTGAGTTATTATATGAGTAGGTATTCCCTTGTTCCACTGGCGTATGCTCTGATGTCCATGATCTAGACTAGACGGTAGAAGCCACAACTAAGGCTCCACAGTAAGAAATAAGGTTCTGAGGGCTCCACGTCACTTCTGGTTACTCAGCTAGAAAGGAAGTAAGACAGATGAATACAGTCCAGGTTCCTTCAAACATGGAAGCCATTCCTCATTCTCAACAACCAAGGCTTCTTCTGAACCTGCAACCAGGGTTTGCCAAGGTGAGAAGTCTCACCTCTGCTCACAACCTTAGGAATTCAGAAAGCCCTTCACAGCACCTTCCTCAGGAACTCAGGCCTTGAGGGCGCACACTGGGTCTAGTTTCCAGTCCTTATTCCTATGTCTACTACACTAGGACCAATAGAACTTTAGGGACTGGAGTGATGGTTTAGTGCCAAGGACCATTTGCTGCTCTTACAGAGGACCCAAGTTCAGTTCCCAGCACCCACGTGGCTCACTTCAGCTCCAGAGGATGGATCCAACCTCTTCTGGCCTCTGTGGGCACCTGCACACATGCGTGCACACACAATTAAAAACAAACAAATTAAAAAATAAGAGTACAGGGTTGGGGATTTAGCTCAGTGGTAGAGCACTTGCCTAGAAAGCGCAAGGCCCTGGGTTCGGTCCTCAGCTCCGGGGGCAAAAAAAAAAAAAAGAGTACAAATATAGGGCTGGAGAGATGGCTCAGTGGTTAAGAGCACTGACTGCTCTTGCAGAGGTCCCAAGTTCAAATCCCAGCAACCACAAGGTGGCTCACAACCATCTGTAATGGGATCTGATGCTCTCTTCTGGTGTGTCTGAAGACAGCTACAGTGTACTTACATATAATAAATAAATCTTTTTTTAAAAAAAGCACAAATATAATTTTCTATATATGGGGAACATTTGGTATCTGCACTGTCTAATACACATGGTGGTCCAGAGCCATTCTTCACCCTAAGTGGTTTAAAATATATCTACAGCAAGGCAAGTTGACTTTTGGCTTAACTAAACTTGAATTTCTGTTAACTAGTTGGTTTTCTAAGATGAAGTGTCATTACATAGCCCAGTCAGCATTGAAACTTTCAATCTACCTCTGCCTCGGTACCACTCTGGTTCTAAATTTTCTTTTGTTGTTTTTGAGACAAGGTCTCCATTTGTAGCACAGGCAACTGTGGAACTCATCTCCCACCCCCCAACCTTGAATTTATGACAGAACTCCTAATTTAGTCTCCTCCACGCTGACTACTGATGTGTGCTATCAAGGCCTGGAGTTACCAGCTCTAAATTCTGTCAGGTGTGACTAGGGGGTGGTCGCCATGTTGAAGAGCACAGGTTCTGCACACCTGATGATGGTATGATTCCAACAGAGGAGACAAAGACAGGGAAACCCTGACTGGGCAAGTCACCTGCTCATGTCAAGTAAAAGAAAGCAGCAGCAATGGCTGGTCCCCATTTCCAACATTTGGCACCAGCAACAATAAAGTCAGACAGTCCTCTGGGAGGGCTTTCTAGGTCTTAGCACATCAGAAAGGGACTAATGAATGAATGGCCTTGAAGCCTAGTGCCTGGCAACTCATTCAAATGCTTTCTAGACTAACTTTCCTGTTAAATCCTATTTACATCCTATTCACATCTGTTTGATGGTTATAGGGAACAAATGAAATGTCTGAAAATTAAGCACTGACTAACAAGTAATAATTTGAACTCAAACTGAGTTCTTTCCACTCCACTATAAGAGTTTCTGGAAATGGCACCAGACCTAGAGGCTTAAACCCAGCATGGACAGACTTCCCAGAGTGCTGTTCACCCGCCGCACTGGTCCCTCGGAGTAGCCCAGTCTGTGCTCTTGTTCTCTGGAGTCTGCCTGTCCCCAGACTCACCTACGGACACCTGCTAAGTCACACTGCCAGCTGCAGGGCCTGCCCTACCTATCAGCTGGATCCAGACAGGAGTCTGGATTTACACCTGAGGAGAGGACAAACAAGCAAGTCTCAGACTTCCAGCCAGTCTTGAGGGGGCAGGGAGTGGCAGCCAGCTGCGCCCCCCCCCCAAGTTCTTTACATATTTGGTCTCATAGGCACCCAGGCACCTTAATTCCTCTCAACTACCCTGAGGGAGACAGAACTTCTTGTTCCCCCTTTAAAGACAAGGGAGTGACCAAAGCTCAGAGTGGTCCCCTTCTGGCCTGGCACAGGTCATATGGGGTTTCAAAGCCTCAATGGCTGACAAGAGCAGTTAACCACTTCGTTGTAAAGAACAGTGAGCTCCGTAGGGTGTTACTAACTAGTCCCAGAAACAGAGGTAGGCAGAAAGAAAGGCCTAGCTTATGGAACTAGCTTACAACGAAGAAGGCACTAGAAACAGTATTCAAAGGGACTCATCTGGTGGAGAAAGAAAAGCTTTTCTGAGGAAGTGACATTTGGGGAAGTTATTCTAGAACCCAACATAGCTTTGAAAACATACTGCCCAAGACAAGAGCTAGACTCTTGGAACTTTCTGGAGCCAGGCATATCTGAAGGCCTTGACCGTCTGAAATAAGGTCTGAAACAGTAGTGAGGACTACTCATCTGGCCCTCAAGCCTTGAGGGCTAGAGTCTGCAAGATGGATACCCTATCCTCTCAGGATCCCACTTATAGCAGACACCTTCAAGGTCATCTTCTCTTGAGGGAGTAGAAGATGTAGAAATGTTGCAAACATTATCCGCTTCCCCCAATACTGCAATGTGACTTTCTTAAGTCCAGTGTGTCGGAGGAAACCTGTAATCCCAACACTCAGGAGACTGAGGCAGGAAGGTAGTCATAAGGTCAAGGCCAGACTTAACTACAGAGTGAGACCGGGTCTCAAAGGGGATGGGGCTTCCTCTAAGGACTCTACCCAAGATCTACCCAGGATCCTACCCAGACCACCAAAGATTTTCTTCCCTTCAGGCAAGGTGGGGAGAGAGCTGTGCCAGGCTCTCCTCCTCCCACAGTAGAGAAGAGACTCAGGAAGTCCCTTGAGAGGCACTGGGGGTGGGGAGAGATGCTGGCTAAGCCAGTCTTCCAGAAGCTAGCATTTTAAATACAAGGACAGTTCTCTACAATAAATATGTCCCAGGCACTCTGCTTCAAGCACTTGCTTGTATTTTAATTTGTCCAACAATCTCTCAGAGATACTATCAAAATATCCTGTAAGAGACTGCAATCAAAAGAGATGGCTTGGCTGAGATAAGCCAGTGAGAAAGTGCAGAGTGGTAGGACTGGAATCCCGCCCTCACCTACCTCAGTGCCCCAGTGCTCTAACAAAAACAACATTGTTCACAAGGCAGACAAAAGTTATCAGCAAAGAGGCAGAAGCCAGGCCTCCTTTCTGCATACAGATTCCTAAACCATATGAAGAAGCAGCAGACCGACAGCTGGATGCAGAACCCTCCAGAAATGCCATTTCCTTACTCTACCCATTCCCAGCCGCGGCAATAGACCTTCCACACTGCTCTCAGCTTAGAACCTCAAAAGGGAACAGCATCTTCGGCAGTGCCAAGCATTCTCCAAAGATCCTAGTCACACAAGGCCAAAGAATGAGGAGCTAAGTGAAAAGAAACCTCTCTCGGCCCCATTCGGGCCTCAGTTTTCTCATTCTGTAAAATGGGGCTAAAGTACCGTTTGTATTTGCTGTCTTTGTCAGACAAGACCTATATCCTGGCTTCTAGAAGGTGCTCCATAAATGATAGACTATGTCCACTGTCGAAGCTGCTGGGAGGTAGACGGGGGCTTTATACTAGCATGATACCTTGCTTCCCTGCTAAGTCGCTCAACGCTCTGAGGAGACAGCGAAACGAACTTTGAGGACCCCCAGAACAATTTAATAGGGAGCAGCCTGTAGGGACCAAGGGTTATCCGCTTTCTCCCCCAGCTCTCTCTGGCTGCTGCGCCGAGATCAGGCGGCCAGCCAGCCCCATAAAGTACTCGGACCAGTTTCCAGATCGGGGGTGCAGGTGAGGACTGGGGAAGGGGGATCGACCTTCGCTGGCCAGTCCCAGGGGTTTTATTCCCTTCGCTGTGCGGCAGGGCCAGAAACCGATCCTAGAAAGAGCTCCCTGCCCGCCTGCCCCCACCGAGAGGAAGGGAATCGGCGGAAGGGGGCGGGGAGGAGGAGTGGTCGGGTCTCTCCGGCCGGGATTTGCCTGGACTTGAAGACGATTGCTCTACCAGAGCACAAACCCAAAGAGCCACGAGAAGGCGTCCCCTCTCATTGGCCAGGAGTCCGAAGGAGCCAAGGAGGGCTCCGCGGCCCCCTCCCTCCTAGGGAGGTGAGGGGGAAGAGAGAGCGAGGGCAGTGGGAGGGGAAGGGAGGGAAAGCGGAGGCTGCAGTTGATGCAACCCTAGCCCTAGCTTACGTGCTCTCAGACCCTTGAGCCCGGGGGGCGCACCAGACTTAGCCCGGGTCAACCCGAAGCTCGTCTGTGGCTGGAAGAGAGCGGCTTCGCCCGGTTGTTGCTTACCTCTCGGGTCCCGGGGCCGGCCACACCGCCCCTGGTGAACGGCAGGTAGCCCTTGATCTCCGCATGGCACTCGGAGTCCGCTACGATCATGGTGTGCGCCTGGACCGGGCCACGGCTCGTCAGCGCCCGGGGCACCCGTGGGGGTCTGAGGCGGGCGCGCAAAGGAGGCCCGGACTAGGGGTCGCCGGGGAAGCTCGAGATCCCCGGGGTATCTCTCCGAATGAGGAGAACCGGCGATACCGCGCTGAACACTCCTTCCAGCCCAGCTTGGAAAACTGCGGCCGGCCTTGGAGGCCTGAGATTGGCCGCGGCGCAGAGGTTTTCACGGCCCGGAGTGCCTCGGAAGTCCGCAGTGGCCAGCGCTGCTCGCAAAGCCGGCGCTCCTCACCATCCCCACCACGGAACTGCCAGCGCTCGCCCGGCTCTGTCAGCCCGCTGCGGTCCCAGGGGGAGGGCGGGGACACAAAAGTCCCACGGAGCAGCCAATCAGATGCCTGTTTCCCGGGGAGGCGGAGCCGACACCTCCCTCCCGAGCCAACCGTCCCTCCAATCAGCTTCGACAGGACCTGGGAACTCTGGGAGCTGTAGTTGGCCTCGCACAGATGCTGCAAACTTTTGCAAGCAGGGGTTACTTAGTCAGATCTCTGGCAATACCAGATGAGAGTGACAGCCCAGGGAGTCATTAGGACTGCGTGATGAAACGGGACTTCACGGGGCTGGGCCAGACAGCCAGGTGTGAAATCCCTTCTGAGTAAGTTCTTCAGTTTTCCAGTTCCTGGAGGGACTGGTTAGGGCTGCAGAGAGTTCCACATCCAGTTGTTCTAATTATAGACCAAAACCCGCATATTTGAAGGCCAAGAGCCACCACCCTGTCCCCTCAGGCCTCGAGAGATCTGCACCCTCAGAAACACTAGGCCAAGGAAATCACCTTATTTGTGGAGTCTCTGGAAAGGGCCTCATTGAAATACCCTTGGTAATCTCAAACTTAATCGCAATCCTCGTTGCTACAATTTCCCCTCTTCTGTTCTGCCTTGGGTGCCTTCGCTGCAGTCTTCCACCCTCCTGCCGCTCCTGGAAACTTTGTAACTTAGGTGTTTGGCTTGGTCTATTTCTCTCTTCTCCCTCTGGCCACTCCTCTCTGACTCCTCTTTTTCCATCCACTCCCTAAACGTGGGTGCTCTTCTGGTTTCTGTTTTTATCCCTCTTTTCTTTTTCTAGACATGCACCCTCATGACTTCTCAGTTCTCATCTCTTCCAGTCAGCCCCTCAGCTCTTTAAACCTGATTCACCCATCCACTTCTAGCAATCTCCTTCACTGTTTTTCTTGAGGCCTCTTCTTTAAGTTTCTCTTTATTCTAGTCAAGGAGTCCTGGACAGGGCTGGAGCCGACTAATCTTCTCAGTTCCTGCCTGAAATAGTCTTGAGTTTAGGCTTATGATACCAAAGATGATCTTCTGACTTGGTCTAATGCCTTCCAAAGGGAAGGGAGTTCACCCGCACTCTCCTGAGCTTCCTAAAGTCTTGGGCTGGGCCTTTCTCTCTGGATTTTAATACTTTCCATGATGTACCTTGTGTGGTTGTTTGCTGTATGTTTGTCTTATCTGAAAGTTTTTTACTACAAATTTGTTGACCGCAGTATCTACATTTAGGCTTTTTTTTTTCTTTTTTCTACCTTATGCCACCTGGCAGTTTGTTTCTAGTAATGTACCCTTGGTCACTGACTGTCCCTTTGGGTTAATTCTCTACTAAACAGTTCTATATCAGATGCAGCTTTCTCCTTAAACAACATAGACTCTCAGTCTAGTGGTGGTGCACACCTTTAATCCCTATACCCAGAAAGCAGAGGCAGGTGGAGTCCTGAGTTCGAGGCTAGACTGGTCTATAAAGTGAGTGCCAGGATAGCCAGGTCTACACAGAGAAACCCTGTCTCAAAAACCAAAACAAGGGCTGGAGAGATGGCTCAGCGGTTAAGAGCACCCGACTGCTCTTCCAGAGGTCATGAGTTCAATTCCCAGCAACCACATGGTGGCTCACAACCATCTGTAAAGAGATCCGATGCCCTCTTCTGGTGTATCTGAAGATAGCTACAGTGTACTTATATATAATAAATAAAATAAATCTTTAAAAAAAAAAAACCAAAACAAACCAACCAAACATACAAAGGCATATACTCTGTGGGATGAAGAATATTACAGTGTCCACTTAGGACCCAAAGGCCTTGGGTTCTATTCCCAAAGACACACACACACACACACACACACACACACACACACACACACACACACACAGAAATAACTATAATCTCAGTAGACAGGATAAAAACTTTTCTCAGTAGTATTTTATCAGCTACCGGATAAAGTGAAACCTCTAGGTGGCTCCTCAAGGCCTGCCAAGATAGGTTTCAAGCTACATCTTCAGTCTTATCTGTCACACCCATGATCCTTCAACTTTTTGATACTCCTCTGCGAGTTCTACTCCTCGAAGCGACAGGGAGCATTCAGAGCCTTCATCCTGTTGGTGGCCTGAAGGAAGCCTTCAAGATGCCGCTTACTCCCAAAGCTGCCTCTGTCATCCCTGCTGAAAGTCATCTTGCCTCTGTTCCTCAACACCTTTAACCTCCTCCCGGCCCTGTTTACCAATCGCGAGTAGCTTTGTTGCCGTGTTTACAACTCTCACCCCTTCCTTCCAGTTAACGGACTTTAATACCAGCCACTGGCATGAGGTGAACACACTCCGGTAAAACCGACTGTCAACGGCGCAGCATCTTCTGACTGCATGAAGCTGGGGGAAACGTCAGTTAAAGCAGTAAGGACGTCTATCTCTGGATCGCTCCCTCGTTGGCATGGGGTATTAGACTTTTGTTTTCAGTCCTGGGATTGAATCAGGGTCTTGTACATGCTACAAAGTGCTCCCTTGGGCTACTCCTCCATCTCTCCAGGACATATTTTTGAATGACAGTGAGTTATTGTCTTCATAAGAATAATCGTTTAGCCAGGTACTGGTGATATATGTCTTTAATCCCAGCACTCAGGAGCCTGGGGCAGGTGGATCTCTGTAAGTTCAGCCTGGACTACAGAACGAACTCCATGACAGCCAAAGCTATATAGAGAAATCCTGTCCTGAAAGACTAAAAACGGGTTAGGGATTTAGCTCAGTGGTAGAGGTAGAGCGCTTGCCTAGCAAGCACAAAGGCCCTGGTTCGGTCCCCAGCTCCGGAAAAAAAAAAAAAAAAAAAAAAAAAAAAAAAAAAAAAAAAAAGACTAAAAACAAAGAATGAAAAACCAAGAAAAAAAATAGACTTTCTGATCTTTAGAGATAAAACTATAGGCTCCATTTATAAGGCAAATAATTTCTGTGGAGGAAAATCAGAAGACACTAATGCTAGATCTTTTGTGACCTAGCATCTAAAGAATCAGAGCAGAGGAGACATACTTTTTAACAGTATTCAGCTCTACTAATGAGAGTCCCGGATCCACCCATGATCCCATTATAACTCTCACCACAACCTCCTCAAGTAAGCCTTATGTCCCCATTTGATGGATGACAAAACTGAAGCTCTCGAGAGGCGTGCCGGCCACGGTCAGGTGGCTTAGTAATGTGCAACGTGTTCAGAGGCAGTATGACTCCATAGCAGAAACTCAGCCCCGCCAGTGAGGAGAGAAGTACGTGAATATCTAAGAGGCAGGCTGGCACTTGTAATCGGCGCCTAAGCCAGATCTATTAATTAGGAGACATAACTGTAAAGTTGCCTAGAATGGGTGTGTCAGCGCGGTTCTGTGGCAGGGCCTCTCTGGGAAGCTCAGTGACCATTTGACAATGACTAGGGCAGCTGAGGAAGAGTAACGGTGGGGAGGGAGGGAATTGCTGGCTGTGCTCAGAGAAGTCTGCTCCTTCCCTCCCCCTCTCATTCAGTAAACAGCTCTGACCATGTAGTGCGTGCTAGTTGCTAGGCCAGGTGGTAGAAATCCAGCAGGGAAGCTGCCAGCCGGGTGAGGGATGGGGAGGTGTGCTAGACACTGGTTGGACGCATCCCTCCCCTCCCCCGTGCCTTGCATATTTTGGTCAGGCAAGGTCTCCTTCTTCCTCCTGTTGCCATACTCTCTGGACTCTTGCATCAGCCGTGCTAAGGCCACTGATTGGCCAAAGCTGTTTTGAGTCCTCAATCATATTGAAGTCCTGGAGAAGACGTTTCTAGATCAGATCTGAAAGGCTTTTGAGACTTCTTCAATTTCAGACCCTGTCAGACTATGAACCTAACGGGATTCTCATCTTTTTTTTTTTTTTTTTTTCAGAATTAATTTCATGGCATCAGAATCTTGGGCCGTTTTATTATAATGGCCTTGCAATGTAACCATTCCAGGCACTAAGGTTTATCATTCCTTGTTTTGTTTTGTTTTGTTTTTCTTTGAATTTTTATTGTTTTTCAGCTCCAGTCTCCAACTGCAGAACACAAGTTTCTGCCCAGGGAAATCTTGTATGGAAGAAGCTTCTCTCGGTTCGATTGGTTTGACAAATCCAAAGGAGATACTCCACACACCCACCAAAAGCTTACTCATACATTCACTTACTCATTAAGCAGGTATTGTGTGAGGTCCTGAACAAGGGTCAACCCTGACCTCGCCTCTTTGAGTTATCACAGACCCTCAAAAACAGAGTCCGCTACGATCCTAACAGCGACTCAATCGTTTGTTTTTGTCTCTAGTCACCAAATTAAGCCCCGTCCTTTCCCAACCCTGTTTTCTTACCTAAAAAGCGAGGAAGTTTGGAAGGAGAGCTCTCTCCGGTCGATGTGCAGAGAGAACTAGTGTGTTTGTCCTGATAAAGTCATTTCCCTCGACTGCACATTTTGAGTAGAAAACGTCAAGTTTGGAAAAGCTCACCTTTATTAGTAAAATATGAAAGCTAATCTATTCTGGGCGCTTTCGGGGCAATTAGCTGGATTTTTCTAGTTTGATCATTTGAGCAAGCCCGCAGCGCCCCCTGCAGGTCAGATCTTGCTATAGTTCAGTCCCGGTGGAGTGAAAAAAGGCTTCCAGGGCCGCTCCAAATGATTCTGTACAGACGACTGTCAGGCCCCATATCATGGCGTCGAGGTCTTACTAAGAAGACAGGCGATGGCTAAATAAATATCGCGTGGCTGCTGAAGAGTCTAGCAAAAAGTAAGCTTTTGTAAAACTTCACAGCCTAAGTATTTCTCCCAAAGCTTTGGCTTAACCTCCCATCCCAGAGGAAGAAAGCCTCTGCCCCAGACAGAAGGAATTCGCTAAAAACCCTCGGAAATCTGTCTGCGGCATGGAGACCAGATCTTAAGGTCCAACCAACCGATACTTTAACAGGCTGATCCAGTGGCTTGATTTTTAAAAAAAAATGTTTGCTGTGGTGTCCTCTTTCTCCTACTCCACTCCAACGGGCCCTACTACCTAGCAAGATGGGCAGAAGGGGGAAAGGGTGGATGCAGTCCTAGTTTTTTAAACCGTGTGAAATCAGAACATCATTTGTCTCTGCCCCTGTTTCCTGCTATGCCAAAGAAGGGCTGTTGTGAGGGCGAAAGCTAACGCAGAAGAACTCTTCAACAGGGCAGCCGGGGTTGTTATTTATATTGCTGTTTTCCCCAAAGTCTCCTGGACAAAAACTGCATCACTTTTTTTTTTTCCCGGTGCTCAGCAACAGGCTCTTCTTACGTAAATCGCGGCGGCCAATGAGCAGCAAGGTGGGCGGGGGTTTTATAATAAGCCAATAGGAGCCCTCAGCGACGCTCCGGATAGGACCAGGCATGTTTCCAGGCTGACAAGGCAAGACTCTCCGAGGCTGTTGAGGGGACCCAAAGGTCTTTAAAATCTTCTTGCTCTGCCTATCAACCCGGCTCTGATTGGTGTAGAACGTTGGTGTAAAACGTAGCGCCTGCCTCTCCTCCGCCCTCCCTGAGCAGGAAGGGAGCAGGTAGCTCAAGGCTGGCCTTCCCACCCCCCACCCTTTTTTGTTTTAATATTTGAGACTGGGTCTCCTGTACACCAGGCCCGGAACTCAAATTCGGAACTTAAATTCGTTATGTATGGTGAGGTATCATAACTTTATGATTCCCTTGCTTCAGCTTCCCAAGTATCTGGGATTGCAAGTCTGTGTTGCCTTCCCTGGTGTTTTAAATCTCTACACACTTTTTTTTTAAAAATCCATTTACATACTTAAGTGCTTCAATGTGTTACATTTTTAATATTAAAGAGACCCTTAAGCCGGGCATGATGACGGTTGTTCAAGGCCACACTGGGCTATGTAGTGATTTATTTCGATAACTCAGTAAGTGCCAGTCTCAAAAAAAAAAAAAAAAAAAGTGAATGAGAAACCTGTTGTTCAAAGACCAGAAAGGAACAACTATTGAGTTTCCCACTTTAGGCCCCTGAGTAGCTGGCTTTGCAGACCTAGCTGTATGATCTTTGTAGTTTTTACTTCTTATTTGTACTGTCTTTGTCAGCTCTTACATAATGCAGGGTCTCTTGTAGCTCAGGCTTCTTTCGGCCTTTTGTAGCCTAGAGGATGACCTTGACCTTCTGGTGATCGAGCCTCCCTAATCTGGAATGCTTAGATTATACACCTGTGCCATGACCATTGTGGGCTCTTCAACTTTTAATTTTTTTTTCAAGATTTATTTATTTTTATTTATATGAGTACACTGCAGCTGTCATCAGACACACCAGAAGAGGGCATCGGATCCCATTACAGATGGTTGTGAGCCACCATGTGGTTGCTGGGAATTGAACTCAGGACCTCTGCAAGAGTAGTCAGTGCTCTTAACCGCTGAGCCATCTCTCCAGCCCAACTTTTAATTCTTTTTTTTTTTTTTTTTTTTTTTTTTGGTTCTTTTTTTTTTTCAGAGCTGGGGACTGAACCCAGGGCCTTGCGTTTGCTAGGCAAGCGCTCTACCACTGAGCTAAATCCCCAGCCCCAACTTTTTTTTTTTTTTTTTTTTTTTTTTTTTTTTCGGAGCTGGGGACCGAACCCAGGGCCTTGCGCTTGCTAGGCAAGTGCTCTACCACTGAGCTAAATCCCCAACCCCCAACTTTTAATTCTTTACAGAAAATAAGTTGTTTATCTGTACATGCCTGTATATATAAGTATGTGCACTGCACATGCACCAGGTGCCTTCAGAGGCCTAGGCTACACGAGACCTTAACAAAAAAAAAGCATTTGAGAGATTTCACCGAAAATCCCCTAGGTATGATTTCTCTTGCGACACTGAGGTCACCAGCCGGTAACTAGACTTGTCTTTTCCTGCTTTCAGGAATCCTGATGCACACAGACCGTTTAACTTATCCACATTATCTCTAGGAATCCAAGTCCAAAACCTTCCATTCCTCAACATAGCTGAGCCCGGGAGGCGCATGCCCAAAAATCCAGCTCCTGGGGAGGCAGAGGCAGGCAGATCATAGGTCCAAAGGCCGGTTGGAGAGTTTAGTGAGACCCAGTTCCAAAATGAAAAGTAAAGGAGGGGGTCCGGAGAGATGGCTCAGCAGTTAAGAGCACCCAGACAGTGTCTCAGTCACTGGCAGCTGTAATTCCAGAGGATACAATGTTCTACTTCCTCCCACTTCTGCAAGTACTTATTGGCCACATACCTTTGCTCAGGGTCAAGGTGTAAGGCAACGACAGGAGTTTCTCGTTCACTTGACCAACTTTTTTTCTCTCTCTCCTTTATGTAGTAAAGTAATCATTAACTTCTCCCTCCCACTTAAGAGACAAGGTCTACTTTTTGTGCAGCTGGCATTAAAAACATGGGCTCAAGTCTGGTGTGGTGGCTCGGGCCTTAATCCCCAGCACCCAGGAGGCAGAGCTAGGTGGGTCTTGGAGTTTGAGGCCAGCCTGGTCTATAGAGTGAGTTCCAGTATGGCCAGTGAAACATCAAGAAACTGTCCCAAAAAAACAAAATAAATGAAACAAACAAGAAAAAGAAAGGAAAGGAAAAGGAAAGGAAAGGAGAGGTTGGAGCAGTGGCTCAGGGGTTAAGAACACTGATTGTTCTTCCAGAGCTCCTGGAATTGAAGTTACAGTTGTAAGTCACCATGCAGATACTGGGAACTGAATCCATGTCCTCTGTAGGAGTAGTAAGTGTCTTAATCACTGAGCCAACTGTCTAGCCCTTGGATTAAAAAAAAATAAATGTTTATGTGTATTAATGTTTTACCTTTATGTTCGTGTATACACAACTTGTGGAAGCCAGAAGAGGGTATCAATCCTCTGGGACTTACAACATGTGATTGTTAGCTGCCCTATGGTGCTGTGAATCGATCCCAGGTCCTCTGGAAAAGCAACAAATGCTCTTAACTATTGGGCCATCTCTCCAGCTTCTTGTTTGTGTTTTTATTTATTTATTTATTTATTCATTTATTATATATAAGTACACTGTAGCTGTCTTCAGATACACCAGAAGAGGGAATCGGATCTGTTTACAGATGGTTGTAAGCCACCATGTGGTTGCTGGGAATTGAACTCAGGAACTCTGGAAGAGCAGTCAGTGCTCTTAACCGCTGAGCCATCTCTCCAGCCCCCTTCTTGTTTGTTTTAAAGATTTATTTATGGGCTGGAGAGATGGCTCAGCGGTTAAGCACCCGACTCTTCTTCCAGGAGTCATGAGATTCAATTTTTGGTGTCACAACCATCTGTGGCAAGATCCGATGCCCTCTTCTGTGTATCTGAGAGACAGCTACAGTGTACTTATATATAATAAATGAATAAATAAATCTTAAAAAAAAAAAAAAAAAGAAACAAAGTTTAAAAAAAAAAAAAGATTTATTTATTTTACATATGTGAGCACACTGTCACTGTCCTTAGACACACCAGAAGAGGGCGTCAGATCCCCTTGCAGATGGTTGTGAGCCACCATGTGGTTGCTGGGATTTGAACTCAGGACCTCTGGAAGAGCAGTCAGTGCTCCTAACCACTGAGCCATCTTCAGCCCCTCATCTTTTTCAAGATAATGTCAGGTAGCCCAAGTTGGCTTCAAACTGCCTATATACCGAGACTGACCTTTCTACCTTTCCCTTTTGAATGTTAAAATTACCAGCTGTACCCAATTTTTAAAATAAGAGCTAGATCTGGTAGTACATGCCTGGAAATTCCAGCATATTGGAGGGTGAGCTAGGAGAATCCTGAGTTCAAGACCAGCCTAGGCTATGTAGCCTTTATTATATATATGGGGGGGGGGTTGTGTATTTTATTTTTTTTTAAAGAAAGTGAGAATGAAGCCAGACATGGTGGCACACACCTTTAACCCCAGCACTCAGGAGGCAGAGACAGGCAGATCTCTAAGTTTGAGGCCAGCCTGGTCTACAGAATGAGGTTCAGTACAGTCAGGTCTACACAGAGAAAAACCAAAACAAACAAACAAACAAACAAACAAAAACAAAGAAAAGTGAGAATAAACACACTTGGTATGGTGACACAGGTCTACAATCCCAGTGCTGAGGAGGTAGGCTACACGATAAATTTGAGGCCAGCCTGGGCCTTATCTGAAACAAAATAAACTCAATAACAAAGCGGGGCAGGGGGCTGGAGAGATGGCTCAGTGGTTAAGAGCATTGACTGCTTTTCCAATAAGCCCCAAGTTCAAATCCCAGCAACCGCATGAACAACCATCTGTAGTGGATCTGATGCCCTCTTCTGGTGTGTCTGAAGACAGGGAGAGTATATTCATATACATTAAATAAATAGACTTAAAAAAAAAAAGAGAAAGGGAAGAGAGGGAGGGGCGGGGAGACTAAAAGAGAGAGAAAAATATATATTCGCCCTTGGGAGCAGAGGCAGGATTGGTACAAATTTGAAGCAGACCGTCCTGATTTGCATACAAAACAGCAAGAAAACAAAACAACAGGGGGTGGGGAAGGGGGTAAGATATGTGTTCCCACGAGTTCTTTCGTTTGACTGCTCCCGATATAGGTAGATCCCCGAGAGTAGGGTACAGGTGGCTCAGGCATTCCGCCGCTGTCATTCTAATAAAGGGAGGAAAGAAAGGCTTTCGGGAGGACAGGAAGAAGGAAAGGACTGAGGATGGGGACACAGAGATTAAGCATGCATGTGGTCAGGTTAGCCAGTGGAAGGTGGTAGGCCCTAGCCTGCTACCCCACCGCAGTGTCGCTACCCTGCCACAGTGTTCCCTCCATTTGCACTGGGGGAACGGTTATCAATCTCCGGAAGCCCGTTTGCTTTTTCAGAGCAGCTTCTTTAAGTATGGTTCCATTGAGCCGCACCCCTCTTTTTCACCCTTCTATCTTTTCCATCATCCTGTCCCTCTGAGCCCCAGATCTGGGTGCAGGGCCTCGCCTCTCCTCCAGCATCCCACACACACTGCTGTTGGAGCACTGCCCACATTTTTGTCTAATCCTTTTTAACCAGGTATCTTTCCCAGTAGGCCGTGGATTCCCTGTCGCTATTTTGTAGCTGGATCTCCAAGGGAACATTGTGTGCCCAGCAGATACTAAATACCAAAAGTAACTTTGCTGGACCAAAGTTTAAAGAAAATAAAACTGATATGTACCGCGGTACAGCGCTAAGCAAGCCCACAGAAAGCTTTGGGTCCAGGCCCCAGGATTGCATAAAACCCAGTGTGCTAGAGGAACACACCCACGCACTCTCACGGTTGGGCTCGGTGGGAAGGGCATTTGCTGTGTAAGCTGCAGGACCTCACTTTAGATCGTAGCACCCACATAAAAATTGGGCGTGGCTGTGCGCCTGTTAACTGGAGCATGGCTGGGAGGAGGGAGGAGATGGGAAGATTGCTAAGATTGCTGGCTGCTGTGTTTTTGAGAACTCTTTCCCTGGACACACATAAACACCTACCTCCTCCTTATCAGCACTGATATCAACCAAAGCCGGATTTCGCTATAAGTCCAGCTTGGGAAACCAATTTGTTTGTTAAGCCTGTTTAGAATATGATTGGCCTGGGTTGGAGAGAAGGCTCAGGAGTTAAGAGCAGCTCTTCCAGAGGTCCTGAGTTCAATTCCCAGCAATCATATGGTGGCTCACAACCATCCATAATGGGATCCAATATGCTCTTCTAGTGTGTACAGCTCCAGTGTACTCACATAAATAAAATAAATAAATCTAAAAAAAAAAAAAAAAAAAAAGAGTATGACTGGCCCAAAGCACTCACACCACCAGAAAGCCTTACCTCAGCATGTATGACTTCCTTATAGCTGCACAGACTGCGTTCTGCCCTTCAGTTAACCTTCCACAGACTGTGTATATTCAAGCACCTCCCGAGAGTGCCCGGCCTTGTACAGGCAGGGAGAATTATATACAGCACACTGGGAAGTGCAAGAGGAAGGAACTAGAATCTTAGGTAAGGGTTTAATCACCCTGCCTAGTCCCCTCCTTCTATGCTGGAATGTCAAAAGTCATCTGGCTCATTTGTAAGTAGTCACAGCTGTTCTGGGGCAGACAGAGCCACCGATTCAACACTGGCAGCCACCCTGGCTGAAAAGCTTTGAGCTCCGGATTCTGTGAGACCCTGACTCAAGCAAATAAAGTGGGAAGTATAATAGGATAGCACATCCTGGTCCAGCCTTCATACATCTGGACTTCTGCTTGGCTGTTGAGTTCAAGGCCAACCTGGGATATAGGAGACCTGTCACAGAACAAAACAACAAAAAATACTAGGGTTTTTTTTCTTTTTAACCTAGAATACCCAACAGTGCTTATAGAATGCAGGAATAACCCAGGGCTCTCTTTGTAAGAGTTGGGCAAAGAGACCAAAAAACCACAGATGCTACCCTTAAAGTAGAGTCTATCTCTTGGCGACGAGAGTAGAAAGTGAATTTTTATCCTTGCTGGTGCCCTCAGTCCAGTGTCTTAGACAGAGAGGAAACTGTTCAAACACAGACAGGCCAGTGACTCTCAAATGGCCATCTTAGGAAAAAAACCAAAACCAAACAGGGAGACTTTTTTAAAAATACCAATGTACAGGACTGAATTGTTTTTATTTTTATTTTTTAAAGATTAATTTATTATATATAAGTACACAGTAGCTGACTTCAGACACACCAGAAGAGGGCATCAGATCTTATTACAGATGGTTGTGAGCCACCATGTGGTTCCCACAGACCCAAGACCATACCTCAATAAAATAAAAACCCAAACAGGGCTGGAGAGATGGCTCAGCGGTTAAGAGCACTGACTGCTCTTCCAGAGGTCCTGAGTTCAAATCCCAGCAACCACATGGTGGCTCACAGCCATCTGTAATGGGATCTGATGCCCTCTTCTGGTGTGTCTGAGACAGTGCCAGTGAACTCACACATATAGATAAGTAAATTTAGGAAAAACCAAACCCTTTAAAATAAGAAGCATGGTCTTGCTGTGTAGCTGGCTGCCTCCATTCTCTTGCCTCACTCTTCTGAATTCTGAGGTGTTCACTACTATAATCAGCTTTTTTTGTTTCTTCTTTGATTAAAAATAAATTTAATAGCCAGATGTGGTGGTATAACCATTAATTCCCAGCACTCAGGAGGCAGAGGCAGGTGGAGATCTCTGAAGCTGAGGCCAGCCTGGTTTACAGAGCAAGTTCCAGGATAGCAAGTGCTGCACAGAGAAACCCTATGTTGAAACAAAATAAGTAATAAAACTGTATGTGTATGAGTGTTTGCCTGCATGTATGTATACAACATCCATGCTTGGTGTCCTTGTCCCTAGATATGTATATGTATATGTATGTGTATGTGTCTGTGTGTGTGCCTGTGTGTGTGCATGTGTATGTATATGTGTATGTGTGTGTGTGCCTGTGTGTGTGCATGTGTATGTATATGTGTGTGTATGTGTCTGTATGTGTGTATGTATATGTGCATGTGCATGTATCTGTGTATGTTTCCATATGTGTATGTATGTGTATATGTGTATGTATATGTATGTGTCTGTGTGTGTGCATGTGTATGTATCTGTGTATGTGTCCGTATGTGTATGTGTACATATATATATATGTATGTGTGTGTGTATGTGTGTGTACATGTGTATGTATATGTATGTGTATGTGTACGTGTGTGCGCGCGCGTGTATATACGTAAGCATGCGCAAGGCCCTGGGTTCCATCCCCAGCTCCAAAAAAAAAGAATAGAAAAAAAAAAAAAGGGGTTGGGATTTAGCTCAGTGGTAGAGCGCTTGCCTAGGGAAGCGCATAAGGCCCTGGGTTGGGTCCCCAGTCTCGAAAAAAAAAGAACCAAAAAAAAAAAAAAAAAAAAAAAAAAGACTTGCCTTGGTCATGGTGTCTGTTCACAACAGTAAAACCCTAAGATACTCAATGAACCCAAAGCTTATGGATTATGCTAGGCTGATGATTAGTTTCAGAAATCCTCCTGCCTCCACCTCCCTTAGTCCCCTCTGGTCTAGGTCCTCATGGGTCTGCATTGGTTACTTTATCGATGGGGCCATTTCTTCAGCCATAAATTTGGATGTAATTGGTCCTAAGATAATGATGATCTTCCTCTTCTTCCTCCCCTCCGCTCCCTACTTCTCTTCCCATGCCAGGACTCAAACCCACGAACTATTCAAGTGTTTGACCACTGGGGTAGACTTCTATCTTTTGAAATTTTGTTTTTAGACTCCCCCCGCCCCCATATTTACATGTGTAGCCTGAGTTGAAAACAACTTTTTGTTGTTTGTTTGTTTGTTTGAGACAGGATTTCTCAGTGTAACCTCAGCTGTCCTGGAACTCATTCTATAGACCAGGCTGGCCTTGAACTGCACCCTAAGTGCTGGGATTAAAGGTGTGTACCACCCCAGCTCGGCTGAAAACAACTTTTTTTTTTTCCTAGAGCTGGGGATCGAACTCAGGGCCTTGCGCTCGATAGGCAAGCGCTCTACCGCTGAGCTAAATCCCCAACCCCTGAAAACAACTTTTGAGTTAACTGGTGCAGAAACCTCAGGGAGTTAGGATCAGGAGTTGTACCGCACTGGCCTGCACAGACATGCTGACGGGGTTCCTGTCACAGCCGACATCAGTGCCAACCCCAACCACAGCCTCGTCTACACTTACTGCCAAAGAGCCTTCGTCCATCATCGTCCTCAGAGGAGCAGAGGCACCACTGGAAGAGGGAGCTATTGGTATCAAAACCTGGAACCCTGGAACTACACATAGCTAAGGGCTTTGAGAGCACTATCGGAGGAGGAGACAACTTCCTGTTCAGAAGAAACTTCATCAGGAGACCTGCGGAGAAGTTACCTCACAACCTGTGTTAGTAACCTTGGCAGTAAAATTAAACCAGGGCTAGGGTACTTAGCCCAGTGGTAGAGCATGCTTAGTACAGTGTATGATCCTTCATTTGATTTACAGGACTGTCAAGTTTAAAAAAGTGTGCATAATTAATGAAAATAATCTGCCAAAAATAACTTCAGATGTAATAAGCGATTAATTAACATGCTCTGTAACAGATAAATTTGTGCAAGCTGTAAATAATCTACTTTGTAAAACTCTATAGGACTAGTTTTTTTTTTTTTTAAAGATTTATTCATTTATTATATGTATACTGTAGCTGTCTTCAGATACACCAGAAAAAGGCATCAGATCCCATTACAGATGGTTGTGAGCCACCATGTGGTTGCTGGGAATTGAACTCAGGACCTCTGGAAGAGCAGTCAGCACTCTTAACCGCTGAGCCATCTCTCCAGCCCGCCCTGTTTTTTTTTTTTTTTTTCCCGGAGTTGGGGACCGAACACAGGGCCTTGTGCTTGCAAGGCAAGCGCTCTACCACTGAACTAAATCCCCAACCCCCTATTTTTTTTTTTTTAAAAAAAAAAAGAAAGAAAAAGAAAATGAAAAAAGGATAAACAAACAAACAAACAAACAAAAAAGGGCTGGTAAGATGGCTCAGTAGATAAAGATGCTTGCCACCAAACCTGGCAAGGACCTGAGCTCGGTCCCCAGAAATCACATGGTCAAGAGTGGAGTCCTCCCGAAAGTTGTCCTCTGATCTCTGTGGGACAAACATACTTACCACTCCAGACCTTCCCCATACCTAAAATAACTTTGAAACACACACACACACACACACACACACACACACACACACACACACACACACACACACACACACACGCACACACGCACACACACACACGCATGCCAGGGTCAGTGACAAGTCTCAGTTCGTAAAGGTGCTTGCTGCCAATCTGACAACCTGAGTTCAATCCCCAGGACCCACACCATCTCTTCATAATTGTCCAGTGACCCCCACCCCATACAAGCTGTGGCACCTACACACATACACAAAAGAGAAATACAATTTAAGAAAGCTGTAATAAAACAAAGCCACAGTTTGTTAAGTCAGAACGAAAACAAACCCCAGAGAGTGCCCAGTGAGGGACATGCTGGTTGGAAGCTGTTTAGACAGGTCTGCTCTTGCAGCTCACAGAGCTACTTACGCTTCCTGCTCAGTCTGCTTCGTTCATGTCTGGAGATTCTGTGAAATACTGATCACCATTCTCCTAATACAATACTGATTCTTCCCCTGAAGCCAGCCAGAACCGGTGCCTCTTCCGTGTAAACCCGCACACAAGTCATGGAGTAACCAAGTAGTGTTACTTGAAATGTATTTTGTGGGATGTTATGGGCCAGAAGTGATGGCCTCTGCCGATAGCCCCGGTACTCAGGAGGCTGGGGCAGGAATTCCAGGATTGCAGGCTGGCCTAGGGGCCAGGCAGCACAGTGGGTTCCAGGCTAGCTTGGGTTACAGAGCAAATTCCAGGACAGCCTGGGCCGCATAGAGACCCTGCCTCAAAATAAGAACTGCAGCCAAGCATGGAGACAGATCTGAGCTCTTAGCACTCGGGACATTTAGGCTGGGGCTACATTGTGGGTTCTAGACCAGCCTGAGCTCAAAGACCTGTGTTTAAAATGAGGGTTTACAAAGTGGCTCTCTCTCTCTCCATATATATATATATATATATATTTTTTTTTTTTCCCCCCCTACTACATGGAAGCAGTGGCAGGCAAATCCCTGAGTTTGGGCCAACATGGTCTACGGTCTACATAGCAAGTTCCAAGCCAACCAGGGCTATATAGTGAAGCCTCCTTTCCAAACAAACAAGACAGGCATAGTGGCACAGTCCTTTAATCCAGCACCTACGAAGCAGGCTGATCTCTGTAAGTTCAGGGCCAAGGCTAATCTGGTAAACATTGTAAATTTTGGGCCAGCTCAGACTCTGTTTCAAAACAACAAAGAAACAAAACGGGCTGGAGACACAGCTCAGTGGTTTTAAGAGCACTGGTTGTTCTTTCCTGAGGACTGGGATTCAATACCCAGCATCTACATACATGGTGGCTCACAACTACACATTCTTCTGCCTTCCTTCCTTGGACACCAGGCATGCACGTAGTGTCCAGACATACATGCAGGCAAAATATTCCATACATATTTAAAAAACACCAAAGCCAGGTGGTGGTGGGACTTACCTCTCAGGACTCTAGGACAAAGGGGCAGATGGATCTGAGTTCAAGGCCAACCTGGTCTTCAGAGAGAAAGTTCCAAGACAGCCAGGGCTACACAGGGAAACCCCATCTTGAAAAAACAAAACCAACCAACCAACCAACACCCCAAACCCAAACAATCCACACCCATACATAGGCATACACCAGACTCCCAAGGTCTAGGGCTGTAGATGGAGTCCTTTCACAAAACACAGGATAAACCTCTAGCACCGTAACAAAACCAAGTGTGGTGACTGATGCTTGTCACCCCAGCTCTTGAGTGATGGGGGATGGGGTGAAAGAAGATCAGGAGTTCAAGGTCACCTTGAGCTACAGAACCCCCACCCCAAAACAAAGCATTAAGAAAATCGAAGGGTTTGGGGATTTAGCTCAGCGGTAGAGCGCTTGCCTAGGAAGGGCAAGGCCCTGGGTTTGGTCCCCAGCTCTGAAAAAAAAAAAAAAAAAAAAAAAAAAAAAAAACAGGGCGGACTGGAGAGATGGCTCAGCGGTTAAGAGCACTGGTTGTTCTTCCAGAGAACCCTGGTTCAATTCCAGCACCCACATGGTAGCTCATAGCTGTCTGTAACCCCAGTTCCAGGGGATCTGGCACCCACACACAGACATACATGCAGGCAAAACACCAAGGCACATAAAAAAAAAAAAACAAAAACAAAAAACAAAACCTAAAGCAAGAAAACAAACAGTATCTCCACCCTCTTCCCAGCTGAGCAGTTTGCTCAGAGCCTGGAAATTTGCAACTCAACTATTTTACATCTTTTATTTAATACCTGTATCTCACTCAATGTGGTAACTCACACACCTTTAATCCCAGCACTCGGAGGCAGAGGCAGGTGGATCTCTGTGAGTTCCAGACTAGCCAGCCTTACATAGTAAGCCTCAGAAAAACCCAAACAGGACGTCCTTCCTTTCAGTCAGCTGTGGTAAAAACGCCGAGTCATCCTTACACTGTATGAATACTCCTGCAGTCAGGAGGCTCTGGTTTCCTCAATTCCAAACCAAGGTTAAAACAAAGGTCTGACCCAAGATCTATGTACGGAGGGTCTATAGGTTACATTGTATTATTCCTGGCAACTTTTTCAATACCTAGGGCTGGGATTATACCCAGGCCCTCATGCACGTCTAAGCCACTGCTTTAGTACTGAGTTACAGTGCATCGGGTGGTCTTTCTTTGAGACATGGTCTCAGGAAGGCCAGACTGTATCTTTTATCCCCCTGGAACTTACTCTACAGATCAGGCTGGCCAGGAACTCATGGAAATCTGCCTGCCTCTGCTTCCTGAATGCTAGGATCAAAGACATGTGCCACCACTGCCTGGCTCGTGTATCTTTTTTTTTCCTTTTCTTTTCTTTTTTTCAGAGCTGGGGACCGAACCCAGGGCCTTGTGCTTGCTAGCCAAGTGCTCTACCACTGAGCTAAATCCCCAGCCCTTCATGTATCTTTTAAAAAAAAAAGAATTTGTTGGGGCTGGAGAGATGGCTCAGCGGTTAAGAGCACTGACTGTTCTTCCGGAGGTCCTGAGTTCAAATCCCAGCAACCACACGGTGGCTCACAACCATCTGTAATGGGATCTGATGCCCTCTTCTGGTGTGTCTGAAGACAGCTACACTGTACTTATATAGAATAATTCTTTAAAAAAAAAATTGTTTTAAAGTGAAAAATATTTGAAAAAATGTGTTATGGGTGTCTTGCCTGCCTATGTGTCTGTGCACGTGTTTAGTGCCTGTGGATAGAAGAGGGAGTCTGATCCCTGGGACTGGAGTTACAGAGGGTTGTGAGCAGCCATGTGGGTGCTGGGAATAGAATCCAGGACCTCTGGAAGCAGTCAGGGCTTCTTAACCATTGTGAAGATTCTTTAGCCAAACACCACTCTACCTGGCTTATGCAGTGACGGGAATTGAACCCACAGCTCCGTGCTAGACAAGTACTCTTATCAGTGAAGTTACATTCCAAACTCTGTTTGGTTTCTAATCATAGTTGTCTCAAGCTTAGAGCAATAGCTGGTTCACATGGGGAAGCTTTCCAGGAAGACAGTGCTATTATTTCTGGTTTCTGGAGTGGTAGCTTTGGAAACCATCTGTTTGGAATCTCTCTGTTCTCCAGACCACAGCTAGGCTTTACCCATTGGATTGGGATTTACGCTTCAAGATTTCTCTGCCCATTCTGATTAGATTGAGGTCTGTATCACAGCCGCCCCCCCACCCCCTTACTCTATTTAGAACCCTCAATTCTTTTGAATGGAATGAAAAGTGTCTGTCGCTCAGTGGCTCTCAACCTTCCTAATGATTCAACCCCTTAATGGTTTTGTTGCTACTTCGTAACTGTAATTTTGTTTTCCATCAGAATGTCAGTATCTGACGGTTCAGATGTTCTTAGGTGACTCCTGTGAAAGGGTCGTTCCTTCTACCCACACAACGGTACACATGGGGGTCTCAACCCAAAGGTTGAGAACTGCTGCTCTAGACAGTAGAAGGCATCAAGAAAGTATCCTGGTGATAATTTATTATCTGTTAGTAGCACACAGGTCAAACATTAATCATTCAAAACAATCTCTATAGAAGTGGGGAATGATACTGGCCACTCTGTGAGAGACTGACTGTGTGCACTTAATGCTCATTATTCTTTAGGCTTTTAATCATCTTCTTATGCCGTTCGATCTGTTTTTGCAGACGCTCTATCTCCTTCGAATGGTGGTCAATCTCATCTTCATGGTGCTTCCTCAAGGCAGCCAGCTGCTCTTTAGTCTTCTCTCTAGAAAGACACAGTGCTTGAGGGTTTAACCCCATTCTTTCATCCCAAAGAGATCTTTACATTGACTTGTGTGTGTGCACGGGATGGAGGGGAGGGGTGCAGCTTATGGGAGTTGGTTCTCTTCTTCTATAAAGTGAGTCCCAGGCATCAAAACTCAGGTTCATAATCTTGGTCACAGAGCACCTTTAGCCTCTGGGTCATTTCACAGCCTCCCGAGGAGATCCTTAATCATAACCAATGATCTCCAAGGCAGGCCAAGTTAGTGGCTCACTACTGGAATCCCAGCATCTTTTTTTTTTTTTTTTTTTTAAAGATTTATTTATTTATTTATTTTGTGTATACACACGCATACTGTAGCTGTCTTTAGACACATCAGAAGAGGGCACTGGATCCCATTTCACATGGTTGTGAGCCATCTGATGGGAACTGAACTCAGAACCTCTGAAAGAGCAGCCAGTGCTCTTAACCTCTGAGCCATCTCTCCAGCCCGAATCGCAGCATCTCGAGGGATGACACAGAAGGGGTTACCGCAGGTCTGAAGGCAGCCTGAGATCCAATACAGCTTGAACTATAGAGTGAGAGTGTCTCAGAAGCCAGAAACCAGGGGCTGCAGAGATGACTCAGAGGTTAAGCGCACTGGCTGCTCTTGCGGAAGACTCGGGTTTAGTTCCCAGCATCCACATGATGGCCTACAGCCATCTGTAACTGCACTTCTAGGGGATCCAACTGCTGTCTTTGGATAAGTTCCGAATTTAAGCTTCCTGAGGTGGGAGGGAATATGGCTCAGTGATTAAGAGCACTTGCTTTCCTAGAGGCTCAGGTTCCATTTCTAGAACCCACCCAGCAGCTCCCAACCACATGTAACTTCTGTACTAGGGTTCTAACCTCCACAGGTTCCAGGTACTCATGAGGTATACATACGTACATATACGCAGGCAACACACACACGCATATATAAATAAAATCAGAGTGGATACATGGCTCTGAGATTAAGATAACGTATTTCTCTTCTAGAAGAATCTAAATTCAATTCCCAGCACCGACGTCAGGCAGCTCACAACTATCTGTAACTGCAACCTCAGGGACCTACTGCCTCCGGCACACACTCGGCGCAGGCATGGATGCGTACACACAAAAGCGTGCACGCACACACGCACAGGCATGTTTAAATAAAGGTGTGCACTACGGTGATCAGCTTCTTTTTCTTTTTGACATTTGATTTAAAAAAAAAAAAAGATTTTATTTAATGTGAGTGCACTGTTGCTGCCTTCAGACCTACCAGAAGAGGGCGCCAGATCCCATTACAGATGGTTGTGAGCCACCATGTGGTTGCTGGGATTTGAACTCAGGACCTCTGGAAGGGCGGTCAGTGCTCTTAACCGCTGAGCCATCTCTCCAGCCCTTGTTTTGATTTTGAGTGAGCGTTTTGCCTGCATTTCTTTTTTGAACAGGGTCTCTTTATGTATGGCTGTGATGGAACTCAGTATGTAGACCAGTCTGGTCTGAGACTCAGAGATCTGCCTGCTTCTGCCTGTCTCCAGAACACTGGGATTAACGGCTTATACCACATGCATGCATTGCCCATGTAGACCAGAAGAGAGTTTGGGATGTCATGGAACTGGAGCTCTAGACAGTTCTCTCCAATGGTTAGAAACGGAGTGGACTAGGTCTACCTATAACCTTTTCCCTGGCCCTGAGCTGGGGACTGAACCCAGGGCCTTGCACTTGCTAGGCAAGCGCTCTACCACTGAGCTAAATCCCCAACCCAAATTAGGTATTTCTTATTTTTTTTTTTTTTTTTGGTTCTTTTTTTTTTCGGAGCTGGGGACCGAACCCAGGGCCTTGCGCTTCCTAGGCAAGTGCTCTACCACTGAGCTAAATCCCCAACCCCAAGGTATTTCTTATTTACATTTCAAATGTTATTCCTTTTCCCAGTTTCCTGTCCATCAGCCCCCTAATCCCTCCCTCCATTTCTATATGGGTGTTCCCCTCCCCATCCACCCCCTATTACTGCTCCCCCATATTCCCCTACACTGGGAGGTCCAACCTTGGCAGGACCAAGGGCTTCCCCTTCCACTGGTGCCCCAACATGGCTATTCACTGCTACCTTTGCAGTTGGAGCCCAGGGTCAGTCCATGTATAGTCTCTGGGTAGTGGTTTAGTCCCTAGAGCAGTCAGTGCTCTTATCCCCTGGGCCATCTCTCCAACCTATGCTCTAGCAGAGGACCTCAGGTTGGTTCCCAGCACCCATTTCAAGAGCTCAGAACTTCATGTATCTCTAATTCCAAAGGGACCTAATCTCTAACTCCCAAAGGCACCTGTGCTCAGGCACACATCCTAGTCACAGGATTAAAAATAAATCTTCACAAGAAAGAAAACCCAATCACAACTCAACAAAACAACAACACATAGGTAAAGGACATAGGTCCCAAGCAGGGAGTGGTGGCATATGCTTATAACCCAACACTTGCAAAGCTGAGGCAAGAGAACTGCTATCTTGAGAATTGTTTTCGGTACTGAGATTTGAACCCCAGGTCTCTGTTTAAGCTCTTATACCATAAATAAGCAACAACCCCTGTGGGCTTAGGAAGGAGACCAAAGGAGAAACGGAAGCAAGATTAGTTTCTGGCGGTCGTCCAGTGGACAGAAGTTAGTTAAGATAACTCGGGGCCGGGAAAAGGTTGTAGATAGGCCTAGTCCACTCCCTGTTTCTAAGCAGTGGCGAGAAATGTACAGCTCAGGGCCTGAATAGTGCAAAAGTCTGAGTAATGGGGAAAGTCTAACCTTGAGCAGGTACTATCTAGTTTATGAGAACTGGAGACACGTGGAGGATCTAGAAATGGCTGACAGGATCTGAGGCCTCAGGGAATGGACACAGGCTCACAAAACTAAAGCGAGGACAGGGCAGTTGGGGAGAAAAGATGAGGGTGACAGGTGAGACCGGCTCAGAGGGTCTGCATGTTCTGGATGTAAACACTGCTCAAAGCACCTGGGGAAGTCTCAACCAGGGGTGCAGAGGGAGTTACTGTGGGAGGGGAAGATGACAGCAAATACTAAATTAGGAGCCAAGCCTTGGACTGAGTCCTGCAGAACCGGCGTAAAAGGCTTAGGGCTGGGTGGGAGGCCAGCAGTGTGATGTTAGCTATCTCGACTACGTGGAGACCCGAAGGCTTCACAGGCCTTGGAATTCAGCCAGAAGATGGGCGCCCCAGGGGACCAGGTAAAGATGGGTGGAGCGACAGAGAGCTTAGAAAGGACAGGGAGGGCGATTGGGGGCTGGACTTGGGAACAGGTGGGCCTCACCGGAAGTACCGATCCTCTTCAGCCTTCTCTCGTTTCCCGAAGGCCCCACCAGCTTCTCGGATGGAGCCAGAGCCCGAATTCATGCTCTCCGACTGCAGAGAGAGTCGTGGACATTAAAAAAAAAAGGCACAACAAGGAAGAGGACCCGCACCCCGCGATGGGCGGTAGGTCGTGCCGCCACCTACCGAGTCCGAGCCGAAGCCTCGGGTTTGCAGGACCCTCATACCCCAGACACCGAACCGAGTCCGAACCGCCAACGCCGAGCCTGCCATTATCTTCGGCGTTGCTCAGCTCGCGTTGCGGGCGTGGTTGCTTCTCTCCTAGCGCGCTAACTGCGAGGGCGGCTGGAACCGCCAATCTAGACGGCGGGGAGGCGGGATGAGCACGGAAACAGCGAATCAGAAGGGAGGCGGGGCTTATGTTAATCCGTAGCGATTGTTGAGAGAGAGTCTGGTTTATGCATTAGGAAACAGCTAATAAACAGGGCTCTGACTCATCACAACCCGTGAGATTTTTGGTCTCGTTCAAATGAGGCATTTTGTTCATTTCCACCGCACAATTTTTGTCTTAAGGTCGATTTTATTAAAAATGTACGTGGTGGCAATCCCTATGGAACATTATTGGGGAAATAAAGGTTTGTGGTAGTTGTGCTTAGGATGCCGACAGTCTGGTTATCGACCTCCAACATACCTCTATACATATGAAATCGTAGTCATCTCTTGAGGTGTTCTTGTTCTTTGGTTATATTGCCACTGCAGTCCATCCTCTCACCTTAAATGTCACTTTCTCAGAGAAACCCTTCTTTGACCTTCCTAGTCATTCTGTCGTCAGCAATTTTTTTATCCTGCTTCTGAAGTCATCCTGCTTGTGAAGCCATCCGAGCCTTAGTAGGTCGTGAATTAGTATTTTTGAGCTGTACTAATATGTCAGTGAATGGACCTAATAACTTGGTGACAGGGTACAGTGACACTGGAAACATCAAGGGAACTGGTGGTACAAACCTGTAATCCCAGAGCTCCTGAAGCACAGGCTGAGAGGAAGAACAGACCTGTTTAATCAAGCCGATTTAACAAAGGGAATTCTGGGCCAGCCAGGACTTCATAGTAAGTTCCTGTTTTAAGAAACAAACACCCCCAACACCGGACAAACACACAGAGTTAGTGCTGGGCCCCAGTGGTGGAAGGAGAGAACTGACTCCCAAAATACCATGTGCACTGTGGTCCTGTGCCCCACCAATAAATAAGTCTAATTTAAAAAAATTTAAAATTAAATAACAAACTCCAAGCACAAATACTTGTACATCTTCCATCCCACTTTGTCCCTCCCTCCCTAGATGAGATCTGTTGTAACTCAGGATGGCCTTAAATTCCCAGTGAAGAGAGCTGTGATTCCTCATCTTTCTCTCTCTACCTCCCAAGTGTTGGGATTACAGGCATGTGCCCAGCTTCACAATACTATTTCACAATGGTCCAAAGGTGAGAATACCCCAAATGTTGAACTTCTGAAGAGATCGACAAATCATCGCATAGACATACTTTTGTGGAATTTGATGCCACCATAAAATGCAGTAACATTTTTTTTTTTTGTTTTTTGTTTTTTGTTTTTTGAGATAGGTTTTTCTTCACAGGCCTGGCTGTCCTGGAACTTACTCTGTAGACCAGGCTGGCCCCAAACTCAGGAGATCTGCCTGCCTCTGCCTCTTGAGCACTCGGGTAGGCTCCATTGGTATAAACTAAAAAAAATGCTACATGGTGGTTATCCACACCAATCCCAGCACTCAGGGGAGGTAGGTGGATCTCTGTGAGTTTGAGGTCAACCTGGTCTACCGAGAGAACTCCAGGACAACCAAGGTTACATAGAGAAATCCTGTGTCAAAAAACAAAAAACTGCTCCATGAAAAACTAAATACAAAAAGAATTGTCTAAGTAGACTCCATCCATGGGAAATGTTCAGAATAATAGGTATAATGGGGAATGGGGAAATCCATATATACTGATTTTTTAGGACAGGGTAAATCCATATATGCTGATTTTTCAGGACAGGGTTTCTTTGTGCAGCCCTGGCTCTTCTGGAAATAAAAAAAAATTATTTTTTAAAGTAAAATATGTGTGGCCTGGCATAGCGGTGAATGCATCCTAGAACTCTGGAGGCAGAGGCAGGCAGATCTCGATGTGTGCAAAGCCAGCCTAGTCTACCTCGCGAGCGAGTTCCAGCAGCCAGGCCTATGTAAAGAGACCCCGTCTCAAAAATAAAACAAAAACAACAAGAGTGTGTGTGTGACTGGCTACGAGATACGTGTGAAATCCGAAGGCAACTTTTGGGAGTCTTTTTTCCACTCTGAGGGTCTTGGGGCTGAATTTTAGTTCGTCAGGTTTGGAAGCAAGAACCCTGTCTGGCTGAGCCATCTCCAAGGTCCTTCACGTTAACTTTTTTTAAAAAAAGCCGAGGTACACCTTTAATCTCAGCATCCAGGAGGCAGGGGCAAATAGATCTCTGAGTCTGAAGCCAGCCTGGTCTATATAGTGAATTCCAGGACAACCAGGGCAACATAGAGAAAACTTATTCTGAAAAACCAAAACCAAAACCAAACCAAAAAAAAAAAAAAAAAAAAGTCTCGGTCCCTTTAAATACAGCGGGCCGGCGGAGGTGAGTCCAAGAAGGCGGGCTTGTAAGGTCACGTGAGGCTGCGCTTGCGCAGAACGGTCACGTGGCGGCTAGCCGGGAAAATGGCGGCTTCGGGAGAGAGTGGTGCTTCTGGCGGCGGAGGTAGCACAGAGGAGGCATTTATGACCTTCTACAGTGAGGTGAGCCCGGAGTAAGGATGGTGGCCTCAGCGCGACCGCGCTCCGGCTCTATCCGCCGCGGCAGGGGGCGGCGGGACGCTTCCCGGGACCGTTGGCCCGCGCCTCCTGGCCTGGGGACTGCGGACCGGCTGCGGAGTGCGTACGCGACCGCCACTGTGGCTGCTGAGGTCCCCGGAACGGAACGCGGCGGGGCAGCTGGCCCTGTAGACCCAGACCCTGAGAGGGGTCGGCGAGTCGCTTGTCGCGCGATGCAGCCTGCTGGCTGTGGAGTCTCCGGCTGGCGGAGGCCGAGCTGCGGCGCACCTACTTTTTATTTGTAAACAGGAGGGAGGCCTTTTCCCACTCTTCTGCCATGAATTGTGTGAGTGGCGATATCTGCGGTTTATCCGTGCTGAGCACTGTTCATCGTGACAAGAATGCGTTATGTGACCCCCATCTTTAATCTGACGAACCTTAAGAGGGTGCATAAGTATTTGGTGTCAGGTAGGACAGGAGTGAACTTGCCGAGCCTTGTTGACATTGAGTCGCCAGTGCCTAATGCACGGTGGATGTTTCGCATATATTCGTTGATTAAGTGAATGGATAAATTGAGTAAAAGTAGGCTGTCTGGCGTCAGAGGCCCTCACGTTGAGTTCTTGCAAGGCAGTAAGCCTAACTGCTGTTGAAATCTTTCAAAGCATCAGTTCCCACACTTGTAACTTAATAGTGTAAGAGTTTTCACGATGATTAAAGGGTTTAATGTATAAGAAAGCAGCTTGAAAGTTATAAAGTAGAAGCAAGGCAGTAGTTTTTGAATTAGTACTTCCTGGTAGCCCAGGTTGGACCTTCTTGCTTCAGCCTCCAAAGTGCTGGGACGAGAGCCATTATCTCTTGTGCTCGTAAGAATACTTGTTACGTTAGGAAGTATTTTTCTTTCTTCACAGCGTTGGCATACTTTGCGCACTGTCTGAGAAATTTCAGTCCCTCTTGGTGGAAAATGGAGGCCGAGCAGTTCACATCTTCAGGCAGGAAGCAGAGAAAGAATGGCTGTGCTTCAGAGTTCAACACTGGGAATGAGCATGTACTCTATATCTCTTTTTGGTCTTTTTTTTTTTTTTAATTTATTTTTGACTCTGTGAGATAAGAGTTTCTCTGGGTATAACGCTAGCTGTCTTGGTGCTCTCTCTGTAGACCAGGCTGGCCTTGAACTCACAGAGATCGCCTGTCTGCCCCTCCGTCTGCCTAAGATGGTTGCCTCCATCACCTAGTTTGTCCTTTTGTTTTTAAGACAAGTTCTCAATGAAGCTTAGGTGGGCTTACTCACTTTGCAGTGTAAGCTGCTTGGAACTAGGGATCATTCTCCTGCCTCAGCCTCCCAGCTGCTACTATGCAGGAGTAAGCCACCACATCCAGCTGTTTCCTTTTGCCAAGGATCAAAAGCGGGTTTTATGCCTGCTAAGGGAGCACTCCGCCAACTGAGCCATCTCCTAAGGCCTCCATAATGGCGTTGAATGTTGCTCATAAGTCATGGTTCAGTATAGTTGTATTTCTCCTTTCAAAATGGAAAAAAGATGGATTAATTGTGCCCACATGCAGCTCTATAGCTCTGTGTTGGGAACTGTGTTTATTATCTGGGAGTCCTCTTGACGTCTGATTGTGTGAGTCAAACTGTTAGGGTAAATTTCTCACAGGTTAGGTAATTGGAAACCTCAGTCTCTGTAAGCCATAATTTTTCTATGTGTAAAATAGGGATAATGGGAGCTGGAGAGATGACTCAGCCACTAAGAGCAATGGATGCTCTTGCAGAGTTCAAATTCCAGCAGTCACATGGGGGCTCACAACCATCTGTAGTGTGATCCGATGCTTTCTTCTGGGATGCAGGTGTTCGTGCAGGTAGAGCACTCGTATACATAAAACAAAACAATATTTAAAAAAAGAAAAATGGAGATAATGCTAATACCCATGAAGTAGAATTGTTAACATAAACAATAAATGTAAATTTAAAAATTGCATGTGGTGTATATGTGTGTGCATGTATGCACAAGTGGGCACAGAGGTCATTGTTATGTGTCTTTCACCATTTGTTTTTTTTTTTTTTTTTTCTTTTTTTCGGAGCTGGGGACTGAACCCAGGGCCTTGAGCTTGCTAGACAAGCGCTCTACCACTGAGCTAAATCCCAACCCCCCGTTTGTTATTTTTTGAGACGAAATCTGTCACTGAACCTGGAGCTGAGCTTAGGCTGGCTGTCCAGTGAGCTTTGGGGATCTGCGTGTCTCCCCTTCCTTAGCTCGGGGGTTACAGGCGGATGTGCCCATGCCTAGCTCTTACATGGATGGTGGAGCGAACTATCATTGTAAAATCATTACGCTGCTGTAAGCATTCTTCAGTTTAGCAAAGTGTCTTGCACATGGTAGATATTAATAGTTGTTCGCTGAGCATTAATGTTGTGTGAAAGTAGACATTCAGCTCATTTTTACTAACGGAATTATCAATTCTTTTATCTTTTAGGTGAAGCAAATAGAGAAGAGAGATTCAGTTCTAACGTCCAAAAATCAGATTGAAAGATTGACTCGTCCTGGTTCCTCTTACTTTAATCTGAACCCATTTGAGGTGAGCAGATTGTTGTAGCATCTGCGATGGGAGAGCTTTTCATATGTATATGAATGTAGGTACATATACGTATGTAGGGTGGGCTGTTTGTTCCTTTGTTTTGAGACAGTCTCATGTATTCAATGTTGGCTTTGAACTCCAGATTCTCCTACCTCAACTTCCCAAATGCTGAGATTGTGGACATGAACCAGCACACCTGGCTAGCTATTTTAGAAACAGGATGTTACTATAGCTCAGTATGGCCTGGGGCTCACTCTATGTCCCAGGTTAGCCTTGGGCTCTGACTCTAGTTCTTCCTCAGCCTCTTAAGTGCTGGGGTTATAGGTGTAAGCTGTCGAACCTGGCTTGGGAGCAGACCTAGGTTACAGCATACACTCCAAGCTCTTTGGTTAGGAATGAAAAAACAGGAAAAGTGGTGGAATTTTTGTGGTGGTTAGGTCGTCTTTGAGGTTGAATGATTTTATTGTGAGTAGACTTGTTGATGCAGCTTAAAAAAAATAAATGAGATAAACTTTGTCCTGTTAGATGTTCTCCAACCTTTAGTAACCCAAATAGACAAGGGTTTTTTTTTGGGGGGGGAGGGCTATAGCTGGCCTGATAAATTTATAGTCCTTGACCTTAAAAAATTATAATGCCAGGTATGTAATTCTCTGTGCCCTTGGGAGGCAGAGGCAGGAATATCTCTACAAGTTTGAGGCTAGCCTGGGCTAAATAGAAAGGGGCAAGCCTAGGGCTCCAGAAAAACTTTGTTTCAAAAAAAAAAAAAAAAAAAAAAACAAAGCGAAAACTTGGTTAAAACTTTTTTGTTACCGGAAAATAAAAAATACCAAATATTCATTCAAAACAGACCTAGACTAGGAGATTTTAGAGAAGATAATGCCCTGTGTATTTTTGAACGTATCTCTAATGTAGCCAGAGTGGCTCAGCCTAGTCCTCCCACCTCACTTTGCTGAGCACCAGGAGCACAGTGTGCACCACCCACTGCGCCTGGCTCTGAACGTTTCTTCTCAACACTAATCGTTGTTCTTTCTCGTGTGATAAAAAGCCAAAAGTCATTTACCTCACGTCGCAGTGAGTTGGCTGTATGTCTTTTATTTTTCCAACACAGGGTAGCAGACAGATTCTTGTGCTGCCCTCAGCGGCTCTGTTAAGTCTGTTCCTTTAACCTTCCAAATACACTGATGATGATGATGATGATGATGATGATGATGATGATGATTATAAATTATTTTTTATTTATATGAGTACACTGTTGCTGTCTTCAGAAACACCAGAAGAGAGCATCAGATCTCATTACAGATGGTTGTGAGCCACCATGTGGTTGCCTGGATTTGAACTCAGGGCCTCTGGAAGAGCAGTCAGTGCTCTTAACCACTGAGCCATCTCTCTAGCCCCACAACAAGTATTCTTAATCACTGAACCATTTCTCTAGCCACTGTTTTTATTTAAATCATGTGTACATGTCTGTGTGTGGGTCTCTGCACATGAGTAGGTGAGAAGGGTGCACATGGGGACCAGACCTGCGGCATTTCCTGGAACTGGATTACAAGTGGCTGGGAGCTGAGCTCTTGTTCTAGGGCAGTGCATGATCTTAACCCCTAAGACATCCAGCCCTGTTTTTATTTTTATAGTCAGAATCTCTCTTTATGGCTTAGGTTAGTCTATAACTCCTAACAGTTTTATCTCAAGTTCCTAAATACTGGGATCGTGAGTGAACCACTGTGCTGAGCCCATGTTCATATCTTTACTCTGCCTAGGTTCTGACAGAATCTTGGCAGCCTGACTCTGGGCTTTCCCTCCTCATCCTTTCTTGGCACTCCATGCCAAGCTGCTGCTCTGTGTGGACTATTCTCACCCAGCATGGGCTCTAGCACTTTAACTAAATACTACTTCTTGGGTGGTCACTCGCTTCTTTATCCCGGGTGAGCTCTATGCTCTGACACCATGTTCTAGACTGTGAGATTGAGTGTATAGGATTTCACTTGGTTTTACTTAGTGGAATGATTATAGGCAGAAGCGGAGACAGAAGGCATTCGAGGAGGCGGATGCATACTGAAACACACACTCACACACAGGTCCTCTCCCTCCTGGGTTGGTTGGTTCATTTTGAGACAGTGTCTCATGTCTCAAGATTGGCATTGAGTTGGTTACATAGCCAAGGATGGTCTTGACTTTCTGATCTTGTGTGTAGGATTCTAGGACCACTCCCCACCCCCAGTCTTCTGTGTTTTGAGACTGTACTGCTTGTAAGCAAGGCTGCCCCCTACACTTACCGTCTTTCTGCCTCTTTTCCTAGGATTGAGATGACATGTGGGCAGCCATGCCCGGCTTTACAGTTTTGATCTTGGTTCTTCCAGGTTCTTCAAATAGATCCTGAAGTGACAGATGAAGAAATAAAAAAGAGGTTCCGCCAGGTATGGTGCTGTTGCTCTCCTTAGAGCTAGGGCTTCCTGTTTGTTTCTTCATGATGGGGGTCTCATACCGCTTAGGCTTGCCTAGAGCTTTGTACTGTGTAATTAGGATGATCTTGAACTTCAGATCCTCCCGGTTTAACTGCCTTAGTTCTGAGATTGCAGGCATGTGCCACTCCTGGTCTATGGGGTGCTGGGATTGAACCCGGGTTTTCATATATACTAAGACAAGCACTCTATCAATTCAGCTATATCGTAGGCATGATTTTTGAGACATGATTTGGGGGCCGAAATTAACCCCACATTACTTTTCAAATTAAGGCTAGTTAACTGTTGTCATACCCTTACAGCGGCATGTATGTGTGGTGATGTAAAATGTTAAATAATGTAAAAGTTTTTCTGTGAGTACAATGATTTTTCTATCCAACTAGAGTATCTACAGACTTATTTTTATTCGAGGTAGGATCTCATGTTGTCATACTGTCCTCACACATTCTGGTTTATAAGATTGTCCTAACGCACCTTTAAGTAGCTACCATATCATACGCCTAACCCACTCAGTCACTTTATGTCTTGCAAATGGTTGTAAATACTCAAGAAATATCCCACTTAGGTTAGAGAGATGGCTCAGCAGGTAAAAGTACCTGCTGTGGAGCCTGATGGCCTGAGTTTGATCCCGGAACCCACGTGGTAGGAGAGAGCTGACTCTAGTAAATGTCCTCTGACAGCATGTGCTCACACCCTCCACCCAGGAAACACAAGACGTTTCTAAAAAATACATTGCCTGGCTTAACGTAACAATGCTTTTGAAATTTCTTCAGGAGAGACGCTCTCTCGTCTCTGATTCTTACCAGTGTCTTTTTAGCGTCTATGTTCTTTATATTGTCATGCTTTGCACATGTGAGTGGGGCCTGGCCAGTGCTGACTGTCGTTCTGAACAACAGTCTTACTGGTTGTACTAAAGCCCATTGCTCGCTCCTGTGAGGTGGATTTCCACATTGCTGACTCATAGCTCCCACATGCTGTATTAAGCTAAGATGCATTTTGTTTTTGCCTGCTCAATCATTTCCCATTATATAACTTTATAGCTTTACTCCACTGGTCTGTGCTCAAACTTAGCATCCCATCCTCTCCTCTCCCCATAGTCTTGTTTTCCAGTACAGCCCGTTAGCAGTTATTCCCAATATAACAAACGTTTTTTAGTCACTAATTAAACTTTTCCTGAGTAAACAAACTTGAGTTACGACTTCTTCGTGATTCATTAGATGGCTTCATAGTTAAGAGCACATATGACTTTAGTTTTAATCTATTTTCTTACGTAAAAGCTGTGTACTTGAACAAGTGCTTTGGGCTTTTCTGTGTCTGTTTTACTTCACCTGGTAAATGTGTCCAAATAGTTAAATGAGGCATCACATACAGAAGGCTTTCAATGGATGTCTTGATGCTTTGAATATGTTAACCATTGTCCAGCCTCCTCTGTGAGGTTTGGAGAATGGGTCTCCATTTTCCATTTATGCTGATTACTTGCATTGGTTATTTGCTCACACAGCAAACTATTTAGATGTAGGTACTTTGTGTCTTTTCCAGGGGTAGAGCAGGAAGTGAGGTGAGATAGGCTGACTGAGTTGCTCAGGGTTGCAAAGCTAGCTTGTGACTAAGGTTAGAATCACAAATCAGGATTGTGGGTCTGGAACTTCCAGCATTAACAGTAGGTTTCCATTTCCCAAGATGGTTCTTTTTGCTCCACAGTGTGGTGGTAGCGAGGCAGGAATCAATCTTGGAAGTGTCTGAAGGAATCATCTGGGGAGGTTCTCTTACAAAACACTCGGGCTTTACTTATTCACTAATGGTGTGCATGAAGAGTTCAGATCACGTCCATGAAGTGCTGATGAACCTGACTTCTCTCTTCTATGCAGTTGTCTATCTTGGTGCATCCTGACAAAAACCAGGACGATGCTGACAGAGCACAGAAGGCTTTTGAAGGTATTTGTACATTTACCTATGTTTGAGTAATAGAGCTGTCAATGTAAGGAATAACTGGTTATGAAGAGCTGTGGATTTCAGTAAAGCAGCCATTTAAGCAGGATGTTTCCTCGGGGGCTGGGTGTGTAGCTCAGTGCTTGCCTAGCTAGCATGCTTAAGGCCCTGGGTCCAGTCCCCAGTACTGCAGAGAAAGTGTAGTGACCTTGCTCTGTTAAAACCTTTGTGCCTACCAATATACTTCTATTGCTTAGGTTCTTTTTTCTTTGTTAAACATAAGTGGGAAATACTTTATCAATGTCTTAAGTCTAGATATGGTATTTTAGCCTTGACCGTATATTTAATGATTTTTCCTAAGACTTTCAAGGTCATTGCTATGGTTGTATGCCTTTTTTTAAAAATGGGTTTAACAAAGGTAAATAATTTAACAAAGTAGGGAATGTTTTTAGACAGTGCAGATCCATTTGCACTGCTGAGTACAGCTCAGACTTTGAGAGGGTATTTGCAGAAACAGTTAACTTCAATGTTTTGCATTAGCTGTGGACAAAGCTTACAAGTTGCTACTGGATCAGGAGCAAAAGAAGAGGGCCCTGGATGTAATTCAGGCAGGAAAAGAATACGTGGAACACACTGTAAGTATCTCTAGTGCTGCTGTGTTTACAGGAAGTGACAGCAAGCCTGGGGCACCATGTAGAAGGGTGTGTGCAAGCCAGCAGTGCAGGCCACTGGTTGTTCTTTGTACCATTTAGCTGTGGTGCTTGGGAATAGTGCCAAAGGCTAGCATTCATTCCTGAGAGAAGAGCTCAGGGTGAGGTGGCTAGGACACTGCCACTCCCACTTGCCCCACCAGTCCTGTGTGGTGCTGACAGCACTTTTGTTCTCCAGCCCAGGTGCCATCCTACCTCAGAGAGTGCAGAAGTGGAGTTGCTCTGACCCCGTTGACTCCCTGGTTATACTTTTGTTGGAGGATTTAGAAAGGAGAAAGGCTGTCAGGGAGCTGAGGGAATGTCCAGATGAGTGACAGCGCTCTGAAGACTCCATTGAACAAATTAGGTCACAACCTCTGTCTGTTTGTTTAAAGTGGGGTCTTGCTGGGGTTGCAGGACAGTTTAGCCTGGGCTGGCCTTGACTTCTTAATTCTCTCCTGAGCCATGGGGTTATGGGGTGTATGCCATTGTGTCCAGGTAGAAAGACTTTTTGGGGGGGCTGGATTATTTTGAAAGAGGGTCGTATATAGTTCAGGCTGGCCTCGAATTAGCTATGTACCTGAGACTGACTGTAAATTCTTTTTAAGTCTGTCAGATTTATCTTATGTGTATGAATGTTTTGTCTGCATGTATGTATGTGCACCATGGGCCTGGTATGCAGGGAGGTCAGAAGAGGGTGGCATGATCCTCTGGTAGTTTATGGGATGGGTCTGGGCCATTGTGGGTGCTGGGAACTGAACCTGGATCCTTGCCGGAGCAGCTGCTGAACCATGTTGAGAACACTGGATCTGGCATTCCTGATCTTTCTCCATGTGCAGTTGCTAGGATTGTAGGTATGTGCCCCTCTGCCCAGTTACAAAGCCTCTCTTTTATCCAGTGGAGCAAGAATCCCAATACCGTGTCCAGAGTGATTCCAGTGGAGTGAATCAGGGGTCCACCTTACTTGAAGAGCTTTGGAATCTGAATCAGAGCTTTATAGGCCATAACAATAAAGACGGGCTCGTCTTAGATAAGGATAGGGAGGGAAAGTTGGAAAAGCAAGGGGCTATACCCGGGTCCTGCTGGCTGCATGGCACACTGCATTGTAGGGTCAGTCCTGTTAGAGATTAGAAGAGCACAGGACAGTTTCTTCAGTCCTCTCTGCATTTTGCTTATAAAGAATTGTCTTTAGAGTTCCTGGCCACAAGGGGGCAGTAAAGTATTTCTGAGTCTGGCTGCCCTCATGTCTCTAACGGGAGCAGTGTCTCTGAATTCTCAGAACTGAGATGTGTAGTGGCAGAGTAGCGAGCATGCCCATTAATGCTGTGCGTGTGGAAATTATGGTTTCCTGGACTCTCACAGTGGACGCTACCAAGAATATACTTTAGAAATACGATTTATACCTACAATGCCGTACATTTTGTAGATTCTTCTAAAGCTCGGCAAATGTGCTCTTTGTTCTAACTCTGTGACCACAAGTTAAGAAAGCCATGTCTTAGGCTGTCGACCGTGGCCCAGCCTTTATGACTTGGGGACAACATCTCTGCTGGTTACCCTTTCCCTGATGTTTGCTGAGGTGCAGGCTAGTGTGGGCTTTAGATGAGGGAGAGGAAGGACCCAAGGCTCCACCTCTTAGTTGCTTTTACAGTGTTTTCTATCAGAAATGATTGCTGTTGTTATTACTGTTACTGTTACCAATGGTGCAGGAGGAGGCTCTTGCCTTCATCTTCTCCTGTGCCCGTGGAAAGTGTGTGGATATCCCATCCTATGGAAAAGTGCACATATGTACAGCTCAGTGGCTATTCTTAAAGGGCAGTGTTCATCTTCTGATGAAAAAAATTCTTCTTAGGTGAAAGAGCGAAAAAAGCAACTAAAGAAGGAAGGGAAGCCTACGAATGTAGAGGAAGATGATCCCGAGCTGGTGAGTTACCGTGGGAAACCACTGTCCTGTGTGACGGGTGGATTAAAGAGAAAGCCTCCTTTAACCTGTAGACGGACATTCATTTACCTTTTTTCCCATCCTGTGTGTAGATATGTTTGTCGTACATCTGGGTATGTGTTACATGTACGTCATGTTTGCATGTGTGGTCGTCGTGTGTGCACACATGTGTAGGAGGCAGGAGTTATATGCTCTAGCATTTTTTATCTAGTTCCTTTAGACAGGGTCTTTCACTGAACTCCACTGTTGGCCATCAAACCCCACTAATTGTGCTGTCCCCTAATTGTGCAGGCATGTGTAGCCACATTGAGAGCTGAAGCTTGTCCCTCAGGGCCTCATGTTTGACAGCAGGCATTCTAATTTGCTAACCATCTCCTCAGCTTTTAGTATAAAGCCATTGCCAGTCCTCTTCCCCTCCCTTCCCTCCTCCCTCCCTCCCTCCTCCTTCCTTCCTTCCTTCCTTCCTTCCTTCCTTCCTTCCTAGACAGGGTTTCTCTGTTTAGCCCTGACTTTCCTGTAACTCACTTTGTAGATCAGGCTGGCCTCAAACTCACAGAGATCCTGCTGCCTGTGCCTCCCAAGTGCTGGGATTAAAGGTGTGTACCACACTGCCTGGCATCATCATTTCTTAAATGTACATCTGATGGAGTTTGCAGTTGATGATTTTATAAACCACAGATGCAACGTATTATATATAATTACAGTTTTACGTTTCTTTTGAGATACATAGGAACCTTAGGTACTTGTGAAGGAAGCTGGGGCTGGAAAGATCCCTGTTTTTTGCAGAGGACCTGGATTCAGTTCCTAGCACACACATGGTGGCTCACAATGCCTTGTTAAATAATTCCAGTTCCAAGAGATCTGATGCATTCTCTTGTTCCTCCTCACCCCACAAACATTAGTTAATCGAATAAAAAAACTTGGGTAAACCAGGTGTGGCGGTTCAAACCTTTAATCTCAGCACTTGGGAGGTAGAGGCAGGTAGATCTCTGTAAGTTTTGAGGCCAGCCTGGTGTATATAATGAATTCCAGCGCAGCCAGAGCTCCATCAAAAATAGGGCAGGAACTGATCAGCAGAGGCCATGGAGGGGCGCTCAGTCGGCTTTGTTAGACAACCCAAGACCACCAGCCCAAGAAGGCACCGCCCACAGTGGGCCTGGGACAGCTTCATCAGACACTAATTAGGAAAATGCTGTACAGTTAGGTATTATGGAGGCAATTTTTTCAACCAATGTTCCCTCCTTTTAGATAATTCTAGCTTGTGTCAAGATGGCATAAAACTAGCCATCACATACTAATAGACACATGTATACATACAGATGCATACACCTACATACACTGGTACAAAGGAGCTTAAAAGTTGAGTTCTAGGGAGATGGCTTTTATTTATTTTTAATTTTTAAAGTAAATGTGCATGGGTGTTTTGCCTGAATGACGTATGTGTGCCACATATACGCCTGGTACCCTCAAAGGCCACAAGAGGGCATTCAGTCTCCAGGGAATAGTTACAGATAGTTGTTAGCCAGCTACCATATGAGTGCCGGGAAGAGCAGCCGGTGCTCTTAACCACTGAACCGTCTCTTTACCTCACTATTTAGTGCTTTTTTTTTTTTTTTGGTTCTTTTTTTCAGAGCTGGGGACCGAACCCAGGGCCTTGCGCTTCCTAGGCAAGCGCTCCACCACCGAGCTAAATCCCCAACCCCTATTTAGTGCTTTTAAAGATACTAAAATATTTTCTGCTAGAGAATTGGCTCAGTGGGTCAAATGCTTGCCATGCAAGTCTGAGAATCAGAATTTAGATCCCCAAACCGCAGCAAAACCTGGATGGTCATGTCATGGCGGCTGCCTGTCTGGAGGAATGCTGGACTAGCTGGACGTGCTAAGCTCCAGGTTCAGGACAGGCTAAGCTGCCTTGCTCAGTCAAGTTGAGAGCAGTTGAGGAAGATACTTGATGCCATCTTCTGGCCTCCACATTCACCCTCATGTGCACCTGCATACATGTACATTCACACGCAAACATCATTATACATATCCATGTGTGTGCACCATACACACATAAAGATAATGTGATATTTATTAAATGTTACCCAGTTGCTGTCCTTCCTGAGCACCTCGTAGCAGCTGACAGTATTAAAGAGAAGCAACAGAATGCTGGGGACTCCATTTTTTTCCCTCCATGCTCTTTGCCTGCTGCGTCTGATCTGAGTTCATGACCCTACTATATAGACACTTTCTTTCCTGTACTTCATGTGTAACTCAGAATACTTTCTGTTGGGAATAAAACACTGTAAACAACAACATAATCTCTGCTCTGAAAAACTCGTAGTTGGTTGGTGCTACTGGTAAGGAGCATTCCTCAGGCAGAGGACTTGAGTGTGGGTCCCAGCCTCCTCACCGTGCCTCCCAATGGTCTGCGTCTCCAAAGGATCCGACGCCCTCTTCTGGACTTTATGTACACTCGTGTGTGCACAACCCTGCATGCAGCCACACATTTATACGTATTTACAATAAATCTTTTAGATAAAAAATGAAATAAGGGGCCGGAAAGATGGCTCAGCAGTAGAATGTACTCACTGCTCTACGGACGACCTGTGTTTCATTCCCAGCACCCACAGGATGGCATTTGTAACTAAGTTCCATGGGGTCCGATGCCTTTTTTCTTTTTTTTTAAAGATTTATTTATTTTATGTGAGTACACTGTTACTCTCTTAGGACACATCAGAAGAGGGCATCAGCTCCCATTGCAGATGGTTGTGAGCCACCATGTGGTTGCTGGGAATTGAACTCAGGACCTCTGGAAGAGCCATCTCTCCAGCCCCGATTCAGTATCTTCTTACCTTTGTGGGTAATACATACATAATGCACCCACTTACTCATGTGTATAAAGCGAATAAAGTAAAAAAAAAGAAAGAAGCCTTCATGAGTTTAGTGCACACCTATCTATGAGCTAGTAGTTGGGAGGCTGAATGAAGCAGGGAATTGCCCTGAGTTTGAGCCCAGCTTGGGCTACATAGTTAGACTCTGTCTCCAGAAAACAGCCCACAACAAACAAACAAGACCTAAGCACGACCTCACCAAACTTACTGAGAGCAAAGAAGTAGAATGCTGAGGGCCTGTGGTGTGTAGGGATTGTGTGGTGGGATCCGAGGGCCCTGTGGTTTGTAGGGATTGTGTGGTGGGATCCGAGGGCCCTGTGGTTTGTAGGGATTGTGTGGTGGGATCCGAGGGCCCTGTGGTTTGTAGGGATTGTGTGGTGGGATCCGAGGGCCCTGTGGTTTGTAGGGATTGTGTGGTGGGATCTGAGGGCCTGTGGTTTGTAGGGATTGTGTGGTGGGATCCGAGGGCCCTGTGGTTTGTAGGGATTGTGTGGTGGGATCTGAGGGCCTGTGGTTTGTAGGGATTGTGTGGTGGGATCTGAGGGCCTGTGGTGTGTAGGGATTGTGTGGTGGGATCCGAGGGCCCTGTGGTTTGTAGGGATTGTGTGGTGGGATCCGAGGGCCCTGTGGTTTGTAGGGATTGTGTGGTGGGATCCGAGGGCCCTGTGGTTTGTAGGGATTGTGTGGTGGGATCTGAGGGCCTGTGGTGTGTAGGGATTGTGTGGTGGGATCTGGCCACATTTCTTGAATTGGTACAAGTCCAAATAGTAGCCCTGGTGATAGTGACAACTGCAGCATAGTTTCTTAAAAGGCTGAGTGCACTGCGAGTTAAAGGTGGTGGTAGAGGTTTCAGCTGAGGCCTTGGGTTTCATCCTCTGTACTCTTGGTCTTTATGCTCCTATCAGTGTATTGCCTAAAGGGCACCGTGTAAGCTGAAAGTGGCTCCGTGAAGGTAGAGCATGTCTGCCCTGTGGGCACACGGGGTGGTGGCTGACATGGAACCTCTGCACCACGTGTCCCTCAGGGTCTTGGCTCTGCTATGGCTCTGCCTACAAAGATGTGGCTGCCACCTTCCTAGTCCAGGTGTCTGATCAGGAGGGAATAAAGGAGGGGTACGAGATATGCCACTCCTTCTAAGAACGTCCTAGACGTCGTATTTAAGTGCATTGAGTACATTGACTAAACTCTGAGTCACATGGCCATACCTAGCTGTGAGGAAGTCTGATTAGTGGCTTTGTCCCTTAAGACATGGTTGCAGTTTTGGGCATGTGTTTGTCCCCATCTATTCACTATGTAGGAGTCAGCTTCGTTCTGGCCACTAAATCAAAATTATAAAATATTTATAGAAAGGAAGAGTAAAAGTTGGAATTTTGGAGAGAAGCCCCCTTTAAAATTCCCGGTGGTGGTGGTGGTGGTGGTGGTGGTGGTGGTGGTGGTGGTGGTGGTGGTGGTGGTGGTGGTGGTGTGTGTGTCTGTCTTAGCAGACCGTCTGCAGGCTAGAAGAGGAAGGTCTCCCAGGCAGGTGTCTTTGCTCCTGAGGAGACAGTGTTGTTAATTGCTTCTCCCTGCAGACAGTTCATTTCCCAACTGTAATTTTTAGGTCTCTAAATGTAATCGCTTGATGTCAATGTTGATGTGAAATGTTTACTTTTATTTTCTTTTGTCTTTAATTTTCTTACAGTTCAAACAGGCAGTCTACAAACAGACCATGAAGCTGTTTGCTGAGCTGGAGATTAAAAGGAAAGAGAGAGAAGCCAAAGAAATGCATGAGAGGTGCCTGTCTCTGTGTTCGTCTTAGCCCCGTTTAAATGCACAGATGAGCTCTGGGGTCTCTGGGGTCTCTGCGGGTCTCTGCGGGTCTCCTGGTGAATCTGAACAAGCTGGAGAGGCGGGGCCCCAGCTCAGTTGGGCGGCTCTTACCAGCACACAGGAGACCAGGTTGTCTGAGCCAGTCAGCCATTGTACGGTTTTGGGAAATACTGACGGCACCTGTCCTTAGGGATCCCATTCCTATTGATTAGTGCAGTGTGTTTTCTTCCTCCCTCTCCGGAATGCAGTAGATAGAGTCGGTGAGGCTCTTTTCTGGGCCTCGTAGCTGCGGCTGTGGTGAGTAGATAGGACTGTAATGGAATAACTTCAGCGTGTTACTCTGCTCAAGTGAGATTTCCTTTGATTGTCAGAAGTGTGGAGGTTGCCAGGTATGGTGGAACACGCCCGCCCTTGATCCCAGCACTTGAGAGGTGAAGGCAGAAGAAAGAGTAGCTCAAGACTATTTTTGGTTAAATAGCAAGTCTGAGGCCAGCTTGAATGACTTGAAACAGTTTCAGAAAAAAAAGAAAAGGAAGCCAGACCTGGTGGTTCCTGCCTTCAATCCTGGGAGAGGCAGGCGGATCTCTTGTGAGTGTGAGGCTGGCCTGGTCAGAGCAGCCTTGACTATTACACAGAGAAACAAACAAGTGAAACACTGGGGTCGTGTGGCACCTGCATTTTCTGCTGTTGACTAGAGTAATTGAGTTAGACTTTGCTAATCGAGTTTGTCTGAAATACCATTTTTGGGTTGGGTTTTGTCGTCTGCATCTTTAGGATGAGGCGTCCCTGGCTGGGACCCTGTGCTCCTGCACAGCTGTGCCTTCCCTCCAGGGAGCACAGAATAAACCCTGCTCTGCTTTCTCCTAGGAAGCGACAGAGAGAAGAGGAGATCGAAGCCCAGGAAAAAGCCAAGCGAGAAAGAGAATGGCAGAAAAACTTTGAGGTGAGTGTCTGAGGGGAGGAGCTGAGATGGGCCATTCTGGGGGCTCTAGAACTGCCTGGGGCAGACTGAAGTGGGGTGTACTGGATAAGAGCGGGCACCGGGGAAGCAGTCAGGGCTGCTTCGCCTTCGTGGCTTTCCCTGACATGGACACTGACAGCCTCCACGTGGGCCAACACAAGCGGCTTCCAGGCAACATGAGGCCTCTCCTTAGCCTTGAGGACAACTTGTGAGAACAGGTGGGATGGGAGGGTTGAGCTAAGATCTCCTGTCTATAGTTAGACTACATACAAACCACTGAGTCAGCTTCTTCTGACCCAATTATCCACTTTGCAGAGAGGCTTCTGACATTTTGGTTGGTTTTTTGTTTTGTTTTGTTTTTGTTTTGTTTTTTTAAGACAGTCTCACTTTATAGCCCAAGGTATCTTGGAAGTCATTATGTAGCTTGGGCTGTCCTTGAACCCTTGATCTTTCCTCAGCCACTCCAGTGCTCGGATTACAGTATGAGCCACCATGCCAGCTCACCTTGTAGCTTTTGAACTGGATTCATTGCTCTTCAAGTGTCCTACCCAGTTGTGGATTGCGTTTGGTCTTTTATGGGAGTTATATTTAGGGTAGAGCTTGGCTAACTAATTTTTGGCTCTGTTTCTGTCCTGCTTTATGGAAAGGGAAAGTAAATAGCTCATCTGATAATGAAGTAAAAAGCTTTGTAGCCAGAGAGTGGCTGGTTTTGGGACATCCCATCGAAGTTGTCAGGGGAACAGCAGGAACAAGGTGAACAAAGAATGGCTGTGCTCCTAGTTAGCTCCCTGGTAAAAACTAGTCAGCTCTCATCGCCATACAGTCCTGTCCAACACACACTGTAGTCAGCTTTTTGTAAAAGTTCGAAGAAACAAGCCAGGGGCCAGCCATAATGGAGCACACATTTGTCCCAGCAGTCAGAAAGCAGAGGGGGGCAAGTCTCTGGGAATTCAACACTAGTTTGGTCTACATAGTAAGCTCCAGACCAGTTAAGGCTACATAGTGAAATGCTGTCTTAAAAACACCAAATAGGGGGCTGGAGAGATGGCTCAGCGGTTAAGAGCACTGACTGCTCTTCCAGAGGTCCTGAGTTCAATTCCCAGCAACCACATGGTGGCTCACAACCATCTGTAATGGGATCTGATGCCCTCTTCTGGTGTGTCTGAAGACAGTGACAGTGTAGTGCACTCACATACATAAAATAAATAAATCTTTTTTTTTTTTTTTCTCGGAGCTGGGGACCGAACCCAGGGCCTTGCGCTTCCTAGGCAAGCGCTCTACCACTGAGCTAAATCCCCAACCCATAAATCTTTAAAAAAACAAAACACCAAATAAAGAGAAGTAGTAAGCTAGTTCTGGGAGTGTAGCTCAGCATGGGAAACGACGCACGCAACACTCACTTAGAGGTCCACAGTGAACGGCCTTGTGATGTCTTTACCCATCTCATCCTCTTCGAAACTGCTTTGAGAGGGTGCTGGGAAACCTCGCTGGGTCTTTAGAGGAGGGAGAAGGCCCCTGCCCCTGCCCCTGCAGGCTAATCAGGGTTGGGCCATAGGAGGATGTTGGTGCAGGACAGGCTCAGCCCTTTTGCTCATTAATGACCTTACCTTGACCTTTGATGACTATGAATGATCTTTCTTTCAGGAAAGTCGGGATGGTCGAGTGGACAGTTGGCGAAATTTCCAGGCGAATACAAAGGGCAAGAAGGAGAAGAAGAATCGGACCTTCCTGCGGCCACCGAAAGTCAAGATGGAGCAGCGGGAGTGAGCAGACCATGGCGGAGCCTCCCTGGCCAGAGTCTCCCCACTGCCTCCTCCTGCTTCAAGGACTCATTCTTTCTCCCCCTCCCCAACATAGAGTAGCCATTGCTTTCTAGTCTATTTTGTTTTCAATACAATTTAATATCAATCAGAGTAATTCTTTGTACATTGAGGGGAGGGGCTTGGTCTAACCTCCCATCCTCACCCACGGAACCACCAGGATTGGAAGGAGCTCCTGACTCTTGCCGCCGCCTTTCCCCATAGCCTGTAACTTAATGTTTTATATTCGAATTGTGGTGGCTTGAAGTCATGTATAGCTTGTGGAAATCTTCCAATTGAATGTCTTGCTTTCAGTGGTATCACCCCGACTTCAGATCAGCCTGGGCCACCTTGGGAAGCCATCCTTGAGGCCCTGGCTCCAATAGGAGAGGCATGGTGGACTCACACAGCAGTCACTTGTCCTGACACCCTGTGGTGTTTGGCACGAGGCTCCCAGCCACTTAAACCTGTTCACTTTCCAAAGAGTTTGCCATCTTCCAGCCTGTCCCATTGTGTCCTCGCTTGTCTGCATTCATTAGCGGTAATATTCTTTTACGTATAATAAATTTTTATACCCAAGCCTTTGATGTTCTTCCTTGGGTGTGACTCCAGGGCAGGCAAGTTCATTATCTTGCATGGCCCAGCCCTGAGAGTGTCTTGCAGCTGGACGCACATAGCTCCCTACACTAATTTGTTAAGTCTTAGCCAGTTTACCTACAAAATGGGACTAAGGGCTGGGGACATGCTCTGTGGTGGAGTGCTTGCCGAGCATGTGTGAGGGTCTAGGCTCAAAACTCAAAACCGCAAAGGTAAGTATCACGTATGGCGAGGCTGATGGCTGTGTATGAGGCCCTGACTTCAGCACCACCAACAGTTTTGATTGATTTCACCGTAGGAAATCACTGTTTCAGATCTGGATCTGACGTTGTCACCACACTGTCCTCCGTGGGTGTTGTCAGTATCCTATCTGTAAAGTAAGATGCCGCTCACTCTGAGGGTGAAATGTCCTGTGTACACTCATCCGCTAACAGTGTATGCTCAGCCTGTGGGAGGGGCGTAGTAAGTGTAGAGCTGATGCCTGAATGACTGGGCATTCTGTTGTGCCGCTTGTGGGCGTGTCCAAGTGAGATGGCTACCGAAGGCAAGGTGTGCACATCTTCAGTTTGTTCCTTGTGGGTGGAGGCTGGGCCTTGATGTCACGCTTCCAGGTATAGCTGGGCGTGTCCAAAGCACGTAAGCTACAGTAAAAGCAAGGCACAGGGAGGGAAGTGTGGTCACTGCAGAACTACTGCATGTCCTGAGCTGATGCAGTGTCCTGGGCAGGGAGCAGCTCCCAGAGCTTTCCAGGCAGGCAGAGTGAGTGGCCCCTCCTGCATACAGGCACTGCTGCTGGAAGTCGTGGTTCCGTTCAGCCGCTTGCAAGCCCACCTTGCTTCTCAGAAGGCCATGCCAGCAATAAGCCACAGCAATTAGCCTACTCCATCAACAAACAGGTTGATTGGAAGGAAGTCAGACACTTGGGGACTCTCCACTGTATGCCTTACAGCTGAGGCGCAAAGACTGAAGGAGGCACATGGACCCTCTACTCTGGAGGCTCTTGCTTCTGTCCTTGGAAGCCAGTGAGGGCCTCCTGGAGAGTGTGATGTTCAGTGGGAGTTGCACAGTTTCAGTCGCATGATAAAATACGGTGCTTGTTCCCCTACGTCTGGGATTCACAGCTTCCAAGACACCAGGGAATGGCTGCCCTGTTGCTATTCACAGCCTCTGAGACACCAGGGAGTGACCAGGAGGGTATGTCTTCTCAGTTGCAGGAAGCTTGTGTCGACACTACATCTTACAACCGCTGAGTGAAAGGTCCAGGAAGCAGTTTCCCCAGATGTGCTTGTCCCGCAAATGGGTCTGAGGACATTTCTAGTGAACAGAGGGCAGGATTGGAGAACAGGCAGAATAAGCCTTGCTCCTGTGGGCTGGGCACCTCCAGTTTCCAAAGAGGTTGTCAGTGAAAGGAGGAATCTGGAGCAGTGAACAGTGACACAGCTGAAGAGGACATGAGGGGATGATGTTTAGGTCAGGAGCAGTGACCCCAGATGGCTGGCAGTGAGGTCATACCCAGGAACACTCTGCTTGGAGCATGGGGACAGAGCTAGAATCATGAGTTCCTTGTCACCTTCAGCTATTTGCGTTTCAATGAGGACATCGTATTTTCTAGAAGGAACAGTCCATTTTCTTTCTGCCACATTTTGGCCATGGCCCGGTGTGGAAGAAGAGCAATGACCCTCACCCGTGCATAACTGTTTAGAACAGCTTTCTCTGTGGTGATCATACTAGAGAGAGTCTTGGGCACTGAATTGAAGTCTTGCAGCCAAGTCTGACCTCTAACCTAGGGCAGTACCTCTGCAGCCCCTTGTCCCCTAGAGTGGGAAAGAGGAGGCCCCGGCAGCAGGAGAAAACTCCCTCACTGGAGGGTTGCTAAAAGAGCCTCTCCACTCCTTTTCCTGTGGCTTGGGTGAGTCAAAGCCACTACCCCACACCTTCCACGGTACAGCCAACAGCTAACAAGGCCTCACTGGGTACAGGTAAAGTGGAGAGAGCCGGTGAGGTAGGGTAAGGATCTCGGCATTTGAGTCAGTAATGATGTCAACTCTTAAGCCTTAATTCGTCTTGTGAAGTAGAGATTGTGCCTTTAGCCATTGCAACCATTGTAGGCAACTGGGCACCACTTTGGTAGTCCAGTCAGCATTTTGGTGAGGAAGTAGGAGGAGAGGGTCAGTGTAGAAGCAGGAACTCCAGCCAAGCCCTTAGTCCTTGTCGGGGCTTCCATCAGACAAAGGGCTCCTCAGAGGAAGGGTTGTCTACCTCCCTCTCAGCTGAGGTAGCTTCAGAAGGCGGCATTGTCTCCCAACAGACTAGACATCCCCAAAGGCAAGGTTATCAGTCTTCCTTGCTTGGTCGTCTGGGAGCCTCAGTGTGTCCCCTCAGACAGGTGTCTATCAGCTTTGAGCCTTTTCGATCAGTCTTTCTGATTTGTGACTGTCCTGTTGATGTGTGGGCTCCTAGGGACAATGCTGGAATCTTCCTTCTCCCCTTTAGACAAGGAGCCCGATTCTTTAATTTTTGTTTCCCCATGCCCAGCCCTTCCTCCCAGAGGGGCTCGGCTTTAGATGGGCCGGGTGTTGGCTGAATTGTGTAGATCCTGGTTGGGTGGGACTATTTTGGGGAAGCTTGGGGTTGGGACTCTGCCCAGGGAGTTAGCTTCCTGGCCTCAGGTGCCCTACTGTTCAACAGAGGCGGCAGGCAAGCTTCTCCTAGTTATTCATTCTACCGTCAGCTTTGAGTAAAAAGGGATGGGAGGGCGAAATGAAGTGAATCACACACTTGGGTCTGGGCCTGACCCTGCCTACTCCTCCCTCATTCTATATCCTGCTTCCTGTGCTCTGAGGAATCAAGGAAACATGCTCTCAAAGAAGCAAGCTCTCAGCGGCTTCCGTCCCCTGCAGCTCCACCAGCTCTTGAACCAGCATCTTCACCACTGCTCAGGTAAGAAGTGGGATTCAGTATAACTCTCTCTCTCTCTCTCTCTCTCTCTCTCTCTCTCTCTCTCTCTCTCTCATGCACACACACACACACACACACACACACAGGTCACATCCTCTTAGTCCTCATCTTTACACATGAACACACACAACTTTCACACACATCATACAGAATGCAGCATGCGTGGGGACCTATGCCTGTAGTGGACAGTGGCAGGAGAATCAGGAGGTCCTCAGCTGTAGAGCAATTATGAGGTTACTGAGCTCCGTGAGACCCTATTTAAAAGAAACAAAAACAACCCTCCAAAACAAAACCAGGGCTGGAGAGTCGGATGGCTCAGTGGTTAGGAGCAAATACTGGTTTTGAAGAGGACCTAAAGGGGGTGGGGTGAGGACCTGAGTTCAATTTCCAGCACCCATGTCATGTGCTTTCAGCTCCAGTTCCAGGGGCTCTGTCGCCCTCTTCTGGCCACTGAAGGTTTGTGCACTCAAGTGCACAGACACACATACGCCCAGAGACACATCCATACACATAATTTAAAAACAAAACAAAGCGGGCTAGAGAGGTGGCTCAGTGGTTAAGAGCACTCAGTGCTCTTCCAGAGGTCCTGAGTTCAAATCCTGACAACCACATGGTGGCTCACAACCATCTGAAATGGGATCTGATGCCCTCTTCTGGTGTGTCTGAAGACAGTTAACAGTGTAGTTATATATAATAAATAAATAAATCTTAAAAAAAAAAAAAAGCAAAATCTGGAGCTGGAGAGATGGCTCAGCCCTTAAGAACATGTGCTGTTCTTGCAGACGACCTGAGTTCAATTTCCATCAGGTGGCTCACCACCATTTGTAACTCCAACTTCAGGGGATGGGACACCCTTGTACCCCAACACAGAACATGTACACAAGACGTGTGATTTCAAATAAATGAATTTTTAGAAATCTTTTTAGAAAAAAACCCACAATATCCCTGCTACATATCCACATACACACAAACAGACCCTTGTCATCCACAGATCAAACCCATGACCACCTGCTACACATAACACTATATTATATACCACACACAGACTGTCGTCAATGGATATAACATTCCTGTGGATCATTTGATGAATGAAATACACTATTACACATACAGTGCGTGTAATTGCACTGGCAAGCACCCCCTTGCCACGTAGAAGAGCCTCTAGTTCCTCACTGCTGCCCAAGGTCACATAAATACACACACACACACACACACACACACACACACACACACACACACACACACACACAAGCACATGCCACAGTTCCCTTTGCTTAGTAGGGTGCCACCTCAGCTAAGCCTGGGTTGGACCTACTTCTGAGTTCTCTAGTCGGTTTCTTTGGACTCTGTCTACCCTATGTTAACCATTTCTCGCCTGGATGCCGTAACTTTGGACTAAGATTTGATATGATCACGAGACACCGATTATCATACCTCCTGGTCTGTGTGTGTTTACTCTTCAGAAAGTTGGTGGCTACTGGATCTTTGTTTTTTCATTTGGGATTCATTTACTCGGTCAGCTCATAAAGTTCCTTGGGACATTCTTCTTGGATATGAACATGTGTGTTTGCCTGTGTGCATGCTATAAGATATGCAGCTCACGTGTGATCCTACGCACGATGCATACAGAAGCCAAAGAAGGATGCTAGGTACCTTTGTCTATTACTCTCCTACTTATTATATCTTATTTCAAGACAGGGTTTCTCTGCGGATCCCTGACTGTCCTGAAACCCTCTCTGTAGACTAAGCTAGCCATGAACTCAAGAAATTCATCTGCTTCTTGGGAATAAAGACCTGCACCACCATGCTGAGCCCTAGCCAAGGTTCTGTGATGGTTAATGAAAGACCGAACCGGCTAGAGAGATGGCCCAGTGGTTAAGAGCACCTGCTGAGTGTTCAGAAGACCTTGTTTGGTTTTTCAACACCCACAGTGGGCAGCTCACAATGGCCGCTGTCCCAGTTCCAGGGGATCGAACACTGTCTCCTGGCCTCAGTGGATACCCACACACATGTAGTATACAAACACACATAAATAAAAATGTTTTTAGAAAAAGAAGGAAAATACAGTCCAGCGTATCTCATGTGAGTGCCACTAACATCCAGAGGCATTCCTTTGCCATCCCCAAAGGTGGCTATTGATAGCATATGTCCAGCCTCTACCTGTAAGATGTCACCAGCCACCCCTGCTCCTGCTATTGTACCTACTAAACATGTCTGCAGACTCTGAAGATGTCCAAGGGAGGGTAGAAAGCCACGCTCTGAGAATCGCAGGTGTGGGTCCAGGCCTCCTTACAACATGTGACTTAATCTCATAGAAACCCACACTCTTAAATGTTTGGGGACAATATTTTATTATTTTATACACGTTGCTCTTATATTTATTTTTATTTCATGAGTGTTTTGCATGCAGGTATGTACCTGATGGTTATCCACAGAGGCCAGAAGAGGGTGGTGAGTCCCCAGAAACTGAAGTTGGAGCTGGGAACTGAACCTAGGTCCTCTGAAAGGGCTCACTCTTAGGTGCTGAGTCATCTCTCCAGATACATAACAGACAGACAGACAGACAGACAGACACACACACGCATGCACACTATATGAATGTAATGTATATATTCATATATAAGAATATGTATAATTCTTTTTTAAAGATTTTATTTATTTTATGCATATGAGTTTCTCTCTGTTCCTCAGGGTGGCCTGAAGCTCACCATATAATATAGCCCAGGGTGGCCTCTGGCTGTTCTGCAATCCTCTTTCTTCAGCCTTGACAGGGGATGAGAATACAAGCATGTGTTGCTAAGCCTGGCATAGTCTCATAATCTCTCTGTCTCTGTCTCTGTCTCTCTCTCTTTCTCCCTGTCTCCCTGTTTTTCTTTTAGACAAGGAGTCATATTGTAGTCCAGGATATCTGGAAACTTGCTATTAGCTATAGATAAATCTGGTCTCAAAGTCACAGTAATCCTCCTGCCTCAGCCTCCCAAATGCTGGGATTTCAGACGTGAGCCAGCGTACCCGGTTTTCAGATTTTTGTTTGTTTTGGAGATGGAGTCATTGTGGTCCTGGATATCCTGGAGCTCGCTATGTAGCCTAGGCTGTATAAGACTCTGTCTGGTGAGTCAGACACGATGGTGCACACCTTTAATTCTAGCACTCAGGAGGAGGCGAAGGTAGCTAGACCTGAGTTCGAGGCCAGCCTGGTCTACATAGCAAGCTCCACCTGCCTCTGCCTCCTAAACGCTGCGATCAAACACATGTACAACTACACTCAGTTCCGTTTAAAAAAATTATTCAAACACTCTTTCACAGGTATCTTTTTTTTTTTTTTTTTTTTTTGGTTCTTTTTTTCGGAGCTGGGGACCGAACCCAGGGCCTTGCGCTTCCTAGGTAAGCGCTCTACCACTGAGCTAAATCCCCAGCCCCCACAGGTATCTTTTGTTTTACCAAAAAAAGTTTTGTTTTAGAGACAGAGTGTCACGAAATAAAAAGAAGAGGCTGGTGACATCTTTTGTGTAGAGGCTGAACATGGAAGAGGTGCATGGGGGCAGGTTCAAGTGTCACAATGGGTAGGTGAGGGGACCCTGAGTGTGAGCGTACGTGTATGTAAGTATATACGATGCTAAGTGTGTGTAGCATGTAGGGTTACCTGCAAACATTTGTTGTTGTTGTTATGTTTTTTAAGACAGGGTTTTTCCATGTAACCCTGGCTGTCCTGGAACTCACTCTGTAGACCAGGCTGGCCTCAAACTTAGAGATCCATCTGCCTGCCTCTGCCTCCTGAGTGCTGGGACTAAAGGCGTGAATCACCACTGCCCAACTCTGTTGTCTTTACTGTGTGTGTGTGTGTGTGTGTGTGTGTGTGTGTGTGTGTCTGTGTGTGTGTGTCTGTGTCTGTGTATGTGTGTGTGTGTGTGTATGTCTGTGTATGTGTGTGTATCTGTGTGTGTGTGTGATCTGTGTGTGTGTCTATGTGTGTGAATGTGTCTGTGTGTGTGTGTCTGTGTATGTGTGTGTATATCTGTGTATGTCTGTATATGTGTGTGTGTGTATGTCTGTGTGTGTGTGTCTGTGTGGTGTGAACATGTGTATTTCTGTGCTCTGTGGTTCGAGTATGGAGGTCAGAGCAGACCCCCACCTCTTCTCTCCCCATGCATATCCTAGGGATTAAAATCAGGCCACTAGGCCAGGCAGCAAACACCTTTACCCTCTGAGCCATGTAGCCAAAATACAGTCACTTTACCTTTTGAGGCAACATCTCTCCCTGAATCTGGAGTTTGTGGTTTGGCTAGACCAGCAAGCCCTAGGGATTCGCCAGTCTCTGCTTCTCCATTGCTAGGATTATAGGCGTGCATTATCACCTCTGGCTCCTCCCCCCTCCCCCAGTGAGCTCAGGTAAGTCATAAACACACTTACCAAAGGAGCCATCTCCCTGCCTTCCTCCCCCTCTTTCTCTCCCACTTCTTCTTCGATAGCATTTCAGGTGGCCCAGGGTAGCTTTGAACTCAGTGTGTAGCCAAGAATGACTTTGAACTCCTGGTCTCTACCTTCTAAGGGCTGGGATTACACACACGTGAGCCACATACCCGGTTGTTTTAGTTCTTTGGGACTGAAGCACATGTTACTAATGCTTTGACCTGTAAGGAGCCATTTTAGCATTGACAAGAAACATTGGTGGGGTCTTGATGTGTAGGCGGGCATGTTGGGTCAGCGAATACCCAAGGGGCTGGTATCCACAGACAGTGTCTATCATGGGACCTGGCTGAACTCGAGTGCAAAGCGAAAGGAAATCAAAGCAATTGGTCTGGCTTATCTCTCATTGCTGTACATGGAAGCCCTCACCTGATGCATGTTCACACACCGAACCTACTTGCCTTTGACCCCAGCAGCCCACGCCTCCTCACCCTCCCTTACTCCCTTACTCCCGGAAACTCACTTGCAGCTGAACTTTGGAGCTTGAGAAATTTCCTCCCTCCTCCAGGCCTGTGGCACTGGGCTCCCATGGGTTTCTTGAGCCCAATTCTTCTTGGTCACCAGGGATTCCCTGCCCAGTCTTAATGACCACTGCTATACTTCCAGCTCTCTCTCCATTTCCCTTTCCTCATTTAATGGTGTCTCCCCCTCTCTTTCTCTTCCCTACAGAGGCGTGTGCACTGGCATATTCATTCACGCATGCTCTCGGGCGCACGCTGCTCTCTGTGAGCTGTTCATCCTTTCCCTCGTCCTCCCTGGGTTTCCTCTCTGTATCCTCTCATTCCTCTCATGCCCTCCCGTTTACATCAGTCGCTCTGTTCTCCCTCCCTCTACCCCCCTCGCCGTCTCCCCTCCCGACTCCTTTTTTTCCTTTTTACTCTTCTTGTGCTAACTGCTTGCTTTGGTTCTCTCTCTCTCTCTCTCTCTCTCTCTCTCTCTCTCTCTCTCTCTCTCTCTCTCTCTCTCTCTCTCTCTCACTCACACACACACACACACACACACACACACACACACACACACACACCCTGGCCTAGTGACGCCTGCTTATACCCACTCTGCCCCTTGCTTGCTCTGCAGGAAACCTCTGCAGTACTCAAGTCTGGCTGGCCCAGTCAGTGTGAAGGTTCCTGTGGCATCCGTTGGAGGGGCCCTAGGTCACTGTGTTTCCTCCCAGGGGTGACTTGGCAGTGATACGCTCTGTTTCCTCACTTCTGCAATTGCCAGGCCACAACACAGAGGCTCGAGCTGAGGCTGGGACCCGGAGGGACACGCAGAGCCTACGGCTGAGCTCCTATAGGTAAGGAGGGTCCCAGCAGAACCCTACACGGATCTCCTCAGAGGCCAAAGTCATGCCCCTAGGTCATGCTAAGGTTAGATGGGTGGCTGGCTTTTTTTAAAGGAACCATTCTTGTATCTTTCTCAGGCCAAGCTTCATGTTCAAAAAGATTTTTGTGTGTGTGTGTGACAGCCGAACCCAGGACAATACACACGCTTGGCCACCAGCCCTCCTTTTACTTTTTATTTGCTTGTTGTGTGTATGTGTGTGTGTCACGGTGCACATGTGCGGGTCTGAGGGCAGCTTGTGGGAATTCGTTCTCTCCTCCTGCTCCTGATCCTGGGCATTGACTTCAGTTCTCGGGCTCAGCAGACAGATGCCTCTACCCACTGAGCTATCTCACCAACCCGGACTTTTTATTTGATATCAAGGTCTTACAGACTGCCAAGGCTGGCTTTGAACTCACTGGGTAGTACAGACAAGCCTTGGATGATTTTATGTGTATTTTGCATTTTATGTGTATTTTGTCTGCTAGTGTGACTGCTCACTGCGTGCATGTCTGCTGCCTTGGAGTTCAGAAGAGGGGGTCTGATCCCTGGAACTGGAGTTCAGAGATGGCTGTAGGAACAGAACCTGGGTCCTTTCCAAGAGCAACCAGGGCTCCTTTTTTTTTTTCTTTCTTTTTTTCGGAGCTGGGGATCGAACCCAGGGCCTTGCGGTTGCTAGGCAAGCGCTCCACCACTGAGCCAAATCCCCAACCCCGCAACCAGGGCTCTTAATCCCTGCACCATCTCTCTATCCCCCTAGTCTTGGTTCTTAATTCCCTTTCAGCCTTCTGAGTGATGGGCATTTCTGGCCTGTCATCAGGTGCTTAGACACTCCAGGGACCTCCTCATTTCTGAGAGTAACCTGGAGCCATCGCACTTGTAATGTGAGTTCAAAGCCAGCCTTGGCAGTCTGTAAGACCTTGATATCAAATAAAAAGTCCGGGGGGTGGGGGGGGCGATGGTGAGGAGGCAGCTGCTTAGAGCTCTGTGAGCAGACCATCCTTTGCTCCACTCGCTGTGTGACTTTGGCGAAGTTATACACCGTCTCTGTGTATAATCAATATCATCTCCCCAGTAGGCTTTCCTGGGAGGGTGAGCTAAATGGTCTGGGTCTCTGGGACCTCGCCCACTCCGGCGTTTCCCCAGAGTGATGATGACTGGGTGGCTGGCACAAAGAACTAGACCCAAGAACGGTTGTCGCATTAAATCTCAGGTCTTGGGGACAGAGGCCAGTATGGTACTGGCTATCTCTCCCTGGCAGGAAGCCTCGGGGTGGGGCTGACAAATCAGAACTTCTGGCCAAGGACTTGAGGGATACGGAGAGATAAGCGACCCGCAGCTCTCTCATTCGCTGCTGACAGAACGCCAGGCTGTGCTCCAGATGGTCAGTGACCAAGAGTATGCCAGGGAGATGGTGACCGCAGAGGGAATCCCTTCCACTGCGTACCCAGTCAGAGAAAGGGAGATGACTGGCCTTTGGTTTTGCTTATAATCTCCAGCCTGGGGCCATTGAGTTGCCTCGCTTTTCTCTTCTGTGGTTTAAAATTCTGACCTTGAAGGTTTGTGGAAAGATGAATTAATAAGTGGGAGGACGTGCTTTGCTGAGCATAAAACACTACAAACAGAAGTGTCACCGCCAATGCCGACTGACACTGCAGAATTGATTGCAGACGTCTTAAAGAGGAGCAAATGTTTGTTTATTGTCTCTTCTCCTAGTTGGCAGGTTTTAAAATGTGCACAGGAATATGCACTGAGTTGGGTCTGGTGGGCACATCTGTGATTCCCAACCCTCCAGAGGCAGAGGCAGTCAGATCAGCTCAAGGTTAGCCTTAGCTACATAGCAAGCTGAAGGCCAGTGTGGACTCCCTGAGACCCCAACGCCTCCCAGACATGTACCAGAAGAGATATGTATGACACATGTTGTACTTCTTTGGGGTGGACAGTGAGTCACGGGCCAGCTCTGTCCTCGCCCTAGTCACCTTGGGTCATTCCATCCGGTCAGTGAAAGTTTGGGCAAGGGATTCACAGTCCCTGACAGTGCTGACCAAATGTGCATCATGGGTAAGTTTTCTTCCTGATTGGTGAGATGTGATGAGCCCCTGGCATGGCATCTGTCTTATCTTTAAAAAAAAAAAAATATCGGGGTTGGGGATTTAGCTCAGTGGTAGAGCGCTTGCCTAGGAAGCACAAGGCCCTGGGTACGGTCCCCAGCTCCGGAAAAAAAAAAAAGTATCCATGTATGTATGTATGTATGTATGTATGTATGTATGTATCTATCTATCTATCTATCTATCTATCTATCTTAGAGTTTCCCCTCTCTCTATTCCTCCCAGTTCCTCCCCATCTGTTTGTCCTTTTATGGGAATCAGAGCCATTCCCACTCTTGCTTGCAGACAGGTCTTATTGAAGGCCATTGAGCCCTCCTTTTCCATACAGGGTCCCTCAGTGGATGGAGGTTGGGGCTCAGGATGGGATGAGAACTGAGCTAGAATCTTCTGCACAGCTGGACGGGCTGTGGGGACAGGAGTCTGCACTGAGAGTAGAGTCAGTTCCCCAGAGCAGAAGTAGCCCTCAGCACAGCTGCTCCTAGCAGTCGCTTAGAAACATGATGAGGGTGGGAGACGCTTCCGTGTGTATTCGTGTGTGGGGGGGTGGGGAGTGGGGAGCGGTATTCAGCTCCACAGGAGTGGGACCTTCCACCGGCTTTGCAGAGCACTCGAACTGGCTGGGCCAGGAAATAAGTCAGTCACTTGTGCAAGGCCCTTTCCAGTTCGGAAAGCCCATTTCAATTTACCAAGTGCATTAACCTTTTTCCAAACACTTTGTCTTCCACTCCCTGTGATCTCACTTCCCTTTTACAACCCCTCGTTGAGGCTGGCAGGGCACCCCAGTTTTCAGATAAAAACTCTGGGGCTCTGAATTGAGGAGAGGTTCTCTTAAGGTGGTGGGGAACCCCGCTGAGCCTGGAGTCCTGCTCTCCTGACTCCGGTGACTATGCTTTCCCTCCTGCCATCCTGGAAGCTTCTTCCCAAAGACATGGTTGGTACAGCACAGGGTGGATTTGCCGCTTATTAGCAGGAAGAGTACTGTGAGGACCCTGGGAAGGGAACTAGCTCCCTCAGTCATTGGAACTACTGTTACCATTCTAAACCTTGAGCGTGCTGGCAGCTTCTTGTCCTTCCAATCTAACTTGCAAAATGATCAAAATCCTGATGACCAGAGAGATAAGACAGCTGGTCTGGCCGCCATGTTGGCACTCTAGACAACCTTGGAATGTTTGTGATGACAAAAGTTTGTCAGTTGCCATGACAAAGCTGGACCGTGACCAAAACAGAGAAGAGGAAGAGAAGAAAGGACATCGAAGTTCCTGGAAATCTCCTTCCTGGAAGGGTTTGATGACCACAGATGCACACGCCCCTACCCCCGCCCCAATATCTCAGCCCTAGTAAAATCCCAGGCCCTAAACCTGCTGGGAGAGACAGCCCTGACCACTGTATAAACTTCCTTTCTGCTCCTAGAACAATCTGGTAATTCGTGAATGGCATTGCATGGGGGAAAGAGTGTAGATTTGGTAACAATACCCTGTACATAGGAAGACTTTGATTTTATTTATTTGTATTTACATATTTATTTTATTTTATTGCGTTAGTATCTTGTGCAATCCAGGCTGGCCTCCAACTTGCTATGTAGATCAGACTGGGACATGAATTCTTGATCCTCTTACCAAAATGCCGGGATTATAGGCTTGTACCAAGACATCTGGCCATGCAAATGTTTTTTGTTGTTGTTGTTTTGATTGGTTGGTTAGGTTTTTTTGGTTTTCTCTGTGTAGCCCTCAGTGTTCTGGAACTTGCTATGTAGACCAGGTTGCCTTGAACTCAGAGATCTACCTGCTTCTGCCACCACCCCCACCTACCTTCCCAGAAAGGGTTTAATTCTCATTATTGGGCACATGAGGAAAGGAAATTTAGCCAGACATGATGGGCCACATCTGAAATCCCGGAACTTTGGAGGCTGAGGCAGGGGGATTGCTGTGAGTTTGAGATCAGACTGAGATATAGAGGGAGACCCTGTCCCAGTAAATACATAAATAAATAAATAGAAAAAAAGGTGTGGGGAGCAGGGGCTCAGTAGAGCTAATTGTCCACCTTGCATGCATCGGGACCTGAGTTTGATCTTCATGTGAAAAAAAGCCAGTCATGGAGCCCAAACCTACATCCTAGTGCTGGGTACTGGAGATGAGACAGGGGTATTGTTGGGGCTCGCTGGCTGGCAAGTTAGCCTCACTTACTCACTGAGAGATCCTGTCTCAAAAGACAAGGCAGACCGAACCTGAGTAACAACACTCAGAGAGCACGCACGCACACACTCATACACACAGATACACACATATAAACACACACATAGTACACATCCACACACACAAAGATACACAGACACACACACATACAGACACAACAAACACAGAGACACACATATACAGACATACATACAACACACACATACACTCACACACTCATACATAGAGATACACATGCACACATGGAGACATATACACAGACACTCACACACACACACACACACACCTTCATGCACATACTTTCATATACACAGTCATACCTTAGTCAAGGTAGGGTCCCCAGCACAAAGGAAAATGGCTAATTCCATTCCTAGCCCTGAGACCCAGCCCTTAACAAAGACCTCCAATCTTCGATCAGTAATTCAATTAGCATAATGCTATGACTGCAGGAAATCTGGTCCAGAGTCTCCATGGACATTTGATCTCCACATTTGGCCTCAGTTCTTCTCTCATCTGGAGAAATGGCAGTGAGAGCATTATGAGGGGATTCTAAGAGGGTCCTGCCCCAGCCAGGACACAAATGTGAGGCAACAGGGACCAGAACAGGAGGTAACTACTTATTGAACACCTACTATAGGTTCAACACTTTCCTCTTATTTTCCTGTGTGTGTGTACATGTGACTTTCTAAACATAGAAGAGCTTATTTTAAAATTATATTCACATGTTTATATGTATATATATATGGGTACCTGTGAGCCACGGCAGATGTGTGGAGGCCAGGGGATAAATATGTCATTTCTCTTCATCGTGAGGGTTCTGTGGCTGGAACTAGGGTCTTTAGATTTGATGTACTTAACAGCTGAGTTATCTCGCTGGTCCTAGCAGACAGTTTTCACTTAATCCTTGCAGCAGTCCTAGGAAATGGGATCATGGGTATTTCAAGTTTTCAGGAATCTGTTATTATCTGTATTCTGCACTAAAGCTAAGAAGAGAAGCAGTTTGCCCAAAGACTGTGCACTTATGAAGTTTGGGTCATGTGATTTCAAGTTAAAAATAGATAACACGGCTGGGAGGTGGTGGCCCATGCCTTGAGCCAGGCAGATTTCTGAGTTGGAGGCCAGTCTGGTCAACATAGTGAGTTCCAGGACAGCCAAGGCTACACAGAGAAAGTTTGTCTTGAAAAACTGAACCAAACCAACCAACCAGCCAACCAAGCAACCAAACACACAAAGCACACAACATGGGCTGGAGAGATGGCTCAGTGGTTAAATGCATGTACTTCACCTCCAGAGGACCTGAGTTGAATTTAGAGTAACCATGTCAGGGGACTCGCAACAACTTGGAAACCTGAGCTCCAGACCAGAGCCTCTGGGGGCACTCGTATTCATGTGTACAGAGACTTACACATAAGTAAAAACAATAAAGGATAAATCTTAAAAGAAAAACGATGAACCTCCCACCGGACACCTTAAAAAAGTACACAGGGACTGGAGAGATGGCTCAGAGGTTAAGAGCACTGACTGCTCTTCCAGAGGTCCTGAGTTCAAATCCCAGCAACCACATGGTGGCTCACAACCATCTGTAATGAGATCTTCTGGCCTGCAGGTGTGCATGCAGGCAGGATGCTATATACATAATAAATAAATAAACCTTTAAAAAAAAAGAAAAGAAAAAGAAAAAAGTACACAGCATACTTAAAAAAAAAAAAGACTGTCTTCAGACACACCAGAAGAGGGCGTCAGATCTCATTACATTTAATTGGTTAATCTCATTTAATTGGTTAATTAGAAGCAGAGTCTAACCTTGAGCTTGCTGAATGGCTGAGGATGACCATAAACGTTTGCCCTTCCCACCCCTTACCTCCTCCATGCTGGGATTACAGGCATGGGCCATCACACCAGGGTTCTGTGAAGCTAGGTCTTAAAGGCTCTGCAGGACTGGCAAGCCCTCTACCAGCTACCTCGCCAGCTGCTACTCTGTATTCTAGCTTTTCTGTTTACCTGTCTGTGGAAAGGGCTAGGGCGTGGGGGCGGGCAGAGGAGCGCATGCGTGCGCCAAAGCATGAGTATGGAGAAAAGCTCTGGTTTTCCTTCTTCTTTGATGTGGTCTCCAGTCATTAGACTTGGCAGCCAATGCCTTATTTACTGAGCCATTGTTCCAGTTTCTCAAAACTATCTTTACTTAACATCAACGAGGTCTAAATTCCAACATTCCTTTTGGAAGGGGCACATTAAAGTCATAGCACTTGCTCGTAAGTTATTGTGTATGTGTGTGTGTGTGTGTGTGTGTGTGTGTGTGTGTGTGTGTGTGTGTACACGAGAGAGAGAGAGAGAGAGAGAGATACAGAGAGACAGAGACAGAGATAGACAGACAGACAGACAGACACACACACACACACACACACACACACACATATATATATATGACAAGGTCTCTGGAAATTGCTATGTAGACTAGGCTGGCCTCAAACCACTGAGTAGTCTCTCCAGCCCTTAAAGTTCTGTTTATAAGCTTAATTTTTTGCGTGTTTATGATGCATGCTACATATGTGTATTTGCGTGTGAGTGTAGACACATGTATAGTGTTAGAGGGTAAACTTGGTTGCTAGTCCTCACCTTACAATTAGTTTTTTTTATATAAAAAAGAATATTTTTATTTTATGTATATGTATGTTTTGCTTATATGTACCACATGGATGCAGTACCTATTGTGGCCAGAAGAGGGCAGGAATCCTCTGGAACTGCAGTTCTGGATGGTTGTAAGCCGCGCTGTGGATGCTGGGAAGGGCTTCTGGAGGAGCAGCCAGTGCTCTTAAGTGCTGAGCCATTTTTCAAGCCCCGTGCCTAGCTTTTCCTATGTGTGCATTCAGGTGTGAGGGAGCACACACTCATGTGTTTGTCAGTAGAGGCCAGGGGTCAGGCCAGAATGTCTTCTTCAGGGGTTGGGGATTTAGCTCAGTGGTAGAGCGCTTGCCTAGCAAGCGCAAGGCCCTGGGTTCGGTCCCCATCTCCAAAAAAAAAAAAAAAAAAGAATGTCTTCTTCAATTTCTCTCCATCTTACATTTTGAGTAGGGCCTTCGCCGACCCTGGATCTTACCACTCCAGCTGAGCTGGGTGGTCAGTGAGCTCTGAGGACCCACCTGTCTCCATCCCCCTGGGGCTGCCGTTATAGACGCTCGGAGCCACACAACCCTTTATATGGGTGAAGGGGACTACACTCAGGTCTTTATCCACACATCTCCCCGGACCCGCGTTTTATCTTTGATAGAGGTCATTTTAGTGGCTGTGGGGTGGGTCGATTTCACTGCACTTCTGTGAGGATGGCTGGTGTAGACGCGGTTCATGCGCTTGTGGTCCAGCCGTATTTTCTTTGGAGAAGTGACTGGGAGTAAAGTCAGTCTTCCCTCTTCCCCTTTGTGCCCTGCAGCGTGAGAACCAAACTCAAGCGGGGTCTGGGCTCTGCCGTTTTTGTTGTTGTTTTGAGACAGCTCTCTATAGTGTAGACCAGGTTGGCCTGGAACACAAGGCAAACCTCCTGCCCCAGCATCCTGATTGCTGAAGATACAGGTACGTGTCATTATGGCCACTTCCTCTACCCTCAACCCCCTTTTAGACGGTCTTATACGATAGTTTATGTAGTTGGGGCAGGCCTTGAGTTTGCTAGGTAGTCAAGACTGGCCTTAATCTCCAGTTCTTCCTGCCTGTGCCTTCCAGGTGTTGGCATTACAGGGGTATACCAGCATGCCTGGCTTTAAGCCTATCTAAAAATATTTATAGTGCAAGCCAGACCTGCTGGTGCATGCCTTTAATACCAAATTTCGGGAGGATATCTGTGAGTTCGAGGCCAGCCTTTTCATAGCAAATTTCAGACCAGCCAAGGCTACGTAATGAAACCCTACCTAAACAAGCAAACGAACAGACAATAAGTATTCACACTGCCGATAAGGGCATGGGGCTCTACGAGCATGAGAGTTGGCTCCCAGCCCCCGCTCTACCAGGCTGGACTTGGCTCAGTGTGAAGCAAATTCATCCTCCTTTCTGCTCTCTTGGGTTCTGTCTCCCGGGTGTAGAGAAAATAGCAGGGTTCTGGATGAAGGAAACTTCTCCTGCTGGCCATTTGTAACTTTTCTTTGTTGAGACAGAGTCTCACTGTGTAGCACTGGCTGGCCTGGGACTCCCTATATAGACCAGGCTCAAGTTCACAGAGATCCTCCTGCCTCTGCCTCCCTAGGGCTGGCATGGAAGATGGGCGCCACCATGCCTGACGGGCATTTGAACTCTGCCCAGGCCTTAGGGCAGCTCTGTGAGTGTTTGAGGTGTTGGTCCAGGGACAATTGGTTCCCAGCACTGGTCAAAGCCTGCTTTGGAGAGTCTCAGATTGCCATTTCTGAGCTTTGTGAAAATGGACAGATTTGTATTCTTTCTTTCTTTTCAGATTTACTTATTTACTTATTTTATGTATATGAGTACACTGTCACTCTCTTCAGACACACCAGAAGAGGGCATCGGACCCCATTACAGATGGTTGTGAGCCGCCATGTGGGTGCTGGGATTTGAACTCAGGACCTCTGGAAGAGCAGTCAGTGCTCTTAACCCCTGAGCCATCTCTCCAGCTTCTTTTTTAATCCCGCATTCTCTCCTGGAGCAATAGGTGTCTCATCTAGAAAAGAAATGAGTATAAACCCATTTTACAAAGCTGATTTGTGCAGGATATATGATCCCCAGGTAAGGACTGACAACCTGAGATTTCCCTCGTGAAGGTTGGCCAGTGTCCCAGGTTTAGGTGGGTGGGCTCAAGTTCCTCTCCAACACTCTCAACCAAGAAAGGAGTGCTTGGGTCCAGGTGGTGGTGCCCATGTGGAAAAATGCCCTTCTCTCTCTCTCTGCCACTCCTTGTCCTGGTCCTGTTGGCGAACACGTCTTCTCGCCTGAGGGTTTGCAAGGAACTGGAAGAGATTGGAACGAGGTTGCGCACGTCCAATTTACAGCTTATAAATATTTAGACATTTCTACCCTTGCCCTCAACTGACTCCACCAAGTAACAGGGCTGGGGCTTGCTGGCCAATTCAGCTTTCCAGCCCAGTGTCTACCCTGGGGCAGTAACCACCACATTCTTTCTTCTGCCCTGATGGTCCCTCTTCTCTTACTGTCTTAGCTGGAAACCCTTTCCTCAGGTTCCCTGGGAGCTGCCGGTGTTCGGTGTTCACAGTGGGTGTGGGGTAGAAAGCCAGAGGGCAGAATGGATTCCTTGGTTTCTTTAATATGCATGGTTCACCCCACCCCCATCTGAAGGCTGGGCCTGGGCACTTGACTCAGCTTTGACCCATCCAGGGAACTGTGCCCAAGTTTTAAATTGAGTGGTTCAAACCTCTTCCTCCTTCTAAATGCCTGTGCATTTCCTCAGCTTGCCTTTCCAAATTAAATTATATTATATTATTATTTTAATAGAAAGAAAGGTTTATTTACCACATTGCAAGGGCCAACAGGCTGGGCACTAATAGGAGTCCCACCCACAGACTAAGAACCGAGGAATCTTCCAGAACTTTTGAAAGGTGTGTTGGCAGGTGCCAGAGACTGCCTGGAGCTGGGAAGAGCTGGCATGGGGTCTAAGAGCCTCTGACAACCATAGTTAGTTCCTCTGGGAGAGGAGGGAAGGCCTGGCCAACAGGGCTCAGGCATATTTCAGTCACGCTGTCATCTTTGGGCATTGTTAGAAGCGTTGAGATTTATTTATTTCTTTCTTTATTTATTTTTTCAGGCAGGGTCTCTCTACATAGCCCTGGCTTTCCTGGAACTCACTATGTACACCAGGCTGGCCTTGAACTTACAGAGACCCACCTGCCTCTGCCTCCCTCGTGTACCACCATGCCTATCTCGCTGTGGCGCTGGGGATCAAACCTAGGGTATTCTGTATCAGACCTGCCATGCTCCTCTCACTGAGCTATATCCCAGGCTCCTGTGGTAAGATTTTTCACTGGACAAGACAAAGGCTCTCAAGTCAAGCCACTCGCCTAAAGCCACTTAGCAAGCAGATGAACAATGAACCAGATACAATCCGAGGTCCTTATGCCTGGAGAGACCACATTCTTTTTTTTTTTTTTTTTTTTTTTTTTTTTTTTTTCCGGGGCTGGGGACTGAACCCAGGACCTTGCGCTTCCTAGGTAAGCGCTCTACCACTGAGCCAAATCCCCAACCCGGACCACATTCTTCTCACTCCATTTTACCCTTAGTTTGCCCCACCCAGAAAAACTGACATAATTTCTTTCTGACATCTACCATGAGATTGTCAGTGGCTTAGTGGATCATTTATTCCTGGCCACAGATACTGGGAATAAAGAAATACAAATGGTTTAGTCTGCTCTCAGGAAGCTGCCATCCTGGCGAGGAAACAAGCATAGAAATCAAATGTCCAAGCCAGATGCACCTTTAACCCAGCACCCAAACCCTAGAGAGGCAGAGGCAAGTGGATCTCTGTGAGTTCGAGGCCAGCCTGGTCTACAGCACGAGTTCCAGGACAGCCAGGATTATGCAGAAAAATCTTGTCTCGAACCAAACCAAACCAAACCAAACCAAAAGGAAAAGAAATCAATATCTTAAGCCTATGGTGAGCTGGGCACGGTGTTGTAGGTTTGTGGTCCCAGCAAATCAGAATTTCAAGTTCAATTCCTGCCTGGATAAGTTAATGACACCAGAAGAGCTAAAGGAGAACTTGGGGTACACCTCAGACGTAGAATGCTTAGTCAGCTCGTGCAAGGCCCTGGCTTTGTACCCCTACTGCAGAGAAACAGTTGTAGCGAAGCTTTATGCAGGCTGATAAATAGAAGGTTGGCACTCCTCTTTGGCAAACCCAGTGAGTGCCTCGCTTACCTAACCATAGGCTTTCTCAGTGGGCCTGCGCGGGCATGACACGGGGCAGGGCCCACCACGTCTTGAGCAGGCCCTCTGATTCGAGATTTTCTAGAGATAGTCATGGGTATCCCCCTAACGGGAGCCAGACCCAAGAGAAGGAAGGTACTTCCTGTGTGGCTTGTGGGTAGAGACATGATTTCCCCACAGATACAGAGTGAGTGCCCCGAGCTGCCCAGCTGTGGACTGCAGCCACTCCCTGCCCTTCTCAGAGAGCTAGACCAGATGTGCTTCCCACCTCAGGAGCACCCCCAGTCAGGGGGTCCAGCAGGACAGAGAAGAGGAGCAGAAGAAGGGGCTGGGACTGTGGGACAGAGATATGCACATTTTCTCATCCCTGGTATGTCTTTACTGATTGAAGGTCTCAAAGACCCCTGGGTTCTGTGGGTTATACCTACCGCTGTGTACCTCATGGGCCGGGACGCTGCTTTTCTTTAGAGCTCTTGCCTGCCGTGTGTGAAACCTCAGGTTTAATCTCCAGTACAGGAGAAAAAGAATTACTAGCTGACAGTTTCTAAAACGATTAAAAACAGAACAAAACAGAAACAGAAGCCTTTCTATCTTAAAGCAAATAAGATTCATTTTACAGAAAACAATTGCATTGTTTAAAAAAAAAAAAACAGTTTCCGGGGGCGGGGTATTTTAAAAGCCCTTTACTGTTGAGTTAAATAGGAGACAGTTGGGGTCTCAGAGCAGCTCCCATATTGTCTGTGTGTGACAGGCTGCTGCTTTGGTAAAAGAAAGAAACGCTTGGCACACAGACGGGAACTGGTAAAGGGAAGGTTGTTTTCTTTTTTCTTCTTGTGCTGGGGATAGAAATGAAAGCCTGGCACGCACAGAATTACTGATCTACCCCTAAGCTCAGAGGGCTGCAGCCGGGAGAGCTCTGTTTTATTAACACCCAAATAGGACTTTGTTAATTTCCTGCGTGTACATAAAGCATTTCTGCCATATTCTCCTCATTCCTCTCTTGCTCCCTCCCACTGATCTGCTCTCCTCCTTCCCAATTACTCTCTCTGGAAGCTGGCGTCTGTCCTTCCGTTTGTCTTGTTTCTTTGATAAGCTGCTAAGTTTCATTAGGGTTGCTTACAGGACGCACAGGCGAGGGTTTATTTATAGGCTCATTCCTATTTTGGGGTGTGAGTATGTGTGTGTGTGAGAGAGAGAATATGTACGTGTGTGTATGTGTGTGTGTGTGAGAGAGAGAGAGAGCATGTGTGTGTGTGAGAGAGAGTGTGTGTGTGAGTGTGTGTGTGTGAGAGAGAGTATGTGTGTGAGTGTGTGTGTGTGTATGTATGTGAGAGTATGTGTGTGTGAGTGTTGTGTGTGTGAGAGCGTACATAAGAGAGTGTGTGTATAAGCATGTGTGTATGTGTGTGAGAGCATATGTGTGTGTGTGAGAGTGTGTGTGTGAGTGTGTGTATGTGAATGTGTGTGTGTGAATGTGTGTGAGTGTGTGTGTATGTGAGTGTGTATGTGAATGTGTGTGTGTGCGAATGTGTGTATGGTGTATGTGCATATGTGGGGCGTACACTCCCCTGTGTATTTGGAGGAGGATGTTGGGGTCCTCTTTCACTTCTTGCCAAACCTGGAGACACATTTTTGTTGTTGATGTTGTGGTTTGCAGCTCTTCTTATAGCCAGCAAGACCAGCAATCCTCCTGCTTCCAACCTTCACTGTCTGTGAGGACCATGCCAAGATTTTTCATAGGTTCTGGAATCCAAACTTACGGTCTTGTGCTTAAACAGCAAGCACTGTTTGTTTTTTCAAGATAGGGTTTCTCTGTGTAGCCCTGGGTGTCCTGGAACTCTGTAGACCAGAATGCCCTCGAACTCACAGAGATCTACTTGCCTCTGCCTCCTGGGTGCTTGAGTGCTGGGATTAAAGGTGTGCACCGCCACGTCCAGGATTCTTTTTTTTTTTTTGGTTTTTTTTGAGCTGGGGACCCGAACCCAGGGCCTTGCACTTCCTGAGGCAGCGCTCTACCACTGAGCTAAATCCCCAACCCCCACGTCCAGGCTTCTTAAGAACTCTTAACAGCTCTTTTGATTTGGGATGAGGACCCACTGTATAGTCTTGGCTGACCTTGAACTTGAAGCAGTTCCAGGCATGTGCCACCACTCCAACGAGCTCTTTTTGACACTGTATCAAAAAATCATGAATAGGGGTTAGATTTAGTTCAGTGGTAGAGCCGCTGCCATGCAAGGCCCTGGGTTCGGTCCCCAGCTCCGAAAAAAAAAAGAACCCAAAAAAAAAAATCATGAATAGTAGTTTGTTTTTTTGTTTGAGAAAGGGTCACATGTAGCTCAGTCTGCCCTTGAACTTATTCTGTGGTGTTTCTAACTCCCAAGTGTTCGTATTAAAGGCCACTATGACTGAATGTATCAGTTATATATTTCTTTCCTCTGCCAGGCTGATTCAGAGGCAAGTTTGGCTCATTTTTTACTAGAAGGCCACATTCTAGTTCAATTGGCCAAAAAAAAAAAAAAAAAGCCTTTTATAGGTATTATCCATAACACACGTAGAGTATTAAAAAGATGTACCCTTAGCCAGGTAGTGGTGGCGCATGCCTTTAATCCCAGCATTTGGGAGGCAGAGGTAGGTGGATCTCTGTGGGTTCAAGGCCAGCCTGGTCTACAGAGTGAGTTGATCGCCAAAGCTACACTGAGAAATCCTGTGGTTAACCATAAATAACAACAAAAACAAAAGCAAAAGCCACAGATGTGTGCTTAAATGCTTAGGATTTACTAAAACTGATGCTTCAGGGTTGACCAGATGGCTTGGTAGGTGTAAGCGAGCCTGCTGGGAAGCTGAATGACCTGAGCAAGATCCTTGGGTCTCATGTGGTAGACAGTGAGAACCAACTTACAAAGTCATCTTCTGACCATTACACGTGCGCCATGGCACTTGTGTGCACAGGTCCAAACACTTTAAATAAACAAGTAAATGTAAAAATATTCTAAAAGATAGCATTCTTGATTTATCAAAGTCATTTAAAAATTCTATTGAGTGTATGCATATGTATGCATTTTTTTTTTATTCTTTTTTTCGGAGCTGGGGACCGAACCCAGGGCCTTGCGCTTGCTAGGCAAGTGCTCTACCACTGAGCTAGATCCCCAACCCCTGTATGCATTTTTTAATCACCGTGGCTTTGTTTGTATGTTTGTTTGAGGTAGGGCCCTAGTATCGCCCACTTGGTCTCAGACCCCTTATTTCAGTGAGAACTCTTCATCCTCTTGGCTCTGTAGATCAGGCTGACCTCTGACTCACAGTGATCCACCCGTCTCTGAATCCCACATGCCAGGCCCAAAGGTGCGCGTGCCTTTAATCCCAGCACTCAGGAGGCAGAGAGACAGGTGGCCTTTTGAGTTCGAGGCCAGCCTAGTCTACAGAATGAGTTCTAGGACAGTCGGGGCTACACAGAGAAACCTTGCCTTGAAACAACATCATCAACAATAAGAAAATTAGCAATATAATTCACAGTCTGACTCAAGGGTATATTTTTTGTTGTTGTTTTCCAAGACAAGGATAGATTAAGAGAAACTTTAGAGAAGCAATTATGATTTATCAGGAATTCCCAAGACCTACAGATCTGACATCGAAATTGCTATCTTACTAAATGGAAGAAAGACGCAAAAAAATGTTCTCAGAAAAGTTTCAGTGACAACTGGTTGTTTCTTTAAATGTGCTTGTATTTAGTCTCCTTTCGAGTGTTTTACCCCTGGAAGGCTCTCGTAGGGATGGAGGCCATTAGCAAGGCTTCTCACCTGTTGCTCTGCATGAGTCTTTGGTACTGGGAATAAATGTTGAGGAGATATTTTCTGGTTCTCACAGGTGTCTCAGCCTCCATGAAGAACTGAAATTCAGATGAGGGCTCGATCATGAGTTGAAATCGAAAGGAATGGAGGGGTGGCTCCTTCTGGTTTCCTTCCTGATGCCTTTGCTAAAAGATTCTGACCTAGCTGGGCAGCTGTGGCACATGGCTTTACTCCCAGCATTCAGGAGGCAGAGGCAGGGGGATCTGAGTTCCAGACCAGAGAAACCGTGTCTGTAAATAAATAAATAAATAATAAATAGAAAAAGCTAAAACAAAACAACAACAAAAAAAAGCAAAAAAAATTTTTTTGGACTAAAAACAATTTAGAAAGGAATGGGGTAGTGGGTTTACTTAGCCTACTCCAGTGTGTCATTGAAGGAAGTCAGACAGAGGAAGTCAAGGCAGGAAATGAGAGGCAGAGAGCAGCTTTCTAGTCCACGCGGCATTACCTTCAACAAGGAACTCACTTGCAAAGAAGTACAGCAGGAACCATGGAGGAGGATGCTTGCTGGCTTTTTATACAGTTCAGAATCATCTGCCTAGAGGATGGCATCGCCCACAGTGGGCTGTGCCTTCCTCCATCGTTTAACAGTTGAGACAATCCCCCACAGACATAACACGCAGACTAATCTGACTTGGGCAACTTCTCAACTGAAGCTGTCTTCTCGGATGACTCTAGGCTGTGTCAAGTTGGGGGAGCAAACTAGAACACATAGCTTTGGGGCACAGTCCTTGCTTAGTATTGTACAGGGGCCTTGGGTTCTATCAGCACTGGGAAGGAGGGTGGGAAGGAAGCAAGGTAGAAAGAGAGGAAGGGAAGGAAGGAGAGGAGGGAGGAAGGGAGAGAGGGAAAGAGAGACAGAGACAGAAACTAAATATGGAAGCACCTTCACGACAGCATCTTGAGTATTTTGAGTCTGTGAGGTCTGGATAGTTCTGAAGGCCTTCCAGGGAAGTCACTCTAGCTGGAGACTGGTGGGCAGGGTCCCAGGGTGCAGGCAGAGTGGTAGCTGGAGAGCTGGAAGTTGGGGTAAGGGATACGTGGTGGTCTTAGAAACTGCCAGCTCTTTGCCTGCTCAGTCCTGGCGTCTTGTACAGCATCTGCGTGGGGTGTTTGCACCCTTTCTCCTCTAGGATGTCCCAGAAATGCCACCTACTCCCCCCAGACCTCTTTTTGTTCTTCAGATTAGCACCCCTTTTGTTCTTTGTTTAGCAGCTGTCTGTTTGAATTCCTTTAGATTTTTCCTCCTTCATGACACGATACTCATTGAAGGCAGGGCTGCTTGGCTGTGCTCTTCAGTATGCCTGACAGAGTCCGTGCTCAGACATACTTGTTCAGGGCCTGGAGAGATGGCTGACTGCTCTTACAGAGGTCCTGAGTTCAAATCCCAGCAACCACATGGTGGCTCACAACCATCTGTAATGAGATCCGATGTCCTCTTCTGCTGTGTCTGAAGACAGTTACAGTGTAGTTATATATATTAAGTAAATAAATATTTTAAAATATTTGTTGAATGGATGGGATGGATGGAAGAATGAAGGGACTTGAGATCCTGACCACTGTTTTTCTATAAATATGTGTGTGTATGTGTATGTGGGCACACGTGCATGTACACATGAGTGATTTGCTTTTGAGACAAAGTCTTATGCTATAGTCCAGGCTAGCCTTCAACTCACTATATAGCCCAGGCTGGCCTGATATTCACTATAATTCTCTTGCCTTAGCTTCTCAAGTGCTGGGATTATATTTGTGAGTCTCCAGGCTGGGCCACGTGGCTACTTAGTGTCCTATAATCTCTGGCAGTTCCCCAGTCTTTCTTTGTCTTTCTGACCTTGACACTTTGAATAGGCAGTATCCAGTCATCTTGAAAGATGTTTATAATTTTGGTTTGTTGGGTTTTAGGTGGAGTAGGAGGTCCCACCCTTGGTCACATGCATGTCAAGCAAAAGAGACCACTGTGCTATAACCCCGTCATCTGTTGAATGGGTTAAATTTTTTTTTTTAAAGATAGCGTGTCATTATGTAGCTTAGGTTATCCTAAAACACACTTTGTAGGCCAGGATGGCCTCAAACCCACGATGACCTTCCTGCTTCTGCTTCTCAAGTGAATTCATCCCATTACCACAATGCCTGCCCTAAAATTTTTTCAATATGAATTTTTATTTATTTATTTATTTATTTATTTATTTATTTATTTATTTATTCTATGCATATGAGTGCTCGAGCATGTCTATACATCATGTGTGTGCCTGGAGCCTGGTGGCGGGCCAAAGAGAACGTCAGATCCCCCAGAACTGGAGTTACACCACATGCACACACCACATACAGACACGCACCACACACAGGTATACACCACACGGTGCACAGAGGTCAGAGGTCAGATGACAACTAGCACAACTCGGGTCTCACCTCCCACCACATGTGGGTCCTGGGGATCCAACCGGGCCACCAGGCTTGGCTACAGAAGCATTTACTCATTGGATCATCTTCCAGGCTGCTAACCCTGTTTATGCAGACTCTGCCTTGACCACTTCCCATTAATCCTTGGGGATTAAGTTTCAACATGATTCCTAGAGAGGACTCCAGCATCCAAACTGAAGCAGGGAGCCTTGGAATTGTTGTGATGAGGGACTCTCTTCCTGGCTCTTTATTAACCAGAGTCTTCGATTGTTCTTCCAGGGACATACAACGTTCCATGACCAGGTGACCCTTCCTGCCCAGAGCAATGGAGCAAAATGGCTCCTTCCGTGTGGATTCTGAGTTTCGATACACCCTCTTTCCGATCGTTTACAGCATCATCTTTGTACTGGGCGTGGTTGCCAATGGCTATGTGCTGTGGGTCTTTGCCACCTTGTACCCTTCCAAGAAACTGAATGAGATAAAGATCTTCATGGTGAATCTCACCGTGGCGGACCTGCTCTTCTTGATGACCCTCCCACTGTGGATTGTCTATTACTCCAACGAGGGCAACTGGATTGTACACAAATTCCTGTGCAACCTGGCTGGCTGCCTCTTCTTCATCAATACCTACTGCAGTGTGGCCTTCCTCGGCGTCATCACTTATAACCGCTACCAGGCAGTAGCCTATCCCATCAAGACGGCCCAGGCCACCACCCGCAAGCGTGGCATCACTTTGTCCCTGGTCATTTGGATATCCATCGCGGCTACTGCATCCTATTTCCTGGCTACAGACTCCACCAACGTGGTGCCCAAAAAGGATGGCTCAGGTAACATCACCCGCTGCTTTGAGCATTATGAGCCATACAGTGTGCCCATCCTTGTCGTCCACATCTTCATCACCTCCTGTTTCTTCCTCGTCTTCTTCCTCATCTTCTATTGCAACATGGTCATCATCCACACGCTGCTCACGCGGCCTGTGCGGCAGCAGCGCAAACCGGAAGTGAAGCGCCGGGCGCTGTGGATGGTCTGCACCGTCTTGGCGGTATTTGTCATCTGCTTTGTGCCCCATCACGTGGTCCAGCTACCCTGGACCCTAGCAGAGTTGGGCTACCAGACCAACTTCCATCAGGCTATTAATGATGCCCACCAAATCACCCTCTGCCTCCTGAGCACCAACTGCGTCTTAGATCCTGTTATCTACTGCTTTCTCACCAAGAAGTTCCGGAAGCACCTCAGCGAAAAGTTTTACAGCATGCGAAGTAGCCGGAAGTGCTCCCGAGCCACTAGCGACACGTGCACCGAGGTGATGATGCCAGCCAACCAGACTCCTGTCCTGCCACTGAAAAATTAATCAATGCTTATTAAAGCCAGGCCCAGAGCCTTCTCTTTTATGGCCCCCACAGATGAAGCAGAAAGCTAAGAGGTTTCTGCCTGTGGCCAACCCCCTCCTTGGACCCAGGTGGACTCTTAAGTGAGGCAGTTACTTCCTCACAGAGAGCCATTTGCTGGAAAATACAGAACTCAATGCTCCTTTTCATCCATCTTTGAGTCAACACTAGAGGGTTGTGGCTGATGGACTCATCCAGGGCTTCAGATTGTGACAACCCTGCTAGCACCAGAGCTTGGGGAGAGACGCTAAGCAGCCCAGTTCATTCAACTGGGACAGCAATTTAAGGATTGGGCAGTGACTTCCGGGTGCTACAGGAAGAGGGGAGAGGGGTTGTGGGGACTCTTCACTGATTGTGATCTTTGGCAAAACAATTGGGCTTAGGATGGTGCCTTCCTTTATCCATCTACAGATACAAGGTCTTTGCGGCTCTTCCTAGAGGAAGTGGTTTGGTGGTTATCGCCTGACTCACCCAGCACCTTGCCTCAGACATAACCAGAGGAGATAACACAGAAGCTGACCAGAAGCTAGGATGGGTGCATGTTTGCTGAGGCAGCTGAGTTTTGCCCGAGCCTGAGTGAGTGCTGAGGGAATGGAAGAGAGGTGGCTACCTCAGGACGCTGCACTTTCCACTTCCGGCAGGCAGCTTCTTTTGAGGTCCTCTGGCCACCTGGTGGTGATTTTTTTTTTTTTTTTTTTTTTTGGTTCTTTTTTTCTGGTGGTGATTTTTGACAAGTGTCTTAGTCTCATTTCACTGGCCTTGCCCAGCCTCCCTGTCAGAAACAACTCGAGGAGGGAGAGATTTATTTTGTCTCACAGTTTGGAGGACCTCAGTCCATCACGGCAAGGAAGGCATGGTGGGGCAGCTCAGACTCTGGTGGTGGGAATAGGAGACGGAGGTTGTCCACGTGGCAGTGAGCCAGGAACCAAGACTGCACCTTAACCCAGGGTTGGGATACAACCCACGCCCCCTCCCCCCCAGCCACCTACTTCTACAGCCAGGTCCTACCTCCTCCTAAAGGTTCCACAGTCTCCCGACCTAGAGAGCACAGCCCTGGGCCAGTGAGATGGAGGCCAGTGGAAGGTAGAGAGCACTTGCAGCTAACACTGCTGATCAGAGTTTGATCCCAGAAGCCACATGGTACAGAGAACAGGTTTCTGCAAGTTGTCCTTTGACCTTTGCTTTCATGCTGCGGTACACACATGTCCCGCCTCCCCCATATACATATAAATAAATGTACAAAATTAATAGGATAAAGCAAAACGAATATGACCCCATAGGAGTATACATGAAACAGCAGGTGTATTCAAAACATACCTGCTATTTCATTTAAGTGAGATCCCCTCTGGCCCTCTGAGAAGTATCCAGAAGCCTCAGACTCAGAACTCTGAGGACCTTTTCCTGTTTTCCTGAGCCTTGTGCTTCTTCTGAGTGTCTCCTTGAAGCTGGGTCAATTGCTTCCTGTCTGCTAGACAAGCATAGGCGTGTTCCAATGAACAAGCTTGAGTTTGGAATGATGGCAGCAGTCTGGACCTAGCTGAAGGGGACACAGTGGCTAAAACAACTTGAACTTCGTAGACATCTTACAAACCCGGGTTCAAGGCTTGCCTGTGCTGAATGTTGCTCAGGACGTGGGAATTTAATTTTCTACCTCTTAGTGTTGTTAGCTGGGAGGTTCAACCTACCTCACAGGACTTCTGGGCAGTGCGTGTTCAGCTGACTCTGGGCTATTTATCCCTATCCTCCCCTTTGCTGGGAATTTGGTACCCTCGATTCTTGGATTAGAACTGAACGGGTGAGGGTTAGATGTCTGGATGCGGGGTGCACCTTTTGGGGAGCTGTGACCATGTTTACATGTGAAGTGGGTTGGGTGGCCACTTAGGTGACTGGTAGATAGAAGTGGCTTTTCAAAGAAACCAGGTTAGACCAGAGAGAAGCTAGAACGTGGCGAGAATACTCAGCTTCAGAGGGGCCAGCGGGCACGCCCCCGGTGCTTTCTCTTGCGTCCCGGGAGGTTCTCGTCAGGATTCCTTCTCTCTCCTTCCCTAAGCTCATTGAAATGGTTGTCTAGTGCTTTCAATCAAATAACATCCTCGGCCTCTGTGTTAATATGATATGGTCTGAATTTCATCGTCTGCAAATCTCCCTTACCACTGGTTTGCAATATCCATTTACCACAGTAGGTTTGCTTAATAAACATTTTTCTCTTCAAACTAGGCCTTTTGGTTTTGTTTTGTCGAGACAGGGCTTCTCTGTGTATCCCTGGCTGTCCTGGACTCACTCTGTAGACCATGCTGGCCTCAAACTCACAGAGATCTGCCTGCCTCTGCCTCCCAAGTGCTGGGATCAAAGGCGTGCGCCATCATGCTCTGCAAAATTTGGTCAACTTTAAAAACTTACAGTTCTTCTGACAGCCACCGCATAGATTATTTTTATGCCCATTTTACATGTGGGGGGAAAGGAGGCTCAGAGGGGCAGAGTCATTAATATTCAAACCTAGAACTCTCCATGAGCACAGGCTAGCTCCCATCCCCTATCTACCATGTAATCCGTACCCACACTCCAACTCTTCAAGCAAGGCATCCTATGAGTGCTGCTGGTTCAGGAGCTGGTACAGGCCTCCACCCTGAGGTTGGAGATCTCTTGTACAGCTCATGCAGCCTGGAAGCCTCATGGGGACCCTTCCCAGGCACAAGCACTGGTGATGAAGCACTTCAGACACTGGGAGACAGGCACAGCCGTGTTTCTAGGAACCCTGGGAACCAAAGCACCATCACTGTGGGAGCCAGGAGGAGCGCTTAGTGAGACGTGGTTTTACGTTTTACGTGTCAGCTTGAGGGCTCTAGAACCATCTGGAAACACCGGTAGAGTTTCTCCCGGCTCTACAGGTCATCCCGAGCCACGCTTACATCTTCCTTGACGAAGAACTTCCAACTTGCTTCTGACACAGCGGCACCATTCCACACCCTCACCCGTAGCTTCATGGAGGATTTCGTTGTCCACTTTGTTTGGGTGCGTGGTCTCGCCATGTAGCTTTGGCTGATCTAGAATCACCCTGTAGACCAGGCTGGCCCTGTACCCAGAGATCCACCTGCCTCAGCCTCTTGAGTGAGACTCATCAATCGAAGACGTGCACCACCATGCTAGCCTAATATGTTCTTGGCCCGTGTTAGCTATCCACAATCGCGGGTTTCATTATTGACATTCTCATTCTCGTGTACTCAGTACTGGGTCACATTCACCCCTCCCCCTTTTGCTCTCTGGTCCCCTCTCAACTCCGGCTGATCCCTTTCTGTCCCCTTCCTCCTCCTGACTGTCTACTTCTACTTTCAGGTCTCTTTTTAGTGTGTGACCCAGAGTGTCCCTAGGGTTGTTTACTGGAACATGGACACCTTACCTGTTAACTGCATGCAAATCCTCAGGGCGACTGGGGTCCCAGGAGACCCCTCCACCTCAACAGGTTCTCTCTCTCACAAGGCTTTCTATTTCCCCAAAGTCTCTCTCCACCACTGCTGTCCAACTTCCGTGCTACAGAATGTGCAGTCAAGTCTTGATTTTAGTTGGACTCCCTCTAATCACTAAAGGACTGTAATCGGGAACTCGTTAGACATTTGTGTTCGGATTCAAATACTTCAGATTCCCGAGCTTGACACAGGGTGAGCAGTAAAATGGCCGCTGACACCCGTGACCAGGGCTCCTTTTTTCAGCCTCCTCCAGTGTGACTTTGGACAGACTGGGGGACCTTGCTGGGTCTATTTCTTTCAAGTGGGAATATCGGTCAGGTGGGGTAGCTCACACTTTAATTCTAGCACTCAAGAGGCTGAAGCAGGAGGATTGCTACAACTTTAAGAGCACTCTGGGCTATATGGGTAGTTATCAGGCCAACTAGGGTTGCATAGTAAAATTTTGTCTAAACGCTATCGATCTATCTGTTTGTTTATGGAGACAGGGTCTCTCTATGCCTAGCTGGAACTCACTCTGCAGACCAGGCTACTGCCACACAGCTCTAAATTTATTTTTTTCTTTTCTTTTTTTTTAATTTATTTATTTATTTTTGGTTTTTTTTTTCAGAGCTGGGGACCCGAACCCAGGTTTTGCGCTTTAGGTAAGCGCTCTACCACTGAGCCAAATCCCCAGCCCCTATTTTTTTTTTTCTTTTTAAAGAATACATATTGTTAAAGCCTAGGTAAATTTTAAGGCCTAGGTAAAATGTTAAAACCCTCACGGGGTTGGGGATTTAGCTCAGTGGTAGAGCGCTTGCCTGGGAAGCGCAAGGCCCTGGGTTTGGTCCCCAGCTCCAAAAAAAAAAAAAAAAAAAAAGTTAAGGCCTAGGTAACAGTTAACTGGCTAGCCTGCCATTATAAGGAAATTTTTTCATATGTTTCTGCTGTTACTAGGAAACTTTCTAATGCCAAGATTGATTACATATTCTGTTATATTCTGTGTCCTTGGAAACCAATCATGATAGAATTCAGTAGAACTGTTTTGCATAGTAAACTACAATAAGCTTGGACCTGAACCAACCACCCAGTAGCACTTCCTGTACATGTGTATAAACTTTTACATTATAAGCTGCCCCTAGGATGGACCCCAACATCAGAGAGACTCCTGCCCCAATATAAATAACTATTTGGAATAAGCCTTCCGTTTTGAGTAGTGATCCAGTAAAGTTTAAGTTCCCATGGATGTGGGTAACTGACTCTTGGTTGGCAAGTTAGGACATGAATGTTAGACAAGGCATGTCCCCTGACACAGCTGAATACCTCAACCAATGGGAGCAGGATAAGTGTACAACGAAGACATGTTCCTAAGGAAACCTTCTATCCCTACATCCTGATTGGTGAAATAACTTGGCACAGATGTTCGCAGATTTGGACTTAAAAACCCTGAAGGATCTTAGGGTTGTGGTTCAGTTCTGGAATCTGGTTCATGCCCCTGGGGCATATGCTCAATGAACTCTCGCTGTCTGACTGAGATCGGTGTTTGTGTGGTTTGTGAGGTGATTCGTGGACCCCAACATATATATTATCAAAGTAATAGACAGCTTTGTGGGCTTAGACTTGCTTAGGACTGTCCCTGGCACAGACTAAATGTCACGACCGTCGTCCCTGGCCTAACAGATTGTCTCCACTCCAGAGTCTCCTATTCACAACATTGCAAGACCTCAGCCCTTCTTCCCCTTATGACCGAGTTCATGTTGTGTAATCTGTGTAGCCTTATGAGTGGGAAAGTGTGCAGAGGACCAGAGTGTGACCAGTCGGGTTTTCCTTTACTTCTAGGTCATTCTACAAGTCTCCCAGGGAGTACGTTTTGGTGGTGGTGGTGGGTTTTTTTGTTGTTTTTGTTTTTGTTTTTGTTTTGGTTCTTTTGTTTTGTTTTGTTTTGAATTTGTTTTTGTTCTTTGAGACAGCGTTTCTCTGTGTAGCCCTGGCTATCTTGGACTCACTTTGTAGACCAGGCTGTCTTCAAACTTAGAGATCCTCCTGCCTCTGGCTCCCGGGTCCTGGGACTAAAGGTGTGCACCACCACCACCCGGTTGCCTAGAGACTGTTTTAAGAAGTCAGAGCCAACGCACACATGGATCAGGGGATTTTGATCTTCGATGATCGTCATGACGGATTAGTTCCTTAATTCCTTAAAAAGAGGCCAGATCATCAGAGGGCACTCTCAGCAGAGTGAGGAGGCGGTGCCTGAAATGAGGGGATTGCTTGCAAACTGACTATGTGGTAAAGGGTTGACAATATGCAAAAATCCCCTCTGACTCAATAACAGGAAGCCGAACCTGATCGAAAAAATAGACAAATGACTTGAATATGCATTTCTCTGAAAAAGCATCTAACTGACTGATAAGCATAGGAAAACATGTTCAAGATCTCTGATCATTAGAGGAAACCAAACCAAAACCACAGCGAGAGGAAAAGCCAGAAAATATTAAGCAGTGGTGACGGTGTAGAAAAACCAGATTATTTTATATTTTATTTTATTATTTTATATTTTTTGAGTCTGGGGTAGCTCAGACTGGCCTTGAACCCACTATGCAGGTGAGCATAACCTTGACCTTGACTTCCTGCTCCTTCTGCTCTGACCTCCGAGTGGTGGAATGGACCACCGACAGGTCGTCTACACACAGGTCCAATTTATGCCGTGTCGGAGACCTAACCCTTGTCTTGCGCATGCTAGATAAGGCCTGTACCAAATGAGGTGGCACAGCCTCAGCCCTCCAAATAGGAGTTCTTGTGCCTTGCTCATGAGGGTGTGAAATGATGCAGGTCCTATAGAAACTGTTCCGATGACTTCCCAAGCCATCAAATACCGCTTCTGGGCCTGGTGACACCAGACTGTGATCCCAAGAATTGGAAGACTGGAGCAGGAGTTGGAGGCCAGCCGGGACCATAGAGTACGAGACCTTGTCTCAAACAAGCAAGCAAACAGGAGCTGGGTAAAAGCTCAGCAGTAGAGCGCCAGGTCTGTGAGGCCTCGGGGCTTCGTTGGTTTGGTTTGGTTTTTAATCCAAGACAGGGTTTCTCTGTGTAGCCCTGACCATCCTAGAACTCACTCTGTATTGCAAGCTGACCTCAAACTCACAGTTATCCACCTGCCTCTTCCTCTTGAGTACTAGATTCGAAGCACCACCGCTAAGCTTAGGTTCCATTCTTAGTACCGGGGAGAGGGTGGTGCCAGGGAGAAATGGTCACATTATCTGGTAATTTCACTCCTTGAGGTATACCTAAAATAATTGTAATCGAGGAATCAAGTCTTCGTACATGAACACTCGGAACAGCATTATTCACAGCAGCCAAAGGCGCAAACAACCTATTTGTCTGCTGTCAGAGGAGTGAGAATATGTGGCTTAGACCTACCTTAAAATGGAAGGGCATGGGGGTTTGGGGATTTAGTTCAGTGGTAGAGTGCTTGCCTAGCAATCGCAGGGCCCTGGGTAAAAAAAATGGAAGGGCATTTGACAGGAGGTAACGACCTCCTAAGTAAGCGACAGCAAAGGCAGGCACCAAAGGACAAGTGTGTGATCCCACTTACGTGCCTCGTGCCCATGGGGGCCAGAAGAGGGCGCTGGTCTCTCTGTAACTGTGGTTGCACAGTCGTGAGCTGAGTGCAGGGACTAAACCTGAGTCCTTTGCCAAAGGACCCAGCAAAACAGCAAGTATTCTTTTTTTTTTTTTTTTTTTTTCCAGAGCTGGGGACCGAACCCAGGGCCTTGCGCTTGCTAGGCAAGCACTCTACCACTGAGCTAAATCCCCAACCCCAGCAAGTATTCTTAAACGCTGAGCTGTCATCCCTCGAGCCCCATAAAATGATACATTTTATGTTGTCATAATGTGATGGTGTCAGTTGTTAGCTTGACAGAATCTAGAATCACCTGGAAGATGGACTTCTGGGCTTGCCTGCGGGAGATTATCTCGATTGTGTTAATCGAGGTGGGAATACCCGACCACTGTGGGTGGCGCCATTCCCTGGCTCGGATCGTGATTGGTCTAACACAGTGGTTCTCAACCTCCCTAGTGTTTCAATCGTCTAACACAGCTGCTCCTGTTGTGGTGACCTCCCAACCATAAAATTGCTTTTGTGGCTACTTTGTATCTGTAATTTTGCTATTACAAATCACAGTGTAAATATCTATGTTTTCTGATGGTTTTGTGAAAGAGTTGTTCAACCCTTGAGGGGGGTCACAACCCACAGGTTGAGAACCAACAGGAGAAAGTGAGCCGTCTGATTTCATTCCCTTCCTGATTGTGCCTCACATGGTCCAGCTGTCTTGAATTCCCCACCATGATGGACTGTGTACCCTGGAACTGTGAGCCATGATAGAGCCATTCTCCCTGAAGTGTTTTTTGTCAGAAACGGAAAAAGTAACAAAGACAATACAGTTATAAAAGGTGAGAAGGAGGCTTTGTTGGGGGTTGGGGGGGGAGCAGGCAGGCAAATTCAGACTCCCATGGAAGACTTCCTCACAGCCGGTTCTCATGTTCCAGGTGGTGTTTCCTGCCTCTGAGGCCACAAAGTCTGAGTCACATCGTGTGAAAGAGTCTGGTCAGTAAGTCCCAACCACGTGGGGTATTGTGCGTGTGGCTGTCTGAGGGAAGGTGACACAAGGACAAGAAAATGATTTGTCTCTAAATCCCACAGATGCTTAACCACCTAGCCCTCTACTGCAGGGCCAAGCTTAAAAAAGAGAGAAGGTCGCCACCTCCAAGTGACAGTGGCGGAATTGTTTACAAGCAAACCCCAACACAACAGATGGTTCTACTTAATACTCCGTGATCGCGGGGCTTGTGAGAGTTCATTGGGAGCTTCTCTTCCCAGATGCATGCCCGGGGAGGCCATGTTTGAAAGTGGCCATGTTGGAAGTATTCATACGACAAGATCCAGCAGGTGATACAGATGAGCAATATTAGAGTCTCAGGCTCAGCTCCGCCCCTGACTGGTTGGCCGTGTGACCCTGGAAATCAGTGCACATCCTAAGCTTCAGTTTATTCCTAGAACAGGCATAATAAGAGGCAAATTCTTTCTCCTTCCTCTCCTAAGGAGAAGTATGATTTGATACTTGGGGTAGGGTGTGGGTTATTTAGTGTTAATTTAATATTATTAATTATTGTTTACTTATGCTTCGAGACTGGGTTCCATGTAAGTAGGAGCTGCTCTCCAACTTATTGTACTGTCTGGGCTAGCCTTGAACCGCTGGCCCTCCTGCCTCTACCTCCCAAGTGCTGAGATTACAGGCATGCATCACCATGCCTGACTCATTGGTAACTGGTGTGTGTGTGTGTGTGTGTGTGTGTGTGTGTGTGTGTGTGTGGTTGTTGTTGTTGTTGTTGTTGTTGTTGTTGTTGGAGACTGAAGTTAGGGCCTTGTGAATGCTCTGTGGTCTCACCCTCCAGAGTTGTTCTTGGCTGATAGTGAATCTCCTGGTAACCATTGGTAACTTTTCTATCTCTTTAGTTGGTACCAATAGTGCCCAGACTGGGGATTGACCCATGAGGGCATCATCCCAGCGGTAACTTCACGAACACCTATGATGGAGGGAGACAAGGAAAGACGTAACTGAGATCTCCACGGCCAGCAGTTAACGTTGTTTATGATTGATTTTCTGGCCTGCTCATGGTTGCTGACCTGGGGAATGTTTCACTGCAGACGACTTTGGCTATAAGCAGCAGCCAACAAGTAGGAAGGCAAGACAGGGGAATGGGAGGGACGTGGGACTAGCATGTCTACTCTCCTGCTCTTCCTAAACCAAAGAACTCCTGTTTTCCATAGCTGATGATAACCCAGGATGAAGCTGTACCCAGTGAGATGCAAGGACGCAAGACGCATGGGGAGGGGGTATGCGGCATGCTGCTAAAATGCCAGGTACTGTTCAAACTCACAGAGAAACTGTAGAGGTCAAGTTGGAACCCTGGCTCCAGACCTAACCACGTCTTTGAGTGTGCTCCAAGAGCCCTTGTCTTGAGATGGGGTCGCCTTAGTCTCAGACCTGTGAGAACGGGAAAAGAGAGCAGCAATGGCCCAGAGTGTAGAAATACTATGTCATTGAGGACAGACAGAAGGAGAGTGGATTGTTAGAATAAAAGCAGTGTCCTTGTCCACGGCTGGAGGCAAGTCATTCACAGACAACCCCCAAGAGCAAGGAGACGCAGCTACCGTTTATCCCATGATATAAAAATGGGCTGAAGAGACGGTTATGCTGCTAAAAGTGTGTCCTGAGCTGGGCTGTGGTGCTGCAGACCTTTAACCTTAGCACTCAGGAGGCAGAGGCAGCTTCAAAGATGTATATGTGCCAGGCAAGCATTCTACCTCTGAGCCATACTCCCTCCCCCCAGAACCAGTGTTGTTGCCTACATCACTGCTGGCCATGGCGAAGTGACCTCAGAAATAATCAACATTGTTATTATCCTTGAGAGCCCCATTCTCTCCTGTGGCTCAGCAACTGTGGACACAGACAAGGTCTTGTAGTGTTGGGAGGCTCTCCCAGGATTCCCAGGCATCAAGATGCTACGCTTTGCTCCTTCCTCCATGTCGGTTCTGTCTGGAATTCTGCTTAGCTCTTCAGTTGCATCCAAGCCCAGCCTCAGGCTTTGCAGACCAGCCAAGGAGCTTGAATCAACCAAGGGAGCACCTGCCAGGGCCACACCAAGATCTGTACTTCTCTGGTCCTAGCCAGGGACCCTCTGACATCTTGTCCAAGAAGAGTTTCTGCAGCTGGGTCAGTGTCACCCCCATCCCTACCTCCACTCCCTACATATGAGTGGGCTTTCGGCTACTGGGCCCCTGAACCTGTCAGAGGAAGGGAGTGTGGCCTAGAACCAGAGCTCCTGCTTGCTTGTGTGACTTTGAGCTGTTTACTTCCCCTTTGCTACTGTCTCGTCAGATGACAAGCTGTAGTGCTGAGCCTGCCACCAACCTGGGATACGGCTTCTCCCTGTACCACTGGAGAGAAAAGGAGGCAGGGTATTATCAGTCAGGAGCAACTGTCAGTGATATCACATGTCAACCAGGCACCTAGCATATGACCCCAGAGTTGACTGCTTGAATTCAGTCAGTTCCAACATCTGTCAAACTGCCAGACAAGTATATTGTTGTCTGGCCAATTTGACATGTTTGGAAGGAAGGAGCCCATTCTTCTAGAATGCTGTCAATGATTGCATTGAGATAGAGAGAAAGAAAGCACTTAAAACAGCCCTGACCAAGGGTGGGGGTGGGATAGGGGCAGGGATGGAGATGTCTCTGTGGTTAAGTGTACTTGCTGCTCTTCCAGAGGAAGAATCCCAGCAAATCTACCATAGGTAATGCAGATGGACTTACAGGCAAACACACACACACACACACACACACACACACACACACACACACACACACACACACACATCCACACACACACACACACACACACACACACACACACACCTATACACACACACACACACACACATAACACACACACACACACACACACACACACACACACACACACACACACACACACACACACACACAAACAAACACACACACACACACACACAAACAAACACAAACAAACACACACACACACACACAAAATAACAAAAACACACACACACACACACACACACACAAACAAAAAAACCCACCCACCTCAGACACGTGGATCATTCCCCACAACCCCTGGTTTTGTTTCATTTTTTTATTTTTGACTCAGGGTCTCATGGAGCCTAGGTTGGCCTTGAACTTACCACTTAGCTCAGGATGACTTTGAATTTCTGAATTTTCTAAAAGCTGGGATGCAGTGCTGGGGATTGAACCTAGGGCCTTGTACACGCTAGCTAAAAAAAAAAAAAAAAAAAAAGACTTCATCTCACTGAGCTACGGCCTCAGCCCTGATTTTCTAGCATTTTATTACTTTATTTCTGCTCTTTTCTCTCTCATGGTGTCAGGGATCGAAGGTAGGGCATCCCACACACTAGGCGAGCACTCTGACAGGGAGTCAAACTCTACTCGAGTTTCTTCTTTCATATAATTTAATTAGGCTAAAGTTCAAAGGTTGGGATTACTACCTTCTAAAACACATTAACAAAATTCCTTTAACTGATTAATTATTAATTAACCTTGCGGTGCTTGGAAATGAATCCAGATCCTCACGCATGCTATGTAAGCACTCTTATCTATAAGTTCAGCAATCAAAGTAAAGTTTATTTATTTTATAGGATTACTACTAGTAGTAGTACTATTACTGTTGCTGCTGCTGCTGCTGCTACTACTAGTAGTAGTAGTGGTTTTTTGAGTCAGGATTTCTCTGTGTAGCTCTGGCTGTCCTAGAACTGGCTCTATAGACCAGGCTGGCCTTAAACTCAGCCATCTGCCTGCCTCTGCCTCCCAAGTGCTGGGATCAAAGGCCTACACCATCACAGTCCTACCTATTTATTTATTTTTATTTTATTTGAGGCCAGGTCTCACTCTGTAGCCATGGTTGGCTTGGAACTCATTATGTAGTCCAAGTTGTCCCCAAACTCACTGAAATCCTCCTGCCTCACCTTTCTGAACGACAGGATTACAGATGTGAGCTAACCACTCTGAACTCCAAACTGCTTTTAGTGTGGTGGTATCCACCAGAGAAGGCTACTCAGACACAGGTTTAAGACAATAGAAACTCTTAGTTAACAGGAAACTACACCGGGTGTTGGGAACCCCAGGGTAGCCCTGAGACTTTCTCAGATTTCAAGCATAAGAACCAAATTCTGGGTTGACATATGTCAGTTAACAAGAACAGTAAGCCAGAGACAGAACTACAGAAGCCAAAAAGCAAGGTTAGTCTATTTAGAGACTTTCCCAGAGCTGTGGACGTTGATGGATTAGGTCTCTGTTTTAGTTTTTGGCCGGTTGTGCTGTCTTTGCTGTCTTTGTGCTGAGTTTTATGGCCTTCGTGGCATTTCATTATGGAGTCAGTTGTGCTAAGGTCTGGGGGCCTGGTGTGCCAGGCCCATTATCAACAAACTATACAGTTCTGACTGCCACATTCGTCATTACTCACACTTACAATACTTTGTTTCTTTGTTTTTGTTTTTGTTAAGATCTTCTATGCTGGCTATTTCAGGCTTTCTATTTCAGGCTGGCCTGAAATTTGGTGTGTGTGAGACTGACCTTAAACTAGCAATTTATCTCTCTGCCTCTGCCTCTGCCTCTGCCTCTGCCTCTGCCTCTGCCTCTGCCTCTGCCTCTGCCTCTGCCTCTGCCTCTGCCCTGCCCTCTGACTCTGCCCTCTGACTCTGCCCCTGCCCCTGCCCCTGCCCCTGCCCTGCCCTGCCCCTGCCCCTGCCCCTGCCTCTGCCTCTGCCTCTGCCTCTGCCTCTGCCTCTGCCCCTGCCCCTGCCTGCCCTGCCCCTGCCTCTGCCTCTGCCTCTGCCCCTGCCCCTGCCCCTGCCTCTGCCCCTGCCCCTGCCTCTGCCTCTGCCTCTGCATGCTAGGGTCACCATGCTTGGCTTTCTAAGTTCTTTTTTTTTTAATAATTAAAACATTTAAATTATTTTTTGAGATGGGACCGTATCATGTAGCCCAGGCTGGCCCGCAGCTGGCCTGAAACTCCTGATTCCTCTGTCTCTACTTGTGAATGCTGGGACTATAGGCCTGTATCATCGTACCCTGCACAATTTTTTGATTTTTATTAATGTTTAAATGACTTCCTAGATGACTTAATTTTTGTACCTTTAACAGCAAAGGTAGGCAGGGTGTGGCACTAAGCTCTTTAGAGCCCGGGAGGGATAATTTCTTTGAAGAGGGAACTTAGAAAGAAAAAAACATACCCACACTTTGTAAATAGTTTGAAAATTGAGGATCTTGGTCTTCCTCTCAAGGCTGTGACTTCTCTTTTTCTGAGACATCCATTTCTATACGTTTCCTTCAGTTCCGCAAGCTTTGCCATTTGCAAATCTAGAATGTGGAAGTGCCCACATGTGACGGCAATCTGTCATCTTAGATGACACCTCAGAAGAATTTTTCGGGCTCTCTGAAGGTAAGCTGTACCACCACTGTGTAAGTCAGAGGAGAAAATTGCATCAGCTACCAGGTATGGTGGCACATGCCTGTAATCCCAGTTCCGTGGTCTAAGAGGTAAGAGGATCTTGGGGAAAACCAAACCAAACAAAACAAGATAGTTGGAGGCTGAGGCAGGAGGATTGCTGTGAGTTCAACATCGGCTGGAGCTATGTAGTAAAGTACCAGACTGGTCTGGGCTATAATGCGAGACCCTGTCCCGAAAAATCAAAAACAAGGGGCTGGAGAGATGGCTCAGAAGTTAAGAGCAATTGTTCTCGTGGAGGATCCTGGGTCAGGTCCCAGCACCTACATGATAGTCCACAACCATCCACAGCTCTAATGCTAGGGAACCTGAGATCCACTTCTGACTTCTGAAGGCTCCTGTGTGCATGTGGTGAGCATAAACTCACACACACACATAAATAAACTCTGTCTCTGTCTCTCTGTCTCTCTCTCTGTCTCTGTTTCTGTCTCTGTTTATTAGTGGGCGCGCTTTTTTTTCGCCGTTTTCATTTTCTCTATCTCTCTCTCTCTCTCTCTCTCTCTCTCTCTGTCTCTCTCTCTCTGTCTCTGTCTCTGTCTCTCTCTCTCTCTCTCTCTCTCTCTCTCTCTCTCTCTCTCTCTCTCTCTCTCTCTCTCTATCTCAGGCACTTTAATAAATAAGTCTTAAGGGCAAAAACAAAACAAAATTCCGAAGGGGCTGGGGCCATGGCTAAGAGTGCTTGCCTGCCTGGCGTATGAGAAATACCCTGGACTCCATTTCCAGTATCACAAGGAGAAAGGAAGAAAGGGAAGGAGACAAGAAGGGAGAGAGGTGGGTAAGACTCAGTTTCTCCCTGTGTAAAATGGGGAAAAGAAAAATAAAATAAAATAAATTTAAAAAACAAACAGGGAGAAAGGTCTGCTTTTGATTTGGTCCTGACAGGATTTTCTCATCAAATTCCTTTGTCTTGGGAAAAGTCATGATCAGAAGAAGCTGAGAGAAGCACAGAATTTGCTGTGGATGGAGGCAGTGGAAGGCAGTGGAGAGTGGAGGAAGCATCGTTAAGTGCTTTTCCACGGAGTTCTTCGAGGTTTGAGACCTTTAATCTAATGTACAGACAGACACACTGGACTCAGAGACAAAGTTAAGCTGTCTGTCCCAGGTTACATAGCCAGTGAAGGGAAGACCCTGAATTCTGAACCCTTCTCTACATTGCCCCGCCTCTCGCAAGAGGCTGTTGGCCACCCAGAGAATTCAGCCTACCATCAACTCCATGGGTGAGACTGACTGGATGGGTGAAGAGTGGGGTGAGATGGGGGAGGGACTCTAGGAGAAAAGCTGTTGAGGAGCTGCTTTGCAGGGAGATTCTCAGTGAGCTGTTTGTTTATCTGTGTGATTTAGTGGATGGCTGGGAATTCCTGGATGACAGAAATTCCTGAGAAGAGCTGTTAAACAGAATAGGGCCAGAGTCAGAGGTCCCTGATCTCACAGCCACTCCCTTAGATACTGGGAGGGATTCCAGGTTTCCAACTCTAGGACAGGGAGTTCAAGCCAACTTTAACTTCCCAAGAATTACTGATTCTTTTTTTCCCTTTTGTTTGTCGATTGACTTTTTAGAAGACAGAATCTCATGTAGTTCAGGCTATTATTATTGTTATTATTATTTTCTAATCGTTATTATCACCATCATTATTACTATTATTGTCTGTCTGTCTGTCTGTCTGTGCATGTAAGCCTAGTCCCTATAGAGATCAGAAGAGGGAGTTGGATTCCGCCCAATGTGAGTGGTGAGAACCTAACTCTGGTCCTCTGAAAGTACGTGTTCTTAAGCCCTGACCGGTCTCTCCTGCCCCCTGATCTTTGAACTTCTGATCTGTCATTTCCCACCTCCTAAATGCTGGGATCACAGGCATCCACCCATCTTCTTGTTTCCTTTGTGGGACTAAATGTTTGCATTTTTACCCATTACTGTCTGTGCCGGTTAGGTTTTTGTTTTTGTTTTTGTTTTGTTTTGTTTTTTCTGTCAACCGGATACAAGCCAGGCTCATCTGTGAAGCAGCCTCAATGGAGAAAATACCTCTACCTGATTGGCTGGCAGGCACGTCTGTGTGACTGTGGGGGCATTTTCTTGACTGATGGTTGCAGGAGGAAAGCACAGCCCACTGGGAACAGTGCCTCCCCCTCCCCTGCCCTGGGAGGTGGGCCTGGGTTGTTTAAGAGAGCAAGGGGAATAAACCATGGAGAGAAAGCCAGGGAGCTGCATTCTGCTGTGGTTTCTGCAGGTGTAGTGGGAACTTTGGTTTCTTCAAAAACGGGGTTATGCTATGTGAATAGATTTTTGTTTTAATCCCGATGTGGCACATGGGGTTGCCTCAGATCGTCCACAGCAGCTGACTGTGATTTGTCTTGTGCTCTGGCAGGGGCGTGATTTTGCCAGCTGAAGACAGTTTACATTTGGAATTCTGGGGACCCTTGAGAGAGTATATAAATGTCAGAGTCCTGAGGGAGTGGTGGCAGCTGTTCCCCCTGCTGCTGCTATGACGGGGAAGTGAAAGCCAAGCAAAGCCTGTCCTCCCTAAGCTGCCTTTTAGTCACGGTGTTTAATCACAGAGATAGAAAGCATGATCTATCTTCTTTATTAGAATAAACCCCATGAAGTCAGGGGTCTCTGTAACTGTACCCCCCAGTTTCTGACAAATGCCAGGTATTCGAGAAGCTTTAGTGAACAAGATGGGCAGGATTGCACATACTTGTAATGCTGGCACCCAGGAGGTGGAGACAGGGGGACCAAGCATTCAAGGGAAGAACTGGTGAGATGGTTTGACTTGCTTTGCAAGTCTGAGAACATGAGTTCCATCCCCAAAGCACACATAAAGTGAAAAATAAAAACAGACTTTATAAAGTAGCTCTGTGTCTTCTGTGTGCTCCAGTATATATACAGTACAGTCGTGCACACACACAGAGAGATGTGATGATGATGATGATGATGATGATGACGACGACGATAAAACGTTTTAAAAGCTAAGTTGGTAGTTGGGTGATGATGGTGTATAACTTTAATCCCAGCAGTTGAGAGGCAAAGGCGGGGAGATCTGAGTTCAGGGCCCCAGCCTGATCTACAGAGTGAATCACAGGACAGCCAAGGCTAGACAGAGAAACCCTGTCTCAGAGAATAAGGAAACAAATTGGGTACCTAGTGAGCTGTTTATCTTGTTTGTGTTTGAGACAGAGTCTCTCTATGTGTCCTTGGCTGTCCTGGAACTCACTATGAAAATCAGGTTGGCCTTGAACTCGCAGAGATCGGCCCGCCTCTGCCTCTTAAATGCTCAATTACATGAAAAAAAAATATGAGAAAGAATAACCTTACTTGGTTGGAGATTCAGGGGACATGTGGGCTGCCAAACACGTGGGTTACATCCGTTCCTTTCTCAAAGTGGACTCTGAGCCATGGCTCTGGTGGGAGAGGAGATACAGAGAAGGTGCACTGGCCTCCACTTTGGTTATTGGACTATTGAAGTGAAGACTCCAAGGAATTAAAAGTAACCCCAGGAAGCCCATACTGAGGCCAGTAAAGGTTAAAGTCTGGGTGACATGGGGGCAGGGACTTCTCTCCCAGGTAGGAAGACATTGACCCTGTTCTGACAGCTTACCTCACAGTTGAGAAACACAGGGCTGGTGAGAGGACTTCTTATTAACATATATTAATATATATGATGATAGGTTTCATTATGGTATTTTCATACATGTATATGATGCATTTTGGTCATATTTACCCCCTTCCTCCTGTCCCCTTCTGTAGGTGCCGGTCCTCTTCTTGTCCCCTTTCTACTTTTGTGTGGTTTTGTTTGTCTTTTGTGTGTGAGACTCGGTGAGTTTAACTGATTGCTTACAGAGCACAGGCACTGTATTGGTGACTTCAACACTAGAGAAACAGTTTCTCGCTCCCTGGACAATCAATTAACTGTCTCTAAGTCCTCAGGGACCGGTGAGCCTTGGGACCCCTCCCCACAGTGTGGTAGGAAGCGGATGGGCCTCCTCTTGTGTAGGGCTTGTGCCCGCTGAGAGTTCAAGAGCTCAGTGGCCTTGCTGTGCCTGAATGAAGGCACTCCATGGCACTCAGCTCTTCTCTCTGCCTCTCACATCCTTCCCAACCCCTTTCCCAAGACGTTCCCTGAGCCTTGGAGGGGGTGATATGTGTGCCATTTGTGGCCGCGCATTCAGCAGTCACTGAGTTATAATCCCTTCCTGAATCTCTCTATCTCTCTCTGTGTGTCTCTGTGTCTCTTTCTCTCTCTGTCTCTGTCTCTCTGTCTCTCTATCTCTGTCTCTGTCTCTCTATCTCTGTCTCTGTCTCTCTATCTCTGTCTCTGTCTCTGTCTGTCTCTCTCTGTCTCTGTCTCTCTCTGTCTCTGTCTCTCTCTTGTTCTCTCTCTGTCTCTTTGTCTCTGTCTCCTCTCTATCTCTGTCTCTGTCTCTCTTGCTCTCTCTCTGTCTCTATCTCTCTGTCTCTCTCTTGTTCTCTCTCTGTCTCTTTGTCTCTGTCTCCTCTCTGTCTCTGTCTCTCTGTCTCTGTTTCTCTCTGTCTCTGTCGCTCTCTGTCTCTGTCTCTGTCTCTCTCTTGCTCTCTCTGTGTCTCTATCTCTCTGTCTCTCTGTCTCTCTGTCTCTGTCTCTGTCTGTCTCTGTCTCTCTCTTGCTCTCTCTGTGTCTCTATCTCTCTGTCTCTCTGTCTCTCTGTCTCCTCTCTGTCTCTGTCTCTCTCTGTCTCTGTCTCTGTCTCTCTCTTGCTCTCTCTGTGTCTCTATCTCTCTGTCTCTCTGTCTCTCTGTCTCTCTCTTGTTCTCTGTCTCTCTGTCTGTGTCTCTTGTTCTCTCTCTGTCTCTTTGTCTCTGTCTCTCTGTCTCTGTTTCTCTCTGTCTCTGTCGCTCTCTTTCCGCCCGCTCTCCTCTCCTTTCTTTGACAGGGTCTCATGTGTAGAAGGCACATAGATAGGGCGGACCTTGAACTCTATGTGCAGAGTGTGACGGGGGAAGCCTGATCCTCCATCTACCTTCAGAGGGTTGGAATTACAGGCATCTGACTCCACACCCAGTGACTTCATCTTTTCTGTAAAATCGTGACAGTGCTCCACAGAAGGCGTAGAGAAACCAACTTTCTTTCCCCCGTTGGTTCAAACCGTAAATAAATCTACTTGGCTTTACCAAATCCTGTTTCCTAATTTCACCCACGAGACAGAAAAACTAAACAGCAGGCTTATGGATTGAAGTGCCCCATAGCGATCATCAAATATACTTGGCGTGGGTGGGATTAAAAACAAGGCAGGTCGACTTCAGAGCCTATGAACACAAGGCTTTATGGCCTTGCAAAGAATGGCTGAGTAGCCGTTAAACTCATGCACAGAAGAATCTTCTTCATTTTAAATTACATTTTTATTTGTGTGTGTGTGTGTGTGTGTGTGTGTACGTGAGTGCAGGTACCCTTGTAGTCCAGAAGAGGGCACTGTGTCTCCTGAAACAGGAGCTACAAGTGGTTGTGAGGCCACCGATATAGGTGCTGGGAACCAAACTATGGTCCTGTGCAAGAGCTGCAGGCACTCTTGACTGCTCAGACGTCTCTCCAGCCCCACTAAAACTTCTTTGTCTCATTATTTGTTTATTGATTTATTTCAGCATTAGAGGTTGAAGCCAGGGACTCAGACCGGCTAGTGTTTTTATTTATTTATTTACATATATATATAGTCATTTACTGGGAGGGGGACTGTGCAAGTGTTATGATACACACATGGAGATTAGAAGACGACTCGAAGAAATCAGTTCGTTTTCTACCCTGTGAGTCCTGCGGATTGAAGTCAGGTCACCAAGCTTGATAGTGAACCCTTAACCACTGAGCCATGTCATTGGCTTGGTGTTTTTTTTTATAGATGGAGCTCACCATAGCCCAAGTCAGTCTGAAATGTGCTACCATGGAACCAAGAATGATCTTTACGTCGTGATCCTCCTGCCTCTGCATCCTGAGTTGTAGGATGACAGGCATGAGCCATCTCCAGCCCCTGCATCTTCTTTTCTTGCCTTGTGGTCAAATCTTGCTATGCAGTCCAGACTGGTCTTGAACTTGCAATCTTCCCACTTGAGATTCCCAAGTGCTGTACGAGCCACATGTGCTTGTGTATCTGGTTTATATAAAAACATTTTAAAGATTTATTTATTTTATGTATGTGACTACACTGTAGCTGACTTCAGATACACCAGAAGATCCCATTATAGATGGTTGTGAGTCACCATGTGGTTGCTGAGAATTGAACTCAGGACCTCTGGAAGAGCAGCCAGTGCTCCCAACCTCTGAGCTATCTCTCCAGCCCTGGTTTATGTTATTTTAACAGGAGTTACGAACTCTGAAGATAAGAGAAGGCTGTGGGAAAAGGAATCTGGACCATGATCAATTAACAGTGGGACAGTGATGAGAGCAGACTATGGAAGATTTGAATTTGTTCCACAGGGTTGGTAGGAACAGATGAATCTTATCAGCAACTCTCCATTCCCAGCAGTAAGAGAATCTCCTCTTCTGTTACTCATAGACAATCAGTGCTTTGATTTTGGGTAGAATATGGGCAGCAAGAAATTCCCTCCGGAGACTCCGGTTTCTCCCTTACCTTCCTCTCAAAATGATTGACGTGTTAAGTGCTGCATTTGGGCTTGTATGTTCCAATCTCATTCATTAGCTGCACTCTTTAGCCTTGCCACAGCCCAACTAGCAGACGGTAAGGTTGATGATAGGGTCTCCTCAGGGTTGTCTCTTCATAGCATTCTCTCTCCTTTCCACATCCTGATTCCCTTCCAATATCTTTTATCACGGTGAGAGGTCCGGAAGTGATGGATTAGGTCCATTTTCCTTTGTCAATTCTGCATACCAGGAGGGTTCACATTCATTTCGGCCTAACAACACATTATGGTCTCTCCCTAGACAGAGAGGCAGGTAAAGTCCTCTGTCTGCATTCTGTCACGTGACTGTGGTTATCATCTTGGGTTCTGGGTGGTTCTTGGTCTTTGCGTCTGTCTGTCTGTCTTACTTTCCTTTCTTTCTTTCTTTCTTTCTTTCTTTCTTTCTTTCTTTCTTTCTTTCTTTCTTTCTTTCTTCCTTTCTTTTCTTTCTCCTAGATTGAAGGAATTTAATCTTACAAACAAGTGATTGCTGACCAAGACATACAAGGGCCCAAACTTGCCCAGGGCGTGCGTTCCTGCTGAAGTGGGCAAGAGAAAGAGGAAGCACGACCGAGGTTGGACAGGATGAGTCAGAATCTTCCACAAGTTCAAAGGCCCTAAATGGGGCAAAAAATAGCAGAGTTAGGGGTCAGGGCAGGGCTGGTGGAGAGGAGGTTGAGCTAAGTGAGGTGACACTCGAGGCAGCGGCCATTTGCTTTTCTCTTTTTGTTGTTTGTTTTTTTTTGTTTTGTTTTGGATCAATTGTCTGTGACATATGGTTGGCTGAAAGAGCTTTGTAACAGTCACTCGCATCTGCATTCCCCTGGCATTTGGTTTTTTTTTTGTTTGTTTGTTTTTTGTTTTTTTCCGAGATAGGGCTTCTCTATGTAGTTCTGGTTGTTCTGGAACTCCTTCTGTAAACCAGGCTGCCCTCGAACTCAGAGATCCGCCTGCCTCTGCCTCCCGAGTGCTTGGATTAAAGGCATGAGCCATTACTGCCTGATTGGGCATTTGGTTTTAAATTAATGACTTTTAGCAGGAGTCAAGTTAGACGACTTGAGCCTTTTCAGAGTTTAGTTTATCATTGTTTTTATTTATTTAATTTTTTAAAAAAATTATGTGTTTGTGTGAATGCAGGTGCCTTTGGAGTCCAGAAGAGGGCATTGGCTTCCCTGGGGCAGAGTTACAGGTAGCGAGTGAGCCTCCTGAAGTGGGTGCTGGGAACTTAACTGAGGCCCTCAAGAGCAGTATGTGCTTCCTACTCCACTCCCTAAAAGTTTAAAAAAAAAAAATGATTGTGCTCTTTTTGGAGACAAGGTGTCACGTGTTCAGGCTGGCTTCTGACTGGCTCTGTAGCAGCTTCTCATCTTCTGACTGCTGAGGGCTAGGATTCCAGGCTTGTCCCACATTGTCCAGCGGATTTGAACCTTGGCATCAGTAACCAATGATCCTGCCCCACATAGAGCCAGTTAGTTCTGCTCCATGAGTCGTATTAGCATAGCTAGCAGCCCAAAGGCAGTCAGAGGCAAAGGACGGTATAGGACATTTCAAGATCTATGTCTTTAAGGGAAGGGACAGCTGCAGGAGGAGGGGCAGGGAAAAATGTTAAGGAAACTAAGGCACCAAGCAGAAGCTCAGCATTCTGGACATTCTTTTGGCCTTGCTCGCCTCTGACTTGCTGAAAGTTATTAATACTTTTCTTTATTCTTTGGAAATTTCATACGAATGTATAATGAATCTTAATTATATCCACCCCAATCCTTCCCAGTCTCTTGCTTCAGTGCCTCTTCTTCTTCTTCTTCTTCTTCTTCTTCTTCTTCTTCTTCTTCTTCTTCTTCTTCTTCTTCTTCTTCTTCCTCCTCCTCCTCCTCCTCCTCCTCCTCCCTCCCCTCCCTCCCCTTCCTTCCTCCTCCTCCCCTCCTCCTCCTCCCCTCCTCCTCCCTTCTCTTCCTCCTCCTCCTTCCTCCTCCTCCCCTCCTCCTCCTCCCCCTTCTCCTCCCTTCTCCTCCTTCTCCTCCTCCTCCTCTTCTTCTTTTCCTCCTTCTTCTTCTTCTTCTTCTCCTCCCCCCCTTCCCTCCTTTTCCTTCTTCTTCTCCTCCTCCTCCTTCTTCTCCTCCTCCTTCTCCTCCTCCTTCTCCCCTCCTCCTCCTCTCTTTCTCCTTCCCCTCTCCTTCTCCTTCTCCTTCTCTGTCTCCTCCCCCTTCTTCTCCTCCTCCTCTCCTTCTCCTTCTCCTATAACCCAGTGAGTATAATGAGTGCTGACTGCAAAAGTATTCATCAACCTACCACACCCTTTAAGAAAAAAGACTTCCTCTCCCCCAGCAACCATCAGTTGCCAATAGCCCCTCAGCTCAGGGTGGAGCCTCAAGAACCTCCCCCCACCCAAACTAACTGTATTCTAACTATATCCCCCCTTTCCTGGCTAAGGCTTTGATAGTTTGTTCCCCAAATATTCATGTCCTGAAAGCTCAGAACAACCCCGGGATGGCTGGCATTGAGTCTGTAGAATCTTGAAGGTTCAGCCTTAGTCATGGGAACTCCATGATTGCAAACAGATGAATTCTGGCTCCTGAGTGTGCGTGTCCACTCTCCCATGAGTTGGTCAGTCCTCACAAGAGCTGGCTTTCATAAAGTGAGGTCGCTAGAGGATGGTGGCTTCTATTTATACTTACTTGTCCATGTTACAAATTTTCCTTCCTGCTTCCCTGCCTTGTGTAGCTGGGAAGTGGAGGTTTTGACAGCAGCACACAGGGATGGGACAACTAGTCCCTGGGATGAAGAGCTAAATAAACCTCTCTCTGTAGAAAGTATCCAGACTCTGAGACAGGCCTAGAACTCACTATGTAGACCAGAGTGCTCTTGAACTTATGGCTATTCTCCTGCTTCTTCTGCCTCATGAGTACTACCTACACTACCTGGACTACCACATCTAGCTCTTGTCTCTGGTGTCCTTGCTGGGTTGGGAATTTAACCCAGGGCCTCACAGAAGCTAGATAAGCATTTACTACTGATCTGCCTTCCGGTTTACACAGTAACACAAGCCAGACTACAACATCCTTCTTGTCTTAGGGCTGCTATTGCTATGAGGAAGCACCATGACCAAAAGGCAAGTTAGGGAGGAAAGAGTTCAGTTGGCTTACACTTCTACGTCATTGTTCGTCACCAAAAGGAGTCAGGACAGGAACTCAAGCAGGACAGGAACCTGGAGGCAGGAGCTGATGCAGGAGTCACATGCTGCTTACTGGCTTGCTCAGCCTGTTTTCTTTGTAGAACCCAGGACCACCAGCCCAGGGATGGCCCCACCCACAGTGGGCAGGGCCCTTCCCCATTGATCACTAATTGAGAAAATGCTTTACAGCTGGACCTCATGGAGGCATTTTCTCAACTAAGGCTCTTTCCTCTCTGATGACTCTAGCTTGTATCAAGTTGACACAAAACCAACCAGCCAGTACATTTCTTTCTCTGCTTGTTGCCATCCCTGTAAAAAAGGAAGGTTTGCTGGTTCCTGCCAGTCTTTGCCTTTCTAGCCTAGAGTGGCTTCCTGGAGCTCCTGAGCCTCTGTTGGCCTCTACTTCAAGGGCTTCCCCCTCATCCCTCATTCATCGCTTTTCTTCACCTTAAGTAAGTCAGGGTAGCAATGTAGTTCTTAGCACAGGACTAGAGCTTTGAGTTGTAAAGATGCCTCTCCTGCTTGCCCAGCATTTTGGACCAAGCTATGCCACCTCCTTGCGTCTGCTTTCTCATCTATAAAAAGGATATAACAATATGTGATATACCTGCTCAGGGCTGTGGAGGTCTCTGAGGCCTGGGATGCTGGGCTTGCCACAGTGAGCCAGTCAGTCCTGTTCAATAGAGTGCCATGAGTGTGCTGGCAGACACCGACCTGAGGACGCAGCTCGGCTGCTTAGCACACACACAGTTGGGTCTGGTGGCACAAGCTGCCTTTAATCCCAGTTATGGGGAGGCAGAGGCAGGAGAATCAGGAGCTATGGAGCAAGTTTAAAGCCAGTGGGAGCTACACCAGGTACTGTGTCATGAGAATGCTAGATGGAAACATTTGTGTCTTTCCGCAATGTTGGAATTTGTTAAGGAATAACAAATCACAAAGTTCATCAGCTCTTTTCTATCTTTATCTATCTATCCATCTATCTATCCATCCATCTGTCTGTCCATCTATCTATCTATCTATCTATCTATCTATCTATCTATCTATCTATCTATCTATCTATCTATCTATCTATCTATCTATCTGAGGCAGGGTTTCTCTGTACAACCCTGGCTGTCCTGGAACTGGCTCTGTAGACCGGGCTGGCCTCGAACTCAGAGACTAGCTTGCCTCTGCCTCCCAGGTGCTGAGATTAAAGGCATGCGCTACCACTACCCAGCTAAGTTGAGCAGTTTTAATGACAGAAATCTGTTATGCAATCCCACCTCCCATGGTAACCTGGTCAAGGCCAACGCGGGTTCTTTTTTTGCCTGTCTTAATTTATTTGAACTCTCATATCACACACTGCACAGCACACATTAAGTACAGCTACATATCTATACACACTCCTATGGGTCACAGAAGGAGTACAAGTTACAGAGGCTGCAGCAGAGGTCGAGGGTCTCCAAGGTAGACCGAGGATGCGTCTGTCGTAAGATAGGAACCAGACCAGTGCCTGGAGGGAGGCGCTGCTGGAGTCAGGAGAGCAAAGCCGCAGAGTTCAGCTGAGAGGAGGAGTTCAGCACTGGTGTCTGGAGTAGCAGGAGTGGGTTCAGGTCTAGGTTCAAGGCCAGAGAGGGAACAGGTGAGTGGAAAGGCAGCTGAGTGGGGTGCATCAGCAACAGGGAGGAAGCTCCAGACACAGCTGGGGAGACCCCTGCCTGTTGGTTCTGGATGCACATGTGTAGTTGGTCTTTGCTATTTTGTGGGTTCTTTTTTCCACTCTTTACTCCCTTCTCCCCATTTCACCCCCTGACATTAGGTAGGAGAGAAACAAGGATAGAGGGGAAAGAGAGCTCTGAATCTAATTTCTTTCCTTTCGTTTCTTCTTTGACCTTAGCTGCTAATAAACCACAACCAACTTCCCTAAATGCCCGACAACCACCCACCCAATCGCTTCGAGTCCTCGTACTTACATACCCTCTAAGAAGTTCCCAGAGTTCCAGACATCACACAATCGCAGAAACTTCCTGCAGCTGGCAAAACCACGCCTCTGCTAGAGCACGAGGCAGAGCACAGTCAGCTGCTGCGGAAAGTCAGAAGCAGCCCCCTGTCCCCACACCTGGGATTAAAGCGAAAGCATAGTCTTACGTTTTTGTATTTTTTTAAAGAAACAAAAGTTCCAGAATTCTCAAAAGTGTTACTACACATGCAGCAAGTATCAGATGAGAGGCTTGTGTGGGACCATTGTAGTGTTAGGTGTCTCTCACATCATGGAGTCCAAGTGAGGGAGGTGTATTCTTTCCTTGGTCTGGTGTATCCTCGAAGTTCTTGGGCTTAATTTTTTTAAAAAATATTTTTAAGAGTTATTTTATGTTTAATTACATGTGTGTGAATGTGTGTGTGTGTTCGTGTGTGCGTGCGTGCGTGTGTGCGTGTGTAAACTCAAGTACAGGTGCCTGCAGAGGACAGAGGCATTAAATCCCCCTGGAGCTGGGGTAACAGGTGTTGTGAGCTCCTGATATGGGTGTCGAGAACTGAACTCAGATCCTCTTCAAGAAAAGTACACATGGGGCTGGAGAGATGGCTCAGAGGTTAAGAGCACTGACTGCTCTTCCAGAGGTCCTGAGTTCAATTCCCAGCAACCACATGGTGGCTCACAACCATCTGTAATGGGATCTGATGCCCTCTTCTGGTGTGTCTGAAGACAGCGACAGTGTACTCACATACATAAAATAAATAAAATCTTTAAAAAAAAAGAAAAGAAAAGTACACATACTTAATCACCGAACCATCTCTCCAGCTACCTCCCAATATGGCTTTAATCCATCTGTGTGTGCCCATGGTGTCAACTCACCCCATCTATCCTCAGGAATAAGTAGTTTACCAGTCTGTGCTGAAGGGATGTGACCGACACACAGTTCTGGGTCCACCCGGCTATAGTCATTCTCTTCCCATGAGACAGAATCAAAAGCTGCTTGTACTGTGGAGACCCCTAGCAAGAGCCAGGCCACTGTTCTATACAACATGAAATATCTTAGAGTCCAGTATAGCTTGATTTCAACCATCTGAGGAAACAGACAGATACTGGTTGAGAGCATGAAGCGGAACAGTTGGGCTCACCTGCACACTCATTTTATGAGTATTATTCTCATTTTATTTTATTTTATTTTATTTTATTTTATTTTATTTTATTTTATTTTGAGACAGGGTTTCTCTGTGTAGCCCTGGCTGTGCTGGAAGTCTCTCTGTAGACCAGGCTGGCCTCAAACTCACAGAGATCTGCCTTCCTCTGCCTCCTAAATGCCAGGGTTAAAGGCATGCGCCCCCACTGCCTGGCTTGTGAGTTTTACTCTTGTGTGTGATGTTGTGGGCCCAGGACAAGAGTCTCGTCCATCCAGACTAGCATTCTACTGCAGAGCCAAACCCAGGCTCCAGTCTGTGATTCTTTTCTGTAAAAATAGAAACAGGGACAGCCTACATCTTATCATTTCCCTGAGGCTTAAATGAGCGAGTACATGCAAATTCTTTAGGACAAAGCCTGGCTCAGGCTATGCATGTTAGTGCCTGTGAGAGTTTCCTGCACTTCTTATCTGGTGTGGTAGACATCTCTGGGCATATCATAAGCATTCTTTCCACACCATAAGGTAAGCCATCGCAGATCGCTTCCTTCAGAAGTGCCCTGGAGGAAGGTTTCCCTCAGGAGATTGACTATTCCTGTGTGCATTACTCACATGTCAAAACTTGTTCTTTTCTGCTGGGCAGATGGCACTGGGTGGTGGGTGAGTTGGAGCAGGCTAGTGAGCCTGCACGTCTCATTGTCAGGGTGATTTGGGTGCAAACAGGACCCTCCCCTTACACATTAGCTTACTCAAGCAAAAAGGAAACGGGGTGAGAGTGAGGGTAGGAAGGAGATCGAAGGGGAATTTGGCATGAACTCAGGGGCAAGATGAAAAAGCCTGACTTTATGAGGAACCAGAACCAGGAAGTGGAACTGTCAAAATAGATCCAGACTTCCACTCTTCCTCACTGTTGCCTCCATGGACAGCCTGGCTCTGGCTACCAATACATAGGTCATTCTCCTCACCCCTCTCTTGCCCAGCTGTTCCCCTGCCCCCGAATTCACACAGTGGCCAGAGTGACCTTTAATTTGAATTAATTAATTAATGTTTGGCCTTCGAGACAGGTTCTTATTTTTGTTGCCTGCTCTGGTCTGGAACTCACTCCATAGCCCAGGCTGCCCTCAGACCCACAGCAATCTTCCTGAGGATTACAGATTCGAGCTAGCACGCCTTGTTCAGAGTGATTTTAAAATGCTGTGTCTCTGCACAGAACCTCTCAGTGATGTCTCAACGGACCCGAATCTTTCCAAGTTCCTCACCAAACCTCATGGAGATCTGCTTGTTGCCTAACCCTTTCCCTCCCTCCCTCTCTCCTCCTTGTACAAAGGCCCAGGCGCCATTCTGGCTGGTTCATGACTATAGCGCCTCCTGCTACCTCAGGGACTTGACCATAATCTCTGCCCCAGGACTTCTCACGCCCATGCTCTTGAGTCTTCAGAACACACGCCCCAGAGGAAAATCCCTTCCCTCCTGGAAAACAAGTCTGTGGTGGCAATCGCCCTAATGCCATGTCTGGCTCAATTCATCCCAGTGTAATGAGTAAGATAAATAGACTACAGAAAGAAAGAAAGAATCAAAGAAAGAAAGAATCAAAGAAAGAATCAAAGAAACAAAGAAAGAAAGGAACAAAGAAAGGAAGAAACAAAGAAAGAAAGAAACAAAGAAACAAAGAAAGAGCGGCCTTTTCAACCATCTCTGTCTCTTCACTCTGTTTTGAAAACAGTCGGGCAGTTCTTCCTTCCCGACATGGTAGTACGGATTCGTAGTTGTGAGACAAGGTCTTGATGGCCTTAAGCACGTGATGATCCTCCTGCCTTAGCGCCCACCTGCTGGTATTACAACTGTCACCACCACCTTGCCTGTCTTGCAAGCGTGACTTCTATTCCCTCTTTAGTACCAATCCCTCCATATATTGTAGGTCTCTTGGGAGCAGGAAGTCCCTCCTTTTGTGATCTTGCACATGGGAAGAGATTCAGTACATTTGTTGAGTGAATGGGCAGTGCTTTAGGATCGGCTGTGGGCTGTCTCCTAAAAGCTCCTGTGCTGGAGGCCTGGTCTCCAGTGTGGTCAGAGCTGGGGAATATTTATGGAAAGGGCATTAGGTCCCCGGAACTGGATCAGAGATGGTCTGTGAGCCACTAAATGGATGCAGAGAACTGGACCCAAGCGATCTGCTTAACCCCTGAGCCATCTCCGCGCCCTTCTTGTTGGTTCCTGAGAGAATGAATTGCTTTCAAAGAGCAAGCCTAGTTCCTGGATTTCTCTGCCTTAGACTTAGTAAATGAGTTGTGTCTGTTTTTGAGTGGTTGCCACCTCTGATGTTTACGAACTAGGGCTGGGGAGGTGGCTCAGTTGGTAGCGTGCTTGCCTAGCGAGCTTGGAGTTCATAAGCTCGATAGGGCGGTGAATGCCTGTAATCCCAGCCCTACGCTGGTAAAGATGGGGATCCGAATTCAAGGTCACATCGTGAGTCTGAGTTACACATGATCCTGTCTCTAAAATTAGAAAATGAAAGGAAGGGTTTGGGAGGAGGGTCATGTGAATAATCTGGTCTCATCCTGTGATGTCTCCCTCCCTCCTTCATCACGGGGTGACTCAGACAAGGGGGCCATCACCGTAGGCTGAACTGATGGGGCCATCTGATCTTAGCCTCCTAGTTTCCCAGTCTGTGAGCTAAATACTCAACCACGAAGATGGATTTTATTTTGGTACATGTGCACGTGCGAGTGTGTGTGTGATAATGACAGAAAATGGACTAGGATCGAGATCCGAGGCAAAAGCCCTCTGCCTGTCTCCCTCCAAGCCTCTGGGGTTTCATGATCCTCTCTGCCCTGAGAGCGGCAGAGTCACAGAACACGTAAGGCTGCCCCAGCCTGAGGCGTGTCACCTCCCAGCTCCCCACGACCTGTTAACGATCCCAGACAATGAAGTCTAGGTTCCTGACTTGGTTGAGGATCATTTAGCTACGGATGGAGACTTCTAGAGCTCACCTTTGTTGGAGAGAGCATGGGCTGGCAGGTTACCTCTATTTGTGTACTACCTTAACTAGGGTTTTACTGTTGTGACCAGACACCATGGCCAAGGCCACTCTAAGAAAGGACAACATTTAATTGGGGCTGGCTTACAGGTTCAGAGGTTCGGTCCATTATCATCATGGCAGGAAGCAAGGCAGCATCCAGGCAGACATGGCACTGGAGGAGTTGAGAGTTCTACATCTTCATCCAAAGGAAGCCAGGAGCAGACGTTCCTCAGGCAGCTAGGAGGAGGGTCTCAAAGCCCACCCCAACAGTGACACAATTTTCTGCAACAAGGCCATATCTCCTAATAGTGCCACTCCCTGGGTCAAGCATATTCAAACCACTACACCCTCCTTGAGGGCAGGGCTTGTCTCTGGGCAGTGGGGTTCAGTATTAGGTTTCAGTGGGCATCTTGAGCAGTTTACATCTTGAGTAGAAGAGCTCAAACAGCATGTAGGACGTAAAATAATTACGAATAAACTAACAACTATTTATTGGACCACTTATCAAGCATAATTCTTAAAAATTGCTAAGTACCAACTCGGTCTTAAAGTCTCAATCATCCAGTGATGTGGGTCTCTTTGACTCCACTTAACAGACAATTACTGATGACAGAGGCAGGACACTAACAAGATCTCCAGGCGCAGGGGCCAGGGACTGTAGCTCAGCTGATAGAGTGCTTTCCTGGCACACATGGAGGCCTGGGTTTGATCCCTAGAACCTCATAGACCGGGCATGGGCCCAGCACTCAGGAGACAGAGGCAGAGGGACCCAAAGTTCATCCTTATTGGCTACATAGGGAGTTCGGGCTTATCTAGGCTACATGAGACAGTCTCACAAGCAGACAACAACAATAATAGAAAGAGAGAGGGGGGGTGAAGGGGGCTGGAGAGACGGCTCAGTGGTTAAGAGCACCAACTGCTCTTCCAGAGGTCCTGAGTTCAAATCCCAGCAACCACATGGTGGCTCACAACCATCTGCAATGGGATCCGATGCCCTCTTCTGGTGTGTCTGAAGACAGCTACAGTGTACTTATATATAATAAATAAACCTTTAAAAGAAGGGAAGGAAGGAAGGAAGGAAGGAAGGAAGGAAGGAAGGAAGGACGGACGGACTCACTCTCTGGCTTTCAGCCGTTCATTAGTTCTCCTTACAAGCTGGTAAGATGCTTCTACAGTAAAGGTGCCTGTTGCCAAGCCTGAGACTGAGTTCAATCCCCGGGATCCACATGGTAGAAAGAGAACGGGCTCCAGCACGCTCTCCTCTGACTTTCCATTACACGCAGAAACACACCAAAGGAATAAAGGCAATCAAAAATTTAATCCCCCTCACAATGAGGAAAATTAGGTTTAGGAAGACAAGGACATGTGTCCTGTGGCGGCAAAGTAGCAGAACTTTGGTTGCGACAGACCTACGGCCGTCAGACCAGTCAGACCACACTTCCTCTGTTACTTAAGCCGCTATAATTGTCCCCCCACCAATCCTAGATCCAATCCAGGGCCTCCTGCATGCTAAACAAGTGTTCTACCACCTACCATTGTTTTTTTCTTTTTTAAAGATGTGTTTATTTACTTACTTATTTATTATAAGCACACTGTAGCTGTCTTCAGACACAGCCAGAAGAGGGCATCGGATCTCATTACAGATGGTTGTGAGCTACCATGTGTTGCTGGGATTTGAACTCAGGACCTCTGGAAGAGCAGTCAGTGCTCTTAACCGCTGAGCCATCTCTCCAGCCCCCCACCTACCGTTGTTTTACTGATACGCAATTTGCATACTGTTCCATTGACACATTGAAAGCATACAATTCAGTGCATTCTAGAATAGTCACGGAGACCATCGCCGTAGTCAAGTCACTCACTGTGTTTGTATGAATAAGATAACTCAGGGCTGGAGAGATGGCTCAGCCAATAACGTGTTTGCTAGGAGGGAAGTTCAGATCTCCAGAAACCCATGTAAAGGCCGCTAGGTGAGGCAGTCGTTCTAGCCTCAGGAAGAAGAGACAGGACCCTCAACGCAAGCTGGCTAAGCAGATCTAACCGCATCAGGGAACTCTGGGATTGACTGAAAGACCCTGCCTCAGTGATGCAAGAATGAAGCTATCAGGACCTTAGCCCCAGGCCTCCGCATGCGCGGCACACACACTCATGCCCGCAGACTCAACGTGGAAAAAGAAAACAGAAAGGAAAAAAAGTTAACCCTTCAAGAGGGGAAGTTCCGGAGAGAGTGCTGCTGTACCCCACCGTCCCAGCCAGTGCGACAATGTTTCTGGAAAGCCCCACTGCGAATAGAGCTGGTGACTGTGAGTGGGAGAGCTGGGAAGAGGAAGGAGGTGTGGGGCTGGGGGCTGGGGGATGGAGTGAGAAAGTCCCCAGCAGTGAAAGAGCGACAGACGGATCAAAGTGGAAACTCTGGTTTCCCCTGCTTACGTAAGTAATTTCTCCTTCATTGCGTTGTACCGGGTCTCTCCGGGGCATTGACAGTCTCTGCAGTGTTTTTGGCCTCAGTGAAAACACCTCCTCCTCCAGAAGGTCTTCCTTGATTTCTCTTCCTAGATTGTGCTGAGTGCCGGTCCCTGGTGCCTCTATTATCAGAAGTGTGCAGCATCTCTCTACGGTGGCCTCTCTGATCCATATCTGTCTTCTCAATGCTAACCACATGGAGTTTGGAACCAGAAGAAATGGACAGATTGGTCTAGGCTCTGCCATCTTCCCCCTCTGCAAGCTTTGGGAAGCACAGAGCATGCCTTCCAAAAATCCAAATCCTTCTAGTCTTTCCTCCTGTGTCCTCAGAGAACTGCTGCCAGGCACCAGGCACCAGGCTGGGACCTCGGCCCCTCGCTCTATGGTCAGCGACGGATGCTAGCCCTGTCTTCTTATGGGAAGTCCTTCTGCCACATCCAGTCTCTGTGCTGTTGACCGCAGATTCCAACGGAGTGCAGGGGATCTGAAACAGGTCAACCTAGGTCAGCCTTCATTTGGCCCCAGGAGTGATCTTGGGTTGGGGCTGAGAGGCCCACCATGGTATCTGTTACAAGGTTAAGAAATAAACAAAGTTGTTTCCTCTGTCTTCCCTCTTCCCCCTCCTCTCTCCCTGTTTTCTCTCCCCACAGCATGTTAGATGAGCCCTCTACTAGCTGAATTGTGTCCCCAGTTCTAAATCGTTGTTCTTTAACACCAGGGGAAAAAAAGAGGCAAAAATATGAAACGTCTAAATTTGTTGTTTGCATTTCTGTTTTTATACAGTGTCTCATTGTATAACCCCAGCTGGCCTAGAGCTCACTCTGTAGCCTAGGCTAGACTCAGACTCACAGAGATCCATTTGCTTCTGCCTCCCTAAAAATTTTTTTTTGTTTTTCCTTTCCTTTTTTTTTAAAAAAAAAAAAGACTTATTAACTTATTTAATGTATGTGAGTACACTGTTTCCATCTTCAGACACACCAGAAGAGGCATCAGATCTCATTACAGATGGTTGTGAGCCACCATGTGGTTGCTGGGAATTGAACTCAGGACCTCTGGAAGAGCAGTCAGTGCTCTTAACTGCTGAGCCATCTCTCCAGCCTCTGATTTTTTTTTCTAAACAAAATTAAAATCTTGGGTCCATTCTTGTGTGTTTTTTTAAATGAAAGAGAATCATATAACAACTAACCCTGGTTTAGGCCAACTGCTAGCAAGTACAGGATTTTAAAAAACCTTTTCTTGCCACAAAAATCATAGTTGTTCCAGTGTAAGTTTATACACCATCCATGTTCACGTACACTTCAGTACTTTTTATTCGAGACATAGTTCACATATCAGAAAGCTCCCTTCTTTGAAGCGGTGGGGTCTGGGTATTAATATACACATTTATGGGGCACCGTTGCTGCTGTTTAATTTCAGAATGTTCTCATCATTTCCAAAGAAACCCATAAAGTGCCATAAAGCACTCCCACTCCCGAGTCCCCCTCCCTGCGGCCTCCGAGAATCGTTCTCTTATATTTATTACCTCTGCGTGTTTGTGCCACTGTGTGGGAGTTGAAATCAGCGGGTGACTGTGGGATTCAGTTCTCTGTTTCGTCCGTGTCTGGAGATTGAACTTAGGTCGTGGGATTTGACCGGAGGACTCTCTGCTCACTGAGTCCTGTAGTCCTCCCTGGAGCTACTGGTCTTGCCAGTCTCAGGGGAAGGTCTGTCTTTAGGCTTTCATCAGTGAGCATGATGGATTTTAGTAGAGAGCCTTTATCAGGGTGGGAAAGGGAAAATTTCCATCCCTTCCTGATCGGTCATTTTTCATCTTGAAAGGGCATTGTACTTTATCAAATGTTTCTTGTGTTGACTACTGAGCTGACCGTACTTTTGTGTTCAGTTTCATAGATGTGTTCTAGTACATTCATTAGTCTATAAATTTTAACATAATGGTTTTAATATGCTTCGTGCTGATGTGTTACACTACCCTCGCCCCTTGAGATACAGACTTACTATGTTGCTCAGGAGCCCCTCCCCCCAAAACTAGGGATCCTTCAGCCTCTCGATTGAGGGCATTGAGGTAGATGGTTTGACCATATTGTTCTGTAAATTCAAGTAGACCCGGTGTTAGGAACTGGAGAGATGACTCAGAGATTAAGAGCACTGGTCACTCTTATAGAGAACCCAGGTTGGGTTCCCAGCACTCACGTGGTGGCTCTCGAACATTTGTAACTCCAGTTCCTGGGGATCTGACTCGCCCTCTTCTGGCCGTTGCAGGCACCTGCACTCGGGTGCGCATACATACACGTAAGGGTGACGACCCAGACTTTAGGAACCGCTGTTATGAAATACAATCCAGCAAGTGGATACCTGGTGGGCCCATTCCAAGGTGTGCCCTTGCTTAATTATGCCAGGCAACAGATAAAGGAGTTTGAGGGGGGAAGGGAGAGGAGTGAGGACCTGGGAAGAGGTAGAGGCAGACAGTAGACATGTAGACAGAGAGAGGGGAGCAGAGCCGTGAGGGCAGAGGAGGGTACACAGGAAGGGGGAGAGGGAATGCTGGGAACAGAAACAGAGAGACAGAGAGACAGAGAGACAAAGAGAACACGTGGGAAGAGAGAACTGGGGTAGTAGGCAGCCCACACTTGGTAAGCCATTGCTAGGTTCCTGGGAGAGCCTAGCGGAACTACCTATAAGCTAGCAGCTATAGACTCATTCACTTAGGTTAATACCATTTTGTTTTTTTCTTTCCTTTCCTTTCCTCTCCTCTCCTCTCCTGTCCTTTCCTCTCCTCTCCTTTCCTTTCCTTTCTCTTTGTTTTGAGACAGGGTTTCTTTGTGTAGCCATTGCTGTCCCAGTACTCACTCTAGGCCATGCTGGCCTCGAACTCTTAGAGATCTCCCTGCCTCTGCCTCCCAGGTGCTGGGATGAGTGCAGCCAAAGGCTTGCTTTATTTCTTTACAAAATTTTTTCTGAGGTGGGAAATTCACTGTGAATGAAGGGATTTGGGATATGCTGCTCTAGACATGTCCCTTCAAAACTTTTAATTTCATTTTTGTTATTTTTAAAGTTATGTGTACCCATGTGTGTTTGTGTGAATGTGCCACATGTGTGTGGATGCCTGTGCAAGCCAGAAGAGGGCACGGGACCCCTAGGAGCTGGACTTAACCGGTGGTCGTGAACCATCAGATGTGCTGCTGGGAATGGAGTCCAAGTCCTTGTCAAGAGCCACAGGAGTGAAGAAATGCTCAACTCTCTCTCCAGCCCTAAAACCTTTTTGTCAGTTTAGAAAATTATTTGTAGCTGAAGGCCCTGAGGTACAGTAAATTCAGGAAAAGCTGAGATTCCCCTTTCTGCTTAAAAGCATCCTATGGCCGTCTCTCTGAAGAGTCCTTGCTGGTTCCAGGATGAGAGCAGTCTTCTTTCCAGACATGGGCAGCTGACGCTAGAGACGTACGCAGACCAACCTGTGTTCCGTTAGTCTCTCCCTACTGAGATAGTCGTGTGCTAGACATTGTCCCACAGTGTCCTGTTCCTGGTGCAGCCCTTTGTTTGGTCATAATTCTAGAGTTTATTATTGTTGTATTGAACATATAAACCCAATCGGGAGGTACTTACCCATGATCTTAGTATTTGAGAGACTGAGGCAGGATGATCGTGAATCTGAGGCCAGCCTGGGCTACTTAGTGAGACCTTGTCTGAGAAACAGATGAATGAATGAGTGAATGAATGAATGAAGGCTGAGAATGCAGCTCAGTTAGCACAGAGTGCCTGGGTAACAAATACAAAGTCCTTGATTCAATTGCCAGCACCAAACACAAGTATGGTATGATGGTGCACATTGTAGTTCAAAGTCATTCCTGGCTACAGACAGTTTGAGGCTAGCCTTGGGTACATGAGATGCTGTCTCATTAAAAAAAAAAATCGATCAACTATATTAACTTTGGGGCCTTATGACTTCTCCCATGTATGTGTAAACAAATTCGAATACTTCTTTTCTATTTGCTTGAGACAGGGTCTCATGTGGCTCAGGCTGGACCTGAATTCCTGACCCTCACCTCCTGTCACCATCTCTTAAATGTTGATATTCAGGTAATGTGCCACCACACCCAGGATTCCTGTTCTTTAATTTAATTTAGTGAACTTTAGTTTAATTTTTGGGCTTGCTCAGGACCTAGGAAGGGAGAAGGAAGTTTTTTCCTGTCCTGGTCAGCATACAAATCTGGTGCAAGAATGAGATGTTTGAAATTTTTTAATGTAAATGAGTGCTCTATCTGCATGTACACCTGCAGGCCAGAAGAGGGAATTGGAGCACATTACAGATGGTTGTAAGCCACCATGTGGTTGCTGGGAATTGAACTCAGGGTCTCTGGAAGAACAATTCATGATTTTAACTGCTGAGCCATCTCTCTAGCCCCAGAGATGTTGAGCTTTTAAGGGACAATCAGTGCTATGATTTGGATGTACAAAGTCCCCACGAGCTCACGCACTTCAGGTTTGGTCCTGAGGCAGTGATAGTATTTTGGGGTTAGGATAAATTGAAGCAGGTGGGACCTGGCTAGGTTAAAGAGGCCCCAGGGGAAATGACTTTTTACTTTGTTTCCTGTCTGCTGTGAGGTAAAGAAACTCTTGTGTCCTATGCTCCTGCCACCAAGCAAAAGGGCAAGCAACCTCAGACTTAGCACTCAGGGACCTAACCATCTTGAACCATGAGCCAAAATGAACCTTTCCTTCTTCAGGTTGTTCCTGTCCAGCATTCTGTGACAGTGGTGCAAAGTTATCTAGAACAATGATCCTGGCCCACCGGCCTCTCTTAGGTTGAGATTCGATTCACAATGACACGTGTCCTGTTTAGAGGCCTGACTGGTCCAAAGAGGTCCCAGCTCAGTCTCCTTTAGTCTTTTGTATTCAAGAAAGCAGCCATGGCAGGAGTCTCCTCTCTTGGTCCAGAAATTGAATAGAGTTTGAATAGAGAGTCTGTATCCTCCCTGCCACACCCCGTGCTTTCTTTTAGAACTTTGCTTGTTTGGTTTTTGAGACAGGGTTTCACTGTTCTGCAAGTCAATCCGTACACCAGGCGGGCCTCAAACTCACAGAGATCCACCTGCCTCTGCCTCATGAGTGCTGGGATTAAAGGTGTGGCCATCACTGCCTGGGTTCTTCTAGAACTTTTAACCGTGACAGAAGCTGCTGGAGAAGACCTTGCTCCAGACAGAGAGAGCATGTTTCAATACCAGCTTTGAGGACATGTAGTTTTGTGTGCCCACTGTTCCTGCCTTCAGAGAACTTCCCTCCCGATTCCATTCAATACCCAAAAGCTGCCAGTCGCAGGATTTCTTCTCTCTGGCTACAGAAGTTACTCAATCGTGGGTCAGCTGGAATGCCTCAGTGGGTAGACACACTGGGGGCAGGAGGCATGAGGAACTGACTCATTCGGTGTTTCTTCCCTAGAGCAGTCTTTTTCATATGGATCTTGGACCAGTAACACCACCATCTGGGAACTTGCTAGAAATACACTACACTTGGCCTTTTCCCTCTTGTACTGACTCGGGAATTCTAGAACTGGGCTCCAGAAGTCTATTTTAATAATCCCTCTGCATGTTCCCTCTGCATACTAAAAACTTCCCCAGAGAGGCTAGAAGTTTCTTGCCCCTCTCTCTGTCTTAGCTGTTGGCATTCTCCATAGCTCGTTTGGCCAGTCACTGTAATTCTAGGGGATCCGACTCCTTTCTGACTGCATGAGCACTGCATGCCTGCGGTACACATATATACATGCAGGTAATAGCCTCCTACTTCAGGCTTTTGCTTCAAGAAATTTGCTGGGGCTGGGGATTTAGCTCAGCGGTAGAGCGCTTACCTAGGAAGCACAAGGCCCTGGGTTCGGTCCCCAGCTCCGGAAAAAAAAAAAAAAAAAAAAAAATTTGCTAAGATCCTTCTAATTTCCTGCCATTTATTACTCCAAATCAGCAGCATCGACCTCTCCTGCCTTCTGCGGGCACGAGTGCATGCACACACGCTCGCATGCACATATGCATGCACGCACGCACACATGCATGCACGCACGCACACATGTGTAGCCACATGAGCCACACCCTCAACTCTATGAGTCTTTTTTTTTTTTTTTTCGGAGCTGGGGACCGAACCCAGGGCCTTGCGCTTCCTAGGCAAGCGCTCTACCGCTGAGCTAAATCCCCAACCCCCTTTTTTTTTTTTTTTTTTTTTAAACAGGGTTTTGTTACTTATACTAAGCTTGCCCTGAACTATTAGCCATTCTCCTGCTTCAGCCTCATGCCTAAACTAGAAGCTATTCTCCTGCCTCAGCCTCATGCCTGAACTAATAGCAACTCTTCTGCCTCAATCTCTTGAGCGCTGGGACTCAGGTATACATCCAGCCCTGCAGCTGAGTGTGGATTTTCAACAGTTCCATTGTTCCCTCTGCCCTCTGCTTCCTCAATGTAACCAGTCTGGGCGCTGTAATTTTCCTCAGAACTCCTGTTTTCTAGCTCATGAGTTATCTTACTGTCACTTTCGAGGGCTTGCTGAGTTTCCCTGAGGTAGCAGAGTCCAGAACGGATGTGTTTTTCTAAAACAGTAACTCTGGCTCACGACCAAATAGCATCTGAGCATGGCGGCTCCTGGTAGAGCTGAGTCCCCGGAGACAAGCCCCTCTACCTCGTGTCTTCCCATTTCCCATCCCCAATACAGAGTGGAGGAAGTTCAGGGAAGCAAAGGAGGGTGTGACTGTGGGAAAGTCGAGGGAGCAACAGGAAAGGACAAGCCTTGCTGTTTCCTGCTCGGCTGGACGCCTCCTTCGGGATGCTGTTGGGCGGAAGGATGCTGACATCATCCGTGTCTATTCTGCGCCAGGTACCTGAATTTTCCGAGACTCTTGGGATCTTTATCACATCCCTTCAAGTTAAGTGGGAGGCGCTCCGCTGTGTAGCTCCTCAGAGGTGAGGAGCACCATGTCCATGCCTTCCTGCCCCTGAAGATGCAGTCAGGCCCAGATGGAAGGAGACTTAGGTTCTAGCTCCGTTCTGCCTTACTGTCTATTGTTGGTTCATTTTATATTTAAGTTCTAGTTAAAAAGAGCCTCGGAGGGGCAGGGCGGCTGGAGATCTGATCTGGCAATTTAAAGTACAATACTGTTTTTGTAGAGCCACAATTGACTGTGGCTCAAGTTCCAATAGATGCAACACCTCCTTCTGGACCCTGCTGGCACTCCCCCCACACACACACGCACATGCACACGCACACGCACACACACATGCACACGCATGCACACACGCACGCACACACGCGTGCACGCGCTGCATGCATACATACAGAGTTGAAACACTTATACATATGAAATAACAAAATGATTTTTAAAAATTAATTCTTTTTTTTTTTTTTCGGAGCTGGGGACCGAACCCAGGGCCTTGCGCTTGCTAGGCAAGCGCTCTACCACTGAGCTAAATCCCCAATTCTAAAAATTAATTCTTAATTGTGTGTGGTGGCTGACTTTATGTCATTTTGACACAAGCTAAACTCACCTGAGAGGAGAGACCCCAATTGAATAAATGCTTTCACGAGATTGGGCTGTGGGTAAGCCTGGAGAGTGTTTTCTTAATTAGTGTGATTGATGGAGGAGGGACCAGCCCATTTGTAGGCGGGGCCATCCCTGGGCTTGGTGGTCCCTGGGTTCTATAAGAGAGCAAGCCACGATGAGAAAGCGCTCCTCCATGACCTCTGCATCAGCTCCCGCCTCTGAGTTCTGGCCCTGTTTGAGTTCCTGTCCTGACTTCCCTCAGTGATAGGCCATGATGTGGAATCGTAAGTCAATAATCCCCTTGCAATAGAAACCTTGACTAGGACAAGGTGTGTGGGGGTAGGGGGTGGGGGTGCGGGAGGGTGTCATGTCCATGTCAGTGCAGAACTCCTGGTTGCCAGCAGAGGGTGCTGGATGCCTTGGCACTGGAATCACTGGCAGTTCTGAGCGACAGGATGAGGGTGCTGGGGAACTGAACTCAGCTTCTCTGAAAGGTCTTTAACCACTGAGCCATCTCTCCAGGCTATCTTACCTCCAGTAAGAATTTTGGTATCCTAAAGACCCAGTTATGCTCTGTGGAGTATGTTTTTGTTGTAATCCCAGGTGTGGGATGTGGGGTGCTTCAGTTTGCCCACAGCTGTTAACTATGGTCATCTCGTGCTCTAGTGCGGTGTGATATTTCTGCCAGCTGCAGAGGGTTCAATTCTAGGAACTCTGGAGAGGGTATAAATAGGAGAGCACCAAGTGGGCCTGTAGCAGCCGCTGCTCCTCGCTGCTGCTGCTGCTGCTGCTGCTGCTGCTGCTGCTGCTGGCTGCTGCTGCTGCTGCTGCTGCTGCTGCTGCTGCTTTTGCTGGCTTGCTGGACTCGCCCCTGGGAACACAGAGAGTATATAAAGGGGTCTCTTTCCCCTCTAACCTTCTTTCTCTCCAACCTTGTGCTGGGGAGTTGGAAGAAACTGGGGTGGAATAAGGGTTTGGAAGGGAGGTAAATGTAAGAACCCCAAATAACATTGTCAAAAAGTATACCTACGCCACCACTTTTTTTAAAGAGGAAAAATGGGGAAGAGCCCAAGCACAAACCTGATGCAGAAAAATAAAGTTGTGTGAGGCCCAGTATGGGGTTTCTGAACTATAGTTAGAAAACTCAGGAGAATTAGAAGTCAAGGTCATCTTTGACTACTTAGCCAGTTCAAAGCTAACCTAGGCTACAGAAGACCTTATCTATAGAAGAAGGAAAAAGAGGAGGAAGCGGAGGGGGAGGGGAAGAGGAGCAGAAGGGAGCTGTGAGGTGTAAATGAGTTTATTCTAGCTAGCCCCTATAAAAGACATGTAATCTTGGAATTTTATTTCAAGCTATAAGCCTAGGCTGGCAGGTTGTTAGTCTGACTAACGTCCCAGCCATATGTCTCCTGTTACTTGCTGTTTGAGTCTCACCTGGGTTATTTCTGTTCTCTTAGCCTGTCCTCAGGGTGCCCTTCTCTTGGCCATGTGCTCACGGCCTCCTCCGCTCTACCCTGTCCTCCTCGTCATCCCTACCTGTGACTGTTAGCTTGGTAACTGAAAGCCTGCCTCTCTGTTTTCCCCGGGAATTGGCTGTGGCCACTTTTATTTAGCCAATTAAATAGCTTTAAATTAGGAAGCAAGGCTTACACAGCATCACTTGGTGCACTCGAGGATGTGCTCAAGGGGGAAGGAGCAACCAGACCTAGGGGTCAGGTGTCAGTATTTAGCATCTGAATACATAGCAGAACCAGACCAACCCCTAACAGAGAGAGAAAAGGAAGGAAGGGAGGAAGGGAAAACCAAAACTTTAAAAAAAGAACTGAACACTCCCAGGTGGTAAGATGGACTGAGTAAGATTGAAATTAAAAGCTGAGCAGGGTGGTGCCAACACTCAAGACGCTGAGGCAGTGGGATGACAAGTTTCCAGCCAGTCTGGGCTACATAGGTAGACCCTGTCTAAAAAGAGGGGGTATTAATTCATTCATAATGGTGTCACATCAATGGCCTAAGCCTGTCCATTGGGCCCTCACCTTTTATTACACTGATTTATCTATTCATTCGTGTGTGTAAATGCGTGTCTCAGTACACAAAAGTAAGTTGGAGGGAGGTGGCCCTGGGGATTGAACTCAGACCATCAGGCTTGGTGGCAAGCGCCTTTACCAGATGAGCCATTTCACAGGCCTAACACCTCTTTAAGTTCCAACACCTCTACAATGCCACACTCAAGACCAAGCCTCCAGCATGTGAAGCTGTTGGGGGACAGGCTACTTCCACAGGGCAGCAGCCACGTGTGGCGGCAATGGTCAAGCAGAGGTGGAGGCGGGGTCAGCTCCCCTCCAAAGCACTGGCTTAACTAAACCATTAATCTTTCTTAAGTCAATGAGAATGGAACAGACAAAGTCCCCTCCTTGCACAGCATGGAGGTGGGTCGGGCTGGCTCAGACCTGGTACTTAGCAGTGTGGGGACTCATGGGAGCCTTGGGACAAAGCAAGTTGAATGCCATTAATGTTCTTGGGTTCAGAGTAGGTAGAGAGAAGCAGGGCCAGGCAACATCTATTGATCTCTCTCCAGATTGGCTAAGGAATCTTGAGGGAGAGCCTTATCCACAGAGACAAAGGTATGAGGCTGGACCAGAGAGCTGCCCTTGGGGGTTTCCTGATGCTGCTCCTGTCTGGATTTGAGCCCCACTCTCCTGCAAAATAGAGGCAACATGTGTGTTCAAATATCAGAGTATAATTGTGACTTGACAAGCATTTAATCAGCACGTATAATGAAGAAGTAGCTCAGCGTGCTGGACAGTCTCTGGCTGAACAGAACTGTGCTCAAGCGTTGTTAACTCAGAGGCTGCTGGGAAGTTTTCTATGGGGTTGGGCTTTTTTTTTCTTGCTTGTTTTGCTTTTTGTTTGTTTCCTCTGCCCGTGTTCTTCCTCCCTCTGCCCTCCCTGATAGGGGAGTGCCACTCTTTAGAAGTGACTTTCTCACCTTGCACTCAAACTCTGAATGCTTTGGGTTGCTTTTGTGGCTTGGAGCTCATTTCTCCATTGTCTTGTCCGGAAGATGGGGTAACTGTTACATAACAGCACCAGACCGCTCGTGCTAAGACTCTGCTCTATGCCGTAGCTTGGTTTTGAGGAACTGAGTCAGCTCTTGCTCAGGTACTGTCAGTGAAAGGTTCGAGGTTTTTGGGGTTTTTTGTTTTCGTTTTGTTTGTTTTTTTGTCGAAGCAGGGTTTCTCTGTGTAGCTCTGGCTGTCCCGGAACTCTATGCACTAGAGTTCCCAACTCAAAGCAACCCAAAGCATTCAGAGTTTGAGTGCAAGGTGAGAAAGTCACTTCTAAAGAGTGGCACTCCCCTATCAGGGAGGGCAGAGGGAGGAAGAACACGGGCAGAGGAAACAAACAAAAAAGCAAAACAAGCAAGAAAAAAAAAACCCAACTCATAGATCTGCCTGCCTCTGTCACCCGAGTGCTGGGATTAACTGTCACCACAGTTGACAACAAGTTCTGTTCTTCACAATAATAAAAATAATATGGGGAATTGCAGGATCTCTCTAGGAGGGAGAAGCTGAGTATAAATTACAATCTCGGGAGTATACCCAGAGTGGCCCCTAAATCCAGCAGGGAGGGCTGAGCAGTTTCCCAAGTAATGCACCCAGGGTTACACTTTTTTTCTTTTCTTTTTTTAAAGTGTTATTTATTTCATATACGTGAGTACACTTTTGTTCTCTTCAGACACACCAGAAGAGGGCATCAGATCTCATTACAGATGGTTGTGAGCCACCATGTGGTTATGGGATTTGAACTCAGGACCTCTGGAAGAGCAGTCAGTGCTCTTAACCGCTGAGCCATCTCTGCAGTCCAGTTACATTCTTTTTATTCTTTTATTCATTTATTTTTTTATCAGAGTCTCTTTAGATAGCCCTGGGTGGCCTGAAACTCTCTGCAGGCAAGGCTGGCCTCAAATGTGCAGCGATCCAGCCTCTGCTGGCCTCGAGTTCTTAGATTACAGGCACGTGACACCTTGCCTAGCATTTGTACTTGAAGTAGAAACTTACAGTTTCTTTGGAAAGTGAGTTGTGGTGGACGGTATTTTGCTGGGGAAGACACGTGAGGGAGCAGACACAGGTAAAAGGATGTTTTGCTAAAGCAGACACGTGACAGGACACATGATGTTAAGAAGGACCCAACAGTGGACAACACTGGATGGTATTGTTATGCCTTGCCACTCCTGAGTAACTAGTTTACTGTTTGTCCTGACTTCATAGAAAGAAACACACCAAAAAACTTCTGGTGCTGTGCTGGCGCCCTCTTGCCACATCCTGGCAAATCTGGCTGATTTGCAGAGTGACATCAGAGGATACTGACTCATGTAGTGTTTTGCTGAGGCTAGACCATATGAGGCCACGTGATGTTTGGAGAGAGTATAAATAGGACTCAATGAACAGTGACGGGAATGCATGGCTTTGCAATGCTTTGTTGGTCTTCCTCTTTGTCTCCGCTGATCTTTGTCGAGAGAGGCGGGGCAGAGAACTTCTCCTGGTGTCTGTGCGGGTTCCCATTGTTCCTGCTGACTTGGCTGATTCGGTGGAGGCCTGGCTGTTTTTGCTGGGTCGTGCCACTGCTGCTGATTTGTGTTTGAATCCTGACACTACTGAACAGGACTCTGGGTATCCTGACAATTGAAGACTGAAATCGCCCTGAAGAATATTTCTAAACATGTCTACCTCCCCCACATCCTAATAACTTTTCTTTTCCACTATTTCTGGAGGGTGGTGGACTAGAAGGGAGGTTAAAGCATTTAAGAACCCTTACTAAGGGCTGGAGAGATGGCTCAGTGGTTAAGAGCACTGACTGCCCTTCCAGAGGTCCTGAGTTCAAATCCCAGCAACCACATGGTGGCTCACAACCATCTGTAATGAGATCTGATGCCCTCTTCTGATGTGTCTAAAGACAGCTACAGTGTGCTTACGTATAATAAATAAATAAATAAATTAAAAAAAAAAAAAGAACCCTTACTAAAAGTAGGTCTTGCAAAATATAAGCCTATACAGACTCTAATTTTTTTGTGTGGTGTATATGTATGTGCAGTGTTGTGAGTGTGTGTGTGAGTGTTTTTGTGTGTGGTGTGTTTGTATGTGCAGTGTTGTATGTGAGTGTGTGTGTGAGTGTATGTGTGTTTTTGTGTGTGGTGTGTTTGTATGTGCAGTGTTGTGTGTGTGTGAGTGTGTGTTTTTGTGTGTGGTGTGTATGTATGTGCAGTGTTGTGAGTGTGTGTATATGTATGGGTGTGTGTGTGTGTTTATGTGTGGTGTGTATGTATGTGCAGTGTCATGAGTGTGTATGTGTGTTTGTGTGTGATGTGTTTATATGTGCAGTGTGTGTGTGTGTGTGTGTGTGTGTGTGTGTGTGTGTGTGTGTGAACTGGAAGTCCATGTCTGTTTTTATTACTCTTTACTTTGGGGCTGGAGAGATGGCTCAGGCGTTAAAGGCTAGGCTCACAACCAAATATATTACTCTTTACTTCGTTTATTAAATGTTATTTTTTTAATTTTATCTCACGTGTTTGGGTGTGTTTTGCTGCACATATGTCTGTGTCCCACAGGTATATAGTACCATGAGAGGTCAGAAGAGAGCATTGAATGCCTTAGAACCGGAGTTATAGATGATTACGAACCACCACACGGATGCTGGGAACAGAACCTGGGTCCTTAACTAGTACACGCAGTGTTCTTAACTGCTGAGCCATCTCTCCAGCCCCTAAATATTGTTTTTTAATGTGATGTGTACAGGTGATTTGCCTGCATGTACAGATACACAAGTGATGCCCCACAAGGCCAGAAAAAGTCTTTGGATCCCTGGAGCTGCTGTAACAGATGCTTGTGAGCTGCCAGTGTTTGTTGGGACTCCAACCTGGATCCTCTGAAGAACAGCCAGTGCTCTTAACCATTTAGCTGTCTCTCCGGCCCTCTCCACCTTATGTTTTGAGACAGGGTCTCTTAGTAAAACCAGGACTTACCAGGTTTCTAGATGAGCAGAATCCTAGGGGAATCCTAGGGGAATTCTTGTCTCTCTTGTCTCTTTCTGTCGTAAACCACTGGAATTATAGGCTCATGCCCATGTGCCCAAATGTAAGTGGTTCCGGGGATCCAAACCCAGATCATAATGGCTGTGCAGCAAGAATTTTACCCACTGACCCTTCCGCCCAGCCACCTTGCCCCACTTAAAATGCGGGGTTCTTTGTTTTTGAGGCAGAGTCTTTCATAGTCCAGGCTGACCTTGAATTTTTGATCTTCCTGCACCAGTTCACCCGGCTCTGACAGGGGGGCATCTGAGTGACTCGCTTAGGATTTGCACTATACCCTCTTGAAGGAAAGAGGAGGCATATTCTGGGCAACTCAGGACAGGAACCCTTGCAGGCCAGGGGAGGCTCTGTTACTGAAAGAACTGTATGCTGTGTGGGCACAAACAGCAGATGTCTTCTACAGACACTGTTTTCTTAGGGATGAGGAGTATGATTCTGACTTTCCCAGACACCCTCAAACTACAAAATGTTGAAATAATAGTGCAAAGAACATTTCTATCTTCTCTTTCTTTTTTTTTTTTTTTTTTTTTTTTGGAGCTGGGGACCGAACCCAGGGCCTTGTGCTTGCCTAGGCAAGCGCTCTACCACTGAGCTAAACCCCAACCCCCATCTTCTCTTTCAAAATGCAATAATTGTACCCTTCACTATATTTGTTTTTTTTTGTTTTGTTTTTTTTTAAGATTGGCACTTCCTATGGAGACCAGGCTAGCCTCAAACTCACAGAGACCTGCCTGCCTCTGCCTCCCAAGTACTGAGATTAAAGGCCTGCACCACCACCACATCAGGCTTAAAATGTTTAATTTAGTTAGATTTATTTATTTTCTGTATGTTTTGCGTGCATGCACATCTGTGTATCATATGTTTTTCTGGTGCCCATAGAGGGCAGAAAAGGGCATTGGCTCTCTTGGGACTACAGTTATGGACGGTTGTGAGCCACCATGTGGGTGCTGGGAATTGAACCAGGTCCTCTGGAAGAGCAGTCAGTGCTCTTAACTACTAAGGCATTTCTTTTTCTTTCTTTCTTTCTTTCTTTTTTTTTTTTTTTTCTTTTCGAGCTGAGACTGAACCTATGTTAGTCTAGGGCAAGCGTGTGTGTGTGTGTGTGTGTGTATGTTGTGTGTGTGTCTCTGTTTGTGTGTGGTTGTGTGTTTTTTCGTCTTTGTATGAGGTGTGTGTGTGTCTTTGTGTGTATGTGATATGTTGTGTATGTGTTACATGCATATGGGGTGTGTGTGTCTTTGTGTATATGTGATATGTTGTGTATGTGTTACATGCATATGGGGTATGTATGTCTTTGTGTGTATGTGATATGTTGTGTGTGTGCTGTGTGCATACGGGGTGTGTGTGTCTGTGTGTGTGATATGTTGTGTACGTGTTGTGTGCATATGATGTGTGTGTGTGTGTGTGTGTGTGTGTGTGTGTGTACTAGATAAGGCCTACTAAACAAGTATTCCACCACTGAGCGAATCCCAGCCTCAATCTGTTAGTCCTATCTTTGATCACATTTTCCACACAAAGGGATCTGCTTAGATATATTCTCAAGTGTAAGAGCATCTGCCTAGGCATCTGTACCTCAGATCAGACTTAGATCAGTCAGGTCACTGCATCACTAATTTGTCTCTGAGTAGAAGTGAACCCGACGACCGTCCGTAACAAATGCAGCTTATCGTCTTAAATGAATAACCACTGTTTTGTACCGCAAACTTGAGAACAGTGTAGTTTCTTATAAGTTAAAATTAAATGGCCCTCACAGCTCCCAGTACTTCTGGAGTCTTTCATGCTGTTTTCTTTTTTGTTTGTTTGTTTGACCCAGGTTGGTCACCAACTTGCTATATAACCCAGGCTGTTCTTGGATTTCTAATCCCTTCGCCTCTGTCTTCGGAGGGCTGGGATCGTAGGTAGGTGGCACCATGTTCAACTTCTTTGGTGTTCAAAAAGGAGTATTTTGGTATAGAAAAGCTATTTTCAGGGTATGGTCACCCACATCTGTAATGTCAGCACTCGGGAGGCAGAGGCAGGAGGATAGAATGTAGGACTCACCCGAGCTACACATAGAGTCTAGCCTGGGTTACGCTCTGTCTCAAAGTGGGGAAAAATGGGGGCTGGAGAGATGGCTCAGCAGTTCAAAGCACTGGCTGCTTTTCCAAAGGACCTGGGTTGGATTCCCAGCACCCACAGAGCAGATTACAACAGTATCCCAGTTTCACGGGATCTGACACCCTCTACTGGCCCCTGTGCGTACCAAGCATGCATGTGATGTGCAAACATACATGCATGCAGGCAAAACATTTATATGTAGAAAATAAAATTAAAGTGTATATTCTATCTTGGTGGCAGGGAGCCTCCAAGTGTCCTCAATTTGATGCAGTCACATTCTGGAGATGACCAGGGATAAAGGTGAGGCCAGCTCAGGTTAGTTGTGGGCAGCAGTCAGTCATCCCTACAGCAGGGGGACACCGAAGAAGAAAGCAATGAGTAGTGACAGACAGATGGCCAAATGGAGTCCCATCAGGATTTGATAGGCTTAAGACCGTGACAGAAATCTTTTCAGTCAGAAGAAGTCATTTGGTATGTCAGGGGCCTGGCCATGGGTCTAACATTGTTCACGAGGACGCTCCACAGTTCTGTGGTATTCCCACTGTGCCAAGACAGCTGTTGCTAGACATCCGTGCAGGAAGACTCTGTCTCAAGGGTGTTAATCAGAATAGAAAGGCATCCTGGCAGGAGAGGGCTGGCCACCGCAGGAGGATGGGGATGTGTGTGCAGCAGACATCCAACAATTGTCAAAACAGGGCTGCTGCAAACACTGAAGAAAAATATACCCTGGGCAGAAGCTTGAAAACGCCATATCCTGCCTGGCTCCTCCTCCTTGCTCGCCTCTTCCTCCTCGTTCTCTTCCCTCTCTATTCTCTGGTTTTATTCTTTTTGAGACATTTTGACAGGCAACCCAAACCTGCCACAACTGTTGTGATCCTCCTGCCTCCACCACCCCAGGGCTGGGGACACAGGCCTGTGCCACCTTGAATGTTTCTGTTTGAGGATCTGTTAACTAAGTCTTAAGAATTATCCGGGGTATGGGGATGTGGCTCAGTTGGTTGACGGCTTACCTAGCCTGAAGCCCCATGTTTGACTCCGCATTCTATAAATCAGGCCAGGGGTACACACTTGTAATCCTAGCACTCAGGAGGGTAGACACAGGAGCATCGGCTCAAGGTTAGGCTTGGCTACTTAGTGCGTTTGAAGCCAGCCGAGGGCTATATGAAGCCCTGTCTCATAAAACCCCCGAACGCATTTCAGACATTGAGGTCTCAGGTGACACATACCGCTCAGGTGGCAGCTGCCTGGCATGCACCAAGTCTTGGGTTCAGTCTCCAGCAACCTAATCTCATCGCCAAAATGGTGGACACATGAGAGCCATAAATTCAAGGTTATCCTCACCTACACAGCAAGTTCAAGGCCAGCCTGGTCTACAGAGCAAGTTCCAGGACAGCAAGGGCTACACAGAGAAACCCTGTCTTGAAAACCCAAACCAAACCGAAAAACAATACACGGGCAAGGGTACCATTACAGTGTTCAATGCAATCAATAGGTTAATGTAGCTAGACTTGGGCTACTTTGTGGGTTCTTTCAACCCTTCTCCACCCTTTCCCACCCTTTCCACACCTAACACTGGATAAGGGAGAAGAAAAGGATGGACAGGGAAGGGGTTGACATTATTTATTGTTAGACTACTTCCTGTTGATAAGGGGCGTCAAGTGCATTGGGGCAAGTTTGATCTTTAACTACTTCGCAAACTGTGACCTCCAGGGACCACTATCAACCCACAACAACCCTCATAGAGGCTCTAGCATCTATATATACTCTGAAAAGTCCCCAGGAAGCCAAGCATCCCACAACCGCAGAAACTATCTACCACTGGCTAAACCACTCCCCTGCTAGAGCATGAAGCAGATCATGGTGGGCAAATCATAGTCAGTTGCTGTAGACAGTCTGGGGCAGCCTCATGTCCCCACTTGGGCTTAAAATGAAAGCATATGCCCGTAATATTTCTGTCTTTTTTTTTTTCAATGAAACCAAATCCCCAAATAGTCCCTACAGGTTAGAATTTATTTAGTTTTTTTTCTGGTTACATACATCATACATATATTTCACAACACAGTTTTATAAAAAATGTTGAACTTTCTTCATACTCTAATTTGTGTGTGTTTTCATGCACAGATGCCACAGTGTGTGTGTATGTGTGTAGGTTAGGAGACAACTTTGTGGAGTCAGTTCTCTCTATCTTTGGGTGAGTTTCGGGGATTGAACTGGTCACCAGGCTTTCTTGGCAGACCCCTTCGTCTGCTGAGCCTTGCGACGACCATTCTTCATACTTTTCAGAAGAGCTTCAGATGTGCAGACTTTATGTAATATTCCTATCATGGTCCTCCCACATCTAACTGCTGTGTGGATGCCCTTCAGTTCTTTAGAACTTAGAGACTCACTGGCAAACGTCAGGGGGAGGGAAGAGTACACGTTTGTTTTACAGAGCTGCTCCGCAAATGAACTCAAGAAGATAAAGAGGGTGGCATAGTCGCATAATCCCTGAGGATGGCAGGACCCAACTTGGAGAGGTGATCCAAGTCCAAACACTTAGGCAGCCTCAGGGCCACTGGATGCTCAGTTCCTTTCTCTCAGACATGTTGCTGCCTATCTCCCTAACACTATAGCCAGCATCATTGATAACCCATGAAAGCAATTTCAAATTTGAGCTATACTTTCCCTCTAGCGTCTTGTAGCTTTTTGTTGTAGCTACTGTTTGTTTCTTGAGATGGTGTCTGAGGTAGGGTTTCCATTGGTGTGAGGAGATGCTATGACCAAGGCAACTCTTATAAGGACATTTCATTGGGGCTGGCTTGCAGGTTCAGAGGTTCGGTCCATTATCATCAAGGTGGAGCATGGCAGCATCTAGGCAGGCATGGTGCAGGAACTGAGAGTTCTACATTTTATTCAGAAGGCAAGCAGGAGAAGACTGGCTTCCGGGCAGCTAGGATGGGGGGGTCCTGAAGCCCATGCACACAGTAATCTAATTCCTCCAAAAAGGCCACACCTCCTAATAGTGCCACTCCCTGGGCCAAGCATATTCAAACCACCACAGATGGCATTTCAACTTGGCATGGAGACTAGTCTGGTCTTGAACTTGTGGAGATCCTCTTGCATCTAGTTTCCAAGTGCTAGGATTATGGATGAGACTACCACATCAGCTTTTAAAACTGGGTAGACTACACTTTACTAAAGCAGAGAGTTCTCCCAAGGCAGAGTCCATCCAAGTGCAGGTCTGCATCTGGTCAAAGGTACTTTTACTGGGGCACTAGCCCATCTGGTGGTGGCAGCTGTTGTCTGTAGTGAGGACTGGCAGCAGGGGTGAACTTGTCTTCCCACTGGCCGACTATCTCTGCATTCCCTGTATATCCTCCAGAGGGATTCCTTGTCCTCTCCCACCTTTGACCTAGAGATGCATTCCCTGACCTTCCAACTCATGGAGTCTTCATTTTGGCTTTTTTTGGAGACAGGGTAGCTCTGACTGGAACTCACTATGTAGACTAGGCTGGCCTCAAACTCACTGAGATTACTTCCTCTTGCCTCCTGAGAGCTGGGATTAAAGGCATGTCTCGCCCTAAATTTTCTTTTAGGAACACTAGTTGCTACAGTGCTTGCACCAATTTTCAATCCTGTAACTTTAATTTTTTCAAACCTTATTTTTAATGATGGTTCTTAAACACTTTTAACCTCCCTTGTAGCCCACCATTCATCACAGGTAGTGGGAAAGAAAGGCTATGGGGTGGGGGTGGGGAGTGGACCTGCTTAGAATGGTTCTTTGGAGCAACTCCTGTCTGTGTCGTCTGGAAACTGGCAGTTTAGTTCACAGGTCAGCAGACGGTGGAAGCTCCATCCTCTCACAAGCACTTTACGGATACGCCAGGAGTCCAGCGGGTAGAGTCGGGTTACCGTAAAGGTAGCAGTGGCACTACCTAGGAGCGACAGCCAGGCCTCGGCCTAGGCTAGAGTCAGCCAGAGGGACACCCGGATTTCTTGGCTGTAGCTCTCTCAGCGAAGTAAAGATCAGTGAACAGTCAAGACATGGGGCCTAAAGACACAGGACCCCGTGGGTCTTGCCTCAGCACGTGCATCTGTCTTGGTTGACATCACTCTGCCAATCAGCCCGAGTCCTCGGAAGCGGCAAGAAACTGCAGCACACCACCGGAAGTTTTTTGGTGCACTTCTCTCTATGGAGTCCTGACAAATGCAGCTCAACTACGCAGTGTAAAGTGGACCAGTACACGTGTATCGTTAGGGAAGAATCCTTCATCATATGTCCATCATGTGCGTGCTTTAGCAGAGCATCCTCTCTCCTGTGTCTGCTTCAGCCAAATGTTCCCTCACGAGTCGGCCTTAGCCTTTCACACCTGTGCCCACTTTAAATGTCCCTTCATGTGTTTGCCCCAGCAGAACACCATCCAACCCACTTTCCAAAGAACCCTTAAGTTTCCACTTCACAATCTCACTCTCAACTGATTTTAGAGGCTCCCTGCTATATGAAATGCTCAAAACAAAATGGGGGGGGGAAGATTGGGTACAAATCTGTAATTCCAGTATTCAGGAGGCTGAGGCAGGAGGACTACCGGAAGTTGAAGGTGAGTCTGTGCTACATAGCGAGTACCAGGCCATTCAGGGTTATATAGGCAGGAGGGCTTTATCACACACAAAACTGGTCATGGTAGTACACACATGCAATCACAGTACTTGGGTGGGTGGGGGCGGGAGGAATCAGGAATTAGGTCAGTCTGGGTTACATAGCAAATTTGAGGTTAGACTGGGCTACATGAGACCATATATCAATAAGCTAAATGGTATCTAGAAATTCTCTTGAGGCTGGAGATGTAACTCAGTGGTAGAGAAGGAGCTTAACATTAGGGAGGCCCGGCCAGGGTTTACTCTGTAATCCCCCAGTCCCCAATGAAAAGTGTACCAAGAACAATGGATGGGCCAGGAAGATGGTTCAATAGGTGAAGCCCAAACTTGAGGACTTCTGATTTGGAGAATCAGGTGGGTATGGTGGCCCTCCTGTAATTCCAGTGACAGGGAGGTGGAAACAGGAAATCTCTGGAGCAAGCTGGCTAGCCACACTAACCAAAAAACTGAGTCCCGGGTTCAGGGAGAGACCCAGTCTCAATCTATACAGCAGAGCCTGATTGAGGAAGACTCCCAATACTTGGACTTTCATGTGTCCCTGAACACGGGTGTATATGAAATTGCACACATGTGCACCCATACATATGAACGTGCACCTATACATGATCTTACATACATACACATACAAAGAATAGAAGACACTGACAGACATAAACCCAGGTCACTGTTCTTCAGTCATGTCAAGCATGAGGCTTTTTAAAAAAAATTTTTATTAGATATATTTCTTTATTTACATTTCAAATGTCATTCCCTTTCCTGGTTTCCTGTCCATAAACCCCCATTCCCTCCCCAATATGGGTTCTCTCCCCCATCCACCCCCCTTACTACCCCGCCACTGATATTCCCCTGCACTGGGGGTCCAACCTTGGCAGGACCAAGGGCTTCCCCTTCCCTGGTGCCCCAACAAGGCCATCCTCTTGGGCAGTTGGAGCCCTAGGTCAGTCCATGTATATGGTCTTTGGGTAGTGGTTTAGTCCCTGGAAGCTCTGGTTGGTTACCACTGTTGTTCTTTTTTTTTCTTTTTTTCTTTTTTTCTTTTTTCTATTTTTCGGAGCTGGGGATCGAACCCAGGGCCTTGCGTTTGCTAGGCAAGCGCTCTACCACTGAGCTAAATCCCCAACCCACCACTGTTGTTCTTATGGGCTTGGGCTTGCAAGTCCCTTTAGCTCTTTCAATCCTTCCTCTAATTCCCCCCAAGGGGGTCCTGTTCTCAGTTCAGTGGTTTGCTGCTAGCATTGACCTCTGTATTGGACATTCTCTGGATGTGTCTCTCAGGGGAGATCTATATCTGGTCCCTTTCGGCATGTATTTTTTTTAGCTTCATCGATCTTATCTAGTTTTGGTGATATATATATGTATGTATATATATATATGTATACACACATATACATATGTTTTTCCCCCTTTTAAGAAGGAGAGGGAGCATCCGCATTTTGGTTAAGCATGAAGGTTACGATGACCATTATAAGCATGGTCTTTTAGCTGGAAATAAGCTGGAAGGGTGGTGCATGCATTTAGTCCCAGCACTCAGGAGGCAGAGGCAGGTTGTGGTTCTGAGTCTGAAGCCAGCCTGGTCTATATTTAGTTCCAGGACAGCCAAGGCTACACAGTGAGACTCTGCCTATAAGTAAGTAAATGAATAAATACAAAAACAAAAAACAAAACTAAACTACAATAATTCAACTCAGAGACCTTATAGTCAGTTTTATTTCAGTGTCATTAATTTTGTGTTTTGATTTGTACCTTGACTTTGTTTAGTAATAGCGGTCTCAATAGCCCTTTTTTTTTTTTTTTTTTTCGGAGCTGGGGACCCTGAACCCAGGGCCTTGCGCTTCCTAGGCAAGCGCTCTACCACTGATACAATAGCCCTCTTTTGTGTTAAAGTTTGAGTGAATTAGTCCTAAGCTATAGAAAAAGATTAGGAAATTATATAGATATGTGAGCATTTGCAACTAAGCTTGAAGAAGTCATAACAGCATCTTTGGTATATTCATTTAGGTTTGTCCTCAGACATACCGTACTAAGGCAGGGGCAAACAATACTCAGGAAACATTTCCACTGACAATAATATCAAAGGAGGGGCACTGTGGTATATGCTTGGAATCTCACACTGGGGAGCAGAGATGGAAAGACTTTTAGGACAGAGAGAGACATAGCAAACCCGTCTCAAAACAAAAACCAAAATCGGAGAGGGGAGGGAGGAAGAAGAGGAGGAGGAGGAAGAGGAAGAGGAGGAGGGGGGAGGAGGAGGAGAGGCATGAAGTCTCTGAGAGGCCTGTAAGTAAATACAAACCTCCTTCATCCTTGGCTCCCCTGTTTGTTGCTCTTCTTAACGTGGGAGAGAAGCATGACCCAGCAGTTTAAGATCCTGGGCTTTGAAGTCATCCTGACCTGGCTTAAGTCCCCGTTGACTCTTTTGTTCTTCTGAAGTTATTAAGTTTGAGAGTAATTTTTTTTTTTAGAGCTTAAGAGAAAAACAACAGGGCAGGCCAGCTGTAAGTCTTGGCAGCTGCCAGGAGTAGAGACAGAGCAGAGAAAGGTGCCTTCTGAGTTAGGTGCGAGGTCAGCAACCTCAGAGAGCAGCCTGGGAGGGTGCTTAGGAGGAGGGAGAAAGCACCGAGTACCAGGGGAAACAGGCAAGTATCTGAAAGAAGGAAAAAGAATAAAAACATGGAAAAAGGGAGAGTTACACTTTGATGGCGGCTCCACTGCTGTTCTGAGGTTTTCTGAGACAGGGCCTGGCTGTGCAGCCCAGGTTGTCTTTGAACTCACCATCCTGCTGCCCCAGCCTCCAGAGTCCTGGGGTTGCAGGCCTGCATCACCGTCCCCAGCTTTTGTTGGTTTCTTGCTAATCATGTGACCTCAAGCGAATCCCTTCATTCTTCTCTGATCTATAGAGTGAACTCAGTTGTAGTTTCTGTGTGCACCTGTAAGACTCAAAGTCAAGGCCTGTAGTGTTTGTTTGTTTGTTTATATGTTTGTTTTTGAGACAAGGTCTCAGTAGTGAGACTGGGCCAGCCTCCAATTTGGTGCATTCCTCCTGTCTCTTTCTCCCTAGTACTGGAATTACAAGCTTGTGCCACCATAACCTCAAAATGCACAAATACAAAGAAAGAACCATTCTGGCTAGAGGTAACTATGTGAGTGGAAGCTTGCCATGCAAACTGAGAGCTGGGAAGGGCTGGCCAAGTGGGGCCCTGTAGATTATAGTCGGAAGCAAGGATTTTTTTTCTCAAAAGATGCCAAAGACTGGGAGCGGTGAGGAATGTCTTTAATCCTAGCAGTAGAGAGGGGCAGAGGCAGGTAGATCTTTGTGCATTTGAAGCCAGCCTGGTCTACATAGAGAGTTTCAGGACAGCCAGGGCTACATAGTGAAACTGTATACGTATGTGTAGTATGTGTACACATGTATATGTATATATACTACAAAGACACTGGCATTTTTGTTTTTACATGTATCCACTTACCCATGTATATGTGACAGACAGTAAGTACAGTTTGTACGGGGAGGTCGGAGGACAGCTTGCAGAAACTGGTTGTTTCCTCCCACCATGTGGGTCTTAGGGATTGAACTCAGGTCCTCCAGCTTGAAGGCAAGCATCTTTACCTGCTGAGGCATCTTGTTGGCCCTAGAGTGTTGTTTTTAATTGCTCATTACGCAGAGGACTGATGTGTATGTACTTTGGGAATAGTGTCTGAGGACATCACATTGTTTATGGCTCCCTCTGGTGGATGAGCAATATCTATATCTATCTAGCCTTTCATGTACTGGCTGTTTACTACATAATATACTGTGTTCTGCTGCTAAAACACACACACACACACACACACACACACACACACACACACACACACACACACACACACACACACACACACACACACACACACACATAGAACACACTTGGAACAAAAAACAGGGGGAGAGGCAGAGGAATGAGGACATAGAATCACAAATCTAGTTGGGACACAAGAGATTCTAAAACCAAAAACAAGGGGGAAATGGCAGTGGAATGAGGAGTTCAAGTCCATTATCAACCACAAATCTAGTTGGGACACAAGAGACCTTATCTCAAAAACACAAAATAAAAGTCAAACAAACAAACACTAACCCCAGACAAACCAAACCAAACCAAAAAACCCAAAACAAACAAACACTCCTCTGAACCCAAATCTAAGCCCTCATAGAACTGGTGGGGAGACAGTAAGCCAAACCCCCAACCAACTAGTTGGACAAACAGAGAGAACAGCTATCAGGGGTAAGAAAGTACAAGGGAGATAATCATGCTCTCACACAAAGCACATCGTCAGAGAAGGTCTCCGAGAGAAGGCACATTGGAAGCTGTAGAGGGGGAGACAAGGTGAGCAGTAAGAGGGAAAAGCACTCCAGTCAGAGCGAGTAGAAAGCACACAGCACCCGAGCCCTCTGCAGGCTGAGAATAGCAGAGGCCAGTGTGTCTTAAGTGGAAGGAAGACAAAGTAGGCTGGAGTTTTACTCTAGCCGAGTTAAGTCTTCTGGGTCCTGTAGGCGATGTAAAGATTTTGGCGTTGACACCGAGACAGCCATTGGAAGAAGCAGGTGATCTCCTTCTTCATTGAGTAGAGGGTAGTAGGCATATGATTAGGTCACTCAGTATTACATATTAACCGTGGTTTACACCAACACAGGTATAAAATGGTCTGCTTTTGCAAAGACTTTGAAGACCGCATCTACTGATTGTGCTCATTAGGTGTGATGAAGCATCCCAAAAGTAGTTGCTTAGAAAATTGTTGAAATAGAAGCAGTTAATAAAAATCTTTTGTTTTTATTTGTATTGAAAAGCTAGGTTTTGGATTTTTAACTTTGTGGTTAATTTGATATTGTATTGGTAATTCTGGGTCTTTTTTTTCTTGAGGATCTTTCCCTTCTTAGATTGAATACACTGAAGACTACACAAAACCTATGTTCAACTCCATCCGTTGGCCACACTCGAGTTGTATTTTAAAGTTAATGAAGCATTAAAAGATGATTCTGAGCCGAGAAGGTCGTTCAAGCCCAGCCTGGTCTATAACGGGAATTCCAGGTCAAGGTACCCAGAGAAAACCTGTCTTGAAACAAAACAACCCACCGCTCTCCAAAGCAAAAAATGTTCCTGAAAACAATATCCACAAAATGAAGGCAGCTGCAAGTGTAATATAATACTAGGTATAAACTAAATTCTCGGATAGAAATGTTCACGTTGAGTTAGCCTTTCGAGTCTCTTCAAAAGTTTCTATCCATTTTTCCTCTCCTAGCTTTTCGAATTTTTTTTTCTTTCTTTTTTCTTTTTTTCGGAGCTGGGGACCGAACCCAGGGCCTTGCACTTGCTAGGCAAGCGCTCTACCACTGAGCTAAATCCCCAACCCCCTAGCTTTTCTAAGTCAACCAAACGCAGTCAATATTTTTCAACCTCGCCGTCCCTTTACCGTAAGAATCACACACATTTTTAGAACTTAGAGAGCGGTGGCTGGGCATGGAGGAACAAGCCTGTTCTACCAGCCCTAGGCTGATGGAGGAGGATCCTGAGTTCGAGACCAGCCTGAGTTGGACTTTGTCTTTGGGGAGGGGAAAGGGCAAGGAAAGGAGGGAGGGAGTAATTTTCATGACGGCGGCTTCAACTCAGCAGGACCAGGATCCAGAGAGGCCAGGGAGTCAATCACACGCCTCCGCCAGCGAGGTGGGCGGAACCTAGACCTTGCCCCGCCCCGAGAAACCTGACGCATACTCGGGGTTCGGGCGGAACGGGGTGTGGATTGTTAGGCGGCCCCAGAAATCTACTTCCGGTTCCTAGGGATGCGCATCCGGGTCACGCTAACGCCGCGGTTTCCGCCACTCTGTTGGTGCCAGAGTGGGTCCGAAGTGGTCCTATGTTGTGCTTTGGAGTGTCTGCAGCCGTCTGGTGAGTCTCCGCCGCGGCCAGGGTTGTCAGCATGGTGGCTCGGGTGCAGCCTTCAGGGCCCCAGCTGAAGAGTTCCTCCCCGGTCGTACTGGGTAGGGGTCCCTTCGCCGTCCCCTCGTCCCTGCCGGTCTACCCTCGAGCATTTTCCGCTCTGGCCTCGCCCCTTCTCACCTCAGCGTCCTGTTTCCCCTCCCTTTCTCTTAGCTCTTCTTCCCGACTTGTGTGTTAAGAGCCCACTGTTTTTCCATCCAGAGCGTTGGGGTTCAGCTCTGTCCCCCCCTCTCTTCACCTGTGACCCTTCCCCACTCCAGGGACTTGTAGATGACAAGAGTGTTTCGCCTGCCTTTTCTGCAAAGTCCAGATCCGGGCCGACTTCTCCAGCCCGGAGCAAGTTCTGCCTTGAGGCGCGAGGTTAGATTTGAGGTCGCTTCCCCAGTTAGAGAACAACAAAGGCGTTCCCAGTTTCTCGCTCTGCCTCAGTTTGCTGGGCTCTCTGAACAGCAGCGAACAGGTGGCGGGCTCGCTGTTGGGCTGGTGTGATCTCCTTAATTGACAGGTCTTCGTTTTGTGTCCTCTGTCCCACGAGAATGGATATGTACAGCTGAGGCAAAAATGCAGATGTTCTGCACTCTGCATGGATTTAAAGTTAAGAGGACTCCCGGCTTATAAACTTTTAAAACATTTCAGTGTGGTGTTGCTGTTTTCTTCCAAGATTGACCACTGTAACGTAATTTTCCTTATAAGCCAGATATTATTTCTTAGAACATTCTTTTAACTTCTTTTTCTTTAGTGTTGCTACCATGGTTTAGAAATCATGATCTTCTTGTTTTAAAATTTAAGACATCTTACATTTTCTGGAGGCTTTAAATTATCTATACTGTGAAAAGGGTTAGACTTAATAATGGTTAATGTCTGTTTCTCAAGTTTTGTGATCTAAGATATATGTAGAGGTACAAGTTTGGATAGTATTTTTTTTTCTCCTCCCTTCAGTGTTTTTGGGTGTTTGTAGCATTTCTTTGCAGCCGTCATTTTCTTTTGTGTGTGATCAGTCTAAAATTCAGTATTAATAATTAAATATGAACAGAACAAATACTGCGTTTATTATTGGTCTCTCTTGGCTCAGTTCTTCCTCATATACACATATAAGAGTATAGCATAGATTGGCATATTCCAAAATTGGGCTGTTCCCTTCACCTATTTTTAGCAAAGCACTTTGGAGCTTGGCTATGTTAGTCCTAGATGCCACAGAAAAAGACCCTTCCGGTTGGCTTTCAGGACTAACCTGACCAGGAAAGCCCCTATGAACATTTGTCTCTCTTTCCCTGCACCTACACTGACCGGAAAGAGTTGCCTTTGTTCAGCTCGACCCCCTCATTTCCCAGCAGCAACCCCAGTAACCATAGCTGCTCAGTGACTTCTTTACCTCCAGGTTTGATGAATATTTCTTTTTTACGTATATAATTGGTACACAACGTTTTTTAGTTTTTGAACTTTATGTTCCTTTCCTCCCCTTCACTACCTTTTTTCCCTCCTTTCCTCTGTTTTTCTGTTGTATTTTGACCCTAGGCTGGTCTGGAACTTTTGGAATTTGCTTTGTTGTTGAAGATGGCATTGAACTCATGATCCTCCTGCCTTCTAACATCTGGGATTACGGGTTTGTGCTATCCTGCTTGATTTTTTTTGGGGTGGGGGTAGGCAGGGTTGGGTTTTTTATTTTGTTTTGTTTCTCTGTATGCCTCTGACTGTCCTGGACTCATTTTGTAGACCAGGCTGGCTTCTAACTTACAGAGATCTGCCTGTCTTTGTTTCCGCAGTGCTGGGATTAAAGGCACATGCCATCAGGTCCAACCTACTTGATTGCTTCTTAAGCATATTTTCAGTCTGAACCTTGTGAGGTTTTTATAGTCTATAGCCAAAGGGAATTTAGAGTTCAAATATCCTCCTTTGTTGATAACCCAGCTTTAAGAATGAGGGGCCAGTTGTGGTGGTACATGCCTTTACTCCCAGCACTTGGAAGGCAGAGGCAGTGGGTATCTGTAAGTTCAAGGCCAACCTGGTCTGCAAAGTGAGTCCAGGACAGCCAGGTCTGTGTTACACAGAGAGAAACCCTGTCTCAAAAATCAAACAAAAGGGTTGGGGATTTAGCTCAGTGGTAGAGCGCTTGCCTAGGAAGCGCAAGGCCCTGGGTTCGGTCCCCAGCTCCGGGAAAAAAAAAAAAATCAAACAAAAAAGATCTTCTTCTTCTCCTCCTCTTCCTGCTCCTCCTCCTCTTCCTTTCTTTCTTTCTTTTTTTCTTTTTAAATTTTTCTTCTTGGACTAGAAAGATGGTTCAGCGGTTAAGAGCACTGACTGTTCTTCCATAGGTCCTGAGTTCAATGCCCAGCAACCACATGGTGGCTCACAACCATTTGTAATGAGATCTGATGTCTTCTTCTGATGTGTCTGAAGACAGTGATAGTGTATTCATATACATAAAAATAAAAAAAAGTAAATTTTTAAAAATGTTTTTTTTTTTTCTTTTTATGGTGCCTTCAGAGACCAGAAGAGGATGATTTTCTGGAACTGGAGTTACAGATGGTTGTGAGCTACTATGTGGGTGCTGGGACTCAAACCTTGGTCCTCTGGAAGAGTAGCCAGTGCTCTTAACCACTGAACCATCTCTCTAGCCCACTAAGATCATGTTTTAAAAAAGAAGTTCTGCACTTGCATTCAGAGCGATGAGTTTCAGTTCTCTGAACACTGTAGACTAGTGAGCACAGCGTAGTATGTGGTGGGTGATTTTAATGGATTTAAGTTTTAGGAATGAAACTATTAGGCTAAAAATACATGTGATGGCCCTCATGGTGGCAGGTGCCTTCAGTCTCAGCACTTGGGAGACAGAGGTAGGTAGATAATCTGAGTTCCGGGCCAGCCAGAGTTGCATAGTGAGACCGTCTCCAAAAAATTTATAACCTGGATTGTCTTTTTAAAGGGATCAGAGAGGGGTTGGGGATTTAGCTCAGCGATAGAGCGCTTGCCTAGTGAGCGCAAGGCCCTGGGTTCAGTCCCCAGCTCCGAAAAAAAGAAAAAAAAGGGGGGGGGATCAGAGAAACAAACTGTTAATGCAAAATGAGTTAGATTTTTTTTTAAAGATTCATTTATTATATATAAGTACACTGTCGCTGTCCTCAGACACACCAGAAGAGGGCATCAGATCTCACTACAGATGGTTGTGGGCCACACATGTGGTTGCTGGGATTTGAACTCAGGACCTCTGGAAGAGCAGTCAGTGCTCTTAACCTCTGAGCCATCTCTCCAGCCCTAAGTTAGATTTTTAAGTGATACTTTCCTGTTGTGTTCTATATTCTACATAGAAGCCCCTAAATGAAGTACAGATTCTATATTGTCATTGGAGCATCAGTGTTCATGTCCCTGGATGTGGGACAGAACATGGGTAGACTTTCTGGGTACTGAAGAACCTGCCTTTCGTATTTAGCTGCTGTCTTGGTCAGTGTTCTGTTGATGTGAGGAGACAGTTTTAGAGGGCTAATCCATGACTACCATGGCAGGAAGCAGATGGGAGGGAACATGCAGGAGCTGAGACTGAGCCTACTGAAACCTTAAAGCCTACCCCAAGACACACCTCCAACAAGGGCATCCTCCAGCAAGGCCACACCTACTTCAGCCAGACAACATCTCCCAGTCCTCACTTTTATAGAGGACCAAGCATTTAAACATGAACCTATGGGGACCATTTGCTTTCAAAACATCACAGCTGCCAACTCTCTCTAGTCACTCTAGACTCTGCACGTTTAAAGATGTGAAGAGAAATTCCTAGGTTCTCTGCAGCAATTTTTACCTTATGTTTGTTTCGGTTTTTAAGCTCGAGGACTCAATTTAAAGAGCATTTCCGCACGTTTTATACCTACCATGTTTTCTGGGGTTTGCTTGATCATTTTTGGTTACTATTTTTGTCAGTGTCCCATTATACTTTGTCACAGTGCTTTAATTTCTTCCCTTGAGTACTATGATGTTGAAAGGATGGTGCAGTTTTAAATATTCAAGATGCAAAGTGCCCGCCCACATGCCTTGCCGTCGTACCTGGGTTTTGCGATCTGCCTATGCTACCTCATGACTTCATCGTCTGCTTTCACAAATAAAAGGCTCTCATTAAGCTTTTTAGTAGCTTTAGTAGAAGCTTTTTATCTAAAAGATTTCTGTGTATTGCACGTTACTGTAGTCTGTGTATCATTTAAACGGAGGAAGACAATTTCAAATAGAAACATACTGTGCTAGGACTGGGATATCGTCCTATAAATTCACCGAAGTAGTTTATACAAAAGATTGAATTCTGTTTCTAATGAAATACAAAGAAAAACAGCTGGGCTGTATATTCTGATTAACTTAGACATGTAAGCACATGTTCCTGTTCTAACACAGGTCTTAAGTGTAAGACACATGACATCCTTTACATCAGAGGACATGGCACAGCCATCTTGACCATTTGGCACAGTCAGTCAAGTCATGGTAGCTAGTCAGTGGATGTAGAAACACGTTATTTGTGGAAGATTGAAAAATCACTCCTTTAGGCCCGGCAGTGGTCATGCACTTCTTTAATCCCAGCACTCAGGAGGGAGAAGCAGGCAAATCTCTGTGAATTTGAGGCCAGCCTTGTCTACAGAAAAGGTGCTACAAAGAGAAACCCTGTCTTAAAAAACAAAGTCAGACATTTAAAGCATGGGCCTCATATCTGTCTTTAATGTTTTTCCCGTTTGAGTGTGAAAATCATTTTAAATCAGAAGAAGTCTATAGTTTAAGTATGACTTCTTTTTTAGATGGAGGTCATATATCTCAGAGTGACTTCCAACTTCCTGTATAGATGAGGATGGCAGTGACCTCTTGACCTCCTGCCTCCATCTCCCAAGTGTTGGGATTGTGGCAGCACAAGTACCGGAATCGTGGTTTATTGTAGAAAAGTCTCCAAATCAGTGCAGTAGAGTGAGTGTTTAGTGTTTTAAAGCCCCCCGTAGACCGTGCTGGACATACTTTAACTGACTAATTTGATTAACATTTATACCAACTAGATTTTTTCCTTCCAGTAAGATAGTGAACCGTAACCTTCGTCGTACAGTCCTTCAGTAAGTGTAATTTGGGCGTCTGTTGTGGCCATTATAGCGTTACATGGTTAGACTGCTTACATGGATCAGACGGCCTTATGTATAGAACCAGCAATTAAATTCTGAATCTCGCTCATAAATTTCTGAGTTAAATATAAGAATTAATAGAATTAAGCTAATGTAGGAGGGACATTGTACACATCTGTAATCCTGGCACTTGGGAGGAAGTAGGAATTTTGGTGAGTTTGAGTGAGAGTCCATCTCAGAAAAGTCAAACCAAACTAAAAATAGAAACTAAACATATAGAAAACGAGCACCTAACTTTTATTTATTTATTTTTTTTTTTGGTTCTTTTTTTCGGAGCTGGGGACCGAACCCAGGGCCTTGCGCTTCCTAGGTAAGCGCTCTACCACTGAGCTAAATCCCCAGCCCTAAGCACCTAACTTTTAGACCTTAGAATGTGTCAGCAATGACAATGGTATATGATTTTTTAAAACTAGATTTATGATTTCATATTGCCATGAAACCATTTAGAGTTTAAGATTATTGCATAAGTCTCTATTACAGCTTAATATAAAGATTATTTTCTTTATAAGTACAGTTTTTTTCATTTGGTGACTTCTTTTACAACTGAACCATAAAAATCTGTAGTAAAGAAAGAAAGAAAAGTGAATTCAGGTGCCTGGGCCCGCACTTCTAGGACTTAGGCCCCAGCAGGACAATGGTGATGGTGAGTTCCAGCAGCGCCTGGACTACACAGCAAGATCTCATCATAAATAAACAAATGCATACATACATACGTACACAGATATCAAACCGCACGGCAGTTATGTCTGGTATTCTTCTTTTCTCAATGGTTCATACATTACTAACTCCAATTCTTACAGCCTTGTGAAGTCTATTCTCATTTTCTATGTGAAGAAGCAGAAGCACAGAGCATAGAACTTGCCCAGAGTAGCAAAGCTGGTTTGGATTTGGATTTGGTGTTTATGGCGTCAGCTGCCTAGCCTTGTTTGTTTGTTTGTTCAGGAGACTGCTGTTTAATAGCGATGCACTGCAGTATTTCCTGTCTTATTACACTCATTTAAACAGACCGCTGGCTGCTCGTCACAAAGTTGCTACAGTAATTCATAATGCACTCTACCTACATTTTGAAAATTCTAGTTCAAGTTTTCTGCTTTTGTTTTTTTAGCATTAGCTTTTGTGGGGATTGAAGGTTGGGTTTTGGAAGATTTATTTATTGTATTTATATGAGTACACTGTAGCTGTCTTCAGACACACCAGAAGAGGGCATCGGATCCCATTACAGATGGTTGTGAGCCACCATGTGGTTGCTGGGAACTGAACTTGGATCTTCTATAAAGACATTTCCAACTCTTAGTTGTTAAGTTATCTCTTCCAGCCTCTGGGTTTACTAAGTTTTGTTCTCTGAAAGTTACCTTGATTTTGTGAAGATTTCAGCTAAATAATTATGTAAGACAATTGAGAGGAGACCCTACTGCACCGTGACCTTGAATGCAGTCTACCACAGTGCACACAGTCCTTGCTCTTTGGAGGTACTGTCCGGCAAATCCAGAGTTAAGGGTCATCACAACTACAAATAAAATTCAAGGCCAGTGTCTGCTTCATGAGATCCTGTCTCAAAAAACACAGACAATGAGAAGAGTGCCCGTGAGCAAAATTATGTACACATGTAAATATATAACACATATGAAAATGTTATATTGAAATCCACTCCTGGGCTGGAGAGATGGCTCAGCGGTTAAGAGCACTGACTGCTCTTCCAGAGGTCCTGAGTTCAATTCCCAGCAACCACATGGTGGCTCACAACCATCTGTAATGAGCTCTGATGCCCTCTTCTGGCTGTGTCTGAAGACAGCTACAGTGTACTTATGTATAATAAATAGGTCTTTAAAAAAAAGAAAAGAAATCCACTCTTGCGTATAATTTCTATTTTTTATTTTTATGTGTATGTGTGTATAGCTACACGAGGTTTTGTGTACATGTGTGCAAGTGCCCTTAGAGGACAAGGGTATCAGATCCCCCGGAACTGGGGTTAGAGGCAGTTATGAGCTGCTTGATAGGGGTGTTGGGAATGGAACCAAGTCCTCTGCAAGAGCAGTGTCAGTCTTAACCGCTGAACACCTTCCCAGCTCCTGTATAATTAACATAGTAAAACATTAGGAAATAAGAAAGTACCCCCACTGCTGCAGTCATCTCAATCGCGAGGCTGTGAGAGTGCGTGAGCCACAGAGCATCTTTCGGATGGTTTCTTAGTTTCCACACAACAGTCAGGCCCATTCAGTGCTCTCATATGCATGGTTTTTGTTCTGGCATTTAGTCAGTGAGTGGCAAAACTGCTTTATTCTTCCTTTCTTCTCTCCACTTCAGACTTTAAAACAAATGCATCATACTCATGTGCTAGGTACTCTCTTAAGTTTTACAGATATTAACACATTTAATTCTTTAATTAATTAATTTTTATTGGATATATATATATATATATATATTATTTTATTTTTGGTTCTTTTTTACCGAACCCAGGGCCTTGCGCTTCCTAGATAAGCGCTCTACCACTGAGCTAAATCCCCAGCCCCTCTTTATTTCAGATGTTATTCCCTTTCCTGGTTTCCTGTCCGTAAGCCCCCATCCCCTTCCCCTCCCCCATAAGGGTGTTCCCCCTATCCACCCCCAACACATTTAGTTCTTATGAGAAAGGTACCGTTCGTCACTCAGGTTGTACACGCAAAGTAACTGCAGTCCAGGAGGCCCCTCGAGAATATCAGAGTTGGTAAACTCTAGAGTCTGATCCCACAGTGTACATCCCAAGTTCTTAGGCTGGTCAGGCTGCCTCTTACAGAAACTGCTTTGGTGAAACGGTACTGTAAGTTAGAACTGGCTTCACTGTTGTTCTTCACTGTGTAGACTGAAGCAGCAGCTCTGGGGAAGAGTGATGGGCTTTGTTTATACATCTTTGAAGTAGAGTTGGTGATGTGGCTAACTGTCGCCAGCTAGCTCTGATGATCCTGGCTACACCTTCCCAGCAGTGGAATTACAAATGGTCACCACACTTACCAGCATTTATGTGGGTTCCGGGAGTCAGAACTCTAGCCCTCATACGTATGCAGTGGATGCTGTAACTACTGAGCCACCCAGCTTCACACTCGCTTCTCATTAGCAAATCCAGATTCGCCCCTTCCTTAGTACTTCGCACTGTGGCCTTACTGTGTAGGCTGAGTCTTCCTTGAACTTGCAATCCTCCTCCTATCTTTGCAGTCTCCTGCTGAGATTAGGGGCTTGTGCCCTCACAGTGGGCTGTGTGGTTCATCTTGTAGTCAGTAGAGGTAGATGTAGATGACTAAAACCTCCTTACAAAAATAGCGGAACAGATTCTCACCACCTCCTCTAAGGAAAAACTGGTTAACCATCCACATAACCTAGACTTACCAGTCAACTGTGGGAAAATAATATGGAGACGGAGAGGTAGCTTTGATTTGGCGGCACTATTTAGGAAGCTGGAGAACGTTAGAACTGGGGCCTAACTACAAATGGTCTTTGAAGGTCATAGCCCCTAGTTCCAGAGTTTTAAAATTAAACAGTTAAGCCCTTTACTTGGGAAGCTGAGGCAGGAGGATTAGGAGTTCAGGGCCACCCTTGGCCACTTGAGGACCCTATCTTAAAATATTTTAAAACAATTAAATATTTAGTAAGTGCTTTTATGGAAAAGCATACTATTCTGTAGATGCCACAAAATGATGTAAATCTCTCAAAAAGAAAAACATGAATTTCATTAAGAGAGAAAAAGATGCCTTTAGTCTTTAGTCAGTAAATACAGTAACTGTCTTGCAGATGGGTAATCTTGTTTGATTAATTTTGACTCAGGGTTTTGCTGTGTAGCCTTGGCTGGTCTGAAACTGTATAGATGAGGTTGACTTCAGACTCATAAAGATTTGCCTGTCTGTCTTCCCAGTGCTGGAATTAAAGGTGTCGCTACTATGCCTGGCTAGATGGTCAGTTTAAGTGGTTCTTTTACAGATACTGGTATTTGAGTTCATTCTTAAAGCATCAGAAAGATTTATCAAGATAACAGAGTACCTGAAACTCTTAGTATTGCTGTTTACTGAGTATTTTTTTCTTTAGTTTAAATTTAGAATTGGACTCTGGTACTGACTTTGGAGTTATACGCCAGATCTGTTAAACAAATTTTCCATTTATTTGGGATGATTTTTCAGTGTTTTATGTTCCTCTTCCTTTCCTTTTTATGTTACTGTTTTTTGTTTCTTAAATAAGATCTTACACAGCTCAGGCTGCTGTTCCTGTATGTCCTGGGAGTGGTCTACAACAGCCACGTTTCAGTTTCAAATGAGTGCGTTTGTTTACATACATAGCAAGCAAAAGTAAAAGAAGAAATAGAGCACAGAGAGCAAACACCGTCAGATTGGATGCACACAACATCCAGTAGAGACCTCTCTAGATACCAGACAAAAGGATCATCAAATTGGGCTCACAACCCAGCAGAAAGCGTCTGGGGAAGACAAGGCAGTCAGCTGAAGTTCCTGCTGAGGGCTTTCTCTTTGGATGAAGACATTGTCATTTTCCTAGACGCGATAAACAGCAGTAATGTCTGTCTGTTACCTCTAGCTGTTCTCAAGGACACGGTGTTTTTTAATACCCTTAGCTGCTGGATGCTTTCCTTCTTGATAGTAGAGTGAAGGGGCCAGACTGTCCTAGGAAAAGGTGTTTTGGAGAACACTTGAAATAAACATGATGGGGTGTGGACAGACAGGAGGACAAGGCCAAACAGCACAAGACTATAGAGTGTATTACAGCTGGTCTCCAGCTCCCTAGGTAGCCAAATGTGACCCTGAAGTCCTGACTCTTCTGCCTCCCGGGTCCTGAGGTTACAGATGTGCCACCACCCCCCACTTCCTGCTGTCCTGGTTGTTTAGAAGTAGTTGGATGAACAGGTACTTCCTGGACTTTCCACACCTTTTTTCATTTTTCATTTTTCATTTTTTGTATATTTCACTTGGTACCCTGGAGATAGCCAGCAAACCCAGAGAAAGAAAACCAAAATTCTTTGCTATTTGTTTTCTGTATCTGCTGTGACAAATCACCCCCAACCCCTCTAGGGTTTCCATGTAGCCCTGGCCATCCTGGAGCTTGTAGAACAGGCTGGCCTTGAACTCAGAGATCAGTCTGCTTTGACTTCCTAGTGTGCCACTGCTTTGGAGTCTTGAAACAGTAGAAATATGTCTGCTCATAGTTCTGGGCCATCAGTAAGGAAGCACAGTGCTAGCAGCCTCCTCCAGGAGAGCTCCAGAAAGTCCCCACCTTTGCAGGTTTCAGTGCTCGTTTTCCTTGGCCACCAGTCTGTTCCTCCTCTTCACACGCCTTTTCTTCCTCTGTGTATTGATTATTGATAACTGGCTGTGTGCTGCTTCATGCGAAGAATAATAAAATTTAATGTTGGTCACAGACCTCATAGGACTGAGGAAAAATGGGTGATTTAAACAGAATTTGTTATTGTTTTTGTTTTTTGAGGAAGAGACTCACAGGTTTTAAACTATATAACTGAGAGCTGAGGTGACCTGGAGCTCTGATCCTCCTGACTCTACTCAAGTGCTAAGTGTACATGCCTAGCCAGAATTGTTCAATATCAGATTTACAACCTCAAGCAGGAGTCAGAGAGATGGGTTTGAAGAGCTTTTAATTACTAATAACTCTTTCACAATAACAGGTATTTGTAAAGTTTGGGACGTATTTCTGGTTTTTAGTTTTATTTTATTTCATAAATATAGTTAGCTTTCCTCCATATTGTCATCATCGAAGGGCTCTAGCAGGCAAATGTGGCACCGACAGGTTTAGCCTTTCCCTCTCCTCCTTGCTGAGAACCTTTAGATTCCATTCCTAAAGGTAGCCACCAAGATCAGTAGTCCCCTTATTTGGCCACTTCCTCCTGAGGCTGATCAAGGTCAGCTATCTTTAAAGTATTGAAGTCCAGCAATCAAAGCCCCCTTTGGTCGCCCTAATTAACACGGCCAATCGAAACAAACCAACTCATGCTTTCCCTTCATAACTTGCCTGTGGCTCACCTCTGTTCCACCCCAACCCTTTCTTCATCCCTCTGAGGCAGATCCCCCCACCCCCTTATTCTTTTTCCTTTCTCACTTGTCCTCTGTCTCCTGTCTTTGTCCTTATTCCCTGCTGTTTGTCCTTCTGGGGCAAATGAATCTTCTTTGTGCTGAGAACTTGGTCTTGGTGTGTCCACTTTATACCTGGATCTGAATGTGATTTATCTTTCCTCTCTTGTTTTTGGTTTTTGGTTTTGTTTTGTTTTATTAAGTCTTTTAAGACAGAGTTTCTTAGTGTAGTCCTGGCTACCCTGAGACCAGGCTGGCCTCAAACTCAGAAATCCATCTGCCTCAGCCTCATGAGTGCTGAGACTAAAGATGTGTGCCACCACTCACAGCTGTAATTTATCTTCTTAACTCAGATAACCTTTGGGTGTTTTTTAGACTTATTTTTGGTACTTTAGTGTATGTGAAATAGACATATTTTCATTTCAATTTGTATTTCATCAGTTAGCAGTGAATGTGATCTTTGCGGTTACTTGAACTGCCTGTTTGTATCTTGGTGGGTGTATGTACCGAGTCATGGTTTGCCCCGTAGTTATCAGTGAGTAGGTATAGCTAAGGCCTGGTTTGGTTTGTAGATATTAAACTTTATCCATCACAGCTGTGCAGATGCTGCCTCTGTTTTATCCTCTTAAACTTACATTTGTCTTGTTACATGACCGCTTATTTCATACACAGGATCTGTTAATCTGTCTCTTCTGCTTTCTTAAATTGCTCATAAATTTATCTCTTTAAGGATAAACATGGAATACTGTGGTACTCTGTTTTTCCTCTCAAATCTTTGAAAGCCTAGTTCTTCATATATTTGTAATTAATGATAGCAGATGGTGTGAATGTTCTCTACACATTGATAATCAGCTTTTCTGACTGTCTCACATACTAGTTTGTCTCTGTTGCTGTCTGGCATGGAACTCACTTTGTAGACCAGGCTAGCCTCACAGAGCTCCTCCTGCCACTGCAGCCCCAGTGCTGGGATTAAAGCTGTGCACCACTGCACCCAGCTGCTTATTTCATATTGTAAATACTTTTTAGGTTTGATCAGAAGTTTGTCCTTCTAGTCTGCAATCTCTCTCTCTCTCTCTCTCTCTCTCTCTCTCTCTCTCTCTCTCTCTCTCTGTGTGTGTGTGTGTGTGTGTGTGTGTGAGAGAGAGAGAGAGAGAGAGCGAGAGAGAAAATTGACACACAAAGTATTTTAACCATTTTAAAGTAATTTTGGTGACCTTAGGTGAATACAGTAACATTATTTCTGTTGATCTTTGGCAGATTGTTTATTTAAACCCCATGACTCCAAGATGCCGCCCGTGTCTTAGGATAGAGATAGAGCCCAGTGAGGCAGTAAAAGGAAAAGCACTCACGCGGCACCCTGCCACCCATGTCCTCTCTAGCCGGTGCTGAGACTTTCAGTTTTTATAGCCTCTGTTCTTCCTCACAGAGAGTTATTATTGCCATTTTTGTCTCATTCTCAGTAAGAAATTTATAAGCATTAGAACAAGCCTTTATTTACTTATTTGAAAGCTAATGGATAAAATTCAGATTCTCCCTTGCATTCCCCACTTTCAGTCACTGATAAGAGCAAGTGAGGATGGCCAGAGACTGACAGAAAAACCCTGTCTGGGTTAGAGTAGGGGACGGAACTATGTTAATCTCTGAATACTTTTGTACACACCTAACTGCCTGTAAACTCCTTTGTTGTACATAATATAATCAGGTATTTCACATTATTTATACACTTCCCTTGAAGTCATAACTAAGAGTGAACATACTTTTGCATAAGCACATATATATAAATACATACTTCACGTTCCTCTCTGCAATAGCACATTGAACTAGACCGAGTTCTGCTCATGGCTGTTATGATCACAAAATGAGTAATGTGTTGATCTGGCCACGAAAGAAAGATTATGAAGTAAGAATCTAGAATTTTGAAGTATAAAGTATTACTATTTACTTTCTAACTTCATAGCCATGAAAATACGTTGTTGTGCTATTATAAAAAGATTTGGCTTTGTTTATGACCATGTGAAATTGCAATAGTATTCTAAAAGTTGGGTGTTTCGGGGCCAGTGAGATGATGGCTCAGCTGGTAACAGCACTTGTTGCCAAGCCTGGGGATCTGAATTGAATCCCCAAAACCCACATGGTGGGCACAGAGAACTGACTGCTGCCGGTGGTTCTCTGGGCTCCACATGGGCACCACACAAACCCCTTATCCCCTGCAGAATAAACAAGTGAGAGGAAATGATGTTGGCACGGGAGTGGTGACTCAGCAGAGGGCTGTCACTTGAGAGCAGGGTTTCTTAGTAAGCCTGGGCAACATTGTGAGGACCCCCCTCCCCAAAAAAGTTTGCAAAAGAACAGAACTGTCGGCTTCTCTGAATCAAACCAGTTTTTAGCATTTTTGTTGACAGTGTAGAGAAATGTGAACTCTTAGGAAATACTCTTTTCTTCTTGATATTATTTTCCTTGGTTTTTTTTTTTTTTTTTTTTTTTGCGATTGAAGTTTAATTTCACATTTCTCCCTTTCCTCCCTCCAAACCTTCCTGTATATCCCTCTCTCCTCTCCTTCAGAGTCATAGCTTCCTTTCCCTAGTTGCTATTACATGCATATATGTTATATATACCTATATCCTAAATATAACCCACATAACTATATAACCCACTAAACCTATATGTTACTCGTGTTTATATTTCCATGAAGGCAATGAATACTAAGGAGTTCTCGTTTTCAGAAAAGATGATAAAGCAAGTGTATTTAGAAACCAGTAGTAAGAACTGAAACTTGGGAGTTGTTGAGACTTTACTGTTCAAGTGCTTGAAAGGTACTCAAACTAAAGATTAACCCGGCATGTTTGTGACTTCATCAGCTAGTGACTGCATTCTCATCATGATCATTTTCATAGCACTAAAGTCTTTTCACTTCTGTGTCGTAGCTGTTATTAGTTGGTGTTTTTAAATCTCCATCTTATCACAGAATAATGTCAGGTTTCACTAATGGTAAAAATACATACAACTACAACTTGTCCATGGAAGTAAGAATTCTAAGATCTTTGCAGCAATTCAGAGTGGAAACAGGAATTGTGTTTATGCTTCCTAGAATGTGACTTTCTATTATGTAGCCTGTTAATTAAAATAAAAGTTGGGATGACTTAATATTGGAAGTTTTATGGCTGAGCTGGTATATGCTCAGTGGTAGACTATAGAATACTTATCCTGGGTGAGGCCCTTGGTTTGCTCTCTAGAATCACAAAAATTAATTAATTAATTAATAATACAAGTTTTAGCACATTGATAAATGCTGAAAATGTGAAAAATACTTGCATCTTTCTATTTAACAGACTTTGATTTCAACTTAAAAGTTATTGGAAAGAAGCATACTATTGATAGCAATAGTACGTAGGTGTGTATTTTGCTGGATTGCAACAATATAATTTATTGCTATTACTATATTTTATTCACAGATGGTCTAGAATATGTATTTGAAAGTGTCCCAAATATCATAATTGCCAGGACTGAGGCGATCCTGAAATACATAGTGTTATTTCTTTGTAAGCTGCTTTGATTTGATTTGGTTTTTTTTTTTTTTTTTTTTTTTTTTCTTTTTTTGGAGCTGGGGACCGAAGACAGGGCCTTATGCCTTCCTAGGTAAGCTCTACGCTGAGCTAAATCCCAGCCCCTTGATTTGGTTTTGATGGTATTGTTGTTTTTGTTTCCTTTGATTTTGTTTGAGAAGGTGTTTCGCTGTATAGCTTAGGCTGTCCTGAGTTGCAATAATTTCCCTGCCTCAGCCTCTTGAGTGGCGTAATTACAGATGTGTGCCACCACACCCAGATTTATTTTAAAATGATGTAAATTACTGGTGATAATTGACCAATTACTTAAAAATATTAAGCCTGAGTTTTCAAAGTTCTTTTCTCTGAAATATGGAAACGGTCTCCTTTTAGCCCTTCAGTTGAAAAGCTGAGAAGAAGGAAACTGGGAGTTTTCAAAATGTTAACAAGAATGTTTATTTTCAAAGAAACAGTAGAGAAAATTATTTTCTAATTTTTTAACTTATATATATTTTTTCATATATATAAAATTTTCATAACAAAGTCACCTTATAACTTACTACGTAATTCATCTTGACTAGCTCAAGATTATAACTTACCTTACCTTGAATTATTTTTGCTTTAGTTTGAATAGTTTGAACATTTGATTATACATATTCAAGTAATATTTCTTTTACCCCCTTTTGATCTGTAAACAATTTTATGTTCTCTTTTAATATTCCGATTTTTAAAATAAATTAGTTGCATGCTTAAAATAAAATTAAAAAATACTACTATCATTTTTAAAACTGTCCTCACCTTCCTCTGTCATGGTGTACATTTTAACTCTGCCCCAGGGAAGAGAGTTCCCTCCCTCTTTGCTAAGAGCAATTCTTGAAAAAACTAGAGTTTGCAGTTTTTACATTTATATCCTTGATTGAGAAACCATGAAGTGTTACCACTTTGTGTGTTGCTAAGAGTCAGTGTCAGCAGCTAGAGAGTGAAGACGCTGTTTCTCTAATAATTTGATCCTATTTTGTTTGCTCTTACAGGTTGAAGGCATACATTTCCTAATGTGTGTTTGCATAGTGCAATAATTAGAGATTTTAATTAATCAAAAACCGGTGAGACATTTATTTTCTACAGTTACAAATCCGTTTCATGGTCACATAGATTATGCTCTTCTGTGTTGAGCAAAACAGTCTGGGGAAGGTTGTAGCCGTGAGCTTTCATTTTGTATCCTGTAATTCCACAGTGCAGGCTGTCTGCGTCATATACTCGGAGCACAGCTTTCGAGGCTGTGCATGAGCCGCACGTGAGTGCATTGAGCATCGAGTACTTTTGACCTTTAAACTTTTCCTTTTGACATTTAAGAGCGAGGAAGGAGTAAAGCTTAATCATCTATTGTTAAAGTTGTTCATCTGCTTATATTTCTTAAACTTGTTTTCTGTCCTTTTCCTGGTTTTATGCCTGGCTCTAAAAAGTGTACTCCAGTGTACAGACGAGAGCCACAGAAGTTGGTGGGCCCCGAAACAAAGGCTTTGCTCTTCTCTGCTTCCGGTGCTTGTTTCTTTATTGCTGAAGCAGGAGTCTAAACTTACTTTAGCTGTTTGTTAATTCTGTTCCATAGTTGGTAGGAGAGCTCATACAGGTGAGACTTCGGCAGCATTCTCTGGGAAACAGCTAGCCCCAGTTAAGTAGGAGTGGAGTATTTCGTTTTTATAATGTGTCCCTGGTAGCAGGTCAAAGATGGTGGTTTTTTTCTTTTGTTAAAAAATTAGGAGTAGAGGAATAGGGTTTGTAAAGTAAAGATTTATTTAAATAATAACCTAGTATATTTAGTGGAAGTTCATTATTTCAGTCTAAATTGGATCCTAGCTTTACATAATTATTTTCCTTAATTTTCATATTTAAGGTTTCACTTTATCTGTTGATTTGCCTTATCGAGATCCAGAAGACTTACATTTTCATTTAAATTGATTACATATAGATAGATAGTTGATTGCGATGTATTTAATTGATTTTCCCGTTTGTCCTATTTAAATCGATTCTGTGTGTCTGTGTTAACAGTTATGTAAATGTTCCACATTAAAGCAGGTTAGATGTTATCATAACTTACTGACCTGCTAGGCCAGTCTCTATCATTTTAAATGTAACCCTAATCCTTAAAAAAATTGTTTTATTATCTTCGCATGGCTGTCATTGTAAAGTGTTTAATGCATTAGGCACTATAGTAACCAGCAGAAGCGGCTCCACGTGTTGGCTGTTGCAGAGCCTTACGGAAGTCACTGTGCACAGCTCTCGTGACTTGCAGCGTGTCAGTGTTGAAAAGCCACGTGCAAGTTTGAGATTTTGAGATTGGAACTAACGTAGAATGCTGGCTTGAGTAGCAAAATATTAAAAAGTTACTCTGTGATGGCCTCAATGATAATAGTTTACAAGACCATAAAGCTTCGAATTCCTCTCTTTATACAGACAGTTTGTGAAGACCGCAGAGACCTGCAGTCCAGTCACATAAGTGTGTAAAGACAGCGGTCCTCATGGAAGAAGAGCAAGACCTACCAGAGCGACCGGTGAGTTTTTCCTTCAAGTTCAAGTCGGTTGTATAAAGCTAATCTGAAGAAATTTTGAATATTACTCAGTTATATGTACAGAATCCAAATTAGAAATGGGTGTAAGGAACAGATTCCTGAGTGATTTTCCTCTAGGAAAGCAATGTTCTGTGTTGTTGTGTTTTGCTCTTGAGATGGAGTCTTGCTATGTGCAGTCTCCGCTGGCCGCAAGTGTGCGGTCCTCTTACCGCATCCTCCCAGATTGGGATCACAGATGTGCATTGCCTTGCCTGACAGCTGATGTTTTAAACTCCAACTTGACTGCCTTAAGGAATGTGTTTGGTGAACTCAGTGTTACCAGATGAGCGTTGCCCTTTATGTGTTGAGAGCTGCGTACTCATGATCACTTTGCTGTTCTATTAGCCCTTCAGTCACGGTAACTGTAAAAGTTAGGGAGACATAAGCAGCTGATGAAAAGACTTTTTGAAATTATTAAATGTGCCTATATTAAACCCTGTGCTTGGTGAGTTATTAGTAATCAGGGGGGTAATAGTGTTGAAATCGTCCCAAACAGCATGTATAGGGTGTGCACTGTCAGCAAACTGTTAGACTACAGATGCCAAATGTTCCCAAGAAAGCGACCTCACTGATTCAGACAAAGGTCTACTCATGAATTTAAAAACACTCGTGTGCATGTTAACATACTGTTGAAATGGGACTTCCTAGTTATCCCTGCCTAAGTAACAAGACCTGTGAGGCTAACCGGCTAACGGCGCTTCTCTTCTCTCTGCCTCCGTTCCTTCGCACTCTGTTCAGTTTCCATAGCACTGTGCAGAGCCTACGTGTTAGCGAGAGGTAAGACTCTGAAGCACTTTAAACCTAGAATGTCTGTGGTGTGGTTGTTGTTACACAGTCACTTTCTTACTTGCTTGTGCCCCTGGTATAAATGTGTCGGTGCCGTTGGAAAAGACACACTACCTGACAGATCGCAGGGAGGAGTACCAGTGTCAGGAAGGAGGCAGAAAGCATCCAAGGGAAAACAGAACCAAATTCATTAGATTTTCTTCACAAAGATGAGGCAGACAGAAATGGTATGACTCATTAAAATAATTCTAGCAGGCCGTTTTGTGATTTAGAACAGGGAAAACAGGAATGTAAGAGTTCGGTGGCCAGCCGAGCTGTTGCGGACCAGGTGTCCCAGATCTTGCTGTACTGATTCATGTTTTGCTAACTTGACAGAAGCTAGGGTTGTCTGGGCAGAGGAGCCTTGATCTGTAAGGCCTGTAATAGCACCCAGCGTGGTTGTTGCTTCAGTTCTTGCTCTGGCTTCCCTCAGGGAAGGACAATTACCTGGATGTGTAAGGTGAAGTAAATCCTTTGCTGCACAAGCTGCTTTTGGTCACAGTGTTTATCACATCCATGGAAACTCATGGAGACATTCGGGAAGTTGAGGCAGGAGCATGAGGAGTTCAAGCTCAGCCTCTGCTGCATAACACGTTCTAAATGAGCACAGGCCACATGAGACCTAGCCTCAGACACATCTGAAGATGGAGAATTTGAGGTAGGAGAGGGAAGCTCTGGTTCTAGGTAAGACACAAAGAGCTTTGTCCTCTGGGTAGGTCCTGTAATTAGTAGATGCCAAGTAGACAAGTGCAGAATCCAAGAAAACATGGAGTAGTTACCGTTTAAAGGAAACACCGAGGCAGAGTGAGTGGTCCATTTTCAGGAGAGCCGCTGTGCACAGGTTGCTGTAGAGATCCCAGATAGCATAGAACCAGTGGCTCTGCCTCAGGAGGAACGACTGAGGCTGCTCTGACTTCGTCTTCCTTTTCCACGAAGGGGACTGCACTGTAGGTTATAAAGCACAGCCTCCCCAGCTGGTCCTTCTTTCTGTTTCGGAGGCAGTGTCTCACAGAGGAGTCCAGACTGCCTGACACTCGGGGGCCAGGATTGCAGGAGTGCACCACCATACCAGGCTTCGGAATTTTAAATGAGTTCTGATCTTCTAGACTCAAGACGTTTTACTTCATAAACCTATTTATTTCCTTGAGACAAAAATCCCAGTTTGTGGTCCAGGTGGCCTTAATCTACAGGCAGTCCTCCTGCATTAGAATGAGTGGCTCAAATGACTCTGTGATACTAAAATCTTGGTAAATTCTTCAAAGCACCAGGTAATAATATTTTTTTATGGATGCTCGCTCTATAAATTGCAGTGAGCCCTTTTCTCCTCTCTTTCTTTCTTTCTTTCTTTCTTTCTTTCTTTCTTTCTTTCTTTCTTTCTTTCTTTTCGTGTGTGTGTGTGTGTGTGTGTGTGTGTGTGTGTGTGTGTGTGTGTGTGTGGTTGTTTTATCTGTTTCGGTTTTGTTTTCTTGTCTCCAGTACTAAAGATTGAACCCAGGGCCTCCCTCACGTTAAGCAGGTGCTTCATCTCCGAGCTAGCCTTTGGGTATTTCCTAGGTTTAGTTACTCTATTTTCCTTATGCAGTAGAGGCTCACATCAGCCGAGAGAAAGGGTCCTCCATCTGTAGATAGGGTTGCTGTATTTTGTAAGGTTGTTTTCGATAACATTACAAAACTATTAGTAATTTGATGGTTTCCCCTCCTTGTTAGTCAGCTAAGTGCAACCTGATATTATCTGCTAGATGTGACTGTTTTTTCAAAAATAAAAAAAGGGTCTACGTAGCCAAGTGTGGTGGCACATGCCGTTAATCACAGACCTCATGAGACAAGACAGGCAGATGTCTCTGAGTAATGAGTTCCAGGCCAGCCTGGCCTGTAAAGCAAGTTCCAGGATAGCCAGGGCTGTTACACAGAGAAACCCTGTCCTGGAACAAACAAAAACAAACAACAAAAAGGGAGGGAGGGTCTACCATTTTATTTCCTGTTTTACCATGTTATGAATAAAGAATGCTGGCTTTCTGCCCCCACGTGTTTAAGGGACAAGAAGTGCTTTAAATCGATGAGCTCATTCCCTTCATTAGTTATCAGATTTCTCAAATGTAGATATGTGTGTGCATGTTTTTGTGTCTCAAGCAATTGGGTTTAATAACTCATCCCCATCTAATTCCTGAAATTAGCACATGGTTTAAAAATTATCATAATGAAGTCAACAATATAGGGAAATGTATCTAAAACCAGCACAGTTCAGCCGTGGTCTTTAGTTTACTCGGAAATTTACTTAGATCATCATCTCCCATCTGTGTTGATCCAGTGGCCTCTGTTTTTACATTTAATGTTTCCCTCTTGTCCACTTTCTATCTTTGTTTTATCATAATGGTGTCTAAAATTCAGAGTAGATTCTGCGATCTTGCAAGTGCTCAAAGGCTCCCGGTTATCCTCGAAGTAGACTTGAGCTCCCTCATCTGATTCCTACGGGTGGACCTTAGTGATGGGCGGCTGCCGCTCACTGCAGCTGCACTGTCGTGGTCTCTTCCCTCAGATGTGCAGTGGGTGTTCAGTACCTTGAATCCGTGTTCTTTACTATCTTGGAACCCTTTCTGCCTGTTTGTTCTCCCTGAACATAGCTTTTCTCCACTCTCAGATTTCTTCCTCTTTTCCTAGCTAAATTATTCATATCAGGTTTCATCTTAGACTATTTTTTTTTCTTTTTTGGTTTGTTTTTAGACAGACTCTATAGCCTGGCTCTCCTCAGAACTTGCTTTGTAGTCCAAGCTGACTTTGAACTCTCAGATCCATCTGCCTCTGTCCCCACAGCACTAAGACTAAACACATATGCTACTGTACTAGAGTTCTCAATTGAGTTAAAACCATGGGATATTATTTAAAGGTGGAAAGTGATGGTTTAACAATAGCTGAAAGTTTTTCTCTTCTAAAATTACGACAGGCATTAACTGTTGCAGAATTTTTCTTTTTCAGTTCACAGTTTGTGTTTACAACATTGTTTTCCTTTTTACTTGGGCTACATCTCTTTCTCCCACTTTTATAGTTGGGTCAGATTCTTTGTCAGAGTCTGCGTGTCCTCCTGGGGTTCTTCAGCCTCTTGACTAGCTTATCGCAAGTAGCTACTTTTACAGAAGTTCTGCATTGTAGGTCAGAGCAGAATGAAACACTAGCATATTAGTTAACATACAGTCAGTCTTCTCTGCCAAGTGTCAGTCAGTATGTGAATCTAGCCAAGTGAGGGTGACTATAACGGGCAGAGGATACTTTGAATACACACATTCTTCAGACAGTCTCATTTCCTAATAATATTCCTAAGTGACACAGCACAGTAAACTATTCACATAGTACTTGTATCATGATACCTATTATTATAAGTTATTTAGAGATGGCTTAGAGCAATGAGAACTATGTGTGGTAATATAAAGTCTACCGAATTTCCTACAGCGAGGGCTCCTGGAGCCCACTGCCTGAGATACTGAGAGACAACTGTGTTTGAACAACTAGGGTTTCAGACTCAGATTACTGCACTGATCTGTACGTGTGCTAATGTTTACAGGTGAAAAAGGCCAAGATGCAGGAACCAGGAGAACAAACTTTAAGGTATTTGTAAAACTGGGCTTCTTTTTAACAATCTGCTATAATTTTTACCTCTTGCTGATTGATGTGGGGTGTGCTTAGTGTTGATAGCGTGGTTCTCACTGTTACCTTTACATTTGGAAATTACTTGCTTTCAGATTAAAACTTCTCTTCAAAATTGGATTTATTAAACCCCAAACCAAACCAGAGATTAGTTTGGGCAATTTAGCAAGACTATCTCAAAAGACAACAGACAACTGCGTCCCCGACACAGCTTTTCCTCTAAGACGTATGCAAATCTTTTGTTGGTATGCCCTCAGGCTTTTGTGCAGAAACTCAAATGAATGAACGATAAATTCTTCAGTCAGATGTATGGTGTGCAGACCTGAGGAAGAGCTGAAGTGAGGGAGACACAGACCTTGGTATTACTTTTCAGTTGAATATGGTACCCTGGGTCTCTCTGCTCTTTTCCAGTGTTATGCTTGCAGCAAAAGTATGTTCTCGCATGAACCCAACTGTCCACCTGTTGTATACGTATTCCCAATCCACTTGCCAATACAACTACAACTTTTCTTAAGCCCAGATCATTCATCTGCTCCCCGTCACTGTAACCTGTACTGGAACAGCACAACCGCACCGCCCCCCTCTCCTTTCCACTCATGCTTACAGCTCAGGTAGACATCCTTCGTGGTGTTCCTGATTTCCCAGTGTCTAAAAATCATCTTAAGTCTGTCTTCCTTTTGACTTTGCCTCTGGTCTTCTCCCTTTCTCTTTACTTCCCACAACTTTTATTCACTTAGCTGGGGAACTTTGCTACTTAATTCAAAGAAAAATTAAGAGATATTAAAAAGAAGCATCTTGCCAGGTGATGGTGGCACAGGCCTTTAATCCCAGCACTCAGGAGGGGGAAGCAGGCGGGTCTCTGTGAGTTTGAGGCCAGCCTGGTCTACAGAGTGAGTTCCAGGACAGCCAGGGCACACAGAAACCCTCTCTTGAGAAACCAAAAATTAAGCAAATAATTTTTTTAAAAAAAGCATCTTGCTTCTCATCAGATCTGTCATGGATATTTGGACTGTGCAGTTGATAAAGTTTGACTTTTTTGTCATTTTTATTTTTAAGCAATTTTTTGTTAAGCAAAAGTTGACATATGTTCTGAAGGTAATATTTTCAAATTGTATAGTTTCTTTAGTACAATTAAATATTAACCAAGTGCTAGAGTTAATTTACTGTCTTGGTGTGTTTCTAGTCTGTGCATCCTGAGTTGTATATGAAGAGGAGTTTGCTATAATAAAATTCTAGAATCAAACTGGAATCAAACGTCCTTTTGAACTGGTGTGCCCAGTATATATGAGAACATATTACTTCTAAGTTGATTCAGGATCTAAAAATATTCTTTTTAAAAAATTTTTATATTATTTATTTAATGTATATGAGCCCTACCAGCCCTAAAAATATTCTTTAGCAGTGGGTATGAGTTTGAAACTCATACTTACCCTAAATACACAGAAAGACCAAAAAAAAAAAAAAAAAAAAGGCAGAAATTCTGGTCCAGTTTCAAGTTCTTCCTTGTGTGGGTTATGTTTAAGCAGGTTTGAGGTGGAACTCTGAAGTCCCTAACTTTTTTTTTTTTTTTTTTTGGTTCTTTTTTTTCGAACTGGGGACGAAACCAGGGCCTTGCGCTTCCTAGGCAAGCGCTCTACCACTGAGCTAAATCCCCAACCCCAAGTCCCTAACTTTTAAAATTCAGGTCACTATAATAACTTAGCCATTACGGTTTGTACCACTGTAACTAATCCATGTTGCTCATTTCCCTGTCCTTTACTTCCCGTGGTCCTAACTTGGCCAGTAGTTTGGTATTCAAAAGTAAAATCATTTGAACAGAGGTAAAATTGAACTTTGAAAATTTAACTTTAAAATTTAAATTTCTGGGCTAGAGAGATCGCTTGGCAGTTAAGAGCACTGACTGCTCTTCCAGAGGTCCTGAGTTAAATCCCAGCAGCCACATGATGGCTTACATCTGTAATGGGATCTGATGCCCTCTTCTGGCGTGTCTGAAGACAGCCGCAGTGTACTTATATATAGTAAATAAATAAATCTTTTTTAAAAAAATTAAATTTCCAGGCTAGAGAGCTGGCTCAGCTGTTAAAAGCACTTACTGTTCTTGCGGAGGACCAGGATTTTGTTCCCCGCACTCATGCTGACTCTCATGTGTGTTTGTAATTCCAGTTCTAGGGAATCTGCCCTCTTCTGGATCCGTAGGTACCACATACATGTATGCTGGCAAAACTCATATACATTAAAAAACTAATTGTTTAAAGTAAATGTAGTAGACAGAGTGATGCCTGCCTCAACCCAGCATTTAGGAAGCAGAGGCAGGTGGATCTCTGAGCCTGAGTCCAGGCTGGGCTTACTGAGCTTCAGGCCGGCCAGGGATACATATGAGGCCCTGTCTCAGACAGACAAACAAGTAAATGTAACTGGAGGAACAATTAATTTAACATTTAAAGTATATCAGAGGGGTTGGAGATTTAGCTCAGTGGTAGAGTGCTTGCCTAGCAAGCACAAGGTCCTGGGTTCGGTCCCCAGCTCCAAAAAAAAGAAAAAGAAAAAAAAAAAAAGGTATCATAAAGTATATCAGAAGAAAATTCTTTTTTAATTAATGCTTTGATATTAGAGGTTAGCTTTCAAAGTCATATGAGAGCTGTAAATGCTTCTATGTAGAAACTACTTTTACCTCAGGCATTTTTGTCCTCAGATGTAGAGCCTCTGGCACAGTCTTTTCCTCCCTGGGGAAAAAGGGTAAAGCAGGTTTTTATCAGTGACATAAAGGTGGGAAGGGTGCGTGGCTGGAAACAAGAAAAGAACAGCTGTGGTTGCTGTGTTCTTGCTGGGTCTGGACTGCCTACTTTTTATGTGTTGTCCTTACCCTTCTAACCCAGTGAGGTGGATTGTTTGTATCCTCACTGACAGACTGGGGCCTAGAGAATTTAGTGACTTGTTCAAGCCATACAGCTAGTTAATTGGAAAAGTGGATTTTGACTTGGCATTCCAGCTCTAATGCTTGCCCTCAGTAATAAAGTTAGCTAGGTTTTTTGTTGTTGTTTTTGTTGGTGGTAGTGGGGTTTTTTTGTTTGTGTTTTTGTTTTTGTTTTTGTTTTGAGATAGGTCTCATTCTGTTTTTGCAGACTGGCTTTAAACTAATTTTATAAACCATATTGGCATTAAACTTATAATAAATCCTCCTGCCTCAGTATCCTAGAAATTAGGAGTCACTCTGAGCAGTTAGAATCTGTACTCTAACCATATGCTCTTGTGGTTGGAAGTGATGAATATGGGACTTAAAGGGAAAGAAAAGGAAGAAAACACTCTAAAGGACTTAACTTGGAGTCATCTCTGTTCCAGAGCTTCTGCGGCTGGCTTACAACATTGTAGTTTCTCAGGCACTCTTACAGCCTTGGCTGGCCTCAGACTCCGTATTTATTAGAAGATGGCCTTGAGCTCCTGATCCTTCTGCCTTGCCTCTCCTGAGTGCGGGGATTATAGGTGTACATCAACTCACCAAACTTACCTCTCTTTAATAAAAATAAAGAAGTAATACAGCAAACTGAACAGATGACACACTGTCTCTAATAAAACATCTCCTACTTCATTATACTTTTAACCAAAGTATCAGATACATAGAAGGTATGGGAATAAGGTACTGTGTCTTTCAGAATTACCAAGAGAATGGATTTCAAGTGCTGTTACCACAAAGATGAAGTGTGTGAGCTAGTGGGTTTGTTAACTAGCTTGGCTCACTGTTTCATAGTATAAACAGGTCAACACATTACCTTATGATCCAACCATATACAACGTCTATAATAAAAGTGTTATTGTTAGCTGTTCCAGGATGTTTTAATGAGTGAACTTAGAGAAAAGCAATGCCTTGTCTGTGACTTAGCCAGGCCTTCCAAGTAATAAAATCTTTCAAGGAGTCTGGGGCTATGAAAAGAGCAGTGGGAGGCTGAGGTCCTGGCCCTGGCCTTCTGTCTTAGTTGGTGAAACTAAGAACGGGGAGATCATCTAGATTTGCTTCTTCCTGGGCCAGCCTAGGAGGAGATGGGTTTGACTTTATCATCCAGCATCGCAGCAGCTCATTCAGGCCTAATGTGTTTGTTTTCTTCTCCTAGTCAAGTAAACAACCCAGACACCAGTGATCAGAAGCCTGAGACAGCCAGCCTTGCGTCAAACCTTAGCATGTCAGAGGAAAGTAAGTACCACATTCTGTGCGCGGGGGGTGTGGTATTTCTATAACCAGATTGTGTTATTCTTGTATAACGGAGGTTTTGCTGAAGAGCCTGGGTGGCTCTGTGTGTCTGGAAGGCTCGCCTTCTTCCCCTGCTCAGTGTACTCTGATAAGCATCTTTGACACAGCAGCTGAGGACAAGCCTCGTGGATCAGCTCATCCAAGGAGTCAAATTCAGGGACTTTATTGTTGTTTGCAGGTTGAACTTCTGAAAGTAGTAGCATCTTATTAAAATCAGAAAAGCCGGGCTGGAGAGATGGCTCAGCGGTTAAGAGCACTGACTGCTCTTCCAGAGGTCCTGAGTTCAAATCCCAGCAACCACATGGTGGCTCACAACCATCTGTAATGGGGTCTAATGCCCTCTTCTGGTGTCTAAGGACAGCTACGATGTACTCATATAAATTATACACACACATATATATTAAAATCAGAAAAGCCATGGCCAGTGCCTGACTGTCCTCAGGAGCGCGGAAACAAAAGCTTAAGACCAAATATCTGCCTCAGTCTTTAATGCTCCTCACGTTTTTTCATTCCAAACCCCAACCCTAATTTAACTCAGCTCTCCCTCTTCTCGGTAAATGTGTACAAATAACTAAGCATTGTGAGATAGAATTATACACTTGAATAGTTACCGTTAGTCATAACCACAGGGCTTCAGGTGAGTGCTCAGTCTGTGTGGAAAGTCTTCATTTCTCTAACAAGTGATTCCTTTTAACTTACAGCTCTTTTAAAACATCGGGATTCACTCTCCTTTCCACGTGCTTAACTTTTGTCTTCTCACATAAAGCTTCACACAAGCTTATTACACTAGCCCCACCTCCAGGCTTCCCTGCGTGCCCATGCTGTCTGTGTCCTCCTTGTTAGAACTGAAGGGATTCTTGCTCTTGTCAAATGTAAGTCCTTATATTTGTGTTCTGTGTCCTCTCTGGCCTCCCCAAGACTTGGTATGACGCTTACTCCACCTCCATTCCTGCATATCACATTCTTCTTAATTCTTCTCATAGAGACACAGGCTCTGGTAGCTACCATCTTTTAGGATATACAGGTTTCCTCAGTGTTTCATGATACATCAGAACCTCTGAAAAGAATGCTCCTGCTTGCTTCCCTCTGATCCTTCTTCAGCTGGTTGACTTAGCTTCTGTTGTCTCTCCTGTGAAGCTGCTTAGCGAGGTCCTCAATGGCTGTGATATTGCCAATTCTAGGAGACGTTTCTCTCTCCTCAGTCTGTCTCTCAGCACGTTTCCCCTCACTTTTCTTCCCCGATGGCCCTTCCTCCAGCTGTACTTGAGTGTTAGAAGCCTCAGGTTTGGGTTCTAGGCTCTCTGTCGTCCTCCTCAGGGACGCTCCTTTAAATGTCATACATTGCTAACAAATGCCTAATTAATTCATTAGGAATTAGAAGCAGGGTTTCTCTGTAGCCCTGGCTGCCCTGGAACCTATTAGGTAGACCAGGCTGGCCTTGAACTCACAGAAATCTACCTGCCTCTGCTTCCTGACTGCTTGTATTAAAGACAGGGAGCATCATGCCCAAATATCACATTTTTCTTTTCTGTGTGATTTCTCTGATTTCAGCTGTATATCCAACCGCCTACTTGAAATCTCTGGTGTCTGAAAGCAAAGTCATATAAGATAGAAGAAGCTTTTCTTTCTTTTAAGTAATCAGATCTTCTCCCAGACATGCCCATCATTGTCTAAAAGAGAAACCAGGAAGTCACCCTACGCTTCCCTGTCTCCCTGTTGCATACATCCGAGCTGATGAGATGCTGTGCTGGTTATGCCTCTGCTCTCTGCCTCATCCTCACCATTGTTCTGTACTCCAGAACATGTGCCACTTTTAAACCCCTGTTGTGTGATAGGAGATTTGCTCTGACTCTGTAATCCATCACTGTTTGCAGATACTGCCAAACTCCAGGCTTACTCTGCCATTGGAGGAGGGGTAGACAAGGGTTTGAGTGTCTGTCATGGAGAGGAAACCATCTCACAGAGTTTGAATTACCCTAGTCTGTGTCCCACGATGACGGAAATATTCCCATCTAATTGAGATCACCTTCATTTCTGTCAATCTGAATATAGATAAAAGTGATCTTCAAGCTTGTAATCATCGTTTAGAGACCTCAAACAATGGCATTAGATCTTTTATAATAAACTCATAGGTGTTAGTTTGTCTTTCTCCTGGGTGTGAAATGGTCCCTGACCTTCTCCTGGCATTTCCTTTCTGTACAAGGCACTCTTTCAGGGAACCTAGTTTAGATATAAGCTAGGTGTTCTTCTGCAGGCCATCTTCTCAACAGAAGTGCTCCCCTCCTGGTGTTAGAGAAAGTCAGACTGGGGCAGGAGCCTGGCCAAGCATTCATGGTGCAGCTCTGTGTATGACGGCCTGCAGTGGAGCCTGACGAGCGGCCTTCTGCACCTCTCAGTCTTGAGCTGCATATGATAGATTTATAGCCTTTATCCCAGTCGTGAGCCTGAGGGTCAAGCTTTCATTGCAGCCTTTTCCAGATAAGTCATGGAGGATGAGAGGACACCAGGTGGAAAAGTACTTCACTGCATGAGTCTTGGAGCCTCTGCTTGGCCAGACTTCAAGCCATTCTTAGTATAGAGCAGAAAGTGGTAATAAACACCTGCTCCCATCTGTGTTGCTGTTGGTTCTTCAAAGCCACAGAATGAGATCGCAGACTTGTACCAAGCCTGTCTCTCACTAGCTGTTAGGGCTTTTCACTTGGGGTGAGCATCCAGGTCTAAGGACATCAAGGAGGCATTGTTGTTTTCTTAGATGCGGGTTTGGCTAAGTTCGTCAGTGAATGTAGCTGAGAGCCCAGGGTTTGCTTTATCAATGTTGAGGTTGGTGACGAGAAAGTACAGATGTTAGTTCACCTGCAGCTGTTTTCTGTGTCCATCTGTCCCCTCCATCCTGTCCTGCTTCTTCTACTGCCTCTTAAACTCTACAAATAGGTCTGTAAATGTAGAAATGAGGTGTTTTCTCTGCACGCTTTGACATTTTTAAACATCCAGTCTGTTATTCACCTTGAAGAACTATATAGTAAGGTATGTAAATTTTCCATTTAATTTTTTAAATGTTCTAACGTTTTTACCCAATAATATCTTTCAGTTATGACATGCACCGATTACATCCCTCGCTCATCCAATGATTATACCTCACAAATGTATTCTGCAAAGTAAGTAGAGCGATTGTTTCCAGACTTGTCTCTAGGCTCATTACAAGTTCAGTATCTAACTTTTTTCACTTCCCTTGTTCTCTGTCTTTATTCCAATTTTTAATCGCATCTAAATATACACTATTTATCATCCTTTTAAAAATAAGGAGGTTGCTGGAATAGATTACTATTACAGAGCCTACTAATCAAGTAGGTACTCAGAATATAGAATACTGATCAAAAGTATGTTTATGATCTGATCCTTTCTCTATGTTGATACATTGATCAGTAAAAACAGCTCAGCATCACTTCAGATCAGCCACTGCAAACCGTTGAGCTTGAAATGGAGCAAGTGTAATGGGTTGAAGTTATTACAAAGAGGTGTATTTTTGGCCTTCACAGTGTAGCTAGTGTTTGCCCACAAGCAGTTGAATCATCTTTAAGGTGGGTAGGGTACAGAACAATGTTTGTACCAAGTTGCAGTTCTGTCTTAATGAGTGGGCCTGTGCCCATACACAGACACAGACAACTGCACTCATTAAACTAGCGTGTTCTTATCAACTCACAAATGTGAGATTCATGAAGAGATTGGTTGCAGAGGTGGGAGATCCCTAGCAGGATGTTAGGAAATGAAGCTGGCATTTGTTTTCTTTGGTGGGCCATTCACTTCCACCTTTACCCATGTAACTAGCTCAGCTTCTCCATATTGCCATGTTAATACTAATGTCTGCTCGGGCCAGTCATTGTCATGTGGTTTTCTGTCTGGAAGCATCATGGGGAGATTTTCCATGCCATGGGAGTGTTCACCCTTTTGACATGTGACATTGCATTGTTATCTGTAAATGTACGAGGTCTTATGCAGAGCTATTCTGGGATGGATTCAGCCTGCAGGCCACAGATTGGGACACGTTGGTTAGACACATCAACTCCACAAGCTTTCTGCTATCCAAATTGTACCATGTTATTTAGTTTCAAAGACTAAAGATTGAGATAATGAATCATCTCAGTTCATTTTTGAAATATTGTAACTAACCTAGTGGTATTTTCCTTAAAACCATGGGGAAGGAGAGTTTGTTCTTTACAATATCTGGAAGTTGGCTGTTTTGAGACACTATATCAAATCTCTGTGACTTGAGTAGCAACTGTTGTCTAAATTACCTTGCAGGCTTAGATCTGGCCAAAGCAAGTCTCTGAGACATTGAACATGAGTATATTGCAGACAGCAGATTTGTCCCTAACGCGTGCACAGTGGCTGCACTTAGACTCTTTATTCAGGTGTGCCAATCGGTGCCTTCTCACCCCCTAACCCCCTCAGCACTTACTGGAGCCATCGCCTTAATCGCCTTGTTCAACCAGGCCTCCATTTTTACGCCCTTCCAATCCATTTTAGAAAGCAGTGAGTTCAGGCCTTCCAGTTGTTTTGGATTTGTCTGAACTCTAGCCTGGTACTGAGGGCCACGCTCCTATCTTTCTCCTTTTTGCTTGTTCCTGTCCTTTCTCAGTGTGCCTCCCTTAGGATTTGTGTAAGGCTTCCTCCTGGACCCAGAAGCCCTCACCTCCTCTCTGAACCTTTGCCAGGGCTTTATTCTTGCCCCGGAACACTCTTGTGTTTATCTGTGGATAGCTCACCTGCTCACTGCACGTGCTACTTCCTTCTGGCCTTCCCTTGTTATCTGCTCCCAAAGATGGGTTCTTTTGGAAGATGGAGGGGAATCTTTTCCCTCGTTAAGATATAACCCTTCTGGGGTTGGAGATTTAGCTCATTGGTAGAGCGCTTGCCTAGCAAGTGCAAGGCCCTGGGTTCAGTCCTCAGCTCCGGGAAAAAAAAAAAAAAAAAAAAAGATAGAACCCTTCTGCCCTATGTTATTTATTAAAACTTTCATGATATATAATAGCACTTTTCATACAACCTAATATGCCAAATAAGTAGAAGTATAAGTAGAAGTGTGTATATATATTTATATACTATATATAATACATGTAGTATTATATACTATACATAGATACATACGTACATACGTACATATAGTATTATAGGGTATAATAGAATAGATATCTACCAAGTTAGCAAGCCAGGGTGAGGTTTTGTGGTTTCACTGGTGAAGTTGATTCCCTGGCTTACCCTGGTATGACTGGCCCCAATTAGTGGCAGTGTGCTGAAGCTTAAAGTGACTTCGGGGTCTGTAAGCCAGGCTGGCTCCAGTTTCACAGACAAGTTGAGAATAACTGGAGCACATCTCTACTCCCTGCTTCTGTTTGTTGGTTTGTTTTAATGTATGTTTTGTTTTGTTTTCTGAGACAGGGTCTCTCTGCGTAGCCCTGACTGTCCTGGAACTCACTCTGTAGTCCGGGCTGGCCTCAAACTCATAGCTCCAATCACCTCTGCCTCCCAAGTGCTGGGATTAAAATGCTGCGCCACCACCACCTGGCTGCCATGTTTTTTGATGTGGCTGCTTGTCCTTGCTCCCTCAGCCCCACGCTCCTTGCTTGGAGCTGCAGTTGGCCCAGTGCTCTCTCTGGGTGAAGAGTAGAGCCAGCTGCTAATTCTCTTCTATCCGCGCTTCATTGTCTAAAGTGTTGCTTTTGCTTTGTTTTCTGAGAAAGTGTCTGAAGTAGCTGGCCTCAAACTCACTATGTAGTCAAGGACAACTGAATTTACTCTGTAGTGAAGGGTGGCCTTGAACTCCTGATCCTCCTGCCTGCCCCTCCCAAGTCCTGGGATAGACTTGATGTCTGGTCTCTGTGGTGTTGAGAATCAAATGAGTGCTAGGCAAGTGCTCTGCCCGTGGACTATGTCTCCAGCCCCGACTTGAGACGTTATCCAAACACAGGTATAACTGAGTCATCCTCGTATTTCAATTAGGGCTTCCGTGTAACACTGTTATTTGTTGGTTAGTAGCTAGAACTTGGGAAGATGTTTGAAACTGCTTGATTTTCCATAAAATTATTCTTTGGAAAGATTAGTAATGGAACCTAAAAAAGGCCAAACTTGTGTTTTCTGTCCATTGATAAAAGTTATTTTACTGTGGAAAGTTAATCTCATTCCTGGATTCTTTGTTTCAGTAACGTTAACTGGTTTGCCCATTTTCATTAATTAAGTGGGCCACATATGGAAATTTTCATCTTCTTGATTTTCGTAGACCTTATGCACACATCCTCTCGGTTCCTGTTTCGGAAACCACTTATCCTGGGCAGACTCAGTACCAGACACTGCAGCAGTCTCAACCCTACGCTGTCTACCCTCAGGCAACCCAAACTTACGGACTACCTCCTTTCGGTAAGCCAGCCTATTGTGAGCAGTTCTTAAGAATGTGTTCGGGGGTGCTGGAGAGATGGCTCAGCGGTTAAGAGCACTGACTGCTCTTCCAGAGGTCCTGAGTTCAAATCCCAGAGACCACATGATGGCTCACAACCATCTGTAATGGGATTTAGTGTGTCTGAAGACAGCTACAGTGTACTTGTATACATAAAATAAACAAATCTTTAAAAAAAAAAAAAATGTGTTCAGGGTTGGGGACTTAGCTCAGTGGTAGAGTGCTTGCCTAGCAAGCGCAGGGCCCTGGGTTCGGTCCTCAGCTCCGGGGTGTGTGTGGGGTGTGTGTGTTCATCAATCAGAAACATCTGGCCCTGCTCAGAAAGCAAGCATGGCTGATCCAGAGTGCGCACTCATTGTAGAAGCTGTGTTTACAGTTATCCATCGTTCTGTGGTTAGCCGCCAGCATTTGAGTCTTTGCAAGCTCCTAACTCTGGATTTGGATGGTGTGCCCAAGCTTAGGTGCTCCCGTCATGCGAGGCCCTCTGACACTGAGCTGTGCTTGCCGACCGTTGGCTTATTGAGGCAGTGTCTGCTGCGTTACTTCAGTCTGGACGTGAACTGGGTGTGTAGCCAGGGCTCGCCTGGAAGTTTCAATACTCCTGCCTCAACTTCCTGAATACCAGCATTACATGAAAGTGTAGAAGCATGGAGCCGTTGTTTGGGAAACGGACTTGACTGACTTTATGTAGGGCAGAATGCTGTGCTAAGGTAAACATGATCAAGGTATTTTGAGGTGACAGATTTCAGCTAAAACCATTAAGTCTTAAGTGTTCAGCAAGGCTCTTGTCTCATAGGTTTTTGTTTTGTTAATTGTTGTTCTCTATTTTTGTTGTTGTTGTTTTAGTTAATTTCTCCTTTCCTTCCCCCCCACTTGGTCCCCAAATTAATCATATGTTGTTGTGATGAAGCAGAAGTGCTTTAGACTAGAGGACATCTGAAGTGATGTGTATGGGGAGTTGTTCTCCTTAGTGTTACATATCATTAGTGTGTGTATGAACTGTAAGGTGATGTACTGGAGGCTGGTTTGAGGTTATTGAACATGGAGTGTGGCTGCCAGATCTTCTGCACATGGATAGATATGTACAGTATGCTTATGCTCCTTGTCTTAGCACTGATTTTAAAAATTATTTTAATATTACTTTAACTTAATATGTTAAAAGCTATGGTTTGGGGGGACTGAAGGGATATCTTAGTAATTAAGAGCACTCGGTGCTCTTGCCAAAGGCCCAGATTCAGTCACTAGTACCCGCAGTTCACGTCTTTCTGTGACTCTAGTTTTACAGGATTCAGCTACCATCTTCTCTAGTCTCCTTGGGCACCAGGCATATATGTAGATATATATGAAGGCAAAATATTCAGACACATAAGGAAATCTATAAATTTTTTTAGTTACAAAAACGTTACGTTTTTGAGACATCATTTAAACAAGCTAAGAATTTTTTAACTTTTAGAAAAATTATTACCTAGATTCTGGGCATTTTGATGTTGACTTCTTTTACCTTCTCCAAACCTACTTCTATTGGTTCACTTGGCCAGTGTCTTGTGTTACGAACAGCTGTCTAACTTTTAGGCTTCACAGCCTTCTTTGGCTCCATGGCGAATGCTAAAAAGAATTGAAGGTGTTTGTATGCTTGCTTGTTTTGCTGTCTGGGGATCTGTCATTATGGCCTTATGCACCCTAAACAAGCAAGTGGTTCATCTCAGTCCAAAGACTTACTATCTCTAAGTTTTTGAGACAGTGTTTTATAGCTAGGCTGACCTCTAATTCTAAATCCTCCTGCCTCAGCTTCCCAAGTACTGGAATTACAGGTATTTACTGCCATATATGATGCCTAGATGGTAATAATTCATAGCAGGGTTCCCCTGTGTCCCTGGAAGCCTGATGGTCCTCTTGCTGCAGACTTCCTGAAGTGCTGGAAGTTTCTGGCTTGCATCACCTCACCTAGCTATGTGTGGTTATCTCTCTTATAAAAATAATTTTAAAAAGTCTATTTATGTGTTTTCTGTGTATGGCTGTTTGTCTGCATGTATATCTGCATACCAGAAGAGGGCATTGGGTGCCATGGGACACATGAGTCACAGTTGTCACACAGTTGTCAGCCCACGTAGGTGCTGAGAACTGAACTCAGGGCTGCTGGAAGAATAGGCAGTGCTCTTAACCGCTGAGCCATTTTTACAGCACTATGGTTATTATTGCACATAGTAAGCCATTTTCCTCAGTAGCTCATAGTAGGCTAGCAGTTGTACAGTAGTTATTTTCATATTTCTCTCCCTTGTTCTGATCAAAATTTGTGATTAGCAGGCCCAAGCTCCATAACGCACTGAAGAGTTCATCCCATTTGTTGATGAATAATAAGGGTTTTTTCCTTACCCCAAACTCAGTTAAAAAACACCTCACAAGGTGCTCCTTGCGTCCTTTATAGTCATCACATCTCACATTAAAAAAGGAAATTCTGTAAGTGGAACTCGGCTGAGAATTTTGAGAAAGTATTGTGCTATAAAGAATAATTGGTAATTATGAACGTTTGTACTCTGTTTATTATAGTTCAGGCATGAGAAACTTACATTGCACAGATTATCCTGTGAGTAAATGAGACAAAAAATAATCAGTTAATTATTTTGACTTGATTTGACTTTAAGTAATTGTTGACTTTTCGGTTGATTTATGCAGATCTCTGCTGCTGGGCTGGGATCAGAGCGGAAAGAATGGGGCGGACACAGTTGCTGTTGACAGTCGTGTTTTAGTCTCTGTACTTTTTACACCAGTGTAACACAGGAAGCAATGATCCAAGGAAGGTTAAGTTTAGAAAAAACATGATCAGGAAAACATGTAAATAAATGCAGTAAGCATGTACCTAATGTTAACAGAGCAGCCCTCTCCCAGGACTTTCCGAGGAGAAAGTAACTGAGGCAGTTGCCTGACACATACTGTAGAAGATATCAGGGAAAGCAGGAAAGGCAGAAGGCCATACTAGAGTCACGGTACTGACCAGATTGAGTCCTACAGCTATATTCTGACATCCAACAAAAATAAATATGTCTTATAAATTGGATGTAAATGTTTAACATAGGCGGTATGAAATATCACCAAGAACAATCCAGGTAACAAAATGCTGTTTTTCCTGGAGCCTCTCTCGCAGTTCCCCGAGGCATTGTTCACTGTGTTTTAATAAGTAGTGTGTGAGACTTACGGATAAAACGATTTAGGTTGGGGCAATGTATATGATAGATTTTCTTCCATTTTTCCAGGGAAGTTTTAGGAAGTGTTTGTAATATATTTGTGTGCTCGCGTGCGTGCGTGTGATGTGCAATGTGTGTGTGTGCAGGTGCAGGCGAAAGGAGGTCATTAATTAACCTCCTCTGTCTCTCCGTCTCATCCCTTGAGACAGATTCTCTCTAAACCTGGATTCTGCGTCTTGGGGTAGCAAACCTCAGCGATCTTCTGTCTCCACCCGGGCCAGACTGAAAGCGTGCCTAGATGGTGACGTGGGTGCTGGGACCACCCGGGCACAGACTGAAAGCGGGCCTAGATGGTGACATGGGTGCTGGGACCACCCGGGCACAGACTGAAAGCGTGCCTAGATGGTGACATGGGTGCTGGGACCACCCGGGCACAGACTGAAAGCGGGCCTAGATGGTGACATGGGTGCTGGGACCACCCGGGCACAGACTGAAAGCGTGCCTAGATGGTGACATGGGTGCTGGGACCACCCGGGCACAGACTGAAAGCGGGCCTAGATGGTGACGTGGGTGCTGGGACCACCCGGGCACAGACTGAAAGCGGGCCTAGATGGTGACGTGGGTGCTGGGACCACCCGGGCACAGACTGAAAGCGGGCCTAGATGGTGACGTGGGTGCTGGGACCACCCGGGCACAGACTGAAAGCGGGCCTAGATGGTGACGTGGGTGCTGGGACCACCCGGGCACAGACTGAAAGCGGGCCTAGATGGTGACGTGGGTGCTGGGACCACCCGGGCACAGACTGAAAGCGTGCCTAGATGGTGACGTTGGTGCTGGGACAACCCGGGCACAGACTGAAAGCGAGCCTAGATGGTGACATGGGTGCTGGGACCACCCGGGCACAGACTGAAAGCGGGCCTAGATGGTGGCGTGGGTGCTGGGACCACCGGGCACAGACTGAAAGCGGCCTAGATGGTGGCGTGGGTGCTGGGACCACCGGGCACAGACTGGGACCACCGGGCAGACTGAAAGCGGGCCTAGATGGTGACGGGGGTGCTGGGACAACCCGGGCACAGAGTGAAAGCGGGCATAGTTGGTGAGGTGTGTGCTGGGACCACCCGGGCACAGACTGAAAGCGGGCCTAGATGGTGACGTGGGTGCTGGGACCACCCGGGCACAGACTGAAAGCGGGCCTAGATGGTGACATGGGTGCTGGGACCACCCGGGCACAGACTGAAAGCGTGCCTAGATGGTGACGTGGGTGCTGGGACCACCCGGGCACAGACTGAAAGCGGGCCTAGATGGTGACGTGGGTGCTGGGACCACCCGGGCACAGACTGAAAGCGTGCCTAGATGGTGACGTGGGTGCTGGGACCACCCGGGCACAGACTGAAAGCGTGCCTAGATGGTGACATGGGTGCTGGGAGGCAAACTCAGGTCCTGACGATTGACCAGCAAAGCACTCTCTACCACTGGCCCTGTTTGTGATATTTCTTCAGGTTATTGTATCTGTTTTGTTTCAATTTTGTTAATTTTGTGTGCCTCTAAGTACGAGTGTAGCACAAGTGTGAGAGTCAGGTCTGTGCTGCCACCTTGTGGATCTGGGGAAACCAGACGTCAGGCCTGCATGCAGTGCCTCTCTCTCTACTGGCTAAGCTATCTCACCAGCCTTATGTTCTGTCTTTTAAGTCAGGCTGGCTTTGAATTCTCTATACATTTTAATCTGGCCTTTAACTCCTAATCCTTCTGCCTCCGCATCTCAGATGCTGGAATAGGAGGCATGTGCCGCAGTGTCTTTAACAGTCATTTACTTGGGACCATCAGGGTAGCTCAGCAGGTTACGGCTCCTGAAGTGCCAGTCTGACAGCCTGAGTTCAACCCCTAGAACTCATAGACAGGTGCAGGGAGAGAGCCAGCTCCACAAAGATTCCTTGTGTCGCCTGTTGTGTTTGAGAGGGTTTGTACACATGAGTGCAACATATTTAAGTAATAACTGTTTTCTTGTGATTTAACACATGGTTCTTTTTTGGTAGTATGTTCATTTAGATATGAGAAAACCCTTCTTTGTTGTGCTTTTAGTGCTGTTTTCAGGGAAACTAGGTCTGTTACTATAGTTCCAATACAGTAGACTTTGGAAAATATAATTATAGCCAGCCATGGTGGTTCGCTTCTGTAATTACAGTACTTGAGAAAGGGAGGCAGGAACATTGCCCTGAGTTTGAGGTTAGCCTGGGCTACATGAAACCCTCACTCAAAAAGCAGACAAACAAAAAATACACAAAAACCCTAAATAAATAAACTTTCATTATATATATACTTTTAAATGTTTACTGTATCAAGCAATAGGTTATAACAAGATTTGACATTTTATATTATTGTCTCATTTAATCCTTAAAGCAGACCGTAGAGGTAGGAAGTAGCATTTGTCCCACTTCAGCAACTTAGAGTTGGTTAGGTCATTGTCCCTAAGTCATAAAATTAGTAAATGCTTGGGATTACATTTAAGCCTTGATCTGCTAAATCCTCCCAAATTTTCGTCTGTATCAAAAAGATGATTGTTCAGCTTGAAATCAAAAAGTGTCCTCTTTTAAAAATATGGGAAAAAAACTAGAAGAAATATGGAAAAGTGCGTGCGTGTGTTGGGGGAAGAATGAGCACAAAGTACAACAGCATACTCTGTATGCTCACTAAAAAGTTAATTTTAAAAACCTACACATGCATGTATAAAGAGCATTTGAAGTTTTAAACGAGATGTGATAATGTACAGAAGTAGTCCGTCCCTTGGGAGGTAGAGGTGGGAGGACATAAGTTCAAGACCATCCTGGGCTGTATAGTTAGACCCTGGTTCAAAAGATAAATGAGTGAGTGAGTGAGTGAGTGAGTGAGTGAGTGAGTGAGTGAGTGAATAAAGGAAAAAAGAAATGCTGCTAAGATGGCTGAGCTGGTAAAGCTGCCTGCTGACGAGGCTGATGACCTGAGTTTAATTCCTGGATCCTAACATGGTGTAAGAGAAGCTGTTCTCTGACCTTCCTATGTCCTCATGAGCGCGCACACACAGATACACACACAATATATCAAAAACAAAAACCCAGGCTGGGGATTTAGCTCAGTGGTAGAGCGCTTGCCTAGCAAACGCAAGGCCCTGGGTTCAGTCCCCAGCTCCGAAAAGTAGAAAAAAAAAACAAACGAAAAACCTACGGTTTGGTTTCCTCATCTGCTCTGTACAATAGTCCTATAGAATTCAACTATTTAGTCATATTTCTTAATATAAGGAGTTATAGATAGGTTGCCTTTAAAGGAATAGATTTACATACCCAAAGGACAATGCTGTTAGAGGCAGTTTTCATATTGTCTTTTATTCCCCCTTTCCTTAAAAAAAATTATGTATTTGAGTTTCTGGCCTGGCATGATGGCATACACCTCTAATCTCTTTCCTGAGGAGGACTGGTCCACATGGTAAAACTTGGCCTCACGTAGTAAAATACTACATAATAAGGCTAACGGGAAACTCTTACTTGACGCATTGGTGTTGATGAGATGTCGCTTTAATTCTGTGTTAATTCTGTGTCAAACATGTTCACAAATCTAAGTCTTCCGGGTCTAAACCTACTTGGGAATACAGTCAAGTCACACTGCTTACAATAAATATGGAAGTTACTGTACTGTGTAAAGGGTAATATGCCTAACAGGTATACAAGCCAAACCACCGAGAATCCTAGCACTCATTCTTACCTTTTGCGTGTAAGTTTTTACAAATAAAATAGTGGCCCATAGAGATGGTTCCTTTGAATCAGGGCTGGCTTCTCAAGGATCTGAGGTCAGATCCCTAGGACCCAGGTAGATAAAGCACGGTGTGGCAACGTGTGTGCCTACAGCCCAGCACTAGGAGTTGGCGCAGAGGCAGGGGGATCACCAGGGCTGCCAGCCTAGCTCCAGCAAGAGGCCCTGTCTCAAAGAGTAAGGCAGAGAGCAATGGAGCAGACACCCTGAGAAACACGGGCGATTCTTCTGCAATCCATTAATAGCGGTTATGTTTGGATGATAGAATCATGTATAACTTTTTTTACTTACATGTCATTCGTTTTTATTTTATACAATGCTATAGAGTGTAGACAGTCTTGATATGTAATTTTTATTTTTATTATTTATTTATTTATTTTTGCAACATGGTCTCATGTAGCCGAGGATACCCTTAAAGTCGCTAGGTTGTCAGGCTCTGCCTTTACATCAGTGCTGTAGTTGCTGACTCTCCCCCGCCCCCCATGCCCACTCTATGTGGTGGGATTGAAGCCAGGGCTTTATATATGTTAAGCAAGCTCTTTACCAGCTAAAGCACATCTAGGGCCTATGTAATGTTTATTTGTTTTTAAAGCAGGCTCGTCTTTCCTAATATAGGAAACAAAGTTTATAAAATAATCAGTTTAAGAAAAAAATGTATCTAAAGCATTTAGAAAACTTGTTTATTCTATGGGTAAGTGGATTTTAAGTTATAAAGGATATCTCCCAGCTCGACAATTTGAATTTCTCACTGTACATTGACATCAGTGTTTCTGACAAGTTTGGTGTACTCTTTTCTGACTCCTGGTCACTTGCTCCAACCATTGAAATAAAGGAGCATAAGTGCTACTGTTAGGATTTTAGCAGTTTTTGTTCCTATGGCCCCATCCTCTAATTCTTTGAAATATGTTTGCTTGAGTTATAGTGGGTGAAGCAGTAATTTTCTTCACAAGCGGATTTGAGATTTCGACCAGCTGGTATTTAGAGCATAGCCGGCTCCTCAGCCCCGTGTGTTGTTTGTAATTGGTCCACTTTATCATCTGATTCAGGTGCACTGTGGCCAGGTATGAAACCTGAAAGTGGTTTAATTCAGACTCCATCTCCAAGTCAACACAGTGTTCTTACCTGCACTACAGGCTTAACCACAAGCCAGCCAAGCCCAGCACATTATTCTTACCCCATTCCAGGTAAATAGGCATGGTTGTGTGTTTGCTATTTAACGTTATCTTTATCTTTTAAAAAATTGCCCGTATATCCAGACAGACTGGATGATACAGGAGCACCATCTAAAGTAAAGGGGGTGGCATGCAAGGTTGTGCATGCTCTGTGTCAGGCGAATCCATGCAGTGTGTGTGTAAGTAGCTTAGGTTGGAATGTGAGCTGCTTACTAGAAGTGAAGCCTTCTCTTGCATGCTGACGCCTAGAAAGCTTCTCTTGGTCTTGTGCTAGTTTGTTCTCAGTGGCATCTTACATGGAGCACAATTTGGCTGGCTTCTATGTGACTTGTCATTGAATGCAATGTGACTGCTTTTCTGCTGGTGGCTTTGTGACACCCATCCTGTTTACTATTTCTTGGTGAGAGTATTTCTTTTACTCAAAATGATCACTGTTGGGGTGAGGGTATAGGTGAGCGGTGGAGTGCTTGCCTAGCATGTGTGAAGAAGAAAGAAAAGTTCATGTCTGTTTCTATTCAGGGTGAACAGCTTTACTTCCTCGAGTTCTTCTCTGACAAGGTCAGAATTCTATAATCAGGGTGAGTAGGCAGAAGGGCAGTGTGGTGTTTACAAAGCCTACTCTCCCAAATCCACTGCTCTAGAGTGGAAAGCAGTGGCCACCTACCTGACTTCTCGTCTACCTCCATGCTTCTGTTTTTGTCCTTTGTTTATTTATTTATTTATTTATTTTTTCTTATTTCTTTTTTTTCGGAGCTGGGGACTGAACCCAGGGCCTTGCGCTTGCTAGGCAAGCGCTCTACCACTGAGCTAAATCCCCAACCCACTTGTTTATTTATTTTACAGCTTTTTACATTTCATCACTCATAAAATAAACTGTGCGTGTGGTGGCACACCCCTTCAGTCCCAGTGCTCAGGAGGCCGATCTCTTGAGTTTGAGGCCAGCCTGGTCTACAGAGTGAGTTCTAGGACTGCCAAAGCTATACAGAGAAACCCTGTCTCAAAAAAGAAACAAACAAAACATCTAGAAGGACGAGTATGGCGCCCACAGCCTCTGTAGTTAGGGACCTTGCTGATGAAAAAGATTTAGTTTTAACTGTTTTCATTCAGTTCATTGATTTGAGATTTGTTTGATTCTATAGTAGCAGCTCTAGGCCACTTTTGGGTTTTGTTTTGTCTTGTTTTTTTAAGATGAATTTCCTTTGTGTGTGTGTGCATGTGTATGAAGGTACCCACATGGTGCTTACGGAGACCAGAAGACAGCCTGAGTGACAAGCTGTTGTGATCTGCCCAACACGGGCTGTAGGACTAGAACTCAGGTCCTCTGGGAAATCAGTGAGTACCCGTAACGCAGAGTCATCCCTCCAACTCCCACTTTGTTCTTAAGACCCAGGTCTAACCTACCTGCACCTCTGGTTTCAGAGTCTCCCCTTTTACATCTCATTCTTTCCTTGCCATCTCCTCTCTGTTCTCTTTCTTCCTAACAGGAGCCACCCAGGAGGAACAAAACGTAAGGACATGGTCCAGGCTCACCTTGAACCTGTGAGCCCAACATAGGAAACTCCTAACCCAGCCTTTCACCCATCTGGGAGTAGCACACAGTACCACTTCTAACTTTCATTTTTATTTTCAGTGGTTTTCTACAATAATAGGTTTTGGGGATTAACTGCAAGCAGTAAGGTACCAGGTCCGTCTTAGATAATCCCTGTTTAGGGATACACATAGGTCATGAAGGAAGAGAAGAAAGAGTACGGGTCCTGAGGTATAAAGTCTCTACTCTTCTGTAGTTTTGTCTTGAACTTAACATTTCTCTTCCCTTGCAGAATAAGTGAAGTAAAGCATTGCCTGACTTTCATTAACTACCGTCCTTACTTGTCATGTGCTGAGGATATGTTCTTTCCCTTTGAACCTGTTAACCTGGTTTCCCTTGTTTTTCTGTTAGTAACTGCTGGTGTTTAGTGCTCATAACTAAGTGCTGAGACATTTTTCTGGCCCCTTTTAAAACCTGTCTGGGTGAGTGTGGGTATGCGCATGTCAGTGCAGATGCCTTAGAGGCCAGAGGAGGGCGCTGCTTTCCTGGACTGGAGTTACAGTTAGGAGCTGCCCAGAATGCTCCCTGGGAACCTAAGGTCCTCTGCACAGTGGTGTGTGTGCTTATTTGCTGAGCTCTCTCTCCAGCCCTAGCAGACTTTCTTGTTAGTATACTTTTAGATTAACAGAAAAATTGGGCAGGGTGCACACAGTCCTCAAATGATTTGTACTGCAAGGTCGGAGAGAGAAATACAGACAGGGGGGTGAGCAAGTCAGCAGTAGCACAGACTCCATCCAGGAAAAGGACTGTGCAGGGTCCCTAATACAAGAAGCAGAGTGTGGTCAGCTTACAGCTAGGGCATTTACAGAGCAGTAAAGAAGGAGAGGACTGAAAAGAATTTTCAAGATAAGGATTAACATCTCCCATGGCTAGCTATACTAGGGGTTCATAGGGTAGGGAGGGTAAGAATCCAGAAAAATAAGGTACTTAGCTCTGGGAACTAGGTGATTTTAGTTCTTGGAATGGTTATTGTGTGATTATTTACAAAACACAATGGTTATTGTGTGTATATTACATTACAAAAATCTTGGAATGGATTATTGTGTGAGGGGCTTCACAAGATGACCTGATTATCACTAATGTGTACACCCTACAATTTTCCCTACAGTTAGCATCCCTTATGAGTATGCTGCATTTGGTATGATTAATGAAGTAGTATTAGAAATTATTATCAGTTAAGGAGGTAACTTAACCAAACATAAGATGCATCCTTTGGTTCCTATAGACTTTCTGTTCTTACTTTTCTGATTTATGATGGCCTGGGTGGCTTTGGGGATGCCCCTCTGTTAGAACTGATCTGATGTTTTGTTCATGATTAGACTGGTATTACAGGTTTCTCAAAGGGTCACAGAGGTAAAATGCCATCTCGTGTCAAAGGCACATTCTATCCATATCACTTGGGACAGTTGGAGTTAACCTTGATCAGCTGGCTCAAGGCATGTGGTGAGGTATTTCCACTGGAAATTACTTTCTAAGTTGTTTTCCATTGTGGGGTGTGTGTAGTGCTTTTGAGACAGGCTTTTACCATGTAGCCCTGGCTGACCTTGACTCCTGACCCTCAGGTGTTGGGATTATAGGTGTGAGCCACTCACCTGGTCTAGAAGCTGCATCTGTGCTTAAAGGCTCTTGGCCTCTCTTTCATGGCCATCTGTGTCTCTCCCAGCACTTTTTTTATCGATCATTTGTTTCTGGACTCATACATTTATTTTATACTTTGAATTTTAATCTGTAGCGTGTGTGTGTGTGTGTGTGTGTGTGTGTGTGTGTGTGTGTGTGATCACATGTAGTCTCCCGAAACACATTTAGTTGACTCTGATGTCTTTTTTATTTTTTTATTTTTGTTTTCTTAGGGCAGGATTTTCCTGTGTAGCCATAGCTGTCCTAGAACTCACTGTATAGACCAGGCTAGCCTTAACCTCTCCCTGTCTCTGCCTCCCGAGTGCTGGGATTAAGGCACACCCCACCACTGCTTGGCTGATAGCTTTTTACATTAACACCACTGCTGACCTGTTTGTTTGACTTTGAGTGTTTGGATTTTTTTTAACTCTTTAGTATCTGACACTGAGATCTTGTATATTATCAAGTCCTGATGAGCCATTTCTCTGAAGAGGCTCAGCTTCTCTTACTGAAAAGAATGGTATTAGAGACTAAGATATAGGGATTATCTAGGTGATCACCAGGACACACACTGGAAGGAGAGAACTGGTGTGTCCTCTGACCTCCATATCAAATACATACAAATACACAGTGAATGAAACTGTTATTTAGAGGGACACATTTTTATTCTTAAGTTTCTTTTGTTTTTTTTTTTTATTTTTTGTTTTTTTTTTTTTTTTTTTTTTTTTTTTGTCGTCTGTGAGTACTGTATCTGCATATACACCTGCACGACAGAAGAGGGCATCAGATCCCATTACAGATGGTTGTGAATTGAACTCAGGTCCTCTGGAAGAGCAGTCAGTGCTCTTAACCACTGAGCCATCTCTCCAGCCCAAATCTAACTTTTTTAAAAAAGAAAATAAATGTGCGAAAACACATAAATGAATAAATAAAATTTTTAGAAAAAGCAATGGAACTACCAGGAGGGTTCAGTGGATAATAAGATAACTTGTCTGTCATGGAAGCCGTATAGCCTGAGTACAATCTCCAGTGGAAGGACAAGTCGCCCTCTTACCTCCATTCTTACACCATGGCACACATGTGGAGACACACACAGGTAAGCCTCTGGGGTCCATTCTTTTTCAAACCACCATACATACACATGCAATACTAATAAAACATTAAAAAAAAAAAACCCAAGAGATGGGTACATTGCAGCTGTGCTGTCAGATGTCATTTCTTTTAGATATTCTCTTAACAGAGCAAGAAATCTGTGTGTGCTCTAACCTGTGTTAAGTACACAGAGTATTTTAAGCTAAGTACATGAGTCTTTACTGGTGTCTCTGTCTCTAATCCGTTATCGCATAGCTCAGTTCAGACTCTGTCCACTGCTGGTGTAAATCTCTCCTCCAACATTATTGTGCATGTTTGTGCATGAAAGCATGTATGAGCACGTGCCCCAGCATGCATTTGGCGGTTGAAGGACAACGTTGGGTGTGAGCTCTCTCCTACAGGGTGGGTGCTGGGGTTGAAGTCAGGTGCTCAGGTTTGGCCGCAAGTAGCTTTATCCACTGGATCACCTCACCAGTCCTTGTTAGGAGGAATTTGATTTATTACTAATCTTTTTTTTTTTTTTTTTTTGGTTTTTTTTTTTTCGGGGCTGGGAACCGAACCCAGGGCCTTGCGCTTCCTAGGTAAGCGCTCTTCCCCTGCGCTAAATCCCCAGCCCAATTTATTACTAATCTTAAGTACTGGTGTTTTTTCCTCTCTTATATTTCTGAGTAATTGATACAGGCCATCCCTGTGTAATAGTACATGCACTTTAGACAATGTGTGTTTGAATCAGTGAGTGAGCAAATGTCTCACCTGCGCAGTCAGTTTTAACCAGTAATGCAGTTTCTGCTGGGTCCCAAAGGCTAGGACTTGGCCGAGTTTTTGTTAAGTATTTTGGTGACATGCTGAGAATATGTAACTCTTAAGAGTAGGTAGCCCAAGGGCTGGGGATTTAGCTCAGTGGTAGAGCACTTACCTAGGAAGCACAAGGCCCTGGGTTGGTCCCCAACTCAAAAAAAAAGAACAAAAAAAAAAAAAAAAAAAAAAAGTAGGTAGCCCAGTGCTGGAGAGATGGCTCAATGGTTGGGAGCGCTGGCTGCTCTTCCAGGAGTCCTAAGTTCAGTTCTCGGCTACCACATGGTGGATCCAATGCCCTCGTGTGGAGTGTCTGAAGACAGCTACAGTGTACTCATATAAATAAGATAAATAAATAAATCTTTAAAAAAAAGAGTAGGTCCCTGTCTGTCAGCCTCTAGCAGTCAAAGACCGTCCCTCATACCTAGTGTGTGCAGGAAGGAATCTCACAAATAGTCATTAAGCCTCTTCGTTTTTGCTTGATTGGATGGTTTTGGTTTTTCAAGACAGGGTCTCTCTATGTAGCCCTGGCTATCTCTCTCTGCAGACCAGGCTGACCTCAAACTCAGAGATCACCCTATCTCCTCAGTGCTGGGATAGGAAGAGGGCCACCACTTGCCTGGCTAAGCCTCATCCTGTGTTCGTTGGGCTTTACTGGACACAGTAAAGCAGCGAGGCTCGTCCTTGTCGAGCTTACAGTCTGGTGTGGGGTTTATTCTTAGCTTAGAATGAGTGGTTTTTATTCTTAGCTTCTTAGTCGTAGTTCTTTATAGGGTAAAGCATATAGTGGTTATGTACATTTTTAGGTTGATTAACTTGGGTTCAGTGATAGTTAAACCTAAAATATACCACTTATGTTTTAGATTTAGGGTTATTAAATGTTTTATTTTTACTTTTTTCCGGTTTGGGGGGTTTAGATCTCATGAAGCCCACACTGGCCTTGAGTTCACTATGAATATGAAGTGGCCTTGAGCTGACTCTCCTATCTCCACCTGCTCAGTGCTCCGTGCTTGGCTGAGTCTTGCATTTCTTTTTTCTTTTTTAAGATTTCTTTATTTTATTTATTATATTTCTAAAACTACTTTGCCAGAGCACATTTCTTCCATGCGTGTAGGTATAGTTGAGTCTGGAAGTGTCCGGTGTTAGTATTTAAGAGAGTGCTAGGCAGGAGAGAAAAGAAACTCAAGGCACACCCAAAGGAAAGGGGAGGAATTGTTATAAAATCATAAAAAATAAAATTGCTCTTTTATTTTTTTACCTGCTCTAGGAAAAAAAAAAAAACAGTCATAACAACCTGTAAAGGTACAGTGTGGAATTTTTTTTTTCTTTTTTCTTTTTTTCGGAGCTGGGGACCGAACCCAGGGCCTTGCGCTTGCTAGGCAAGTGCTCTACCACTGAGCTAAATCCCCAACCCCCAGCATGGAATTTTAACATCAGCTGCCATGTTGTCCCTCAGCTACTCTGCCCCTCCTCTCCTCTCCTCCTCTTCCCTCAAACTTTTCTCCCGGAAGAGCTGAGCAAACTAGCTTTTCTCCCAATGGCTGTCACTTTTGTTCAGTCTGTTCTGTCTCAGGACTGCGTAGGATAATATATTGCTTATATTCTGGACGTACTGGAAAGTCTTTTCCCACAGAATGATTAAACTTGCTTAGGAATTGTCCATCCTGTGTGGTGCTGTTGTTTGATGCTTCCTAATTAGGGAGGAGCTAGGAGATCTGGTTGATTTTTGGCCACTGGGATTACCAACTGGACTGAGCCCACTATCTGAACTTCTCTGGCCCAAGCTCTTCAGTGGGCTGAGCTCATGGCAGGAGCAGTGACTTTCCTTGTCTAGATGTAGCTTTTAGCACAGTTCCCTCCAGAACCTGGTTCTGGTCTAACCTGTGCTCCTATTTCATTTTTCCGAATTCTGTTCTTAGTGGAGATTTTCTTGCTTGCTTTCCACTGGAGAGCCTTGTGCTGGTCAGTTTGGTCCTTCCGGTGGGTGACGGCAGCAGGAACCATGTTTCTGTGCTTGTCATAAGTGAGAAGAGATCAGAACTGGTGCCTGGCAACGCTGACTACTACTCTGTCTACCTGGCAAAGCCCTGTGGTATTTGCTAGTCACTGAAGTTTGGGGTCAGAACCTGATAGATTCTGTTACAAAAAAAAAATGTAAAATTTAGAGACGTTCCAGGTAATTATCTGAATACATTATTACCCGACCAGATGAGATTTAATGTTTTCTGAATCTTTGTAGGTTTGTTGATAAAGTTTCTACGTAACAAATCATTACTATTTAGTGGTATTTAAATTTTATTACATTTATGTGTGTGCGTGTGTGTGCATATGGACACCGATGTGCATGTGAAGGTCGGAGGACAACCAGTGGAGTCAGACCTCTCCTTCCACCATGGGGATCCCAGGAATCTAGCTCAAGTTATCAGTCTTAGCACCAAGCAGCATTTCCTACTAAACTATCTTGAGGGTCCTCCTGGTGTCTTTTGATTCACATTAATAACTGATTATTTGAATATAGCAGTTCTAAGCATTTTAGATTTTGGAGAACTAGCTCTATTTCTTAAAGTAGGCATGTCCCTCAAGAGAGACATAATTTTGGGCAAATGGCCATAACTAATGCCACAACATAGGACCCACCAGAGCTCTACAGACTGTCAGGTCACTTGCAGGGGACTCATTCTTCAGCTTCTAGAAAAGATGGGGATGATTTGACGTAGTTCTGACTTCATTGGTGTGCAGTGCAAGCTGAAGTGTGTATGCACACCCTTTCCATAGACTCAAATTGAAACAAAAACTCCAAGTGTTTTGTTTGTAATCAAGCCTCACTGTGGTATTGCACTGCAAAACAAATGTTTGCTTTTCAAGAAAAATTGTTAATGGATTTTATGTATATGGCGTTTTATTTGTTTTATGTCTCTATCATATGTATGCCTGGTACCACAGAGGCCAGAGGAGGGCCTGGAGTTACATAGGATTTCCAGTCATCATATGGGCACTGCAGCTTGAACCCAGGTTTTCTGGGAGAGTAGCGAGTACTCCTAACCACTGAGCCATCTCTCCAGCTTCCAGCATTTGCCTCTTTACCCAGTGTTCTTTGTCTTCTTGCCAATATGTTCAGTTAAAACAGGTTATTTTCCATATCCTTAAGCCATTTACATCTAATTACATTTAACATCTCCTAATCCTCTCAATCCTGTAGCTTCAAGCACAAATGCCAGCCTGATATCCACTTCATCTGCAATTGCCAATATTCCAGCAGCAGCCGTGGCCAGCATCTCAAACCAGGTACCGTGTCCCGTTTGTTCCTCCTCCTGGATATGATTCACCCAACTTTCACTCCTCCCTTCTTTCCATGCTCAGCTTGCCCATCTAAGGGACAGCTAGGACAGTGTAGCCTGTGAGCCCTGGATGCCCTCAGAACTCTGGCTGCTCTCCTGCTTCTCCTGCTCCTTACTGATCCTCCCCAGGAATGTGGCTCTGTCTGTGGCGTTATCTATCGTGTTAACCCTAACCTTCCCCAATGCTCTCACTAGAGTGTGCACTCCAAGAAGGGCCGGGATTTATTTTTTTGTTTTTGATCAGTTTTATATTCCCAGAGCCTGGACGAATCCCTGGCACTCACTTCAAAGGAACTCATACTATTGTGGAATGAGTGAATGCTACCTCCACCATCTCCTTAGTAATTGTTTGTAGTTTGGTTTGTTTTTCTTTTCATGTTTGAGACAGGATTTCTTTGTGTAGCCCTGGCAGTCCTGGAACTTGCTTTGTAGACCAGGCTGACGTCAGAGATTTTCATGCCTCTGCCTTCCAAGTTCTAGGATCAAAGGCGTGCACCACCACCACCACCACCACCACCACCACGCTGAGCTGTGATTTGGTGATCACTTGATCTGGTTATGTGTGTGCTTAAATGATCACTATAATGCCTTCATTGATTTAGAGTTTGTTTTGTTTTTAACATGCTCAGACTTTCTCTGCAGCAGCTGCTGTGTCTACTGTTATCTCCACAGACTGTGGTTTGGGGGTACAACTAGCCTCCTCCTTGACTCTCTGTGCCTCACTGTTTCACCGGTGCTGTGTTTATTCTTTTTTCTTTCTTAAGTCCACAAGTACCTCGGGTTCATAGGGGGCTGTTCTGTTTTGGGTGGGTGGGTTGGTTTTTGAGGCAGGGCCTCACTATGTACGCCTGGGTGTTCTGGAATGCGCCACAGTCCAGGCTGGCCTCAAACTTGCATTCATCCTCCTGCCTGTCTCCTGAGCCGAGTTCATGTGCCACCTTGGTGGCCCCGTGTTTCTGTTATGTTCCCAGCTATGTGCCGTGCAGCCCTGTGGAGGCTCTCTCCTTTCACGGCCCTTGTTTTTGACCTTCCAAGTGTAGCATCTTTAGATTTTCACATTATAACTTAGTCCTGAAGCAGGTTTGCCAAATTCACATTGTCCACTTAGATGATGTGTCTATACTCAGGTTCTGCACTTTGAAAATCATTGAATACTTGTTAGGTGGAAAATAAGAAACTGTTTTAGGAAAATAATTTTGACTAAGAGGGAAAACAAAACCTCTTGTGTTAGTACCTCTTGTAATCGTCTTGTTTTCCTCCCTTTGGCCCACAGGACTATCCCACCTATACTATTCTTGGACAGAATCAGTACCAGGCCTGCTACCCCAGTTCCAGCTTTGGAGTCACAGGTCAGACTAACAGTGATACTGAGAATACAGCATTAGCAGCTACAACGTACCAGACGGAGAAGCCTGGTGCTATAGGACCTGCACCAGCCACACAGAGGCTTCCTTCCGGTAAGTACAAAGAACCAGATTACGGCCAACTCATCCAACAGTGTTTCCAAGCAATGGTAAATGATTTTGTTCTGGGGTGAGTTAGTTTCACCATGCTGTTGGTTTCCCTTTCTCAGTTTAAACTGCAAACGGACTGTGGTGAGTAGCTGTTTGGCAGAATATCTGTAGATGCTAGAACAGAAGAATGCCAACAGCGAGACGTTCTAGTGTACACTCTCCTGTATCCTCAGACCAAGAGCTTGTTTGGTGATGGGTGCAGGCCTCTAGTTTTAATACAGGCGTGTCTTGAACCCCTGCTAGGAACTTAGAGAAGGCACTCTTTCTGTGTCTTAAACTTCTTTAAGGTTCTTGGGTACAGCTACGCTCCTTTCCCAATAATCCTAACAATTGACTCAGGAGGCCAGAGACTGCTTGTGAGTGGCACTGGGAGGCCTGGCCCTGCCTGCACTGCCACCAGCAGCCCAAGGAGTTCCCTTCCACTTCAGGACTTCTTACTCGTGGAAAGCCCAGTCCTTGATTATACCACAGAATTTCAGGATGAGCCAGAGTGACACAAAGTGAGTGAGTTGATATCAGGGAGAGCACAAGTGTGGGAGTTGGAACTCTTGGCGAGGATTCCACAGCCCTCAGCAGCTGTGGCTTCTCAAGAGGAATTGCACTTAGGTAGCTGTACAGTGGCTAAGTACATTGTTCAGAAGAATGTAATTGCAACAGAGTTTAAAGAATAAACAGCTGAAATCTTAAATAAAGTTTAAATACTAAATAAAAATGCTGAACACTTGGGAGGCTGAGGCAGGTGGATATCTGTGAGTTCTTGGCCAGCCTGGGCTATGTCTCAAAAAATAAGTTAGAGATTAGTTCTTCAGTTCTGGACTGGAGAGACAACTATGCAGTTAAGAGCACTGACTGGGGCTGGAGAGATGGCTCAGTGGTTAAGAGCACTGACTGCTCTTCCAGAGGTCATGAGTTCAATTCCCAGCAATCACATGGTGGCTCACAACCATCTGTAAAGAGATCTGATACCCTCTTCTGGCCTGCAGTCACATATGCAGGCAGAATGCTGTACATAAAATAAATAAATCTTAAAAAAAAGAGCACTGACTGTTCTTCTGGAGGACCTGGGTTCAATTCCAGGCATCCACAGGGAAGCTCCTAACTGTCTGAACTCCAGTAGTTCTGAGAGACCGATGTCCTCTTCTAACCTCTCACGTCACTGCATGCATGTGGTGCACAGACAGACGTGCAGGCAAAACACTCATTCATGTAAATAAAGTAAGAATAGTTTTTAAAAAGACTATAAAGCCGATTTATTTCTCTTAAATAGTTTTTAGATTCATTTATTTTTATGTCTGCATGTGTTTTGTGTGCATATATGTACGTATACCACTGCTTGTCTGCTGCCCTCAAAGATCAGTAGAGAGGGCTTTGGGTCCCTTAAGACTGTAGCTAGAGGTGGCTCTACTTAACCCCAGGACTCTTCAAAAGTAGCGAGTGCTCTTATCCACGGAGCCGACTCTCAGTCAGGGACATTACTTCATGAACATTGCTTCATAAGGAGATTGCAGTGCTTTTCATGAGGTACACTTAGGATGAGAAAGGGGTGCTAGTGTAATTAAACTGGAGGTCACAAACATTCTGGCCAGGATTAGGCATAATTTATTGTTTAGACTGTCCTTTAGGGTGTCTTTAGGAAGCAGATGTTGTCTGTAGGCAGAGATACTGTCTGTGTAAGTAGATCTTGTCTCTGTAGGCCATTCTGGTTACTCGGGGATCCTGGCAAGATTGTGGTGTAAGGGCTTTCTTGCTCTTCCCAGGTTCCTTTATAAAATAAAGACCCTGTCTTTTTTTTTTTTTAACAGAATATGCATTTATTTTATGCATGTGAGTACACTGTAGCTGTCTTCAGACACACTAGAAGAGGGCATGAGACCCCTTTACAGATGGTTGTGAGCCACCATGTGGTTGCTAGGAATTGAACTCAGGACCTCTGGAAGAGCAGCTGAGCCATCTCTCCAGCCCTGGACCCTGTCTTTTTTATTGCTCCTCTTGCCAACCCCTGTCTCTGCTGTGGATCTCAAAGCCTGGGACTGCTGACAGTGTGTGTCTTGCTTTTCCTTTCAACAGACTCGTCCACAAGCCCACCTTTGTCCCAGACAACACCAAATAAGGATGCTGATGATCAGGCCAGGAAAAACATGACTGTCAAGAACCGAGGCAAGAGGAAAGCTGACGCCAGCTCTTCCCAGGACAGCGAACTAGAAGTATGTGACGGAACTCACTTGACCTACCTATTCTGTTTCCCTCACCTCTGCAAGCAGATGTCTGGAATTGGCAGCAATAATGTTGTTGTTGGATGTTGTGTCTGCTTGAATTCCTTGTGGGAGCATTTAATTGGCCAAGAGGGAAAAAAATCCATGCAAAAGAAAATCCCTCCGTGCTCACACCTTAGCTTCATATCCCTTCCAGCCGTTTCACCTTTTTTGATTCACATAATTTTAACAGAAGGAAGAAATTGTTCTCCACATGCAGAGAACAGGAAGGATGCACTGCATCTCAGGAGCCACGGGAGCTGGGAACGATGTCCTAGTGTTTCCGTATAGATATCGAGAGTGGGAGGGGTAGTGAGCGCAGCTGTGGGACACACGTGTGCTGACTGCTTGGTGACCTGCCAGCACGCTGCGCCATGCTGTGAGCACTGTGGGAGCTTACTGTGGACGTAGGCTTCAGGTAGGGGTGGAAAGATTAGAAAAACATACAGAATTCTAATGTTAGAATTTTTTACATTACCTTATTTTGTGGCTTTAATTTTTTTCTTTGATGATATTTAATAAAGCAAAGAGATATACTTAAATACACTCTTAGACACAGATAATTGAAGCTGTACATAGAATCTGTCTTCTTCCTTTCGTGGAGCAAATATAGCAAAGAATAAGGAAACTAAATTTCTGATATCATTTTAAGGAAAACTAGCAATTCTCATTTTCACAACTGTACCACAGTGCACATTACATAAAACTTTACAGATTTCCTGGACATACTATATACCTATAATCCTAGGACTTCAGAAGGCAGGAACATCAGGAGTCCAAGGTCATTCTTGGCTGCATAATTGCCTGAGTCTCCACCTAAAATCCTTTTTTAAAAGGACTGCACTGTTTTGTTAAGATTTGAAAAATGTTATGAGTATGAATGTTTTGATTTTTTAAGATTTATTTATTTTGTGTATCTGCATGTAACTGTCTTCAGACACAACAGAAGAGGGCATCAGATCTCATTATAAATGGTTGTGAGGCATCATGTGGTTGCTGGGACTTGAACTCAGGACCTCTGGAAGAGCAGTCAGTGCTCTTAACCACTGAGCCATCTCTCCAGACCTGTTTTTTGTTTTGTTTTGTTTTGTTTTTCTTTTTGTTTTTTTTTTTTTTTCGGAGCTGGGGACCGAACCCAGGGCCTTGCGCTTGCTAGGCAAGTGCTCTACCGCTGAGCTAAATCCCCAACCCCTTATTTTGTTTTTAATGCGTGGCTGTCTTGTTCGCCAGTATGTCTGTGTATACAACATTTATGCCTGGTGTCCAGGGGCCAGCAGAGGGTGTTCAGTCCCCCAAGACTGGAGTTACAGACTTGTGAGCCTAACTCAGGTTGCTGGGTGCTGGGAGTCCAACCTCTAGATGAGCAGAGCCTTAAGTGCTCAGCCACGTCTCTAGCTCCAACTTTATCGTTTGAAGAGCACAATTCAGTGTTGTTAGATATATTGGCCACTATGTATTTCTGGAACATTTTTGTGGTTTTGTGTTAACTTGCTTTGTTTGAGACAGTCTCACTCTTGACTTGGACTCCTGGGACTCCTGCCTCATACTCCTCTAAGTGCTGGGCGACAAGTGTGAGCCACCCTGCCCTGTGCTCACAACCTTTAATTGATCCTAAACAGACTGTCTACCTATTAAACAGTAACTCCGTACGCTTTCCTAGCCCATGCCAACTACGATTCTGCTTTCTGCTCCTGTGAAGCTGCCTGGTCTGGATGTATCTGAGTTGAGCATACAGTATCTGTGCTCTTCTTATCAGGCGTTCAGTCAGTAGGCTGCTCTTGAGATCTGTCTGTGTTGCAGCACTGCACTGATCATAATTTCATTTCTTTCAATGGCCGAGTGATACTCCACTGTATATATACGTGCGTTCTGCACCTTGCTTATCTTGTGTCTGTGAAGGACACTTCCACTTCTAGGCCATGGTAAATAATGGAATTGCTGGCTCTTGTGTGTTCAGTTTATGAGGAGCCGCCAGACGTCTGCACTTGTATCCTCTCACATTGCCACTGTTGACCACATTCTCATCCATGCTTATTTCTCCCCTCCCTTTTTAATTGTATCTTAAGTGGTGGTGAGACAGGTGTTCTACATACCTCTGCCTGCGGAACTTGCTCTGTGAATTAGGCAGGCCGGAGCTCACAGAGCTATGCGTGCCCCCGCGCCTTTAACAAGGAAAGCTGGCCTGTTGTGTTACTGGCATCTCACTGTAGTTCTTCAGTGCCTTTTCCTAATGACTAATGAATGGTGTTGAACATCGTTCCATGACATCCAGTCCCAAGTTAAATCGCATGACTCCTCCAACTTTCTCCTCTCTGGAGTTTGTTTTGGCTATTTGGGGGATCTCCTCAGATTCCCTATGCATTTTTTGAAGTTTTTTTTCTTCTTTTATTAACCTGTTTTTTTTTTTAAACGGGTAGTAATTAAATCCAGTTCCATGTAAACACAAGTGTAGCAAGCACTGTGGCGTGACAGGAGAGGCGGGGAAGGGGATTTGTTGCTCTTGCAGGTTTCTAGCGCCACATGGTGTCTCACAAGCATCCATCACTCTAGTCCTAGAAGATCCAACACCATCCTCTGATTTCTAAGAACACCAAGCACGCATGTGGTACCCAGAGACATACATGTGGGCAGAACAGCCACACATGTACGATAAAAATAAATAAGTCTTAAGAAAAATGTTAAATAAGAAACACTGGAGATCCGAGTGTGATTCAGAGTGCGTTGGCGTTGCCGTTTTAGCAACATTGCCTTCCAGTCTGTGGATATCGATGTTTATGTTTTCCAGGTTCAGCCGTGGTAGGGTTCTCAGTATATTGTGCAGATCTTTTGTTTCATTGACTAAGTTTACTCCTGAGTGTTATTTTTTATTTATGCTTATTTATGTATATGGGTATTTTGTTTGCATGTGTCTGCACATCAGAAGAAGGTATGAGACAGACAAATGCATATGGCTGTGAGTTGCTACGTGGATGCTGGGAATTAAACAGTACTCTTAACAGCGGAGCCATCTCTCCAGCCTCCTATTACTTTTGATGGGATTGACTTTTAAATTTTTTATTCAGATCACTCATTACATTAAAACATCAGATTTTTTTTTAAGTAGTGTATTGAACACATTATTTTCTACTCCTAACACACATACACACACAAGGAGACAGACAGACAGACACACACACACACACAGAGTGAAAGGGGACTGGACTTCTATCAGATGCAGTTTCCTTTATCTGTTGAGATTATCATGTGTTTTCCCTTTCTTAAAATTAATAAATATTATATAATATATAATCATTGATTGATTTTATATATGGAGTTTTAAGTATAGCATAGAGTTTATTCAGGGCCTGGGGGTAGTTAAGAGGGTAGTAGGGTAGAGAGAGAGACAGAGAGAGGAGAGAAATAGAGGAGTAGAGGAGTAGAGGTCAGCCATGTGCACTCGGAGAGAAGGGGGGGGATAGAGAGAGAAGGGACAGAGGGGAAAGAGGGTGAGAGCAAGAGACAAGAGCAAAAGAAAGCAGAGAGAACCATTCTTAAACTCCCGCCCTGATCCCATCAATCACGATCCAGTTATTTTTCTGTGCTGGGGGCTTGGGAGAGATCTGTGCACTGTTCTTCGTGAGGGCCGTCATCTCTCTGTGCCACTCTAGTCCTGGCTGCTTCGTGGTCTGCTCTTGGGGATGCTGCCTTCACCGCATGAGCTAGAAGAGGCTCCTTTCAGTGCGTTGGAAGCGTTTAGGAAGAGCTGTGCGGATTCTTAACCGGCTGCTCTAACTCACCAGAGCTGAGCCTCAGGCTTTTCTCTCAGGGATGTTTTAAATTACTGGATCCATCTCCTTACTGGTGGCTGCTTTTACCACATTTTCTGCTTTTTCCCTGGCCAGTTTAGGTTGTGTTGTGTGTTTAAGCATTAGACTATTCCACCTGGTTATCCAGTTTGTACAACTGTTGACAAGTCACTGTCGCGTCCATTTACACCTGTGAGGTGGGCGGCTCCGTCCCCCCATGCATTCCTGGTCGTAGTCATTTGAGTCTCTGTCTTGGTAAATGTCAATTCTGTTGAAATATTTAAAGAACCCACTGTTGTTTCCATTGTCTTTTCTCTATTCTGATCTCGCCTCTTTCTACTTTATTTCCTGTTTCCTTCTTCCCTTCCCTAGCTTTAGCTTTAGTTTGCCTGCCTTGTCTAAGTAGTCCTTGGATGTATAATATGGCTGTGATTTGAGATTCTTCTTCTAGCACTGGGGATTGAACCCAGAGCCTTAGGCCTGTAGAATGTAAGCTCTGCCCCGAGGCTTAAGGCTTCTTTTTCACTCTTATGGGCTTCCTGTGCTCTGAGGCTAGCCTCAGCAACTAGTGATCCCTGTCTGCTTCCCCAGTGTGGGGATTGCGGGCGTGCACCCGCGCCAGCTGCTTGCTTGTTTGCTTGCTTTCTGAATTCCTTTCCCTTCCCTTTCTTTATTCCTTCCTTCATTCTTTCCTTCCTTCCTTCCTTTCTTTCTTTCTCTCTTTCTTCCTTTCTCTCCTTCCTTTTTGTTCCCCCCCTTTTTTGTTGAGACGGGGTCTTACGGGATAGCCCTGTCTGACCTGAAGTTCTCTAAACTTACATAACTCAGATTCACAGAGATTCCCTGCCTCCTATTCCCAACTGTAGAACAAAGCCACCCCACCCCACCCCGCCATGCCATTCCATTCACAGTTAGGGTTTCCTTGTCAGCATTGCTCTCACTGTCTCGTGAGTTGTAATATGTTGTATTTGCTTTCATTTGTCTGAAATATTTTCTGATTTTACTCATGATTCTTTTGAATCATTCTCTAAAATTATGTTTTTACACTTTCACATATTTATAGGGTTTTTGTTTTATTTGGTTTTTTGTTTTAGTTTTCCTTGTTTTTGGTTTTGTTTTTGGTTTCTCATTCCTCTGTGATTGACAGATAACTCATTTTTTTGTCTTCCCCCCTCAGCGGGTATTTCTCTGGGACTTGGATGAAACCATCATCATATTTCATTCCCTTCTTACCGGATCCTATGCTCAGAAGTATGGAAAGGTAACTGGAGTCTTTTGTTGTAATTGACCCTCCCCTGAAAATCCCTTTTCTCTGCTGCCTCTCTTGCCCTATTGACTTTTTGCATATGTAGAGTTGACAGTGTTAGGAGTTAGGGCTCCAGAGATGGCGTATAATTAAGAGCACCCATAGCTCTTACAAAGGACTTGGTTTGATTCCCAGTGCCCATGTGGCAGCTGACAACCATCTGTATCCAATTCCAGAGGATCCAACATTCTTTTGTGGCCTCTGCTGACATTGTATGAATGTGTACAAAGACATATCGTGCAGGCAAAACACCCATATACATTAAACACTTGATTCGAAACAAAACAAAAAGTGTTGGGATCAAACCCAGGACCTCACAAATGCTAGGCAAGAATTTGTTTCAGGTTGATGAGATGATTTACCAGGTAAAAGTGCTTGCTGCCAGTCAAGCCTAGTGACCTCCTGAATTCAGTCCTCAGTACTCACAGTGGACGTGATGAGCTAATACCTCACAAGTTGTCCTCTGACCGTGTGTGTACATGCGTGTACACGCACGTGTACACACACACACACACACACAAACACACACACACACAAAATAAATAAATGTGCTTTTTAATGTACTTCATAAGCATTAAAGTGTAGAAATAAAGCTCAAAATTGAATGAAATATCAGGATTTTATATTTCCAAAACTAACTTGTTAAGCCTTAAATTACTAAAGGTATAAGAATTTCATTTAGCTAAAAAATGAGTTAGGGAAAAGTCAATTAATCTTATAGATAATACTTCTAAAAAAGATCATCTCATCACTTTTATTATGTTGTATTTTCTTTTGAGATGAGGTCTCATTCTGTAGCACAGGCTGGCCTCTAAATCTCAATTAGCCTACTGCCTCTAAGCCTCCCAAATGCTAGGATTATAGGTGTGAGCCCCCACATCTAAATTAGATGTGCTTTTTAAAAACCAGTTGTACTAGACAAAATTCAATGTGATTAATCTTCATTGTAAACATTCTTTTAGCAGAAGAATGAGTTGTTATTAGTTCTGTGTATTTCTTTGTCTTGAGAAAGGATCTCACTGTACAGCCTTGGCTGTTCTTGAACTCCTGCCTCAGCCTCCTGACTGCAGAACTGTGTTTTGCCACAGATTATCTCCAGGATCATTTATTTCTAGAAATAACTTATAAAAACAACTCTTTGCTGTCTTGCTACTCATGGTTTTCTAGGATTGCCATGAGAGTCTTCTGTGAGTGCTTTTATACAGCCGAGCAGATGACGCCTCCGAAACTACATTCCCAAGACAGCTAAATACTTCCGCTCTAAGGGAAGACGGATGCTTCCTTGTAAAGCAACCTGCTTCTGTTTCCCAGCTCATGCTTTGACTCTGGCTTTCTTTTCTTCTTAGCGGGTTGGATTAGTCAGTGTCCAGTGTTCCCTGTGTCACAGGAGCAGAAAGAGACAGTGCATATTACATTAGCAAGGATTTTTCGTTTTGGGTTTGTTTTTTTTTTTTCAAGGCGGGATTTCTCTGTAGTACTGGCTGTGTAGACAAGGCTAGCCTCAAAACTCACATCCACCTGCCTTTGTCTCCTGAGTGCTGGGACTAAAGGCATGCGCCACTCCTTGGCTTTGACATTTTTAATAATAACTACCCATAACCTCTGTATTTCGTAAGCCGGTTCTTATAAATGTGAGTGAAATTGCCTCAGTAAGATGTGAAGTCCTGTTGTGTTGGACTAGGCTTAAAGTAGTTTTAAGACATCTGAATGTCAGAACCAGTGCTGTGAGCTGAATCAAGTACTCTTCTCACTTGGTTTTTTGTTTTTGTTTTTTTGTTTTTTGTTTTGTTTGTTTGTTTTTTATTCCAGGACCCAACAGTCGTAATTGGCTCAGGTTTAACAATGGAAGAAATGATTTTTGAAGTGGCTGATACACATCTGTTTTTCAATGACTTAGAGGTAAGCGGTTTAAATTGTTTTTCTGCTCTGTGAGGTGTTTGTTAGTGCCTGATAAGAGACAAGGTAAAACAGGATGAAGGGGGAGGGGTTCTATTAACAGGATCACCACAGGCTTCTGTCTCCAGGCAGAACAGTGTCTCAGTTGAATTTGCAGATCTTGGAAGTTCTAGTTTTGACTTAGTTGATTTTGTTTTTTTTTTTTTTTTTTTTTTTTTAGCAGAGTTGAAGATGGGATGTTTTATTTCATTTTGTTTTGAGACAGGGTCTCGTGTAGCCCAGAAGGACCTCAGACTCACTATGTAGCTAAGTACAACCTTGAACTTGCGATCCTCTTGTCTCTACCCCTTGGAGTTAGCAGTGTGCCACCATGCCAGGGTTTACATAGAGCTGGTGGGGAGTGAAGACCATTGGTGCATGTTAGGCAGCCACTTTACCAGCTGAGCTAGCGCAGGTCGGAGTTAACAGAAAGAGTGGCACTAAGAAAAAAGTATGTGGTTTCTCCGAATGGCTCCTCTGCCGGGTCTGCTGATAGAGGTCTACAGCCCCAGCAATGAGGAGGCTAAGGTAAGAAGACCTATGTCCAAAACTAAAAATGGATTTTTGTTTTGGTTAGTTTAGTTGGAAGTAAAGTATAGAAACACTAATATAAAAGTCAACACTTTATATTAGTGTTGGGCATAGGGAGGAACTGAAAGACAGCTCAGTGGTCAAGTGGTCCATTTCCCAGCACCCACAGGCATTTGTAACTCAAGTCCCAAGGTGATCTAATGTCCTCTTTTGGCCCTCCATGGCCACTGCACCGAACACCAACAGAAAACACCCACGCACACTTAAAATAAAAAAACAAAAGCAGCGGCAACAGAAGATGGCATCGTACACCTCTCATCCCAGAACTGAGGAGGCAGAGGCAGGTGGATCTCTGAGTTCAAGGCCAGCCTGCTCTACAAAGTTTGAGGCCAGTTACTGCTACCCAGTGAGACTGTCTCAAAACAAACAAAAACAATTGACACTAGCAAGTAATGAAACCCTTTATACATTATTGAATATTAACATACTGGATATATATATATATATATCCATTCATCCATCCCCATCCTTCATGGTCTCTAATTGATAGATGACTTACTGCTATCAGATGGGTTTTCTCCACTTTCATTGACTTTTTTCTTTTCAGTGTAATTTGGCAAAGGTCATTATATGGCACAGATAACCCTGAATTATATGTACTATTTTATTTTTCTTCTAGATTAAATTTTTTCTTACTCTTGTTTTTTTTTTTTTTTTCCCGGAGCTGGGGTCCGAACCCAGGGCCTTGCGCTTGCTAGGCAAACGCTCTACCACTGAGCTAAATCCCCAATCCCTCTTACTCTTGTTTAAAGGTTTTTTTTGCCTATCTTCAAATGGCAAGACATTGTTCTGTATTTTCTTATAGAAACTTTTAAGTATTTTTTGTTCTGTTTTGGGTTTGGTTTGTTTGTTTTTTAGTTGGAGGTCTGGAAGTTCATGAAATGAGGCCTTAGCCTGCATAACCCAGATGGCTCTAAACCTAAAATCCTTCTGCCTCGGCTACCTAAGTGCTGACATTGCAGGCACACAGTAGCACTCCTGGCTCTCACCGTATTTCTATGCGTGTGTATTATCTGTGTGTCAGTGACTTGTATATTCCACTCTTTATGAATACACTGAGTACATGGTGAAAAGCTCTGGGCTTTGCCTTTTGCGTTCCCTTTAGGGTAAACACGGTATATTAGATCCCAGGCCTGAGGCAGTGAGAAATTCAGAATGGGAGTCTCAGGCTGGGAGCAGCGAGTTCCAGTCTGGGCTGGAGCAGGCGTCCTGTTCAAGAGCCCAGTACTAGGTTGTTCAGGCCAGAGGGGAGGGTTGTTGGGAGAGGCCGAGGGGGAGCAGGTGTTACCACTTCATGACTTTGCACTCCCATTGTGTGCTGCATAGGTCTTTTTCTTATAAGGACAACATTTAACTGGGGGTGGCTTATAGGGTCAGAGCTTCAGTCCATTATTACTGAGGCTGGAACATGGCAGCATCCAGGCCTGCGTGGTGCAGGAAGAGACTTTTACATCTTCATCGGAAGGCTTGAGAGTACTGCGAGATATTTTTTTAAAGTAGCAATTTTAAAGTAAAGTAAAAAAAGATTTACAAACACAAAGTTAGGCCCGGGTGTCTTTAAGTGCAGACAGCTCTCCTGCACGCAGATGACTGAGGTAAACTCCAGCGCCACAACTACACTGTTAACCAAGTGACACAGCGGCAGCTTCTAATCGGTAAACATCAGTTAAAAACCTACTGTGTGTCAGTCATTACTCCCAGATCGTATTTGTAATGATTTTCTAGACCTACTGAATTCAGGACTGAAAGTTCTGGAATAATTTGACCTGAATGTTTTTCTGCCTCCACCTTCCCCCAGGTCAGTATAGAGGTTCTCAACTTTAGGGGGCATAAGAATCCCCTGGGGAGAGTCTAGGACTTCATTCCAGAAGTTGGAGCAGGTCAGACATGGACCCCAGAACGGGAATTTAAAAACCTTCCCCAGAGGATTTTGGTGCAGATGCCCTAGTGGTGTCAGGGATGACAGCAGCCAGTTAGGCCGTTGGTGCATCTGACTTGATAGAAGGTCTCAGCTCCTCTTTATCACTCACCAGAAGTGTGGCCTGAGAAAATGATGCAGATGTAAACAGTGACTTAGATGGCCTGGACTTACATTTTAGGTGTGCATTCCTCTTCCAACTAGTCTGATCGGGAGGGTTTTTTGTTTGTTTATTTGTTTTGTGGGGTGTGTTGTTGTTGTTGTTGTTGTTGTTAAGATGTGTGTACTTAATATGCTCTATCTGCATGTATGCCTGCAGGCCAGAAGAGGGCATCAGATCTCGTTACAGATGGTTGTGAGCCACCACGTGGTTGCTGGGATTTGAATTCAGGACCTCTGGAAGAGCAGTCAGTGCTCTTAACCGTTGAGCCGTCTCTCCAAGCCCCTTTACCCAATTTTGATATCATACTTTCCCAACATTGTTTCATCTATAAAAATTAATTGTAAACAAGTCAAGAATTAATTTTAAACAAGTTGGGCTATGGTGGCGCATGCCTTTAACCCCCAACTCTTGAGAGGCAGCGGCAGAAGAATCTCTGAGCTCAAAACCAGCCTGGTAACCAGAACAAGTTCCTACACAGACACCCTCTCAGAAAGACAGAAGTAATTGGCTACCTGTACAAAAGGACATTGGAATAGAGTACGATGATGCACTGAGGTCTGTAGACTGGCTCATTGACTAAGCACGTACTGGCTTCTGAGGACCCGTGTTCAGCTCCCAGCACCCAGGCCATGTGCCTCACAACTGCCCATAACTCTAGTCCCAGGAAATCAGAGCCTCCTTCCAGCCTCTATGGAGAGATTGCACTAGTTACATATACAGACTCACATATACACATAAATAAAAACAAATTATGCAGACTGTAGTGGGACACACCTTTAATCCCAGCACTCAGGAGAGGAAGGAACTCTGTGCGTTTGAGAGCAGTCTGGTCTACAGAGTAAGTTCCAGGACAGCCAGGGCTACACAGAGAAACAATCTTAAAACAAAACCGGGCTGGAGAGATGGCTCAGTGGTTAAGAGTACCCGACTGCTCTTCCAGAGGTCCTGAGTTCAATTCCCAGCAACCACATGGTGGCTCACAACCATCTGTAATGGGATCTGATGCCCTCTTCTGGTGTGTCTGAAGACAGCTGCAGTGTACTCATATATAATAAATGAATAAATCTTTAAAAAAAAAAAAACAAACAAAACCAAAAACCAACCAAAAAAAAAAAAGTAAAGTAAATTTTAAATGAAGCAAGGAGATATAATATCTGAGCCCTGCAGCCTCTCTTATAGCAGAATTCAGTCTGATAGGACAGAGGCACGAGGCAGTGTGAGATGTGGAAATGAACTCTTGTGGTAAGAGCAGAACCGAGCAATAGGACTGACTGTTAGGAGGGTTTTATAAAGTACTTGGCCCCTGGCGGGGTCTGTGTGCCAGAGACTGTGAGGTATTTCATCACCCTACCATCATGTGGTCTTTTATACGATGTCATGGAACAGCGCCTCTGTTCCCTGGAATGAACATGTGCATTTTGTCTTTTAACAGGAGTGTGACCAGGTGCATGTGGAAGATGTGGCTTCTGATGACAATGGCCAGGATTTGAGGTGTGGTAAACCCAGTGATCCTTGAACATCAGTACACCCAGGATGTGCAGAACACTGCATTCAGAGAAAGAGAAAGGTTACAGTGCTCACAGTCTACTGTTACACGGTCCAGAAACCAATGTAACTGACCATGACACAGAGTATAGTGAGGCAGTGATAGAAAACTGATGAGAGGCAGAGGAGGAAGTGATGTGGTACTGCTTGTAAGGGGGCAGGTGGCGCATTAGAGAGGCCTCAGTGGTGTGGCATTTGACCAAGGCCTCAAGAATTACCAGGTAACGATACTGGATGAAGCAGCAGCATCTCGGAGTGAAGGGTCACTGTGCCACTGGCTTCTCGTTATATAGGTTTCCTGCTGTGAGAAAGCGTGCTGCTAGGCTGGGTACTTCTGGTTGCATATAAGCATCAGGAATTTCCCTATGAACTGTTGTCTTGACTGTTATATTTCAGTGAAGACTGTACCAGGGCGTCTCATTGTTAGCTCAGTCTCCTCATTCCTCTGTTGACTACTGTTTCTTCTGGCCTGTTGATCTTTTTAAAAAATATAGGGGTTGGGCTGGAGAGATGGCTCAGCGGTTAAGAGCACCGACTGCTCTTCCAGAGGTCCTGAGTTCAATTCCCAGCAACCACATGGTGGCTCGCAACCATCTGTAATGGGATCCGATGCCCTCTTCTGGTGTATCTGAAGACAGCTACAGTGTACTTATATATAATAAATGAATAAATCTTTAAAAAAAAAAAATATAGGGGTGTGTGTGTGTGTGTGTATGTATGTGTGTGTGTGTACACTTGTGTATGTGTGTATGCATAGAGGTCGGAGAACAAGTTTATGGAGTCAGATCTTTCCTTCTACCTTTATTTGGTATCCAGGAATTGAACTCAGGTCATCAGACTTATGTGGCACAGCACATTTACTGATGGAGCCATTTCAATGGCCTTGGCATAGTGGCCTTGTCTAAAAAGTATCAGGCATAGGTGCTAGAGAGATGGCTCATTGGTCAGGAGCACTGGCTGTCTTCCAGAGGACCTGAGTTCAATTCCCAGCACCCACGTGATGGCTTGTAACCATCTAGAGTGAGCACGGATGCCTCCTTCTGGCATATAGACATACATGCAGATAGAGTATTCATATAGAATCAACCAATAAGTCTTTTTTAAAACAGCGCTGTCCTGTCTTTTCATGCTAATGTGTTTTAATGTTTTATAGGTATACCTCATGGGTAAAGGGTTCCTCCCTGAGACTCCCCTAGTATTAAGCATTTCATCTGTAGGTCTTCGTTAGTTTGGGTTTTTGTTTCTGTTTTGTTGTGTTTTTTGAGACAGTATTTCTTTGTGTAGCCCTGATTGTTCTGGAACTCATATTGTGTAGACCAGGCTAGCCTCGAACTCAGCTCTAAGTGCTGGGACTAAAAACATAAAATTTCTTAAATGTGTAGCAGAGCTGAACACACCTTCCACGTTAGAACCAAGAAGGAGCCCTCCCCTGCAGAGGGGCAGGCACTCCATGTGTGTTTCTCTGCCTCTGAGTTAAGAAAGCCTCCTGTCAGGCATCTTCTGGCTATGTATGTGTCTGTCTTCTGTAACATGTGACTGAGCAGATTTCCTAGTTTATGTCTTGGCAGCTTTTCTTGGTTGGTTGGTTGGTTAGTTGGTTGGTTGGTTAGTTGGTTGGTTGGTTAGTTGGTGTGTGTGTGTTTGTGTGTGTGTGTGCACGCGCACGCGTGCATGTTCCATGAGACAATATTTCTTTGGGTAACTTCTTGAAATTTAGCCCTGGAACTCTCTCTGTAGACCAGGCTGGCCTGGAACTCAAGAGATCCAGCTGCCTCTGCCTCCTGAGTGATGAGATTAAAGGCGTGTGCCACTTCCCAGCTTCTTAGCTGCTTTATTTAGTATAGAATCTTTTTTTTTTTCTTTTTCTTTTTTTTTTTTTTTTTTTTTTTTTTTTTGGAGCTGGGGACTGAAACCCAGGGCCTTGCGCTTTCTAAAAAAAGCGCTAAAAAAACTTATATAATATTTTTATTTTTTACCCCAATCTTTTTTTTTTTTTTTTTTTTAAATTTATTATTTTATTTATATGAGTGCACTGTAGCTGTTTTCAGACACACCAGAAGAGGGCATCAGTTCTCATTACAGATGGTTGTGAGCCATGTGGTTGCAGGGATTTGAACTCAGGACCTCTGAAAAAGCAGTCAGTGCTCTTAACCACTGAACCATCTCTCCAGCCCAAGAATCTTAAATTTAATGTATTGAACCCTATTTTGACATGTTTAGCCCTTTTGAAAAAAGTCTATCCCAAGCCATCCTGAACTTGTTATGTAGCCCATTTGACCTTCACTTACGATCATCTTGCTTCAGTTTCCCAAATGCTAGAATTGTAGGTGTGTGTGTGGCCACCATGACCAGCTCTATTTTTTCCTTTTCTATAGCCATAATCCTATTTCCATAGCTGTATTTGTTGGGTAGTCAGTCTGCTTTCTTCTCCACTGTGTATTCTGTCATCCCAAGCCAGCCTCTGTGGGGCAGGAGTGCTTAGGTTCTTCCCCTTTTACTCTCAGGAGTCACCATCAGTTCAGCAGGAAGGTGAGGAGAGGCTGCACATACACGATGGTGCACTCCTGCTGTTCCCGCACCTAGGGGTGCAAGTCCAGCCTCAGCTATAGCGAAGTTGAAACAAACTAGCCTGGCCTACACTGGTGAGAAGACTGTTAAAGCACTAGCGTTGTGTATTAGACACCAAGAACAGGCCACAGACTCTCAGGTAACATTTATGTCTAAGCCTTGTGGGTGTGGAGTTTAACTTGCATTATCCTCTTTCTTTGTAGCAACTACAGTTTCTCAACAGATGGTTTCAGTGGTTCAGGAGGCAGCGGGAGCCATGGATCCTCTGTGGGAGTTCAGGGAGGTGTGGACTGGATGAGGAAACTGGCCTTTCGCTACCGAAAAGTGAGGGAAATCTATGATAAGCATAAAAGCAATGTTGGTGGTAAGTGTGGCCAAACATTCGGAACCTGATCATGATCCTTCCCTGCACTCGTTTCCTAGAGTGCCCCAGATCTGCCTTGCAACTTTCTAGGAGTGTATGCCATGTTAATTAGGAAGAAAGTAGAGATCTAATTAAACCCTTTGAAGAGTTTGCAGTACCCACGGCCATTAGAAGGGAAGACATTGGGAGAGGCTCTGCACCGTTGGTGGCAGTTAAAATGGGGCATGAAGGGCTAGAAAATGGCTCTGCAGTTAAAGTGCTGGCTGCTCAGATGGAGGACTTAGGTTAAGTTCTTAGCACCTAACAGTAGCTTTCAACCATATGTAACTCCAGTTTGAAAGTATCTGATGTCTTCTGATCTGTGAGCATCAGACATGCACACTATATACATACATACATACATACATACATACATACATACGTGCATGCACACTATATACATACATACATACATACATGCATGCATGCAAACAAAACATACACATAAAATAAAAATAAATTTAAAACATTTTTACAAACGGAGACAATAGTTGAGGCTCTGCATCACTGACAGCATTAGAGTGGCGATTTCAGTAGACGTCCACTCTGCTTTCCTAATTCCTCTTAACGTTACTTAGGACAACTGTGGTATTTCCTTTAGACAATACCATTTTAAAGGAAATGTTCTGTATCAGGCAACTTTACCTCTGTAATAAGATACCTAAAATGATTGGTTTAACAGGCAGAAAGATCATTGGCCCTATTATCTTGAGCTTGTGGTAAACCAAAACATCATGGCAGGGAGAAGCTGCTCACCTCATTGCCCAGGGAAAGAGGGAGGAGTCGAGAGGCCAGCTTGATTCCTAAGATCACGTTAAAGCACACTGCCGACTGCTTCCAACCAGGCCCTACCTAGTATCAGTGGCATTTCCCTGAGAACAAGCCTTACCACGTTAGATTTGGGGAGTATGGTTTAGATCTGTTGGTTGGGTGGTTGGTGGGTGGTTGGTGGTTGGTTGGTTGTTGAGATGGTCTTGTTAGATAGCCCAGAACCATCCGTGCTTCCAAGTACTGGGATTCTAGACATGACCCCCAATACCCACCTCAATATTTCACCTGGTGTGGTGGTGTTATTAGTTTTGAGTCATAACCACTGTTGGTCCTAGTTAACAGACAGCCATATTTTATAGAGCAGCTGTTTATATCCATCATGGCAAGTCAGATAAGCCCAGTTGCTACATTGGCTGGGTGGTAGGCCTAGGATTATAGTAGCAGTATCCATGTGAGATAATCAGAAGTACTGTAGGTGTTAGTGTGCCTAAAATCCTGTTAGTCAGAACTAATTAGTCATGGATTGTTCACAATGGGAGAGACATTAGAAGTCTACTTTGAATACCTCATTTAGCAGTTGAGAAATTGACATCCATCCTACAGGTAGGAACAGCATACACTGTCACATAGCAAGTTAATAAGATGGCTACATTCCCTGACTTTCAGCCAGCACCCCTTCTGGTCTTATAGCTCCTTTGCTGGTGATGTGCTCCTATAGGAAATTACTTAAGAACTATGAACTATCGTCCTCAAAGGGACTGCATAGATAATGCTGCATAGGTCTAGGACTTGTATAGACAGCACACGATACCCTTCCATGACAAGTGATGTCATGCAGTGTGGCTGAGAGCACAGATGGGGCTTTAACGTTCAGTTGGGTCATTTCTGTGACAATCCTCTAATATCAGATAAAAATCATGGGCTTTCAAGTCTCAGGAATCTAATTTCTTTTTTCAGATCCTCCCTCCCCTAAACCTAGGTCCCTGATCTTCCGTATGTTCTGACTGAACCTAGTTTCTCGGACACACAAGTCTCCTAAGCCTACGTGGAGAACATGTAAACATGTAAAAAGCATATGGCACACACCTTTAATGCCAGCACTAGGGGAACTGAGGCAGGTGAATCTGAGTTCAAGGCCAGCCTGGTGTACCTAGTAAGTTCTAAGCTAGCCAAGGTTTCACACTAAGATTGCCTCAAAAAGGAAGGAAGGAAGGAAAGAAGGAAGAAAGGAAGGAGGGAAGGAAGGAAGTGAGGGAAAAAGTAATACTTCCCCATATGTTTTTGTAGTGTTAGTAGAATGTAGGACTTACTTAATCTTTGCTACAGAAACTTCTGAGTCCCACTTGCTCTTTGAATATACCAACTCAGTGTCTTACAATGGGCTCCCACGTGAGACTTCTGTTTTATGCAGAACCAGTCTAGTCTCCTAGAGCACTGCATGAGTCTGCTGTTGCTGGAGCTGCTTCAGAGGTGAATGTAGGACAGGAGTTGGTCCTTCACTCTGGAATCCTGGCTGAAATGTCCTGTGCAGGCAGAAATACAGTGTTGTCACTGGGAAATGGCAGCTGGGAAAGGATCCCCAACCCTGGGCATTCCCACTGTCTGTGGAACTCTAGGCACCCTCCCTTTGTTCTTTGTTTTTTGTCTTTAGCGGTAAGAACTGTTCTAACAGTCATTTGTCCCCGCATGGTGTTGTGTTGTAGAGTCGTACTTTCAGGTGTGCTCCATGAGTCTGCAGGTAGCACCCTTGTCAAGTGTGCCCACAGGGAGCAGACATTTTGCCGAGGAGTCCCAGCTGAGTAACACCATTCTCAACGTTTTCTAAACCATGGGGATGAATATTCTCAGGGGCTTGGAGAAGTTGCTTCTTTATATAGCAAGTATGTCGGCTACTTGTCTCCAGCACCGCACCTGACAAAAGCAGCCTAAAGAAGGAGAAGCTTACTTGGTTCACAGTTCGCTACTGTGGTCACGTACAGTGTAGGAGGCACTGGTCACATTGAGTCCACAGTCAGGAACAAGGGTGGGAGAGCACTGGGCTCAGCCTTCCCCTTACTCAGTCAGGGCCCCAGCCCATGGAGTGAGCCGCCTCCATTAGGGTGGTCCCTCACCTCAGTAGTCTAATGTTGATGATCCCTCACAGACATGACATGACCAGAGCTTTGTTTCCATGCTGATCCTAGATCCCATCAGGCTAATGATCAAGTTGACCGTCATAGCAAGTCCCTGTTGTCAGCTAACAAGTGGTCTGCTTCTCCCATAGGCCTCCTCAGCCCCCAGAGGAAGGAGGCTCTGCAGCGGCTCAGAGCAGAGATCGAAGTGCTGACGGACTCCTGGCTAGGAACCGCGCTGAAGTCCTTGCTTCTCATCCAGTCTCGGTACAGAAATTGTCTTTATATCTCATCTGCTCATGGTGTTTTCTAATCCTAGAGTAGGTTAGGCCAGCGTCTAAAATGGGGATTAGGCACAAAGATGAGAAGAATGAGCCTCGGTGGTGGCAGTAAAGGCAGAGGGCAGATCTCTGTGAGTTTGAGGCCAGCCCAGTCTACAGAGTGAGCTCTAGGACAGCCAGAGAGAGGAGAGAGAGAGAGGAGGGGAGAGAGAGACAGAGACAAACAGAGAGAGACAGAGATAGAGAGAGCGAACATGAGACCGCAGGATTAATATGAAAAGGGGTCTAAAGCCAGGCATGGTGGTGCACACCTCTAATCCCGAGTCAGAGAGATGGAGAAGCAATAGATACGTTAAGAAGACATAGGGGGCCAGTGAGGGCTCAGCAGGTGCTTGCTACCAAGCTTGATAACATAAATTCAACATACATACATACATACATACATACATACATACATACATACATACATACATGTAATTTTAAAAATTAAGAGGATTAAGAGGGTTTTTGCCTTGAAGCCTAGACTGGAAAATAAATGTAGCTTTAATACCACGTTGTTCCTCCCTCTCTCCCTCATGTCTGTATCTTGGGATAGACTCACACTGAGGATAGAAATCCATGGAGGTTAAGGACCCAGAGACTTACTGTGTCTCCTGGAACCTGAGTGGTGAAGAACAGAGAGTGCCATTTCCATTAATACAATAGCAGATGAAAGCTCCCCACCGTGCACCAGTTTTTCTAAAATGTGGGATCCATAACACGAAGACAGTGATAGCGGCTAACGGACTGCAGTGAAGGCGTTGGCCAAGGTGGAGAGACGGACGGCTCAGTGGTTGAGTGCATGCACTGTTCTTTTCTATTCTTTTTTTTTTTTTTTTCGGAGCTGGGGACCGAACCCAGGGCCTTGTGCTTGCTAGGCCAGCGCTCTACCACTGAGCCAAATCCCCAACCGCATGCACTGTTCTTACAGAGGACCCAGGTTCAGATCCTGACACCCGCATGTGTGTGTATAAGCCATCTCACTAGCCCTTCTGCCAATTAATATATAAAATAAAATATAATTAAAAGAGTAATAATTGAGCTGGATATGGTAGAACACAGCTTTAATCCCAGCACTAGGGAAGCTGAGGCAGGAGGATCTCTGAGTTTGAGGCCAGCCAGGGCTACACAGAGAAACACCTACCCTGGGAAGGAAAGAAGGAAGGAAGGAAAAGGAGGAAGGAAGGAAGGAAGGAAGGAAGGAAGGAAAAAAAGGAATTAATATTGGTATTTAACAGTAGCATCCACCTCGTGAGGTTTCCTTTTAAGTAAGACCCTGAAGAGCTAAGTGGTTTGAATCCGTCCTCCTGGGCTGCTTCACTTTCACCAGTCTCTTTCCTTCTTACTTCCTTTTAGAAAGAATTGTGTGAATGTTCTGATCACTACCACCCAGTTGGTTCCAGCCCTGGCCAAGGTTCTCCTGTATGGACTAGGAGAAATATTTCCTATTGAGAACATCTACAGTGCTACCAAAATCGGTATGGTGTCCCCTCCCTCTCCCATGACCTCTTGGGGAAGCTTTCACTGGGGCTTGTGTTACTGCCAGTTCTTCTGCTACCCATACAACCGTGCTTCCCCTCCAGCAGTCTTCTGAGGAGGTGGGTGAGGCTTAGCAGGTGTGCTGTCTGCTTCCGGTGTAAGAACTAGTGAGGCAGGTGAATATGGCCCTCTGTCCTACCGTGTCAGCATTTCTCACCTGAAAATCTGTTATCGAGACCAGCTAGCTGGCTCAGTTGGTATCTGTCACCAAGTCTGATGACCTAGGCTCAGTCCCCAGGACACATGGATATACATCCTCACCCACTCACACACCAGATCAGTAAAAACCGTGTGCAGAGCCGGCTCCGCCCTTAAGAGCACTTGTTCTTGCGGGGCCTGAGGTGAGTTCCCAGCACCTATATGTTGGCTCACTCCTAACTCCTATTCTGGGAAATTTGATGCCCTCTTCTGGCCTCTTGGGGCAGTAAGTATATACATGATACACATACATATATGTAGGCATAACACACATAAAATGATACATTTAATTTTTAAAAATTCTAAATAAGATTTAAAAAAATAAAATATTGAAAGCAACCATGAATTGTTAAGAGTGGAAAAAACTGAGATGGAGGTGGTGCATGCCTTTAATCCCGCACTTGGGAAGTCAAGGCCAGCCTGGTCTACAGAGCTCCAGGACAAACAGAGAAACCCTGTCTTGAACCTCCCCACCCCCACAAAAACTTTTAAGAGAAAGCTGAGTTAGTAGTAGGAGTTGTGTTATCAGTCACTGCCCCGCTCCCCTGAAGGTTAGCTATCCACTGACAAGGGCTTTGAGCACTGGGCAAACATGCGCTCTCTGCATGATGCAGGGAACCTTTCCTAAGAGCCTCCCACACTGAGGAGCTGTGTTTTCTGTAGGATTAGCCCAGTGCCCACAGACTGACCAAACTAATAGAATGGCTGTATTTTCTCTGAAAATCAAGAGAGCTTGTTTGGTGATTTCCCTCAGTCATGGCTCACCCAGAGCTAGTGTTGGAAGCTGCAGTGTGTAGGGAGTGGGATACACAGGAAGAGCCCAGTTTTCCTTGACAGTTGTGAAATGGGAGCAAGGAGGCTCTTCTCCAGTTTCTCTGAAGTCTTTTCAAAATTATGACTTTTCTTTGTGTATATTTTTGAGACAGGGTCTCACGTAGCCCAGGTTGGCCTCAAACATATTGTGTAGCCAAGGATTATCTGGAAATTCTGATCATCCTTAGCTTCCCAAGCGCCAGGATTAAAGCATGTGCCACCATGCCCAGCTAAAATTGAATTCTGCATAGTCACTCGGTAACCTTGGACAGTGAATGCTCAGGATCGTTTCTGAAAAGCCAGAGGTGGGCTCGCAGCCTTGGTTTGGTTAGGTCTCTTGAGTCTAGGTCTCTAGCTTAGGTTGCCTACAACTCGCAGTGATCCTTCTGTCTTAGCCTTCCAAGTTCTTGGTTACAAGCAATTGCTCTACACCAGATATCAGTAGTATTTTTCCTGTAGGAAACTCTGAGGACTGGTATTCTGCATAGACTTGGTTGGCCACATCCTCCACAACAGAAGACCTCACACCGGAGTGTTCTGGAGTGGAAAATGTCTGTCTGTTAGAGCTGGCTCTTTGTGTACGTCTCTCCTTCTTCACTTGTAGCTGATAAGCTTCCTTGTCCCTCAGCATGTGGGGAGGAGGCACACCAGAGGCCTTGAGGAGAACGTGTCAGGACAATGGGGACTTCTTCATCCTTATTTCTAACCCAAGATGGTCCTTTTGCTTGATCTTAGGGAAATGTCTGACATCTAAACCAATTTTTTTTATAAGCAGATCCTGACTTAATTGAAGAGGCTATCATGGAATTAAAGAGCGAACACTTTGAACATAAATATTTAGGACTAGGCATAGAGAAAAATGAAGTATTACATTTGTAACTGGAAATTGTTATACAAGCCAGATTCAGAAAGACATACTCAGGAGGCAGAAGCAGACCAGTCTCTGTGAGGTCAAAGTCAAGCTGGTCTACAAAGTCAGATCCAAGACACCCAGGGTTATGTTGAGAGACCATGTCTCAAAAAGAAAAGAAGGAAAGATACACCACATATGTTCTCTCATACATGAAATCTTGGTTTAAGTTGGGGTCGGGGAAAAAAGGTTCAGAAAAGGCCTGTGAGAAGAAGGAAGAAATCTCGAGAGAGTGGAGAGAGGCTGTTTGGGAGACAAAAGGAACCAGCACAGGCGGAGTAGAGAGCTGGGGGTTTGATGGCTCAGCAGTTAACAGTGCTTCCCTGAGTTCAGCTGCAGCACCCACATCAGGTGCTCACAACTCCAGCTCAGCTCCTGTGACCTCTGCAGTCACCTGCACATATGCACCTAGCGATGTGGGTACATGTGTGTACATGTACACATAATTAAAAGTAACACTTAATAACATGTGTGGAAATGCCGTTATGCTGACCTAAAAAATTAATTTTGAAAACTAATTCAGGTCCGGGGTTATAGCTGATTGTCAGAATGCTTACCTAGCATTCATCCCTGGGTTTGACCACAAGCATCATAAAACAAGAGAAAAGAGGGAAAAGTTTCAGGAGCTGGTTGAAAGCTTACTTGGTTAATATTTGCAACGCACACCTAAGAACCTGATTTGTTGTCCAGCAGCCTTATGTTACGGGTGCAATGACAGACACTTGTGATCCCAGCATTGGGGAGGCAGAGACAGGATGTCCTTGGTGCTTACTGGCCAGCCAGTCTAACTGGGCAGTAAGCCTCAGCTCCTAGTGAGGGACCCTGTGTCATAGAGCTAGGCATTTATATAGCGCCCGAGGAGTGACATTTGAGACCTGTCTCAGGCTCCCATGTTCACGGTCACACATCTATCCTTATACAGACACAGGCACACACAACATAGAAAATAATAGTTTAATTGTTGAATTGAATTATCTAATAGTTAGACCAAATTCAGCATAACAAGTGAGTGGTGCAGAGGAAAGCAGGCAGGACGGCCAGGGAAAAGTTAGCCCTGAAATGCGCACATGCGTAAAGAGCTTTGTCTCTTAAGTAGGACACTGAAATCCAGAGTGGACCAGGTCTGGACCAGCGTACCATGGAGATGCCACTTGGCTAGGGTGTCAGATGTACAGCTGTTCTGATAGACCAAGCAGTGTAGACGTATAGGATTTTTATCAGTTCCCTTAGTTCCTAGGTTGCTGCATCTGTGTTGTTACTGTTTTTTGTTGGTTTTGTTTTGGATTTTGGGTTTGGGTGTTGTTGTTGTTGTTGTTGTTGTTTTCTTTTGGTTTTGGTTTGGTTTGGTTTGGTTTAGTTCTGGCCATCCTGAGTGCTGAGATTAAAAGTGTACACCAGCACTATCTGGCTTTGTTTTGTTTTTGTTTTGAATGAAGTGCTTTATTTAATTAATTTGTATGTGCTCATGCAGGCAAGCAGCCAAGGCACACTATGATGTCAGCTGCTCTCTTTCCAGTGTGTGGGGACTGGGGATTGAACTGGAGTCACCAGGCTTGGCAGGAAGCCTCTTTACTCGCTGTGCCATCGCACTGGCCTGATCTTTTTGTGTTTTGTAATCACTTTCCTGCAGATGGCAGGCACGTGTGTTGGGAAGGATCTTGAAGGTCACTGGATCTGGCAGGAATAAAAATGAGTTTAATGGAGCAGGATGAAGGGAGCACAGTCAGGCCTTGCTTACCTGAACAGGGACAATAACTTGTGAGCTGTCAGGAAGAGCAAGGCTGGCTGAAGGCACACACCTAGCTTCCTAGCACATGACAGCTAAGGCACAGGATTCCAGTCCAAGCAAGGCCTGAGTGGCCTTGCAAAACTTTGCCATTATCCCCCCACTATCCCCAAAAAAGCAAGGGCTATAACTTCCTATTATTTCTTCAACACAGTATTTTTCCCATAGCAGTACTCTGCTTAAGTAGGCTTGAATTGTGATATGGCAAAATGATTCTTAGAGCTATCTACAGTGAGCCAGGCAGTGGTGTACACCTTTAATCCCCATGCTTGGGAGGCAGAGGCAAGCGGATCTTTGAGTGCAAGGCTAGCCTGGTCTACAGAGTGAGTTCCAGGACAGCCAAGGCTCCACAGGGAAAACATTACTCATTAATGATTTAATGTGGTCTAGTAGCAGAATGCTTCCTAGTGAGAACATGGCTCTGGTTTGGTCCCAAGCACCGCCAAAAATCAACATCATCATCATTTTAAGACGTCCATTTCCCAAGGTCAGCTAAACACAGCAGCTGAACTACAAATACCATGTACAGTTGTTGGTTACAACCATAAGCCTGCCAGGCTCCAGTGGATAGCTCAAAGCTCTTGGTCACATGGATGGCCCTGGTTAAAACCCTGTGACACAGAAAGTCATGAAGGTGGGAAAAGGACTTTGGGGGCCATGGGAGTGGAATGGGCATAATCAAAACACATTAGTATATACAGATGAAATTCTCCAAGAACAAACATAATAGTAAAAGACTGTTATAGAGTTTTGGGTTTTTTTTTTTTTTTTTTCTTTTTTTTTGGAGCTGGGGACGAACCCAGGGCCTTGCGGGCCTAGGCAAGCGCTCTACCACTGAGCTAAATCCCCAACCCTTGGGGTTTTTTTTAATTTGTTTATTTATTTGATGTATGTGAATATACTGTCGCTGTCTTCAGACACACCAGAAGAGGACATTGGATCCCCATTACAGATGGTTGTGAGCCACCATGTGGATGCTGGGAATTGAACTCAGGACCTCTGGAAGAGCAGTCCGTTCTCTTAACTACTACTGAGCCATCTCTCCAGCCCCCCCCCTTTTTTCCTTTTTTAATTTTACAGAGTTTTAAAAAGAGAGAACATTTGTTTAGATCCAGGCTACAGCCTGGATTTATAGTAGAGACCCAAGTCAAACCTAGTTGCTGGCTGGCTTGGGATCTGGAGTGCATCGCTAAACCTGTGATGGCCCATTCTCTGTAACGTGAGGAAGGAGAGCTGATGAGAGAGGAGGGTGCTGTGAATGCTGCACACATGAGACACATGGGAAAAGCTTGCTCACCACTCAGTCAGCCTCGCTCATTGTCTCCTTCGTGCTAAGATTGTGGGAACCTTACTCCTGATGGAAGACTAAAGTGAGTTGCTTCGGTGATGGCACTCACATTCACCCTAACTCCTAACTGAGTTGTCAGCAAAGGTGTCGGTTATCCTGTGCAAGCAGGCAGATGAACGGGGCGCAGAACTTATCTTTGGTAATTGAAAAGATAAAGACTGTCCTAATAGGAGATGTTTTTTCCTCTCTAGGTAAGGAGAGCTGCTTTGAGAGAATCGTTTCGAGATTTGGGAAAAAAGTCACATATGTAGTAATTGGAGATGGACGAGATGAAGAAATTGCAGCCAAGCAGGTAATGGAAAAGGAAAAATTCTGTTATGTGGTTGTGCATGAAGCAGTTAGAAAAACTTCCCTACACTCTGGAGGTCGTAGGAGGGAGGGATGAGCTACCGAGGGGTGGCGGGGTATGAGTAAAGGAGGAAGAGAAGTCTGAGGGCATGGCTTGCTGGATAGGGTGCTGTCTAGAATGCATGATCCCCAGGTTCAATCCTCAGCACTGTATAAACCAGGATGGGGCATGCCTGTACTCACAGTGCTTGTGAAGTCGAGGCAGGAGGATTAGGAGTTGAAAGAGCATCCTTAGCTACTTACTGAGCTCATGGGATACATGAAACCCTGTCAAGGGATATGCGGAGAGAATGGGAAAACCGAAAAACGTTTACAAGTCTTGTGCATCTGTGGTATGCATCGTCCTTCCTCACTTTTCTTTAAAGAAAAGAAAAGTTGTTCCCAAGTGGAGTTTTCCTGTAATTTGTTAGACTTCCTGTCCTTTCCTCCCGGCCTTTCAAGAATCTTAGAACCAGCCTTGGGATCCAGTGGATGATGCTTGCTTACAGACATAGGAAGCCCTGTGTTCAGGCCCCAGCACCACATAAAACTACATAATGCTGCACACCGGGGTCCCAGTACCCAGGAGTGGAGCAGAGAATGAGAAACTCAGGGCCATCCCTAGGCTACATGGCAAGATTGGGCCCTCATGAATCCTGATGTGGACTTCGTCTTCATTTGAGGGGAGCAGACTAAATGCAAACAGGCAAACTATTCTGGCCTTTTCAGGCATTGGCTCTGTTCTTAAAAGTTGGGAGGGAGGGGCTGGAGAGATGGCTCAGCGGTTAAGAGCACTGACTGCTCTTCCAGAGGTCCTGAGTTCAAATCCTAGCAACTACATGGTGGCTCACAACCATCTGTAATGAGATCCGATGCCCTCTTCTGGTGTGTCTGGAGACAGCTACAGTGTACTCATGTAACTAAAATAAATAAATCTTTAAAAAAAAAAAAAAAAAGTTGGGAGAGAGAGAGAAAGAAAAACAAAACATTATTGTCAAAAAAATCATGGTTGCTTTTGAAAGCCCTGAAGGTTTGTTCACATAGTCTTCTGTCACTGTGCAGGCCAAGCCTTGGTCACCCTTCCTTCACACAGAAACTGTAGATGAGTTTGGGCTATGGAACCTAGCGTCCGGTAGATGAGGCCAAGCATGGTTGTGCGTGCCCAGCTGTGTCTACTTGGGTGGAAGGGGAAATTGGGCCCAGGCTCTGATTGGCTTCATCGACATAAAAAAGGCCCTGTCTCCAGTCAGGTGACATCAGTTTGTACCATGAAGTCTGGTTGCTCGTCTGCTGCGTGGGCATCTGAAGTTCTCTCCTTGGCCTTTACTGCTTTAGTTTCAGATTAGTGCCGTGACTTCCCAGCTGTGACTGATGTCACCCAGTTCACAGAAGCCACCGCAGCTGCTAGCGAGGATATGATTGACACGGTTGGCACCACTATTTGATAAAGTTTCATTTGTCACTTAATAGAGCAATTCGAGAAGTTTGCTTTTCCGTGTTAGTCACTGGAGCTTTGACTCTCCTGTACTGCTTAGTCTCACCTTGGGGAAACATCAGTGGCTTCTCAGTCTGGAGATGAGAAAGAACTTGAGCTTCAGGAGTTCTCCCTTAAGCTAATGTCTGCAATCTGCTAGAAAGTTCAGGAACCCAGGGTGTGCGTGAGTCCCCGTAGCCAAGTCCTCAGCACTGAGGATAAAAACACTATATTCATTAAAAATGTCTGAGTGCAGGCGGATCTCTGTGAGTTCAAGACAGCCAGGGTTATTCAGAGAAATCCTGTCTTGTGTGCCCCCTTTCCCCAAAAATCTAAGTGCTTTATGCAACTTAACCTACTTTCTGTCAGGAACCTTTCTGCCAGCCTTTATGAAAGAAAACCAATCCTTGCCGGAATGTACCCCAAGGATGAGGGGACTAATCTGAAGTGGCCTGCCCATGGGAACAGCCAGACTGTCACTGTTCTTCCGTCCATTCATTCCCTCATCTGGCTGCTGCACAGGGAACAGTTTACGCCTCCCAGAACATGGATTCAGGCACTCAGTCCCTTCCAGCACTGTACATGGTGTTCTTGGCACCAGTCTGATGGCCTGCCATCTGCACAGCCTACATCTGGGCATGGGCAGGTTTGAGCTAAGGCTGACAGGAGATTGGCCCTCACAAGGTAGTGAGACTTACCTTAGTGTCAGCTTCTTCCCCAGCCTAGTAGTTGTAACAGGATCTCCTGTTACTCAGCCTGGCCTCAATCTTATAATCCTCCTGCCTCAGCCTCCCAAGTGTTGGGATCACAGGTATTCACACCACATTCAGAAGTAGTAATTTTTTTATCTGAACCATTTTATTTGATCCTGATCCTTGATCCTTAAAACCTGGAACAAGTATCTTATAAAGTACAGGTAGCATTGAAATCTCCTAAAACTTCCTCATGTCAGTATGGTGGCCCATGTTGTACAGCGTTATTACACATGACTTGATCTTCAGTCCTGTGAGATAGGCAACAGCAGAGGGTTTCCGAGAACCTCGAGATGTCTGTGGAAGAGGGGTGTAAGCGGAGTCCCAGATGCTGAGCTAACGAGCCCTCCTTCCTTCCCTTCCAGCACAACATGCCCTTCTGGAGGATCACAAACCATGGAGATCTGGTGTCCCTGCACCAGGCTTTAGAGCTCGACTTCCTCTAAGAACTGGAATGTGGGACCTTCCTTCCTTGTGAGCTTCTTTTTACCTCCGACAGGAGCCAGAAGCCAGAACCCTCTGAGCCCCTTCTCTCCTGTCTGTCTCTCCATCCATGTCTCAGCGCCCCTCCCCCTCTCCTGCTCTCTCTCCATGGAATGCTGGCGAGCACACAATCAGAACCAACAGCTGCAGCCCACGTCCACTGTACAGCAGGAGGCGCCTGGATAAAGCTGCAGACCGGCTGCAGCCACTGTGCTTTAATTTTTCAGTTTCCTTTGGGAAAGGAAGAACAAGGAAAGCTGATGCTCAGGGCACAGCTGTGCTCACATGGACAGACTGGGAGCTGCTCCTGAGCGTGGGGCTGGAACATGCGTCCCCTTGAGATCATCTGTTCTCTTAGTGTAGACTGTCTCCCAGTGATGGGTATGTTATTTTTATAGGTGAGGGTCTGGTCTCTAAAGCAGCCTTCCCCACTTCTCTATGAAGAAAGCAGTGTGTAAAGTTTCCGTGACAGTAGTAATGGAAATATCTAAAATACCTCCGTGACAGGACCTCTTCTGGACAGGACCGAGGCTCCAGTGCTCTGCTCTCTAGCGAGGCTCCTTGCCATCTACAGGGCCCTGGTCACTTACTTTAGACTTTGGCATCTCCCATCTTGTAAGCCTCGGTCTCCTTGGCAATCCTACTTCACCTGTAAGCAAATGGCACAACCCTGGAAACTCCTTCCACAGACAATAAATCTAAGCCTTTAGCTTGTAATTCAGAAGCTCTGTCCCAGGAAGCTACCCTGCAAACTGGAGAGAAGGGGCTTGGACTTCTTAGGAATTCCATCCTTAGTTCCTGAGGTAAGACTTCACCCCGTGCTCCTGCAGATGCTTCTTCTGCGGTCAGCTCAGTCGTCAGATGCTGGGCACACTTCTGCCCTCACAACCGCCCCTCTCCATGCAGCTCTGGCCAGCCCCTACCCACTCCATTCAAGTCAGAAAGGCCAGGGGCGGGCTCTAGCTGCTTCCTTCACCTGCACTTGCATGCGGTGATCCCACCTTGTATTTACACAGATCTGTGCCTAGGAGTGGAGAGCAGAGAGCTAGAATCAAAACCCAGTTTCACATGAAATATCCCACTGCTCAAATTCCATGCTGAAGTGGGAAACCCGACCAGAAAGACTTTCTTGACTTAAACGCTTGAAAATAGAATCCTGAGCTTAGGTGTAAGAGCACTTCTCAAGCCTGCTCCCCTGCCCCTGCGCCCTGGACAGTTAGGAGGGGAACTGGTCCGCAGTCCCAGCCCTCAAGCCCAGCTGTGTTTTTTGGTTTTATTTTGGTTTTTGTTTGGGTTTTTTGTTTTGGTTTGATTTAGTTTGGTTTTGTTTTTTAAGGCACTATCCCTTCAGGACCAATGTCGGTGCCGGCTTAATTGGGTTAAACTTCCCTGAAGTTGAGAATGTGCAGCCTTGGTCTTCAGGGGGTCTTGGACCAACCCCTAGCTACAATCACTGTCCCCAAAGATACTGCAGCCCAGAGGCAAAGTTCCTCTTCATGCCAGGCTACCAGACAATGGCAGAAAGGCTGACACACCATCTTCAGAACTGTTGGACACTTCTGAGTGCTTCTGAGACCAGCAGTTGAGGAAGGAGCTCAGGAGGCGAGGTTGGTGTCTTGGCCACTCCTTTGGCTTTGTTTTGAGGTACAGGGTTGGGAGTAAGGAGCTGGAGTCTAAGCCAGACCTTCCTAAGCTGTATTTGGCACCACTATCCTAGTCCTGGCCATCCTTGCTTCCTGGTCCAATAGAGAAAACTCCAGGATAGGTTTTACTTTGTCTCCAACCCTTCCCTCGTTGCCAGTGTAGTTTCTTGTCCTGGACAATGGCCACCTATTGGTGCTGCGTTTCAGGCTTACCAGACTGCCAAGTGGTGACACACCCCTCTGCACACAGGTACCACCACAAACACTTCAGGGGAGACTCTGTTCTTAGAACAGGGAATCCCTTTCCTCTTGCCCTGACTGGAGTGGCAAGGAGGTGCTCTGAGCTGAGTGGCTGTTCCAGCACCAGCAGCCACCCTGCCAGGGCAGACAGAGCAGGAGTGCATTGGTGTCTCTAGGGACTGCTGGCCTTTGAGCTGCTGACCTTCCCTCCCTCCCACAGAGGCTTGGGAAGGAAAACGAGTGGGCAGCATTAAGAGCTGCTAGTAACAGAAGCAGGCTTGGTGGGTGATAGCGCCTGCGGCCTGTGCAGAGGTCCAAGGTTTGAGTGCCCACAGGACTCCTCACGACCTCTCACTGCAGCCCCAGAGAGTTTGGTGCCCTCCTCTGGCCTCTTCAGGCACCAAGCACTTACATGTAAGAAAGCACTCAAGTATACAATAAAATTTCTTTTAATATTAAAAGCTGTTGGAGGTTAGACGTGAAGGAAACTGGGTCCTTTCATCAACATCAGAAGGCAGTCCTTACCGGAAGGACCCCTTGAAGAAATTAGCTGGTGAGTCCTTTCCCTGCCGGATCCTGTGTTCTGGAAGATTAGTTTGGACATCTCATGGTGACAGCTAGTTCTAGGAGAGTCTGTGGAGTTGCAGGAAGGTCCTGGGATACAAGGTGGCTTGACTTCGAATGTAACAGTGACTGTGCCTTAGCATCACCCTGTCCAGTGCCCCTGGGGCAGCTGGTGATGTCCGTCCAAGAGAGTGGATACCTGCTCCACAGTTTAGGTGCCTATTTGGGCTTTTGATTTGGGGGTGTTCTCTTCTCTGCTAGTTGGGTGTCAGAGCTAGTGTCCCAAGAGACTTGGCACAGCTGGCACAGCTTGTCTTATGTTTGCCCAAACTCAGCCTTCACAGCTCCAAGTAGAATCTGATTGGCAAACTGCAGCTGGAAGCCCGAGGCGCTTCTAGACACTGCTTTGAATGGGCGTCACACGACCGACAGGAGCACCAGGCAAAGCCGGGTGCTGTCCTGGAAGAGTACAGGCTAGCCTCCAAGTGCCAAGCTTGGGCCTCGTTGTTCATCTCCCCGGGTTGTAGCTGAGGCCCCTCGAGTAAGCTTGTGCTCCTTGCTGCTCACCTGGTCAGCAGCGAGAATGACCCAGTTCACTGGAGACGCTAAGTTGGAATTCTGAGCTTCCCAAATATCTTAACCACAAGAGGGAAAACTCCGCTTGTACCCCAGCCTTTCCGGGGCTGCTTGCCCTCCTCTTCCGTGAGTGGATTCTAGTGAGCATGGCCCCTGGCTGCCTCCTCACTGAGCAGAACCCTCCCAGTTAAGGACCATTTCTACTTGGATCACCACTCTCCCTCTGGACTCCAGATGCCTCTAGCAGGGAAAGGCACCAGTTGGGTTGGATGTATTTATGTGACTGCGGGCATTTGTGGCTATAGAGTCCTTGACCATAATGTTATATGTAATGGGAACTATCTTATAAACTTGAAAAAATAAAGTTTTTATTTTCTATACAGTTTTCTCCTTTGTCTTTTCTAAATATGGTTAGCCCATTTGCCAAGCCATTCAGGGTCCTAATCAGGGCTTCATTAAGATGTCACCCTTTAAATAACTGAGTCATTCATTTCACACATACAAAAAGGGATCATTTGATCGATGTTGGAAAATAAAAAGTTGTAAAGTTTGCAAGAGAAATGTTTATTTGAATTGTTTCTAAAATACACTGCTTTTTAAGGTATAGAAATGGAATAGATTTCATGAGCTGTCCATGTGCTAAACTTGACTAAGGAGAAGTCAGTCTGTGCTGAGCATTAAGCTGCAAACCCAATAAAACTAATGAACCAATATGAAACCTTTGATCTGGCCTGATTTCATGTCACATCAACCAGTTTTTCTTCATTCCTCCACATTTGGTCTGATTGGCCTCCCACTAGCCAAGAAGCCATTTGTTCCAATGAAGGAAATTAGAATTTGTTTCTATTTTCCAAAGGTTAGAAATGTCCGACCACAAGGTGAATTTCATCCAGGAAGTAGAAAGTTGCCTCAGTTTCTGGTTGGTGATCTTTTGCGCCACAGTGCAGCTGTGGTCAACTGTTAGCTGCTGTCTGCACTCCTTCTCGGTTACAAGTACAGGTTCTACTGTGGACAGCTTTCCAAACCCTGTGCGGCAAGTCAGTTAGACCCCTTCGGCTCCCAGCCGCAAAGTGTATGCTGCACCTGCCCAAGAGCTCTCTGGATTCTTGAATGACTCACAACTCCCCTGTAGGGCGCCCTCCTGTGGTGAACAACGGTACTCCACATGCGCAGGCTTTGCACCTGGCATCAGTTGGCCGGTAATATGCTAAAGAGGGAGCAGCACCATGCCAATAAGATAACTCATGCCCCGCCAATCCCTGAAGGACAATTAGCATAGCCTCAGCCTGCTGTCTATATAAGGCGAGCGCTTGAGGTCCCCCTGTCCCTGTTCAAGAAAGCTGTACAGTAAACGCTTTGCTGCAAAAGGGGAAAAAAAAGTGTAATATTGGTAACAAAGTTGACATAAAACTGTTAATTTGGATGGAGTTATTCTAGACAACATGTGGCATGAGCCAATCTAGGGAAACAGGTCTAAATTGGGACAATATTTTTATGGAACTCTTATCTTAGAAACCAGGCTTCTAAAAGATTTTAAGGGCAATGTCTCTTTGTTGAGGTATTGGAGACCACACCATCATGCGTTCATATGTAAGAATTGACAGTCGAACCTTGTATAGACTCGGTGTCTTGGAGACTGGATTTTGGAGACTAGATTGTTTGTTGGAGGTTGAGTTTTGCTTTCCAAAGTTGTTTGCCCCTTTTGCCGTTAGATAAGAATCAGACTGCAGCGTGGTTTAATTTGCCACGGGATTCATCTGGGCCCTGTAAAAGCTGAATGCCACCTGGATTTCTGGCTGGTGGCCAGCCAGACAGGAGGGGCCTACGCCGTCTCAACAGCCAAAGAAATTGGACTGGTGAATTTGACAATTTGATGGAGCAGCTGCGTGTGGCCATTGTAACCGTGAATTCCACAAGAGTTGATGCTTCTTTCGCAGAGGGACTATCTTCCTGGATCACCAATACTTTTTCCCCTTTTTAAGGAGTGGGGGGGGCATGTTTGCCTGGGAAGCTATTGTCCTCCTCGGATTCGGAGTAGGTCTCTGGTTTATTGGCCATTTAAAAAAGAGAACATGCCAGACACAAAGTGGTTGTTTACCAGGCTATGACCACCATTAAAAAGGATGCTTCTCCCAACATATGACTGGCCTCTTTGAAAGATTAGGAGTTCACCCTAGATCATTTGTGTCACTGTCATGTGGAGTCATTGTATCCAGAGACGGGCAACTTTCTTCAAGCTCGGACCAACCTAAGACATGGGGCTCGGTGGCAATAGGGTAACTCTCTGATGGGTAAGGTCGAGTTTGGATGAGAATGACCTAAGACAGTAGCAATGACAAGACTGACGTGACACCCATATGTAGACCAGCCATTTTATTAAACAAAAAAGGGGGAGAATGTAGGGTGCCCTCCTGTGGTGAACAACGGTACTATGCATGCGCAGGCTTTGCACCTGGCAACAGTTGGCCGGTAATATGCTAATGAGGGAGCAGCACCATGCTAATAAGATAACTCATGCTCTGCCAATCCCTGAAGGACAATTAGCATAGCCCCAGCCTGCTGTCTATATAAGGCAAGCGCTTGAGGTCCCCCTGTCCCTGTTCAAGAAAGCTGTACAGTAAACGTTTTGCTGCAAAAGGATCCTGGTGTCCGCGTGCGTGCTTGCTGGCGAGACAATAGCGCGGGACACTCTCCCTACACACACACACACACACAATATCACAGCCTACTAGGGGCAGGCTTCCTTTAGCAACACAGATTCCCACGTGATTCCGGAAGCCAAATGAAGACAGCATCAGAACCAATCCCCAACAAACCCAAAGAGTAAACACCATCTCCCAAAAATTTTAAGGTTTATTTTTCTAAAACCAGTTTCTTCAAATTTCAAAGTTCTCAGTCAGGTATGATGTTTGCAATTTTCAGAAGCTGAGTCAGAGGACTGTCAAGAGTTTGGCCTAGCCTAACCTACAGTGTGGAGCCTTGTTTCAAATGACCAAAACCAAAAATACATGTGTTATACTGAGAATCTTCAAGGACGTTTTCCTTTTATTTATTTTTAAAAGATTTTCTTATTTCATGTATGTGGGTACCCTGTCCCTGACTTCATACATACCAGAAGAGGGCATCAGATCCCATTACAGATGGTTGTGAGCCACCATGTGGTTGCTGGGAATTGAACTCAGGACCTCTGGAAGAGCAGTCAGTGCTCTTAACCGCTGAGCCATCTCTCCAGCCCTCAAGGATGTTTTCTAACTACAGGCAGTGTTACTAACCTGGGTTTACATTCCCTAAACATTAAGAACTTTGCGTGGCAGTGTTGAAGCTGAGGCAAGAGAAGCAGGATCTGTTCAGGGCCTCTCAAATACGCCAGGTTGTGTGTCATACAACAAGAACAATGTTGTGATGTGTTGTTTTTTTTTAATCTAAAAAAAATGTTATGTGTTTGTGTGTCTGTATATGCATGTGCAAAGGCCAAAGAGGATGCTGAGTCCCCTGGAGCCAGAACTAGGCAGTTGTGAGCTACGCAGGATGAGTACTGGGAACCAAACCTCGGTCCTCTACAGGAGTTGAGAGTTCTAACTGCTGAGCCACAGCTCCAGCACCAGCCCTGGCGAGTGTGTTTAGTCCCAGTGCATGGTAGATGGAGGCAGGCGGACCGGGAGCTCAGCCCCAACTATGTAATCTGTCCCAAGACAACACAGGCTAAGCCCTGATTCATAAACACAAAGCATACCTGAGTGTATTTCAGGTTAGTATATGGCTATGCGTTCTGGGCAGTATTTAATAGTTTGGATTTAACTAAATACATGTTCCCACCATTTGACAACTTCAGCTTCAAAGGAAAGCTCAGCCAAAACTCAAATTCTAAACCCATGTTATGGTTTTGTTTTTATAATCTTTGTTTTGTTTGAGACAGGGTCTCATACAGTCCAAGCTGGCCTCTGACGGTGTCACTGAGGAGTCTGAACTCCTGATGTCCTTGTCACACTGGTAGGTATGTCACACTGGCCCAGCCCTCTCTAGATCTTACAGTCTTCATAAATGAGATAAGTGATTTCAGGTACACACCTCTGAAGGCGTCTGTTTACAAATGACGCCTTCTTCTGTAATTCCATCTGTTTTTCATGAGAGTGAAAACAGAGGTAGCGCTTGATTTTCATGCCCTTTTAACATCAACAGCCACTTTGGCTCCTTTTACTGGTCTGTAAAATTCAGGTCTGAAAATCACTAGGTCCTTTCTGTCCATAAGGTCAGCCCGTATCGCGTAAGAAGCACTTTCTCTCAGGCCCCAACCAGCATCTCGGCAGCCTCCTTAGCTGTGGGCCAACAGTACCCCACAGTCCTCACAGAACAGCATTTGCAGATTTCTTCTCCAACATACCACACGGCTCTAGGCTCTGCTTACCCCTCAGGGGCTCCGGGCCGCAGTCACTGTTAAAGTAGCCCACCATCATTGCTCAGTTCCTCAAGAGGGGTCTTCCCTAATGGTTCTTACAAAGCTACAACTTCACACCCACGACGTACATCCTCCCTCTCACTTCTCCATCTGTTTCTCTTTCAGCCCCTGGCACGATGGTGCTTGTTTTGGTCACAGTTTCTTTTACCTCCACACAAATAAAATGACTGGTAGAACTATCTTAGATCCCAGCACTGGTACCTAGAACCTTTTCTTCTGCCCCCGGTACCTTTCTCCTGTTCCCTGTTCCACCAGACCACAAACCTCCCAGAGCAGAACATCCCATCGCCACAGAACCATCAACCACATCCCAGAGCCACCGCACCTCTCACCCAAAACGGGCCCCAACCTTCCACCCAGCCCCTCAAACTTGCCTCCTCATCCTAAAGATGCTATGTCCTCTTTAGGCTCAGTACAGAGCTGCTAAGAGAAGGCACTCGGGTCTACCCGCGAGTCCTGCCAGCCCAATGAGCAACCTGCCCTGGGCACCCCGCCCAATGAGCACCCAGCCAATGAGCACCTAGCCAATGAGCAACCCGCCCAATGAGCAACCCGCCCAATGAGCACCCAGCCCAATGAGCACCCGCCCAATGAGCAACCCGCCCAATGAGCACCTAGCCAATGAGCAACCCGCCCAATGAGCAACCCGCCCAATGAGCACCCAGCCAATGAGCACATAGCCAATGAGCACCCCGCCCAATGAGCACCCGCCCAATGAGCAACCCGCTCTGGCTCCTTAGCTCCTTTGTCTTGGAAAGCAAAATTAAGTCAAACCCAAGATGGCCCACATCTGTATGCCAGCGGTCAGTGTCGGTTTTAAGGGCTTCCAGGCCCCTGCTCCGTATCTCTAACGGTTGACAGATTGCACTTGATGGTACATACTGGTTTGGAGACTCTCGTGAGGTTTTAATACTGCTAAACACATGCACACATGTTCTTCTTTCACACAGACTGAGGTAGGAGAATGAAAAATACTCGGTGGGCATCACATGGCCTAGGCCACAGGTCCATAAGGCACTTGGTGTAAGGTGGCCTAAGAGCCTGGACGTCAGGACACTGGAGGGGCATCTCTGGCCTCCGCTCTTCAGGAGTCTACGGAGGATTTGTCCAGGTGGGCAGGGAAAGAAGCTAGGGTGGCAGCCAGTTCAGAAGTCAGGATGATGCTCCCAGAACATCAGTGCATTTGTTGGGGGAAGTGAATGGATGGGATAGGGTAGGGAAGCGTTCTCGAGAACATCCCCCAGAGTCTGTCATCTAGAGCAGGCTAGGGAACCAGGAACCAGGACGCCACCAATCACGTGAGAGGTGAGAGTTGGTAACAACTGACGATTTGGCAATGGCAGCTCTATCGGTTGAAGAGGAAAAAAACTGGCTTGCACATGATTGGCCCCCTTGTCCCTTGCAAGGCCCCACTCTCCTCATCTTCCTCACTGGCTGAATCAGACCCTGCCTCAGAGGACTCCGTTCAGCTGTACCGCCTGTGGCAGGGCGGCCTGGGTTTTGAGCTTGGCAAAGAAGTTCTGTGCTAACCGAGTGGCACGCCTGTTATAAATCAGCTTAGGAGGACGCTCGGGAGGGAGGAGTCTTAGGGTCCCATCCACGAAGTCGGGTTCCCAGCTGCAGCTAGGGTGCAGCCGGAGGTAGTAGATCATACGCAAAACCAGTCCCAGGGAGAAGCAGGCGCCGCCTAAAGCCGCCCACAATAAGACCCCACCGGGCAGCCAGGTACTGTCTGTCACCCAGGAGGTGGTGACAAGCAGAACACTGTCACTGAGGATGAAGCACAGGTGGATAGTGGCCCGGCCTCGAGTGCGACCCCCAGACACATTGAACCAGGAGAAATAAAGGATGAGCGCCACCGTCACCCGGTATAGCCACTCGCCATTAGAGTTTGGCATAAACTTCGTGTCTTGAAGCCAGACCCAGTACAACAGCACCAGCCACAGGCTGAGGAAATGCAGGGCCAAGCAGTAGGGGAAGACGACCGAGAACGTGGCGATGGCACAGATCCGGGGCCCCAACAGCAGTAGGTTCCACAGGAAGTAGACCGCAGAGGAGCACCAGCCCAGGCGCGGCTTGGAGGGGAGGCAGGTGCGCAAGGACCGATGGTAGTCCAGCAATGCCCACGAGATGCCCAGAAAGGATGAGCTGATGCCAAACCCTACCAAGAGCAACAAGAATGACGTCAGCCTGTGTGCGGCCTGCCTGTCAAGCCCCAGACTCACAGGAACCCTCGCAGAAACCCAGAAACCGGGTCTTAGAAGCCCCACCTTGCTCAGTATACGGTTGGAGAGGGAGAACGTTTGGAGACAGCGCTGTGCTTTCAAACACTGTCCCAGTGACATTCCTAAGTATGAAAGGGTATGTGACATGAAGACTCGACTGTGCCTTAGCTGTGCCTAAAGCCTCTTCCGGGTTCTGTAACCTTTCCCGGAAAAGCCCAAGTTCTCAGGGTCTTTCAAAACCTGGCAGCTCTAGTCCCCTTTCTCCGTGTCACAAAGTAGACATATCTCAGAGAGGAGTAGCCTCTCAGTAGAGGGCCTTCAGTTGCAGCTCTCCTCAGGACTGGGAGTGATGGCCAGGCCAGCCCACCCCTCTTCACTCTCCTCCATGTCCAGCCTAGCCCGTCATCCCGACTTCCCAAGATCTAGGAGTTTATGGTAGGGTTCCTGTCCCATCTCTGCATTGCCTAGGGCACATGGGCCTCCAGGAAGAGAGTAGCCTGGGCATACCCTACAAAGTATCTCTCCTCGTCTCTTCTAACTCATCCACTCAACCCGGGTTTACTGATAATCTAATGTGTACTCAGAGCCCGCTTGGGGCCTGGTATCAAATCTCTAGCTATCCTTAGCTCTTAACTACCTGCCTGTACCTCACCCTACAAACCCCAGTTCGAATAAATTCTGGGGCTACCCACCTAGAGTCCCCTTTGGTGTCAGAGGCCTCTGTAACAACCCATTAACATAGCAATTACCTGCTTTTTTGGTTTGGTGATTCCCACCTACCCTCACCCTATCCTCTCCACCACCCATCCACCACCACAACCCCCATCCCAGAGACAAGGTTTCTCTGTGTATCCCTGGCTGTCCTGAAACTCACTCTGCAGACCAGGCTGGCCTCGAACTCAGAGATCCACCTGCCTCTGCCTCCCAAGTGCTGGGATTCAAGGTGTGCACCTTGATGGCTTGGCCTTTATTCTACCCTTGAGCTCCTGGAGGGTAGAAAACGTATGCTCGGGTTGGGGATTTAGCTCAGTGGTAGAGCGCTTCCCTAGCAAGCACAAGGTCCTGGTTTGGTCCCCAGCTCAAAAAAAAAAAAAAAAAAAAAAAAAAAAAAAGAAAAAAAAAAAGAAAAAAAACATATGCTGCTTCCTGGGACCTGCAGGGTGCCCAAAATGTGGTACATAAATGTTTGCTCCATCAAAAGGAGAGAAAAACCCTGTCTCCTCATGTTCTACCAACAGTGCAGACCGTCTCCACCTGGCTCTGATCTCAAACAAATGTCAAGTGCCTAGTAAGTGCTGGAAATGAGCAGTCACCTTTCTGCACCTCTCTCTTCTTCTTCTTTTTTTTTTTTTTTTTTTTTCAGAGCTGAGGACCGAACCCCGGGCCTTGCGCTTGCTAGGCAAGCGCTCTACCACTGAGCTAAATCTCAACTCCCCTCTCTCTTCTTATATGACATGAGGGGTTCTCCCAAGTCCCACCTCAAGTGATGACAAGACCGGTTCCTTGGAGAAGCCACTGCAGAGGACCGTGAGGTATGAAATGATGGGCAACAAAGGGCTGCCCTGTGCTCTCAATAAGGTGTTAGGTAAACCCCTGCTTAGTCTCAGGCTGGGCCGGTGGTCTTGACGAAGTCTCTCCCAAGGCTTCTCACTGCCCAGATTTCTCTGAGGGTTTATGGGGTGCTGCCACCTACCTGCCTCTTCTGGTCACTCGGGACACCTAGAGTAACTATTTGTTTTACTGGCTGGGTTGAGGCTCTGTATACAGTATACAGCTCAGTGTATCTTGGTTACCGCTGTGTCCCCAGCATTGTGACAAAGAAGAACCTTGAGTGTAGGAAGGCACTGTGGGACCAAATGACGTCCTGAGCAGATGTGTATTTTGAACGTGTGCACGTCTATGTCAAGTACTCCGTTGTCTCAGACCCATGGAGATGACAGAGACCCTGGGTCTAAGTACGGATGTTTAGAAATAGCTGTCCTTTAGCTAAAACCAGTATATGCAGAAACTGCAGACTGCAGCTCCACCCCCAATGACACAATCTGAGACGGGTCCCCTACAGAAGCCTCCAAATGTGTAAGTTGCTGCTGCAGAGGCCAAGGCCCACCCGACTCCAGCTTTTCCTGTGTACCTGTTGTTTTCCATAGGGTTGCCAGTTAGGCCAACCCCTAAACTATACAGGTCCAGGCAGTGTTCAATAAAATGTCCATTACCTACCAAACCTATAAAGTGTCCGATAACCTACACATTTCATTTATTACCATCGGAATAATAAAGAGTGCAGTACTGGGGAGGCGGGAGCAGGAGGATTTCTGGGAGTTCAAAGCCAGCCTGGTCTACACAATGAGAGCCCAACTCAAAAATAAGAAATGGCGGGGGGCAACTGAGAAACACACCTGACACTGGCCTCTGGTTTCTGCACATGCACACACGTACCTGCAAACGCACACAAACATGTACAGATACACATTCACACAAGTCCTTGGACTTTACATGCATGCGATTCCCCACACCTCATCGTCTCGATCCTCCATGAGTTAGGCACATCGATTACGCCCACTGCTCAGATGAGAACCAACTGATGGCTTGAGTCACTCATTCTAAGTCCCTGCAGCTTGAAAGGGACTTCAGATTTGAATCCAGACCAACTGCCTAACGCTTAGTCACCCTCTTTTTCTCCTGTGCCCCAGAGTGAGAACACCACTAAGAAGAGAAGCAGCAGCAAAAGCGACAGCCCGGGCCCAGCACTCACACTGGTAGTATTCGGCATTTCCACTCTGCAACACGATGGCCAGCACCAGCGTGAGCTGTGGGGTCGCCTCCAAGAAGCTCTCAAAAAGCCGCAGCATGCTGATGTCCAGGGAGAGGAAGTCGGCATAGGCCAGGTCACACTCAGACGGTACCTCCTGGTAGCACATGGACAGTCCCTGCCGCATTCCGTGCAGACACCTAGGCAGAGCACACAGGTGCCCAGTGGGCCAGGTCAGCGTTCTGTGAAGTCTTTCCTCTCCTACAGCTGAGTGCATGGAGGCCGACCTCAATCCTAACTTGTCACCTAAAAGCTACGGAACCTGGAGCAAGCCACCCAGCTTACCTCCTGGAACTGTTTCTCCATCCACAAAGCGAGGGAAATTCAACTTCTACTCTTGCTGGTCAGCCATGACCCCAGAGCATCACCACCCTGCCCTACCTACTCACAAGGGCCCCATTTTAGAGATGGGAGATGGAATTAAGAAGCAAACAGGAGGGCTGGAGAGATGGCTCAGTGGTTAAGAGCACCGACTGCTCTTCCAGAGGTCCTGAGTTCAAATCCCAGCAACCACGTAATGGTATCCGATACCTTCTTCTGGTGTGTCTGAAGACAGCTACAGTGTACTCATATACAAAATAAATAAATAGGTCTTAGAAGAAGAAGAAGAAGAAGAAGAAGAAGAAGAAGAAGAAGAAGAAGCAGCAGCAGCAGCAGCAAACAGGAGAGGCCTGAGAGAGACAGCTTAGCTGTTAATCGCATCCACTGCTCTTTTTTTTTTTAAAGATTTATTTATTATATATGTACACTGTAGCTGTCTTCAGACACACCAGAGGAGGGCATCGGATCCCATTACAGATGGTTGTAAGCCACTATGTGGCTGCTGGGATTTGAACTCAGGACCTCTGGAAGAGCAGTCAGTGCTCCTAACCACTGAGACATCTCTCCATCCCACATCCACTGCTCTTACAGAGGTGCCTCACCTCTAACTCCAAGGGACCCGACACTTTCTCCTCTTGGGGCCTACCTATAATAACCGTCCTTCACGGTCACCTGAGCTGTACTCATGATACAATTGTTCAGGCAAAATGCAAATATTCAAAGGTCCCTTCCCACAGCTGAAGACTCTATGCAGCTTTGCCAAGATCTGAGACTTGCACAAGATATCCCGGATCCATCCACCCCACTTTACCCAATCCCATCCCTCCTCAGGAAGCCCTGCCTTCATCACATGATTCTGACCCCTTGATTTCACTTTCTCCCATCTAACAACCCAAGGGCCTACTCACAGTGAGGTGGACAGGGACGGGGGCAGGGAGGGGAGGGGCCGGGGACTTTCTCACTGTCCTTACTTCAGACTGAACCTGGGTTCTATCCAGTTCAGAAAAGTACACATTTCACACACATCTTCCAAGAACCAGTCTATCTGTGTCCAGTCCTGACTGGCTCCAGGAACACAGATGAGCCAAGCAGGACCCTCCCATCTTCAGTCCTTGATGGGGAAGCAAATGTTCGCAGAAAAAATAAATGAAAAAGAAAGGGGAGGGGCATCTCTGACTCCAAGACCCCGATGCTCCCTTCCTCTTTCCTGAACCTGTGTTTCACCTACGCCCAGGGGAAAACTGAACTGGCTCTGTCAACCCACTTTTCTCAACCGACCGGGCACTCACCTATACAGGTAGCCGAGCTGCAGCAGGTGCAGCAGAGCCAGGAAACGACGCGAGGGCTGCAACTGGTGCAGCTCGGTGGGGTCAGCTGTCAGCCAGAGCCAGCTGAAGAGCTGCAGCAGCACCGAGGCTTGGCCCAGCAGCACCACTACCAGCGCGGCCCACAGGTAACGGCCAACGAGCACGTACTGGATGATGGCCCACAGGTCGGCGACCAGGTCCAACAGGAAAGACAAGGTACTCACCAGGCCTATGACCACGTCTAAGGCCACTTGGGGGTGCACGGACAGAGGCATGGCCCTCCAGGCAACCTCACAACCGCGGATCTGCCCTCCAGCCTGGCTAGTCCGGCAGGAAGGGGGTGGGGCAGTCCTCCCAGAGGCCGGGCTGCTGGGCGGAACTTCCCCATCTCGCCCTGTCCGGGGAGGAGCGAGTCCACGACTCCGCCCCCTAGGCGGTCCCACCGCCCAGACCCCGCCCCCAGCCCTCCCAGTCTTGAGCCCGGCCTCTACAGGTTTGGATTCTGCCTTTTGAAGCTCAAGTTAACAAGAGTGGCCACAAGACTAGAGTCTGGGTCGCAGCTGTGATCCCTCACGGTTGCACTGTTGCGAAACCAAATGAGAAAAGTCTTTTATTTAAAAGTACCAAGGGCTTTTGCAGACCACGTGGGTTCCCAGTTTTAGACCTTGAGCAGAGACTACATCAAAAGCACAGACTCTCCAAGGCCCATCTTCTTGCCGGTTCACTTTACTGTAGCGATCAAGTGCATGGTAGTTTTGATGTTTGTATTAAAGGGAATAATGCACCAAGACATGTACCGCAAACAAGTTCTGTGGATAAAACATAAAACTCTGAAGAAATGTGCTTCTTGGCGCCCTCTCTGGTGAATCCAAATGTCCCATCCCACCTTACTCTCCACAGACTGATGGCAAAATTCATCTCCCTCTCTCTCCATCAGGTAATGTTGCCCAGTTTTACCAGGGAGAAAGACGAACCAAGTAAGAGGATAGGCTGGCAGTGCCTACAGTCATAGCACCTCCAATACGTGTAGGCTCGTCAGCAGAGTCAGTATGAGCAGGAAACCAGGTACCAGGTTGGCACCAAGACCATGCAAGCAGGTGGCATAAGTGTCGAACTCCACGTGCTGTATGGCACACACATGCTCCCTTCGGCAGACGTCCTCACAGGGCTGATGGCTGTAGCTGACCGAGTTGTAGACGTAATAACGTTGCAGGATGTGCTGCTCACTGGCAATGCGGGTCAGTGCTGTATACATGGAACTGGTGCTGGCGTCCTGCACCTCGTAGGCCTCTGTCAGGCGGTATTCCTGCTCCCACTGCGGGGTCTCTTGTGTATCCGCCTGCCTCAGGTTCAAGTAGTAAGTCACCATGTCCTGGATTAGAGGCACAGGGCATGTCAGCAATGAACAGTTGATTAGTTCTGCCTACAACCCAACCTGTCCCCAGGCTCTCTAGATCAATCAGACAGCTGCTCTTTTCACCCTGGGCTTGGTTCCGACGTGGCAACTCCATGTAAACCCCCATTCTCCTGGTGAGGACATGGAGGCCTAAAGAGGTCGTTAAGGTTTGAACCTGAAGTGACCCCCCCCACAGGCTCATTTTGAAGATTTGTTCCCCAACCGTAGCACTATTTTGGTTGGCTGTTGAACTTTTAGGTGGATGCCAGCTGGCAAAAGGAAACCTTTGAAGCTGGTTCTGGACCCTGCTCAACGGCGATGCCAGGGGTCCCTGATACATGCCACGTGATTCGCCACCATTAACTGCCCTGCCTTCCCCACCAGAATGGAGTGAAATGCCCTAAAAACCGTGATGTTGGTACTGCAATCACAGCAT